>NC_063161.1:104910671-105591385 GCF_023159225.1 Perognathus longimembris pacificus
TGAGTGAAATTGCTAAAGGACAGCACCAAGGTCCTGCACACAAAGAAAAGAAAGAAAGAAGAAGGAAGAAAGAACAACTGGGGAGGAACTAGACCCAGGTGTGGAGGGCCCAGGCAAGGGCACAGGCCAGGCTCAGACCAGACTCTGCCACCTCAAGGTCACTATTTCCATTCTGGACGACACGTGCTAGCCTTCAGGGTCTCTAACTCAGTTCCCTGCTGCTGAGGATAGGTAGTGGCTATTACCTTTATGGGACCCACAATGCTTAAGTTCATAGAGCCAATAATCACTGATCACTGACCATTTTGGTGTAAGCCAAATTCCCATTATGAGCTTGGGTAGGACACAAATTGCTATAATCAAGTTTTACTAAGCTACACATGCCCACACATTCTCACATGCACTCCCCTGCTCCACACACACATTCATACTCACCTTTCTCCACATGTGTACACAAACTCAGTTACATTCTCCTAACCCACATTCCTGAATTTATATTCTCCTACACATTCACCTTCATATGTACACTCACATACTTGCACATTTACTCTACCAAAGTTATATGAATATTCACACACTTTTACTACAGCCACAACTGCATAGTTATACATACACATGCGCGCGCATGCACACACACCTACACACACGCACACACGCACGCGCACACACACACATACACACACACACACACTGTGCTCTCTCTGCTTATGGAGCCTGGCTGCCTCTGATCCCTAGCTGGGGAAGTGACTTGCTTGGCAGTGGCCAAGAAGCTGCTTAACCACATGCACATGCCATGTGTACTCAGTAAGAGCTACCGTGCCTAAGTGCCTACATGTGTGCATGCAAATGGCACCACTTAGCAGGCTTTAAACCAAGGAGTGATGTTTAATGTAAACCCTTAAATGCTTCTGTAAGTAAAGAAACCAATGCTATATTTTCGGGGGACTAGGGTTCCTAAATTATTATTAAATATTTGTTTCTGTTATTCTGTGTGCTAGTACTGGAGCTTGAACTCAGGGCCTCAGGCTCTTGCTTGGCCTTTTCTATTACTTTTGCCACACCCCCACTACTGGTTTATTGTGGGTTAATTGGAAATATGAATCTTATGGAGTTTCCTGCTTTGGCGGGTTACAAACTTCAATCCTCAGATCTCAGTCTTCTGAGTAGCTAGGATTATAGGAATGAGCCACCAGCGTCTGGCTATTAAATATTTTTAATTATCGAGTATCTTTATAGTGCACTCAAGTGGCAAAACATTAAATCCAAGTACTCTCAAACAAACCCCAAACTGTCCAAAGCAGACAATCCCATCCCTTCCTGCCTACACTGACCTAAGCACTTCAGTTCCTCCTGTACCACTCTGATTGCTAAGAGAATAATCATTTTACTTTAGCCACAGGGCAGTCATTAAGAAATTCCTAAAAGCCAACATTCACTCAGCCAATGTCCAACTGTGTCATAGAGACGTGGATCAAATGTGGCTATGACTGGGGGTTCTAGGTCAGACTCTTGCAACTATGCTGCTGGGGAAGGGTGGAGTCACTCTCATAGGCAGCATCTGAGGAAGGACAGGACCCTGGTCCTTCAAAGCTCAAATGAGTCCTATGTAAAAGTGATTGTGGGACACTGTCCAGACCCAAGGCCAACAGCAGGTCAGCAGGAAGCGGGCCCTGTCATGTGGCACTCCCACGGCATATAAATGTGCTCAGGGAGGGGCATGCAAACTGAGCCATCTCAGCAAAGCAGCCAATCTGATCCTCTAGAAGATCATCTTAATTGGCGTTGCAGAGGGCGCCACCCCAGCTTCAAGGGAGACACACCTCACAACAGACAGGGAAGTCAGCAGATACCTCCTCTTAATACATTTCCACATTTTCCTGGGTCATCTCTTGACAGCTAAATGGCACAGAGGCCCCAAACAAAATCTCTTGCCACGTGCAGAAGAGCTTGCCTGACCTGCTCTTGGGCGGGCAGCACCCCAAGTAATCCAGGGACAGCCAAGACCAACCACAAGCTACTTGGGTAGAGCTGCCCAAACTGAACCTGCCAAACCCAGGATGGACCAAAACTAAGGGGGAAAGAAGACTCTCTCCCCCATTGTTTCTGCTTCCTTCTTCCTTTTTCCCTTCCTTCCTGAAATTGTCACCATACATGAAAGTAATTAGCCAGGAATGATGCCTTTAATCCCAGCACTTGGGAGGATGAATCAGGAGCATCTTGAGTTCAAAGACTATATATCAAGACCCTATCTCAAAACAACAGAGAAAGGAAAGACAGACAGACAGACAGACAGACAGACACACACACACGCACACACACACACACACAGAGAGAGAGAGAGAGAGAGAGAGAGAGAGAGAGAGAGAAATGACCCTAGTTAGGAACTACAGATTGTAGTTTTTCTCCCAGTGATTATCCTGGACAATCATCTGTCTGCACAGTGTCAATCAGGGAAAACTGCGGGAGATGAGGGAGTTGGAACAGAAGAAGCCTGAGCAAGGAGACTTAGAGCAATGTTTTCTTGATATTTTTACAAGAAATTCTTAATGCAAAGGGAAAGGTTGCTATATATTACAAAACATAGTGAAACCTCTTCCAGGGCATTGCAAGGCTAACCCAGGAACAATAGGGATTCTCTGAGAGGAGGCCCTGGTCTCCACTAGGGCCCAGGAGCTCAGAATCTAGGTCCACCCCACAAGGGGTTGACTCTTGGCCCAACCTTCCTGAGTAGACTCCCTCCTGAAGCATAGAGGAGCAATGGAGAAAAACTATTGATCTTTGCAATGCATTATTGATTGTGCTGCTGCTGCTGGCAAAATGGACATTTCCTCCCTTCCTTCTTCAGCCAGCCATTAGCATGCATTCCCCAGCATTGGCTAGGAACCCACCAGGCAGCTCTGGGTAACATCCGCCCAGGACAATCCACAACATCCACAGGCTACTGTCCACAAGTGCATGATGTCATCAAGTACATCTCTTGGGCCCCCAAACCCACCAGACAGATTAAAAAAAAGCATGGTCCAGGCCATGTACCCCATGGGCTCCTTTGAGGGAGAGCCACCTCAAAGAGGGGTCTCTGCAAATGCTTTCAACACCCTGTATGCCAGTAAAGAGTAGACTTCAGAATCTGTTCACAGAGGAGCTCACTGGGTGCAAACAGACAAACCATCGCTGGAAGGCAGTCTCCCCACTACCATGCCAGCTGCAAGTCTAGCAAATAGACCCTGGGAAGAGCCACTTCTGGTACCAGCAATGTTTTTCTTTGTTAGTTTTACTTGCCACATAGATTATAGATACTGTTATCAGTCTGAAAAGTCTGGCCTTCAGAAAAGACAGTCCTAATCTACAGAATCATCCCCTTGCCATCTCTCCCCCCTAGTGGGGTCCTGGAGGCAGACCTGCTTTCTTCTTCTCAGCTGATGTCTACCCAAGCATGATGTACACAGATACTAACCGTCATCGTGACAATTGGGGCATTATGGTCTCTAGTAGGATCTACCCTGATGGCTGGCAGAGGCTGCTTGTTTCTGGAACCCCGTAAACACTCCCAAATAGCCTGACTTGAGCAGCCAGAAGGCAGGCCCCAGACCTGGGGCACATATGAAGTGACAGAGCAGGGTGTCACTACACCCCTTGGAAAGGGATACTTCCTTTTGGTGGCGCCTGGTGGACTTGAAAATACTCAGAACAGCAGGGTCAGATGCTTGGCAGGAGGCCCTAGGTCCAGCAGGCCTCAGGTCCAGGGAGGGCCTGGCCACCCAAGAGCCTGAGATGTGCCAACAGAGTGAGATTTTCAAAACAAAAGCAGAAGGGATTTCATGTGGTAAACACTCAAGGAGGGTGGGGATGGACGCCACCCCCTTCCTACACCCCCAACAGACCTCATTTGAAGCAACCTGGCTCACCCTCCCAAATGACAAAATCTAAATTAAAAAGCCAAATAGGTACTCAGCTCTCCTTTCTACGTTATTTTTACTGGCAAAGCCCATTTTAAGTCTCAACACCTAGCAGTTCACCGGACCGCTGCAACAGGTGCAGCCAGAGCTCAGGCTCAGTGGTTCTGGGCGGTTCCGGAATAACACAGCCCCAAACCCCAAAGGAGGCTGCGGCCTGCAGCGCCCACTTGGCCACCAGACCCGCGACCTAACCGCAGAGGCCCGACCTGCCCCACCTGTCTGAGTGAACGGCGCCGCATCCGGTGCAGGGAGGCCGAGGCCTCCAGGACCGAAATAGAAGCCGGCGGGGCCGGGAGCCCGCTGGCTGCGGCGAGGCCCCGTCGAGCCGGCGCGACCCCAGGGACGCGACCCCGCCGGTGGCTGCGGGGCCTGGCCCAAAGCGCCTCCCCCCTCCTCCCCGGTCCCGGTCGGCAACGCGCTCCGCGGCCCCGCGCGCCGGGAGCCACCTGCCCGCTGGTGCCCGGCCCGAAGCGAGAAGGGGAAGGGCGGGGAAGGGCTGGGGCGGGTGGGGGAATCCAGGGGGTCCCGGGAGGGTGCAGGGTGGAAGGTTCAGGTGGCGTTCCGAGAGACCTTCCGAGGGGGACATGGGGAATCTTAGGGGGAGGGGAAGGGGAGAGATCGGGGGAGGGGGCTGCTGGAGGGGTCCAAAGAGAGGGTCCCGGGGTGCGGCCAGGCGGTTCCGCACACCTGCCCAGCGCGCGCGCCCTCCCCCGCGCCCGCCCCGCCGCTTACCTGGAGCGCGCTCTTTGCAGGGCCCGGCACGGCCAGCCCAGCGCCAAGAATGGCGGCTGCAGCGGTGGTGGTGGTGGTGGCGGCGGCGGTGGCGGCGGCGGCGGCGGCGGCGACAGCGACGGCGGACTGGCTCCGGGAGGGGGCAGCGAGGAGGCCGGGCAGCAGCAGCACGGGGATGTAGCGGCGCGAGGGCGCGGAGGCCGGCGCGGGGAGCCCAGGGCGCGGGGCGGGCACGCAGGCCCCTCCCCCGCTCCCCTCGCGCCTCCTCCCATTTCGCCCTCCCGCCTTCCCTCCTCTGATCCCTCCCCTTTCCTCCCCTTCCTCCCTCCCCCCTCTCCCCCAACTTCACTTTGCCTTCCTCACCCTCCTTCACCTTCCCCAAGCTGCTCTCCTTCCCCTCTCTTGCCAACTCCCCCTCCCCTCTCCTGCTCTGCTCTCCCTCCCTCCAGCTCCCCCACACCAGGCCCCGGGGCTAGGCCCAAGGCCTGGGTTGATCTCTGCTGGGGCTCTTTCACCCCATTTCTCACCAAGTATTCATGGACAAGCTGGCATTTCTAGGAGCTGGAACTGACCCTTTCAGATTCTCTCAGTCTCCAGATGCTCCTGCATCCCAGTTTCTAAGATGCCACGCTAAAGACCTGACTTGCTGTGGGCAAAGCAGACAGGCATCCATGACACCTGGGATTTTGACTTTGAACTTCACACGCCAGACCCTTCCCGGTTTCCTAGTGTGGTCCTCCTGAGCTCTTGGTTTCCCGTGGCATGGAGCAAAGGTTTCCTCCATGCAACCCCAGATGAAACAAATTTGTAACTATCCCACAAGTTGGAATACTACAGCCCTAAAGAGTTACCCTGACAGGCCATCATCCTTTCTGCCCCAGAGGTAGAAGTGACCATGGCTCTCACAGTGACTGGCCAGGTGGACAGTGCTGTCCCAAGACACAGCCCTCGTGGAAAGAGAACCTAATTCCCAAGTGAATTGGTCAGGTTTCTCTGAATGTGTGTGTTAGGTTTTTAAAGTAGGTAACCAGTAAAGGAGAACGCCACACGGTATTCGGGCAGGAGAGAAAAGTTTATTCTGCTGACCTGCTCTCAAGTTCAAGGTGCATGAGAGATCGAGTCACCCCGGGGGGGGGGGGGGAGGGCGGGGGGATGCCTTATGTAGGGCAGGGATGGGAGGTGTGGCCAGGATGTGACCTCAGGGAAAGGGGAAGCAATCCCCTCCTGGTATGCAGGTTACCTAGGTAACTGGGTGGAGACAATCAGGTGGGGGTAACTGCATGTAGCCCTCCCGGAGAGGACCTTACAGTGTGGAGTTGGGGGGGCAGGGGGAGGGCTACTCATAAGGCCCAGCCATGGCATCTTGGGTTACCATGATTCTTAGGGGCCAGAAGATAGGGCTAAAGTTGCTCAGACCACAAAATGCTCAAAGCAGAGTTAAACTAAGCAGTTCCTAGATGATAAAATGCCCAAGTGCTAGGAAGTTTCCATTCACAAACCTTTTGCTTTTCTGTGCCAAGATTAAAAGAATAGAATCAATCCCAGCAAAGATTAAGATGGCAGAACTAGGGCCAAAGGGGATGAAGTAGGAGCTTACCTACTGCCTAGAAATCATAACCCTCCACTCCAATTCTGACAGCCCTCAACTTGATTCTTGGCTCCATTACTTCCAAGGTAACCTTGGAACTCAGCTCTCTGTCCTGCCCAACCTAAGAATAGGGTGGCAGTCAGGGGTGGAGGGTAAGGGAGGTTGTAGGAACACAAGCAGAAAATGGTGAGTAAAGTCCATAGTATGTGCCCCAGGTTCAGTGCAGGAGACCACTTGAGGGAAGTAGAGGGATTTTTTTTTCTCTCCAAGCTTTCTTCAACTGTAGGAGTCCATGAATCCAGATGTCCATTCTCTTTGGATTACAATCTCACAGGAATGAATTAGACCAGGACAGATAAAACAGTAACCATCCCCAGGAAAGGGATGCATACACACTTAGCATTAAGTAAATGCAAGGACTACCGAGATGGAAGGAGAGACTCCTTTATTCTTCATAGGTGGGGCACACTTAGAACACTGTGTCTCACTTGGTGTCTAGACAGCCACCATCATGCTGGGAGGAAGTAGGTGACACATAGGAGCTTCCACCTGGAAAATTCATAATGGAGCACAAGACATCAATTTACAAATTATTCAGAGAAGAGTGCCCTGTAGGGCTATGAAGGGCTGAATGAGGACACATAGGTAATTAGATGAGAAAGTGGGTTTCTGCTCACTATGAGCTTTCTGACAGATCTCTCAGCCAGAGGAGCCAGCTGCCTCTGCTTGAGCCGGCTCTCTAGGGCTAGCGTCTAGACAGGTCTACCACACTCTGGGAATGTGTTGAGCAGCTTCTCAATAACCTCAGAAACCACTTTCTGGTTTATAGGTCACCAGCTGTATCCCTGATAAAGGGCTGCTCAGTTCAGAGAAGAGTCATTGTTAAGATAGTCCTGGAGTTTACATTTCTGGCCTTGTAAACTTGGAGAATCCTAAATCCAACCTGTTTCTTGCTGTAGGCCAAGGGATGAGAGGAAAAAAAAAAGTGAAACATCCAACACACTTCACCAGTGTAAAGAAAGGCTGCCCTCCTTGTTCCCTTCACTCAGGGATGGTGGCCAGTCGATTTGTTTGTTGTTATTATTTAACATTTTGTCACTGCTCATTTCAGACACATAAGATAACAAAATGAACCCAAGTCTCTCTTCTCCTCTACTAATTTACCTTCCCCTCCAATATTAATTTCAAGTACATCAAAGACACATATTAGGGCTGGGAATATGGCCTAGTGGCAAGAGTGCTTGCCTCATATAGATGAAGCCCTGAGTTCGCTTCCTCAGCCCCACATATATAGAAAAGGCCAGAAGAGGCACCATGGCTCAAGTACTAGAGTGCTAGCCTTGAGCAAAAAGAAGCCAGGGACAGTGCTCAGGCCCTGAGTCCAAGCGCCAGGATTGGCAAAAAAAAAAAAAAAAAAAAAGACACATATTAGCCAATTTTCCATTGAGTTTCCCCAGAAATGCTGATACTTACGTTTTGGATACTTACGTTTTGTAAAGTTTTCCAATATTTCTTTGATAGAACACGGACCTCTCATGTATATGTAGATGAATAAGAAACTGAAGATGAGTAAGAAAACTAAAGAGACAACATTTACATCCCATATGAGAAAGAAATTCAGGTGTGGTAGCTTCAACAGCACAAATAATAATACTTGGCTTTCGGCATCATTTCACTAATTGTCCAAGAGACTATTTCTGTGCTTCTTTGCAGTGTGCAACTGCAAGTACACCTTGAAAGGATATGTCCCGGCCATCCCAAGGGACCTTGCGGAGATAGCCACAGACAGGAAAAGGTTTATAAGGAGGTTTATTAGTGGGGCCGTAGTTCCCACCAGAGAAGGAGCTACATGGAGTCTGCACCTTATCCAGGTGGCAGCTTCTCTCTGGGGGTAAAGGGGAAGTAGGTAGGTAGTGAGTAGGAGTGGCTCATTAGGTATGGGTGGATCTCAGGGCTAGTGGGAGGAGCTGAGGACCTGAGGCTATGCTAGCACACCTGGCTGGCTGGGAGTAGAGACTGGGCCACGCAGTGAGGAGCACTTCCAAGCTGGTAGACTGGCATGTTGCATTCATCTGCGGCTTCAGGAATTGGTGTCAAGGCTGAACCCACAGTGAGCAGAGAACTAGGACCTTCTGAGGAATTTGATTTCTCAGGAAGTCTGAGAAATGTTTTTTTGTTGTTATTCCAGTCCTAGGACTTGAACTCAGGGCCAGAGTGCTGTCCTTGAGCATCTTTTGCTCAAGGCTAGTGCTCCACCACTTGAGCCACAGTGCCACCGGCTTTTTTCTGAATAGTTTGCTGGAAGTAAGAGTCTCATGGCCTTTCCTGTCCAGACTGGCTTCAAACTGCCATCTTCAGATCTCAGCCTCCTGAATAGCTAGGATTACAGGCAAGAGCCACCAGCACTGGCTTGAAATATCTTTTAACTATGTTCGAGACCATGGGATAGCGCTGCCGGTTACCTACACAGCAGCTGCTGGTGTTGCAACTACTACCCATCTTGTTCCTGTCTCCTCCCTCACCCAGAATAAGCCTTTCTTGGACAGCTTTTCCAAAATGAGGTGTCCTGACCCATGATCCCCCAGGCTCCCTCAGAGAAAGGAATAGGGAAACTAATCCCCAGCATTTTGGGGATCCTAGACCTCTCCTGTGTCCTCATTATTGCCATGAACCCTACAGGCTTTGGAAGACTTTTCCTAAAACCTGCCCTGAGAAATTGGGTGCCACACTGGCAATAGGATATAAATGAAAGCCTGCTGAGCTGATGAGATGTTCTCCTGCTCTTTGTGCTGAGCCGTCAAAGCCAGGAGAACTAACTAAATCTGGTTGAGGCTATAATCTAGCCCACAGCTCTCTTTTCTTTCCTGGTGCAGCCCTATACACTATTTTAGGTTAGGGAGCCATCCTTTGTCATGCTAATGTGTGTAAATATTCCAAAGAGGCTGAGCATGGCTCCACCCAGCCAGGTGAGAACTGAAATCCGTGACTGCTTCTCACAATTGGTTGACCTTTCTTCCTTGACCTCCAGCTGCCACTAGCTTCCTTCCTGAGCCATGCTCCCCTCCCCCCCTTGCCCTCAGTCTGGAACTAGCATTGCCACCCTCCAGCACCTGCCCACACACCCCCAGCAGATCTCAGTGTCCCCACTCCACCCAGTGACAGTGACTTCATCTTCTCCCACATCTCTCATCCACAGCTGGAGCCTGTACCAGCTTCCACTCAGATCGCCTCTAGGTATTTTTCTTTCTTCTCTGATGTACTATTTTGAGTTTTAAAATTTTCTGCTCTGAGTCTGGCGAACTCTGCAAGACCTCCTGTTCTAATGATGCTTTTTAACTGCATAAAGTCAACTGCAGGATTAGGGAGGAAACCAATTATTCTGAAATCCCATTATCAAAATGCTTTCAAATGTGACCGTTTGCTCTTTTATTTGCACATTGAATAATATGCTCTTAAGCAGGCCTAATAACAAATAGTTTTCAAAGTGAGCTAAACTACTGGTACTTTAAACTCTGTGATAATTGACATATATTGTGAAGATTGCTGTGATTTCTACTGAGGACCAGGGTGCCTGTGTCGCAAGTGTGACAACATTTTGCTGTCTGTGGGGATATTTAAAGGAAATATTCATATCAGTTAAAGGTCAGTGTGTGTGTGTGTGTGTGTGTGTGTGTGTGTGTGTGTGTAGGGGGCTTTTTCTCTTCCTTCTTCTGTCTGACTTTCTCCCCTCTTCTTTCTCTGTAGTTGCCTCTGGCTCTGCTAGGATGTCCTCTTCATTTTTTTTCTGTGACAAGCCACTGGCAGCCCAGCTCTAAAACGATGGTGATAAGGACTCTCTCCATGTTCTGAGTCCTACAAAAAGGACTTTGGCTCTTTTGAGTCTCTGCTTATTCCATGGACCCATAGCTCCAAGAAACACACACACAACTGGGACACAAGCCTATTCCTGTAGCAGTGTGTGGTACAGAGCTCAGAGAACCACAGAGCTGGTTTGTAGAGGGTAGGTAAGTGCTGAGAAGCCCAAACACATGCCCAGGTGCAGGAGGGCTAAGAGTAAAGGAGAAATGGGAGCATGGCATTCCCTGCTGTAATATAATAACCTGAAATTCAGTGGTTTGGCCAACGTATACATTAATTTTTGTACAACATTGCCAGAGGCACACTGGTAGACCAGGACTAGGAGGCAGTTTTGTTGTTCTGGATGATCTCATCCACAAAGTGAGAAAGAGGAAGGATGTAATCTATAGACCCTATAGATCAGGAAGGCATGAACAATAGATCCCATAAACCAAGAAAGCCATGAACAGTAAATCCCATAGATCAAGAAGGCTGCAAACAGTAGATCCCATAAAAGAGGAAGGTTATGAACAGTAGAGCTTGTAGACCAAGAATACTGTGAATAGTAGATCCCTAG
This sequence comes from Perognathus longimembris pacificus, assembly GCF_023159225.1. Classification (NCBI taxonomy): domain Eukaryota; kingdom Metazoa; phylum Chordata; class Mammalia; order Rodentia; family Heteromyidae; genus Perognathus; species Perognathus longimembris. The sequence continues at coordinate 104,921,362 of NC_063161.1, forward strand.
ACTAGGAAGACTGTGAGCAGTAGATCCCAAAGATTAGGAAAAGTTAACAGTAGATCCAATAGACCAGGAAGGCCATAAACTGTGAATCTCATAGACTAGAAAGACTGTCATACAGCCCTTAGACTAGGAAGGCTGTGGGCAATAGGTTTTATATAACAGGAAGGGATCACTCAGTAGATGTGATAGACCAGAAACAGTGTGGTCCATAGATTCAGTAGATCAGGAGAAGTGTGATCAGTGGATTTGAGAACAGTACCAGGAAAGTGACATACATCACTTCTGTCACATATCATTGATTAGAACTTACTCATAGGCTTACATTTAACTTCAAGAAAGATTGTTGGTGCAGTTACTAGCTGAGTGAATATATAGCCAACTAAAAGTCTGTTCTACAAAGGCCTCATCTCTAAAATATATGCAGAACTAAAAAAATTACCTTCTTCCAAAACAAAACCGCAAAGAACCAATAGCCCCCTCATCAAGTGGGCTAAAGACTTACAAAGAAACTTCTCTGATGAGGAAATGAGAATGGCCAAGAGACATATGAAAAAATGCTCTACATCACTGGCCATAAAGGAAATGCAAATCAAAACAACATTGAGATTCCATCTCACCCCAGCAAGAATGTCATATATCAAGAAAACTAATAATAACAACTATTGGAGGGGATGTGGCCAAAAGGGAACCCTACTTCATTGTTGGTGGGAATGTAAACTGGTTCAGCCACTCTGGCAAGCAGTATGGAGATTCCTCAGAAGGCTCAATATAGAACTCCCCTATGACCCAGCAGCCCCACTTTTGGGTATCTATCCAAAAGCCCACAAACAAAATCACAGTAATGCCACCAGCACAACAATGTTCATCGCAGCACAATTTGTCATAGCGAGAATCTGGAACCAACCCAGATGCCCCTCCATAGACGAATGGATCAGGAAAATGTGGTACATATACACAATGGAATTTTATGCCTCTATCAGAAAGAATGACATTGTTCCATTTGTAAGGAAATGGAAGGACTTGGAAAATGTTATACTAAGTGAAGTGAGCCAGACCCAAAGAAACATAGACTCTATGGCCTCCCTTATTGGGAATAACTAGTACAGGTTTAGGCAAGCCATAGCAGAACATCACAAGGCCCAATAGCTATACCCTTATGAACACATAAGATGATGCTAAGTGAAATGAACTCCATGTTATGGAAACAATTGTTATATCACAGTTGTAACTACTTTCAACGTCCTATGTGTATGTGTAGTTTCCATTATTGATGATGTTCTTGTATCACCATCCTGTGGTTGTACCTACACTATCTCTGTAATCTTATCTGAGTATATTGGAAACCGTGTTTACTGGTATTGGAAGTAGGAAATTCAAAGGGAATACCAAATTTGAGAGACACAGGGTAAAAAAAGAGAAACAACTACAAAAGCAATACTTGCAAAACTGTTTGGTGTAAGTAAACTGAACACCTGTGGGGGGAGGGAAAGGGGGGGAGGGAGGGAGGCATGAGGGACAAGGTAACAAACAGTACAAGAAATGTATCCAATGCCTAACGTATGAAACTGTAACCTCTCTGTACATCAGTTTGATAATAAAAATTTGAAAATAAAATAAAATAAAATAAAATAAAAGTCTGTTCTATGATGGAAGGAAAAATTGATGTCAGTGGGCAATTAAGAGGTTGCCAAAGAAAAATGAGGATGTAAGATATCACAAGAAATGTATTCACTGCCTTATTATGTAACTGTACCTCCTTTGCACAACACCTTGTCAATAAAATTTAATTAAAAAAAAAAGAGGTTGCCAAACACATTGTAGTACAATTGGAGATATTATACATGGAAGTGGAAAGCTGCTCTCCTGTTAAAATATCTAAAATTGGAAATATCCAGTGATAGAGACATGAAGCAAGTAGGAATCTCATATATTGCTGTGGGAGTAGAAATTATGCTCCACTTTGGGAAAATACTTAACAGTACTTCTAAAGCCAAATATAACCAAAAGATTGATATCAAAGTAGCATTTCCTCTTGGTAGGTCCTGATGAAGAGGAGGCACATAGGGGGTTATCTTGAGCTGAGTCATCATTTCCTAAATGCATACATATGTCAAAAATGCATTGAGCTCTGCATTTTAGTGCTTGTAAGTTACACTTCAATTAGAAAACACACACCCACTCTCGCGCACATACACACAAATGAAAGGGAGGAAAGGTAAGTATATATAATTTAAAATGATATGTGCTTAGCTCTGTATACAGGCCCTGTTGTAGGTTGTACTTACTCCATATTTTGATATATTACAGCAAATATATATATATATATATATATATCAAAAGTCCTAATGGCATATTCCTGATGGGCAGATGCTACTTGCAGGCTGATGTCTGTCTGCCCTTGACAACACTAGGTCTTGCATTTTCTTGCATTGTGCAGAGCAGATTGTGTTGCCTTGATTGACAAGCCAGTGCCTTACTCATTGTCACTTTGGGGACTCCAACATTTGAATTTGCCATTTTATTTCCATTTTAATGTTTCTCATAACTCCCAGCATACACAGCCAGCTACAATCGACTCTGTGTTCATATGCACAGAAGCTTCTGCACAGACTCTGGCAACAATACTAAGCACAGTAGTGTAAGGACTGTCTCTGAGGACAAGCTGGCCCCCCAGTCAGGTGGACTTGGCCATCTGTGGGCTTCCTAGCAGGGAAGGTGTTAGGAACCTGGGCACAGAAAACCCAATTATTTTATCTGCCCTTTGATGGTGTCATCATTGGATATTAAAACATTGTATTCTTTGAAGAGAATGGGTAGAGTGCTTCATGGTCATTTCTTTGCTCTGTGATTCACAGGGGTGCTTAGCAATCAGTCTTCCTCTCAGCAAATCTCCAGCCATCCCTTTCTGTCCCAGCCAACCTCTATGCTCACCTTTCCTTCAGTAAAGAAACTGTTTAATAAAGACATACAATGGAATAAACATAGCCTCTTCAACTACTGGTGCTGGGAGAACTAGGCAGCCATATGCAGAAAAAACTAAGCCCCTCCAAGCCCAATAAACCAATTAGGAAATGGGCAAAGGAGCTAAACAGAGACTTCACAAGAGAAGAGATAAAAATGGCAAAGAAACATATGAGGAAATGTTCAACATCCCTGGTAGTAAAGGAAATGCAAATAAAAACAACCCTGAGATATCACCTCACTCCAGTTAGAATGGCCTATACTCTGAACTCAGGCAACAACAAATGCTGGAGGGGGTGCGAGGAAAGAGGAACCCTTCTCCATTGTTGGTGGGAGTGCAAATTAGTACAACCACTTTGGAGAACAGTATGGAGGTTTCTCAAAAAGCTCAATATAGACCTACCCTATGACCCAGCCATACCACTCCTAGGCACCTATCCTGAACAGCAGGTCCCAAGATATCAAAAAGACATTTGCACTTCCATGTTTATCACGGCACAATTCACAATAGCCAAAATATGGAAACAACCCAGATGCCCCTCCACAGATGAATGGATCCAAAAAATATGGTACCTATACACAATGGAATACTACATAGCGATTAGGAATGGTGAAATATTGTTATTAGCAGGGAAATGGTCAGAACTTGAGCAAATAATGTTGAGCGAGACAAGCCTAGAACACAGAAAACAAAGGGGCATGATCTCCCTGATATATGACTGTTAAGATGGGGTGACGGAGAGACAGTAGAGACTAGGTCTGTGAAACCAAAAACTGCTTGTCAAATGGTATTGCCCACAAGATTGGGTCAGCGACCCAACATTATGTAACTAAAACCAAAGAACTACTCAACATATAAAGGTCAAAAATTGACCTCTTAGTGGAATACAATAGCTCAAAAGCTATGTATGTACATTCATATAAGACTACTGTCGACATATTGTCTAATGTCGACATTACATTTAAAGCCCTAGGCGAATTTTCTTGTGCATAGGCCATGTCGCTACTGTATATGTTCTTGGTACATTGTGTATTGTATATATGTCTACCTGACCTAGGGAAGGGAAAGAAAAACAGGGTGTAAGATATCACAAGAAATGTACACACTGCTCTACTATGTAACTGTACCCTTTTTGCACAACACCTTGTCAAAAAATTTGTGTTTAATTAATAAATAAATTACAAAAAAAAAAGAAACTGCTTTAATGGGCCTGTAATCCTAGCTACTCCAGAGATTGAGATCTGGAGGATTGGCTTAATGCTGAGCAGAAAGCTTTTTAATACTCCATTTCCTATTACCTCCCAAAATACCTGGATGGAAGTATGGTTCAAGTGGTAGAGTACCAGCAGAGTAAGCAATCTAAGTAAATCCAAGGCCCTTAGTTCACCCCCCAGTACTGATAAAAGGCAAGAAGGAAGGAAGAAAGGAGGGGGAAAAACAACAACAACAAAAACCAATTTCTGCCTAGTTTCCTGATGGGGTAGAGGAAATAGTGTGATTTGAGTAAAACATATGCCCAAAAGTGACAATAGCTCCTGCTTGGTTAGGATTCAAATTGTTTTGAAAAATTATTTTATGGAATAGCCTAGTAAAAGATTCTTCTCTAAGAACTGGTTAGTAGAAGAGGTAAAAAAGTATGTTCATGCTGGGCGCTGGTGGCTTATGCCCATAATCCTAGCTATTCAGGAGGTTGAGATCTGAGATCTGAGTTTGAAGCCAGCCCAAGCAGGAAAGTCTGTGAGTCTCTTAACTCCAAGGAAACACCAAAAGGCTGGAAGTGGAGGAGTGGTTCAAGTATTAGAGTGCTAGGCTTGAGGACAAAAGCTCAGGGACCGCAACTAGACCCTGAGTTCAAGCTCCAGGCAAGCGCGCGCACACACACGTGCATGCGCGTATGTTCACTCCAGGTGTCAGTGGCATGCTCAGGAGGATGAGACCTGAAGGATCAAATTTCGAAGCAGAAATATCTGAGAAAATCTATCTTTAATTAACTAGCACAAGACCTGGCTAGAGGCATGTCTCAACTGGTAGAGAACCAGCTTAACAAGAGGCCCTCCATTCAAAAGCCTGGTAACAGAAAAGAAAAAAAAAAGGTACATTTACACTGTACCACTAAGCATCATAAAACACACACTCACTAGCTTCCGGACTATGTGGACATTTTTCAACTACTGCCATCTCTCTCCATTTTCTTGATTGCTAATACCCACTCCTACAACATTTTATTGCGGAAATAGCTAGATAGATGGAAAGGTTGAGAGAACTGGCTAATCAACCCATGGCTACCTATCACTAATTCTACCATGACTGTATTGCCATACTTCACTCTATCTGGACAGAGAACTAGGCATCCCAAATTTCATTCATTTCCTTAAAAAAATGTTCTGAATCACAGACATCAATATATGTCCCTTAAATAGTTACTATTTCAAAATGGCAGTTAATTTTTTAAGGATTCAATGCTTTCTCCAAAGTCTGAGAAAAAAGAGTTGAAATTTCCTGACATTCTTTTCTGTTTCTGGAGACAAAGAAGTTCACTCTGTGGTCAGCTGTCCTGTCCGTTACCTTTTCCTCTTTCATCAGGAGTTTTTCCAAGTGGCCAATGATTCTTCATTGTTCATTTTTAAGAACAAATGATCATCTTTACTTGGCTGGCCTAGGTAGCTGGCTTGGCTTATGCTGTAATGTGAATATGTCCCTCATGTATGTTTCCATATCATAGCCCATGTGATCGAAGCATTAAGAGGGCCCTGAGTAGGTGATGAAATCCTGGAGGCATAACTCTTTTGGATGAGATTAGAGCTTGAGAGTGTGGACTCACCCATTCTATTTGTTCTGCCATGTGAAGACACAATGGAAGGTACCACCTTGGAAGCAGGAAGCCTTCACAAGACACCAAAACTGCCTCCAGAGCTACGTGATAACTTTATATTATTTATGAATTGCCCAGTGGTAGGTAGTTTGCCACAGTTCACAAACAGATTAAGATAGCCTACCTACCTCTGCCTTTGAGCTAGTAGGTCTGTTTTTCTCATAGGAAATGATTTTACAAAACAGCATGGTTGGAGTGAGCCAGTGGCCAGGCTCCCAGGCGTATGGCCAGCTAGAAACCATGGAGGACACCACACAAGTGGCTTTGTGTTCTTGATGGGACCAATGAGGCAGCTGGACTTCTGAAGGGTCAAAGTTTTCCTAGTAGAGCTGCTTCTGCTTATTTTCTTGGTTTCTCTGTGTGCTTCTTTAGACGGAAGATAGATGGTCTTACTTCTGTGTTGTTTATAATTAAACTAAATGCACTAATACTACTTAATGACTCAAGGTATTAGGTGCCAAGTGAAACCAGAGATGTTTATTCAGTTGTAAGCCTCCATCATGATTTAAAAGGGTGAGTCTGAGTCTTTGAGCTTATACAGGTCAAGAGAGGCAGCCCCTGTTGGTTTCACGTTCCTCCCTTGCTCTGTCACAGCTGGGTGGGTGAGTGCAGCTCCTTCCTTCTCCTGTCTCCCTCCAGGCTCAGTAGGCATCCTGAGCCACGAGAACCTCCACACAAGGTTTCCCTAGGATCTTTGAGAGTTTGGGAGGTGTGTCGGTATTCTGTGATTGTGACACAACATTTAAGACAAAAAACTGATATGGAAGAAAGGTTAATTTTCACTCATAGTTTCAAAATTTCAGTCCACGGTTGCCTGGCCTTGTTGCTTTGACATACTATGCCAGAATAACACATGATGGAGGGCAGCTATGACTGAGGAGTCTGCTCACTTCATGATGGCCAGGAAGTGAGGAGAGACAAGAAGAAGCTTCCAGGGCACACCTCTAATGACCTAACTTCCTTCCACTAGTCTCTGCCTCCTGAAGTTTTTACTGCCTCCTATAGGAAACTAGAGAACAAGTCTGTAACACAGGGTCTTTAGAGGATACTCCAGATCCAAATCCCATGCATCCACTCATTTATATACCATGGCCACCACCTTGCTGAAGCTACTTCTTAATGATCACAGAGCACTTACCATGATGATGTACCAGGTCAAACATTGTTTTTAAATCTTATTTATTTATTTACTTTCCATTTTCATACCAGTACTGGGGCTTGAACTCAGAGCTCTGGTGCCTTACCACTTGAACCACACCTCTATTTATGGCTTCTTTTTGATAGTTAATTGGAATAAGAGTCCCCTAGACTTTCCTATCTGGGCTAGTTTTGAAAGTGATGTCCTTAGTGTTCATCCTCCTGAGTAGCTAGGATTATAGGTCTGAGCCACCAGCACCTGGCTTGGGTACTTAAAATTTAATAGTCCAGGTTTATAGCATATAAAATATGTTGACTATGAACATAGAAAACATCCTCTGAAGGGCAAGAGATTTACTATATAGCTTCTGCTGCCCTAGCTTCCACCCATCTCTGTAATGACAACACACATCAGGGCCTTTACTGGTCCACACATATTAATGTCACTGTATCTGCACATATATGTACCTGAGCCACTCTCCTGCAGGATTTTCCAGGTCTTAAACGTAACAGGCTTGGCTGATAAGTCCAACTCATAGATTTCTTTGGCAGCTCAAGGTTGCAAATGAGCACATTTCCCTAGGCAAGCAGCACAGCTTTTAAAAATAGGTGTCTTTTCAATTTCAAATTCATTTTCTACCCTTTCACAGGAGGGTATCTTCCCCACCCCCATTCTGTGTTAAACCTCCTCTGACCTAAGACAATGCAGACCATTCTGATTATTGTCTTCTCTGCCTTTGTATAGCTTCTTCTAATTATTGTTCATCTTCTATTTCTCAGCATTATGTCAAAATCAGATGGTTATTTTTCCCCATCTGTTGCCACAATCTGTTCAATCCATCACATTCAGAGAGCTTGCCGGAAATTGTATCGTCCAAAGGCAGGAATGAATGTGCTTCAGCCAGACTCAATAAAAGCAGGGTTTTGATCTGCAATACTGCTTTGGGACTGTTCTTATAGAATGTCAAGTGAAGAAAAATTGCTATTTATCTCAGAGCCCATAGTGAATAACAGAAAAGCAATGCTAAGAGACATGTAGAGTGGAAATTCTGACATCCTCCAAATATTCTTTCTCTGTAGCATAACCATATTTACTAGAAAAGGTGCCCGTCCCCAGGCTTTTTATTTTTAATTTAGTAAGTAGTTGTACCAAGAGATTAGTCTGGTTCTGTGTACAATGCATCTTGATCAATGCCACCTCTTCCACTGTTCTCCTCCATTCTCCCGCCCACCCCTACTATTAAGTTACATAGTTCAATTTTGACATAATATACATTGAATATAATGACTGTTTGCTCACCCTTCCTCCCGCCCCTCCCCCCTGCTCCATTACCCTCTCCACCCAAACATGTTGCCTATTCCTGGTATTATTTTCTTCTTTTCTTTTTTGTCTTTCTTTTCAATCATAAATACTCTTAGTTCAGAGAGAAAATGGAAATACAACATTTATATTAATTTTCAAAGGCTGTAAATGCCACACACTTGAATGCGAAGAAAAAGGTTTGATCTTGAAGGCATTTCATGTAGACAGAGCAAGCATGCTCCTTGCTGGGCTGCAACCATTATGCACAAAGCTGTGGTTCCTTCTTCATTAGGCAAAGTGGTTTGCAAAGCCCAGTGTCCGGACTAATGGCTTTAAGGAGGAGCTGCCAGACACAGAGCTGCTTAGCAGGAGGCCAGGAGAGTGGAGTAGATTCAAGAGAAAGGAAACCCTGATAAAAGCCCATTTTAAAAAACACCTATCTTTTTAAAAATTTTGTTTTATTTGGTTTGGCTGGTTTCGATTGACACATATAACTCTGTACCAGGGCACAATATCGAACCAGTGGTTTGGTTATCCATCACTTTACACATCATTTCTTTATATTTGGAACCTTCAAGAATCCTGACTTCTATTTAGAAATGTATAACACATTATTGTTGGTTAGGGTCGCCCTCCCATGTAACAGAATTCCAGAACTTATTCCTCCTACCTAACTGGTAGATTTTTACTGTGGATATGATTGCATCTCCAGTCACTATGGCAGAAGCTGAATGTAGCAAAAGGCTGTTCTGGAACAAAGCCAGCTGAGGGAGCAGACAGAAATTCTTGGTCTAAATGCCTTTTCCAGGAAAGACAGAAGCAGGGCCTCCATTGTGGCCTGGCTCACCTACTTCTCCCGCCTGGGCGATGGCCCATCTCCACTCACCCCACTCCCATCATCTGGAGGGCCAGGAAGATTGGCCTGCCATTGTAAGGTTTCTTGAAGTAATTTATTGCTTTAACCTTCAGAGTCAAAAATAGATTCATTGGTGAATTTTGAAAAGCAGCATTTTGGGGGCTAACTTATCCAGATGTTTTTCACTTTTATTTTCATTGTGCAATCATTATGTTTGTGTGAAGCTGCTGCTAGCCCAAATTAGGATTAAATCTCTCTTTCCTTTCTATTCTTTTCCTTGTAGATACCCAGAGACATGGGCTGTTCATAAAATGAATAAATGACGGAAGGACCTCATTATGGCTTATCTGTTGAATGTTTTTTGACATGCCCACATGTCAAAAGCTTGGCTCCAACTTGTGACACTGTTGGGAAGTGATGGAACCTTTAGGAGGTGGGAACTAGTAGAAGGAAGTTAGGTCATTCAGGGCGTGTCCTTGAAAGGGACATTAGGGCCCCACCCCTTTCTGTCTCTGTCTCTCTCTTTACTTTCTGGCCTCTATAGCTTTGCCTCTACCACCATGCTCCCACCATGATGCTGTGTCTCACCACAGGCTAAAAGCAACAGGGCCACACCTCCATGGACGGAAACCAAAAGGTAAAATATACTTCCTTCCTGTAAGTTGAATATTCCAGGTACCTTTCACAGCAACTGTAAGATGACCGACATAGACCCCATGCTGATATACAGCAGAATTATTTTTCAAATAGTTTGTTGCTGATTGACTTAACACTTGCTAATATTACATTCCAAATCCTTTCTCTGAAAAAAAAAATTACCTCTTCATCCCTTCCTTCTATCAGTGCTAAGAAATCTTGACAAGTGTCTGCCAATGGATGTTCTACTCAGATAGTTTGGGGTTCACCGGGCCCACAGAGAAGCCATCAGTTTCAATGGTGGGGTTGCAGCAATTTCAGGATTGCCAGGAAAAACTCCTCTTTCTGTAGAGCATGGCATTCAACATGAGAAACTTGTTTCTTTAGGGCTCAGACTGTCGACACTTGGAAGAGGGTCTGCACCTCATGCTCACTATACTCGAAGGATCCCTAATCCAAAAGGGCTAGGACCTGATCTGGATTTTTTCCTTGAGGACAGGGTTTTGGAATATCTGCATACACATAATGAGATAACTTGGGGATGGGGAAGGCTCAGTCTAAACATAAAAATTCATTTTTGCTTCATATACATCTTATTTACACAGCTTGAAGGTAATTTAGTCAGTATGTTAAACAATTTTGTGCATGAAGCAGCTTCATAGGATGGCACTTTCTATCTGTGGCATCATGTTGCCCTCATAAAGTGTTGAGTTCTGCAGTACTTTCAATTTTGGATTTTCATATTAAGGATGCATAGTAGTATCTCTCTGTCTTTGAATGTAGATGGTGACCAAATCTTTAAAGGAAGTCAAGGACTGTTAGTCTTCCAATACTGTAACAAAATACGGGAGATAATCCACTTAAGATGAGAAAAGGGTTGTTTGGGTTTGCAGTTTTGAAAGTTTCCATGTTTGATTGGATGGTTCCATTGCTTTGGGGGCAGTGGGTAAAGCAGTGCATTAAGGTGGGAACATGTGGTAATGAAGGATGGGGATGGGTAGAGAGTTATTGAGGTCCCAGAGTCTTCCACAAAGGCATGCTCCCATGATGTAAGGACCACTTATCATGCCCTAGCATAAGCCTTTAACCCGTGGGTGTTTTGGGGACATTTGAGATCCAACTATAGCAAGGGTAGAGTAGACGGCCTAATGTAGGGGCCCTACGAAAAGAGAATGGCTGAACATGAAGGCTGTGAAGCCCTTAGACTTTCTGTTTCTAGTTGGAAAGACACCTCTTCTTAGCCCATGAGGAATACAGGAGGCAGTTAGACTCCACTCAGCTCTGGATTTCATCTTGACGTTTATCCCAGCTGTCTGGCTGCTTTCAACAACTCTGGACTTAAGAGGCTTTGACAATTTCTGGGATGAAAGTAGAAGGCAAAGTTGTTGTGGTATAGCAATGCTCCTTGAGAGAAGGAGCAGAGAGTGAGCTCAGAGCCAGCTGGGTAGCAGCCATGGCTCTTCATCTGAATTGTCTCCCCATTTAGGAGGATCTCCTAGCACTAGAAAGCCAAGGCCTTGCCATCCTTGCTTGGAATTGTACCCCCCAGATGACACTACTTAAATACATGCTTGCTATCTGGGGTATGTTTTCAAATCTTTTTCTTTTGTTCCCCTTCACACAAGACTGTATGTATTCTCCATGCACTGGTGACTGAGGTGTCTGGAAACTATGTTTTTGTTTGCATACCTCATCCCTGTGTGAATGCAGACACATCACCATGCTAAGAAACAGTCCTCAAGATGCTAAAGGTTTGTTGAAGTGTATCAAGGGCTAGCGGCCATACCAGCTTGCCAAACAACAACAAAACTCTGGACAGGATAGAGCTGAGGGGGAAGGATAGTCATAGCTTCTTTAAGGGCAGGACCTACAACAAACTGCCTGCCATGTGCTAGGAGAATGGAGGAGTGGATGTGCCTTCTGGAGCAAAAGCATTGGTCCTCAAAAGTCGGTTTATCAGCAGGTGGTTTGTTACTCAAGGGTTCATGTGTTGGAAATTTCATTCTCAGCAGATGTGAGTCGTGGTGGAACCTTTAAAAGGTAGAGCCTAGAGCCTAGTGGAAGATTATTAGATAATTGTCAGCAGCATGCTAAAGAGATAAATATAGAACTCTAGGGACCCCAGTTTAGGGTGGGTGTCATGGTGGTTTTAAAATATGCCTGCAAATTCTTGAATATTTCTCTTTCCACCTGTGAGCCTGGGTACCACATGACTGTGATGATCTCCCTGGGACACTCACTCTAGGACCACCATAGATGAGATATGGATTCTCATGATGCCATGCCTCAGTCCATTTTGGTGTTGGCACCTGGCTAGTCCAGCCTTATAAGCAAAAACCTAGGGAAGGGGGATCCATTCTAGGAAAGGCAGAACCCTGTCCTCCTCAATTTGGATTCCTGGGCAGTTGGATTTTCTGATCTCTATGGTCAGTGTAGGTGAGAGGATGGAGAGAAACTCCAAGAGCCATGGCAGCCATCCATATACAGTAGCATTTGTGTGACTACTGGTACAGCACATCTCTGAAGTTTCTGTACATGCTTGTAATATCCTAATGCAATGAAGCAGCTACTTAACACCAGCTAAAAGACTCCAGGTACATCCAGGAAGCTGACTCTGGACTGATGGGGATGAGTGGACTCTTTTTTCCTGATGGGGATGCACTGTTCCTCTTTCCTTTACCCTAGGTCTCACAGATGTGACTAGTTCCTGTACTACCTTGTCCCTGCTAGGAATAAGTTCATCTGGCTTAGGGAGACAAGAGAAGGTCAAGGACAGAAGGAAGGGGAATCAGAGAGAAGAGATGAGAGATACAGAGATGTGAAAGAAAAGAGGCAACTGGAGGCACATGTGGTCACTTCTATGCCTGTGGAAAATGACCTCTTCTGTGATTTCCTCCTTCAAGGACCTGGATTGGGCCTGCTCTGCAACCACCTCTGAAATCTGACCGCAGGGTGTACAGAGTTCTGTTTTCCCATTTGTCCCATGGGTGGTAACTTTAAAACTGAAGTGTGAACATGGTCTCTGGAAAGTCCTTAGCTTTGTTTTTCGTTCAGGTCTCCTATGGGTTTATGGACCAATAGACATTCCTTAGTAACTCATTTGCTGTGATCTCTAGGGCCCTGGAAGACAAAGGTGTTCTTAAGGCAATTTCTCAAAGGAGAGAAAGCAAACACAGCGGGAGAGTGAAAGTAGTGCTGTGATCAGTGAAGCTGGAGGGCCCAACAGGGTGAGGGAGGCCAGGACTAACATGAGCAGGGAACACAACAGCTCTTCACTTTGCCTGGCCTGAAAGGTGAAAGAGTCTGGCTTCCATTGTGCTTGTTTGTCTTGAGTTTTCAAATCTTCAACTCCAACTTGGCTGACTTCACTTTTGCATTATCTGGAAGATTTAACCAAGAAGAAAAACTGGCATTTTTTTTTTTTTGCCAGTCCTGGGGCTTGAACTCAGGGCTTGAGCACTGTCCCTGGCTTCTTTTTGCTCAAGGCTAGCACTCTACCACTTGAGCCACAACTCCACGTCTGGCTTTTTCTATATATGTGGTGCTAAGGAATTGAACCCAGGGCTTCATGTATACAAGGCTAGCACTTTACCACTAGGCCATATTCCCAGCCCCCAAACTGGCATTTTGTTCTGCAAAATTCCTTGGGTTCATTTGTGGTTGTGCTACAAGAATTTCATATACATTTCTGCACAATGATTTTATTTTACCTTCATCCATCCAGATCATTTCTCCATAGAGAGCAGCAAGTTATATCACAGGGTATTAAAGAATGAAAGAATGAATGAATTGATTAATTTTTGTGCTGGTACAGGGGCTTGAACTCAGGGCCTGAGCATTGTGTGTGTGTGTCTCTCTCTCTCGTTCTTTCTTTCTTTCTTTCTTTCTTTCTTTCTTTCTTTCTTTCTTTCTTTCTTTCTTTCTTTCTCTCTCTCTCTCTCTCTTTCTTTCTTTCTTTCTTTCTTTCTTTCTTTCTTTCTTTCTTTCTTTCTTTCTTTCTTTCTTTCTTCTTTCACTCAAGATTGATGCTTTACCACTTGAACCATGGCAATGCTTCTGGTATTTTGCCCACACTGGCTTTGAACCACAATCCTTAGATCTCAGCCACTTGAGTAACTAGGATTTCAGGCATGAGCCACTGGTACCTAGGTATATATTGAAAAGGCAAAAAAAGAAAAACAAATGGCTTAAAGTGGAGGAGCACTAACCCCAAGCAAAAAAGCTCAGGGACAGTGTCCAGGCCCTGAGTTGAAGCACCAGGAACAAAACTAAAAAAAAAAAAAATTAAATAAAGGGCAAAGAGTCAGCATAGGAGACAAGGAACTGATCCCCAGAGAAGCTACAGAGCTGACATTACAGGGAATTGCTTCCAGTCAGCAGCCACTTATGTCTTCCTAGGCAGAACCAGTGGCTAGTTGGAACATGAGCAGATTGGATAAGCGTCACTTCTGGTCTAGAGGCTTAAGGTGTTGATATGATGTCATTACCATCTCCTTTGCTGTTATCTCATTGGCCCTGATGCAGAGTTTGCAGTTTACTCATGTGATTCTATGCATTCTACTCAGAGGAGAATTGTCCAAGCAGAAACATCTATATGAACAGTGGCAAGCTCAAGAACTATGTGGTTTTTTTTTTTTTTGTTTTGTTTTTTTTTGTTTTTTTGCCAGTCCTGGGGCTTGAACTCAGGGCCTGAGCACTGTCCCTGGCTTCTTTTTGCTCAAGGCTAACACTCTGCCACTTGAGCCACAGCACCACTTCTGGCCGTTTTCTGTATATGTGGTGTTGGAGAATTGAACCCAGGGCTTCACGTATACGAGGTAAGCACTCTTTGCCACTAGGCCATATCCCCAGCCCCAAGAACTATGTTCTTATGGTACACATTTTATAGTTTATAGTGTTACTTTAATTATTTATAGTTTATAGTGTTACTTTAATTAATGTATGGTTTAGTATAATTTGGTTTAAGAATCTATGTGTTCATGTATGTATGCATACATGCATGAATGTATGTAACAATATGAACTTTTCATTCTCTTAATTGGAGGAATTCTTTAGCTATTATAAAAAATAAACTACTACAGTAAAAGTGTAATCATTTTATGAATATGGTCAATGACTCTCACTACCAGCTTTCGCTAAGCTGAAATCACTAGAAATCACTTCAAGAAATTCATTTTGTAGGCTGACAAATTAAAACACCTGTTAATAACGTCTTCATTTTTTTTTTTACTATTTTTTTCATTTCTTTATTGTCAAAGTGATGTACAGAGGGGTTACAGTTTCATACGTAAGGCAGTGAGAACATTTCTTATCCAACTTGTTACCTCCTCTCTCATTTTTCCCCCACCTTTATATTTCTTTTTTTTTTTGGCCAGTCCTGGGCCTTGGACTCAGGGCCTGAGCACTGTCCCTGGCTTCTTCCCGCTCAAGGCTAGCACTCTGCCACTTGAGCCACAGCGCCGCTTCTGGCCGTTTTCTGTATATGTGGTGCTGGGGAATCGAACCTAGGGCCTCGTGTATCCGAGGCAGGCACTCTTGCCACTAGGCTATATCCCCAGCCCCCACCTTTATATTTCTTAACGGAAATAATACATTGATTAGACCTGGGCTATTGACTCAGAGGATGTGGACAATGTGGAGAGCCTGGAGAAAGGTGAGCACCCAGTGAAAATATTTCCATTCCACATGCCTTGCTGCTTCAGGGTGCGTCTTTGGAGTAAAATAGTATACCCCATCATGTCTTGTTCTTCATTATTATTCTACAACATATATAATTTGTACCTAAGAAGGTGATATGCAAAATGAGGCTAGTGAAGGGTCATCCCGACTGGAAGGGATTGCAGGCAAGTGCTAACTTACAAAAGTTGTGCTCATCAGTAATAATGCTTTCAAAGTACTAGGTGATATTTTTAGACTGCAGTTCTGAAAATTAGATTGTTCTGATTCATGGAAGGGAAAGAGAATCACAGAAACAGCAAGACAAAGGATGAAGTAATGCAACAATGATACTCATTAGACACTTTGTTGGAAATGAACTTTACAACTTGGGGGTGGAGGGGAGTGAAAAGTGGTAAGTGGGAGAAAATGAGGGGAAATGGAGTAAAAGAAATGTACCAATTACACTACTTTTATAACTATAACCCCCCTGTTCATCACCTTTATAATAAATTTTTAAAAAAAAGAAAATTCTCTGTGTTGGTTAATGGATCCAAACTTGGCTCAGACAGTACTGAAGTATAGAAACCCCAAGTCAAACATAGCAGAAGGTATTAAAATACTATAGAGGATGGGAATATTACATTTTTTCTATCATGGGCTTGGCTCATTTTGTTCATTCTTTCATCATGATAAAAGATATACAATAAATACTTAGAAAAGTTATAGTTTTGTTTTATATGTAATAAATATATAATGTAAAAAAAAACCTATTATTAGCCAGGACTCTGGCGGCTCATGTTTATAATTATAGTTACTCAGGAAGCTGAGATCTGAGATTCTGGTTCAAGATCAGCTAGGGCAAGAAAATCAATGAGACTCTTATCTCCAATTAAACACCAGAAAACCAGAAGTGGCTCAAGTGGTAGAGTGTTAGCCGTGAGCAAAGAAAGCTCAGGGACGGTGCCTAGGCCCCGAGGTCAAGACATAGGACTGGCAATAAATAAATGAGTAAATAGCCCCCAAACTTAAAATCATAGGCAATAAACATTTATGATCTCTACAGGTTGGAGTGGCTCAGGAATTAGAGGGCAGGTAGTTGGGTGATTGGGCTGTGGTCCCAATCAAAGAATTGATGGGGGTTGAGTTCCCACTTCCAAAGATACACTTGTTATTCTGGATAGTGTGGTTCAGGGTGTTGGCAAGAGATGTGTGTTCTCCCCATGATCAAGCAGTCTCATGGTATGGAGACTAGTCTCCCCCAGCCCAGAGCAAGGAAAGGAATCCTAAAGAGAGTAGGGTGGAAGACTCAGTATGTTTTATGAGATAACCTTGGAAGTCACACATAGTTATGTTCATGATGTCCTATTGTGGACACAGGTTGGCGCTATTCAGTGTAAGAGGGAATCGGATGGCACCAGGAGAACTGGAAGCTGGCTGTGCTGGTCAGCTTTCTATCACTATGACAAAATGCCTAAACGAATCAACTTAAAAGGAAGAATTGTTTATTTTGGCCCTTAGCTTCAGAGGGTTCAGTTCATGGTCATTTGGTCACCTGTTGCTTTGGGCCTGAGGTTACACAGTATGTCATTGCAAGAGTGTGTGGTAAAGGAAGGAGCTCATGGTGTCTAGAGACCAGAGCCCAATATATGCTACCAGGGGGTACCCCCAATTACTTAACTTCTTTCCATGAGGCTGCATATCTTATAGGTTCCTTCACTACCATCAGCCAGAGGCTGATAACCAAGCCTTTAGCATAGGAACCTTGGGGGACATTAAAGATCCAAATTCTAGAGCTGTGCTCTCATAACAAGTACAGTATGGGAAAAATAATGTGATAAGTGTCTTGAGGAAGGGCCTGGAAGTAGAAGGGGTTTGAACAAAATAAATGAACAGATAAAGCAAAAGCAGAGTCTTGGCTGCTCTGGATGGGGCACCGATGTGGGATTTTGCACAATGGAATCACAGGGGGACAGAAACCAGAAAGGGCCAGGAAGATATACTGCAGAGGAGCAATAGGGTAGGCTTCATGGCTCCTCAGTGAAGAGCAGACCTGGCTCTGCACAGAGCTGCTCAGAGCATACCCACAGACCACTGAGAGATTTATGGATTGATCATTACTGCTTCTCAAAGAAGCCAGAGTGGAAATCAACTAGTGACATGTGATAGGAAATAAGAATAAAGATCCCCCCTGCCCCCTTTGACTCATATAGGATAGTCATCTCTCTCACTTCCAACTGTTTGGTACAAGGATTCTCAAAGCAGAGGGATTACATACCTGGGGGGGGGGGGAGGATAGGAAAATACATCAGTATTTGCATTTTTCATTTGAAAATTCAAAACTTGCCCTGCGCTAATGCTGTGTGTGCTCACTCTTGAGCACCTCCTTTTGCTTCCCATATCCTTTCATGTCTCATTCTAATTACACTCACTCTCCCATACAGGCCATATGGCTTAGCAGAACTTTGAACCAAGACACTGTGGAATAAGGATTCGATTAGCCATTTCTCAGGCAAGCAGAAGGCAGCAGAGCTGACAGGGTGAAATAGCTCTTGTAGAGTGGATCCCCTAGGAACTCTAAATGTCAGGAGGAAGAAAACTTTGAAAGAGGATCACTAGTACGAACCTTGCCCTGGGTGTACTGTGCCCATTGTGTACTACATAGGGTGATTGAAATCAGCATGGTCAGCAGAATTAACAATATAATTTGTCCAGCTTTATCTCATCCTTTGAGAATTGTCCTATGTTTCCTAATACATATTTTACATAAATCCAGTGATCACACGTATAGAATACAAGCAGTCCCTGGCTTACTAAGGTGCAATGCCACAGCTTTTCTTTATAATGCAAAAGTAGACTCACACTACCTCACATTCAATATTTAATAAAATTACATAATGTAGTCATTAATTTATTATACAGTGGATAATTTTGTGAGATAATTTTGTTCTGCTATAGATTAATGTAAGTGTCCTGAATGTGTTGTAGTCTATGCTCTTATGTCCATTTGGATGGGTGTAATGAATTCATTTTCTTTAAAAAAAATTTAAGTTATCTCCAGTTGTACAAAGGGGTTTCAATTCAGTAAATCAGTTTATAAGTACAATGTAACTTTATCAATGTCATTCCTGCATCATTCTACCCCAGCAATAAATTCATTTTCAACTTATGTTTTCATGGGACAATAACCTCATTACAAGTTGCAAAATAGCCAAGCACTCATGCCTATAATCCTAACTACTCAGTAGGCTCAGATATGGGGATTGAAGATCAAGGTCAACCCTGGCAAGAAAGTCTGTGAAACTGTTATCTCCAATTATAACACCAAAAAAAGCCAGAAGTGGAGCTGTGACTCAAGTGTTGGAAGACAAACTAAGAAAAGAATAGCACTTGGGCCCTGAGTTTAGGCCCCAGTACTGGTACCAAAAATTTTTAAGGAAAGGTGAAGTATCTTTATACACAGAGAGAAATAAATCTATGTTAAAGTTTTTTCACAGTAGAGTTCATTTAAGATGCTGTATTGAGGTAATTACACTATCCCCCAGCATTCAGATGGATAATTGTCTAGGACAACTCTTTTTGTGATCTCCACAGATCACATACTGGCTAGGTTGACCTAGAGAGTCAATACTGGAGCTTGAACTCGGAGCCTGGGTGCTGTCCCTTAGCTTTTTTTGCTCAAAGCTGGTGTTCTGCCACTTGAGCCACCACTTTACTTCCATCTTTTTGCTGGTTAGTTGAAGATAAGGGTCTCATGGACTTTTCTGTCCAGGATGGCTTTGAATCTGGCCTTCAGATCTCACCCTCCTTAGTAGCACTGATTAGAGGTAGGAGCCACTGGTGCCTGATGAAAGGTTAATTTTGTTCTTCTCATCCCTTTAGTTGAGTTATTTGTGGGATAGAGGTTCTTCATTGGCAGGGAGCACAATGCACAGTGTTCTGTAATAAGAAGCTCTTAAAAAGTTTCCCCTGCAGGGAATGGAGCTGGGCCAGGAATCCCAGTGGTAGAGAGGCAGATGCAGGAGCTCCTGCACAGGTCTCTGCTTCTGGCTGGGAGCCATTGTTCCCCCAGGAGTCCAGGCTGCTTCTAGTGCCAGGGCTTGAAAGACAAAAATAGATAGACATCCCTTAACATGAATAGGCTGCATATTTGCAGTTTTAAACACTGAGGCTGGAGTCTCATGTAGTTAGGCATCAATCACTCTCTTGTCACAATACACTGTATGGGATGACCGCTATTTCATGGCACGTGCATTGTAGAAGAATTATTAGCCATGTAGATGATTTAATGTATACAAGAGGCTGTGTATAGGTTAGATATAATGACCATGGCACTTCGTAGAAGGAACTTGAGCACCTGAATATTTTGCCATGGTTGGTGTTCTGGAGTCAATCACCCAAGGACATGGAGACACAGTTGTATAACTATGCACAGCCATTTCAACACAGCTTATCTCTAGGGTCATGTTTTCTCCCTGTGGATGCAATGTAGTCAATGTTATTGCTGAACTAGGGGTGCTTGATCACCATAAGGAGGTGCCTCATCATGGCATGAAGCTGATGCTTGGGGTCACTGTTGTGTTGTGCCCTGTGTTTTCCAGTGTGGCCCTAGCTCCACCCTGTATCAGGGTGGACTCTTGTGTGGTCCAGCTCCCAGTCCTGTTTTCTGAGTAATGAGAAGTGCTTTTCCCTTCCCCTCCTAGCCCTCACTTCCAGGCATGCTGAGCCAGCTCCATCTTCTCCTTCAATAGCCAAGGCATCCTGTTGTTGGAGTGATGTCTGATGTCTAGCCACAGGAGCACTGAGTTCCTGAGTACTGTGGCTTCTTCCAGAATAAAGTACTTGAACAATTGTTACCAAGACATTTGATTCGTTTTCCTCATAGCCTAGGAAGAGATAGATCACTATTTGGAGCTATGTGTGAACAGGAGTATGTGTGTCTAAGTAGTGCCGGGCTGTCTGTATGAGTGTATATATATGTGTGGGTATCTCTACGAGGTGTGATTGTGTGTCTATACATATATGTGTGTGACTGCGTGTACATCTGTGTAATGGGCAAGTTTGTATGTGAATGTTCTATGTATAGTGTTGCTAGTGTCTGAGTTTAGGATTTTATTTACATGTGAGTAAAGTGCTGTGTGAGTATTTGTGCATAGAACCTCTATGTGTTTGAATTGTTGGAAATCATAGATACAAGTGCAGAATACTTAGTGAAGATAATGAAAGCTTTAACTTTCCTTTGAGGAAAAAATTTCAGATGGGAATGTGATAAATGTCTCAACTTTTCTGTTGGATGTGCTGTGTTGTTGACAGCACGTTTTTGTTCTTTGGGACCTGAGTGGGAGTTCTGTCTCAGTCCTACTCTTTCTGGGTGAAGCTTGTGGGTATAAGAAATGCTCTTAATGATCCTTGGTAGTGAGCAGCTCTCACTAGGGCTGCAGCATGTGGACCCCAGAGATCCTGTGCTCTCTTTAGCCTTTCAGAAACCCCACACTCCCTTGTCAGTGAGCCTTCAAATCACCTGCAAGTGGGAAAAGTCAAAAGGTCAGCGAAAACACCAATTGTTCCTCTGCATGAGAGAAAGATAGTCCTTTAAAGGGCATTTCCGAGCTCCTGGGGCACAGGGTGTCATAGAGAGTTGACTTCAAAGAGCTAGTTGATAAATGTCAGCTTCTAGGAATCATTGAGATCTGAAGAGAGCCGAGGGGTAGTGGGTAGGGGTTCTGAGAGAGGCCAGGAGGGCCTTTGGTGGGGGTGAGGTACAGAGGAGGGTCTCAGCTGATGGAGAAATCCATACAGAATTCTTCAAGGTTCTACCATTTTTTCTACTGTAATTTTACCATTAGGAAAAAAAGAACAAAAAGGAACAAAACAAAGCCAACAACTCAGTTATTTGGGTGAGTCTGTGAGGGTACAGTGATATCATCAGAAGATGGCTTTACAATATGGTCCTCTGAGTGAACTTGAGACAAGAAGACAGATTCCAGAATTAGGAATTAGCTCATAAATCACAGTTTGGCCATATCAAGTGGGGCTACAGAGGCATTTCAAATGACACTGGAAAATGAGACACAGTGTCCTTAAGAGATCCCCAAGGCTCAATATTATGTGAAATTTCAGGAGGTGAAACTTGCCTTTCCTGGAGAAATATTGGAGAACAATGAAAGGGGTAAGTGACATTGTTCAAGATAAATTGTACTCAAAAACTGAAATATTGAATTTTGAAACCCCTTTGTAAACTACTTAGAGATAATAAAAATAAAGCATTGAAAAAAAAAGAGGAAAAAAAAGGAACCCATCCTTGGAGAGAAGACAGGAAGTAATGAAATTGGTAAGAGATGGTTAAATGTGAGAATGCACTGCCTTTCTTTTCTTTCTCTTTAAAAAATTTTTGCTTGTCTGGGCTGGGTGTGGTAACTCACATGTATAATTCTAGCTACTGGGGAGGCAGAGATCAGAAGGATTCTGGTATACTGCCTGCTTGAGTAAAAAGTTAGTGAGATTCCATCTCAATCAATAAAAAGCTGAGTGTGGTGATGTGTACCTGTCACCTCAGCTATGCAGGAAGTGTAAATAGGAGTATTGAAGTCTAAGTCAGTTTGGGCATAAGCATGATACCCTAAAGTAACAAGGACTGGGGACGGGAGGGGGTTGTTCGAGTGGTAGAGCATTTGCCCGGTATGAAGCAATGAGCTGAACGATCAGCACTGCAAACAAACAACAACAAACTTTATTTGCTTGCCTATATCTTTTGATTTGTTTTTTGCAATGAATATGTGTGTGCATAACCACATATACATCTGTACACATAGGTTTACAACAAGGAAAGGAATTTAAGTGAAGTTGGAGTGATGTCTCCTGCATGTTGGTGAACGGGGGCACACTCTTGAGGTCCTATCTGCCATCTTGTTTCATTTGCACTGTGGCTTTCAGAAATATTGGTACCCATTCTTATCAGGGAACAGTGTAACAAGACAGTGGGCTGGAAAGCAGTAGCCCTCCTGTCCTGGTATGCCTCCTTGCATTGCTCTTGCTGCTGCACCACTATGAAAGCAGGATGTGTTCAATGTCCTTGGAACAGCAGGGATGGGGCATCTCAGGTCCATGGTCAATTCAGAGCCCTGGTCTGCCTCATGCCTTGGATAATGAGGAAGCCTAGCACCCTGCAGGCTGTGCCTCCCCAGTGGGCTTCAGCTGCAGGGAAAACCAGCTGTGACTGGCAGGCTGCCACTTGAGAGGGCTAGCTGCAGGCATTGGTTGGTCATGACTGCCAACCTTCTTCTGTAAGGCATGTCTGGAGACTGTTACCTGTGTTGTCCCCAGTCAGAAGCACGCTCTTTCAGGACATGGCCTTGCAGAAGGCAATACCCATCTCTGAAGAGTATAGGGATAGAACTAGACCTTTGCTTCCTGTCCTTACAACAAAATAGAAGCTCATGTACTTTTTAAATTCATAACATGCATGATCAAGACCAGAAAGACACACATTTCTTCAGGCAGTTACTCTGGGCTGGATTTAATTTATTATGGCACTCATCACATGAAGGGGGAAAAAGTACAGTGTTTGCTCTTTGTAAATGCATACAAGTTGGCAGGTGCTGGTGGCTCACTGCTGTAATGCTAGCTACTCAGAATGCTGAGAGCTAAGGATTGCTGTTCAAAGCTAGCCCAGGTAGAAAAGACCATGAGGCTCTTATTGCTAATTAGCTAGCAAAAAGCCAGAAGTGAAGGTGTGGCTCAAGTGATAAAGTGCCAGCTTTGAAAGGAAAAAAAGCTGAGTGTGAGGCCTTGAGTCCAAGCCCTACAACAGGTACCTAACAAACAAATACACACAAATACATTTCTATGACCTAATATCATTTATAATCTATGGGAGGAAAGAGAATTTAGGCCACATTGTTACTTGGTTCCTAGCATAGTAGCTGTACCTGTCAATGGATGAGAATGGGCTCAGAATCCCCTGCTTAGGGCATTCCATACAGATGCTTATTTTTACCTTGAACCATAAATCCCATGGTTAACAGCAATACCTCAGAGCCCACAGAGTAGGCATTCAAAAGGCCAGCTGCTGGCGGCTCATGCCTGTAATCCTAGCTATTCAGGAGTCTGAGATCTGAGGATTTCAGTTTGAAGCCAGCCCGGGGAAGGAAAGACCATGAGACTCTTCTCTCTAGCAAGCTACTCAGAAAAAGCCAGAAGTGGCACTGTGGCTCAAGTGGTAGAGAGCTAGCTTCGAGCAAAGGAAGCTCAGGGACAGAGCCCAGGCCCTGAGTTCAAGCCCCAGGACTGGCACAAAAAAAAAGAAAAAAAGAATGGAGTAATTTGAAACACACTTGAGCCTTTCTTCAATCATTTCAATAAATACGGGTACTTGCAAGTATCCTTGTGCAAATAGCCACAAGGACTTGGGCAGGAGCAGCCCTTGCCTGCCCTGGGCATGCAGTAGTCAAGATCGAAGGAAGGGAAGATTTTCAGCCAGGCCTTGGGCTATAGCCACAGGTATGTAGTGGCTTCTCAGGGCCTTCCTTTTTCCTTCTGCATGGTCCTCAGAAGCATCTCTCAGGTTTCCCTGTCTCACTTCATAAGGAATGCAGCCTTTCTGCTTTGGGAGGAACCAGAATTAAGATATTTCTTCATTCCAGGAAGGGTTTAAGGTAATTTACAGAATATGAGTGGCATGTAATTAATTGTGAGACAATATGGTGCACACCCTGGGTTTGATTGCTTGTTTTTTGTTTGTGTGGGTACTGGGTTGAACTCAGGCATGAGTGCTGTTCCTGAGCTTTTTTTCACTCAGGGTTGGTGTTCTACCACCTGATTCACAGCTCCATTTCTAGCTTTTTGCTGGTTAATTGGAGATTGGAGTCTCATGGACTTTCAAACTGTGATCTTGAGTGTCAGCCTCCTGATCTGCTAGGATTACAGGTATAAGCCACCAGAACTCTGCTTTGGTTATGCTTTTTTAAATTTAAATTTTATTGACAAGGTGATGTGCAAAAGGGGTACAGTTACATAATAAGGTAGTGCATACATTTCTTGTCATATTTGTTACACCTTCATTTTTCTTTCCCTTCCCTAGTTCAGGTAAGCATATATACAATATCCAGTATACCAAAATCATATACAGTAACCACGTGGGGTATGCCAAAGGAAATTCACCTAGAATATTAAACGTAATTACAACAATGGAATCCTCCTATGTCCTTCTCTTGTAGTTCCTTTTGCTTATCCTCATCTTATATAGTCATGTGTACACATAGCTGTTGAGATATTGTGATCCACTGATAGGTCTATCCTAGACCTTTTTATGTTTGCTTAGTAGTTGTTTGGTTTTAGATACACAATGTAAAGTCGCCGACCCAAACATGTGGAAATATTTGGTTATGTTTTGTATCCTCCCGAATTCTAGCTACATAGTACCACTGCTTCCCAGTATGTATGTGAAGGCGTCTGTATGTTACTGTGAAGAATTGAACAGCTTAAGCTCTTACTATATTTAAGATGGGATGGAAGACATGATTGGCCCCATCTGATGTATATGTGGATGAGGATCAGGAGAGACCTGGGCAAATCCATCCAAAATGAAAAGACAATTCTGTTGCTGTTGTGAGCCTTGCTTTGTGGGTTTGAATTGCAAAACTGTACTCCACCAAGCTTCCCATTCGGTATGACAACTGCTAAGTCAAGATGGCAGGCTGGCCATACTGCTCTTGCTCAGTGGGCCAAGCTGCTAGCATGTGTGCTTATTAAAATGGGGACATATAAGAGGCAAGGTGCCCAGTGCATAAGAGGATGGCACTGTTACTGGCAATTATTGCTCAAGCTCAAGTACTCTAGAAAACACTTCTGCCAGAAAAGGCTTCTGTGTTCTTTGGCCAAACAAGGAGGCTTTGGATCCCTTCACCCTCACTGTACTAAGTTGCTGAAAGGGCAGCATGGTTTTAGTAACAAAAATGGGAAGCAGGAAGAAGGTATAGGTATACCAGGGGCCATCCTGTTCTGCCTCCTTCCCAAGTCAGATGCCAACACATTTCTAGGTCGAGTGACTTAAGAGTAAAGATATTACAGAGAAGTGGGAATGGGGAAATACAAAGTACATTCCTGTAAGAGGCCATTTGAAGTGCATGTGATCATCAGGGACAAGCTTCTTCTGGTCAGGATAGTTACTGTTGCATAAATTAGAGGGCAGTCCTCAGCTCTTCCATTAGGATGTGTGTGTGTGTGTGTGTGTGTGTGTGTGTGTGTGTGTGTGTGTGTGTGTAGGCCCAGCCAGGTCCAGAAATCCTGCATACCACTTTCCACACCTTTACTTGGAGAAGTGAGTTGATAGAAAGCTTATGGGCTAATGTTTACTTTGTATTGCTTGAAAATATTTCCATTAAAATAAATTAGCCTTGGACTCTGACAGTGGTAGATGGAGTTGTTTATAGTAACTATCCCAGAGAGCAGAACTAGAAATGCTGACAAAATTTAAATTACAATAGTCAAAGGCATCAGAGAGCTGATGGGTTGCTGAAGAACCAGGCAAATGTCAGAAGAAAGTCAGCTGTCAGAAGAAGAACCCACAATGTTCAAATAAGTTTAGTAATCTATTCCTTCTCCAGGACTTTGAGATTCCCTCGGCCCTGGCAGTACCCAGATCTTGTCAGAGCAGATGGGGCATGGCAAAGAATTCTAAAAGGTTCATGCTAAGAAGTAAAAGGACTCCTCTATGCAGGACTCCTCTATG
The DNA here is from genome assembly GCF_023159225.1 of Perognathus longimembris pacificus. Classification (NCBI taxonomy): domain Eukaryota; kingdom Metazoa; phylum Chordata; class Mammalia; order Rodentia; family Heteromyidae; genus Perognathus; species Perognathus longimembris. The sequence continues at coordinate 104,947,509 of NC_063161.1, forward strand.
CCTGTAGCCCTGATCCTGTCATCCGCTGGTATAATGCAGACAGAATATACTTCCTTAACTTTAACCAGGTATTTTGCACATAAAAAGTAGTCTAGAGAGACAGCATAAGCAGAGTGTACCATGTTTCCTTAAATATAATAAATGAGTATAATATAATCCTACTTCCCATTTCCCTATGTCTTTTATGTTACTACAACCATATTTTACTGCAATATTTCCCCCCTTTTTATACAGGTGCTGAGTCTTGAACTCAGGGGCTTTTGAGCTTACATGCCAGCTTGCTTGCTCACAGCTGTCACTTTACCATTTGAGTCATCCCTTCAGCCCAGGTTTTGTTGGTTGATTAGAAATGAAGTCCCTTGGACTTTTCTGCCTGGGCTGGCTTTGAACCTCTATCACCCAGGTTTTAGCCTTCTGAGTAGCTAGGATTATCGATGTGAACCACTGGTGCTCAGCTACCTCTACAAACCTTGCTAGGTTTCTTTTCTTTTTTCTTTCCACCCCCCTCACTTTCTCATTGATTTCTCTTTGTAAGCTTTCCTTTTCTATCATTTTTTTCTCCTTCCATTTCTTCTCCTTCCTAATATGTTAGTCTATTTTCTTCTTCCTTCTTAATAATTTCAGCTATTAATGTTACCTTCTATCCCCAAGTGCTTTGCTGGCTTGGCAAGTTCAGAGGGCCTGCAAAGATGTATAGCTTTCAGGTTATTTATCTCCTGAAATGTTGCTGTTTATCTGCTTTAATTTTCCTCTAGCACATTTCCTGTTTGATTTGTCAATCTGACCTCAGGATTCCTGATTATGACTTTGCTGGCTGTGTTCACAAAGTGTCTCTTACTTTAACATCATTTCAGTCGGAATCAATGGGTGTGTTCCTCTTTGCTATCTGTATCCTTGCTGAAACATAGATTTTAAATGCTAAGCATCACTTCAGTTTGTCTTATAATTTTCACATTCCTTTTCTCACTGGATTTGACAAGCACAGTAGGAGATAAGCATTGCCTTCATATTACAGATAAGAATGTTCGGGACTGGGAATGTGGCCTAGTGGCAAGAATGCTTGCCTCGTATACATGAAGTCCTGGGTTCGATTCCTCAGCATCACATATACAGAAAAGGCCAGAAGTGGCGCTGTGGTTCAAGTGGCTCAGAGTGCTAGCCTTGAGCAAAAAGAAGCCAGGAACAGTGCTCAGGCCCTGAGTCCACGCCCCAGGACTGGCAAAGAAAATGAAAATTCAAATTGTGTAGGAACTCGTGATTCGTGATTATAATTGTAGCTACTCTGGAGGCTGAGATCTGTAGGATCGAGGTTTGAAGCCAGCCCAACCAGAAGTCAGTGAGACTTCATCTCCAAATAATCAGCAAAAAACTGGGCTGGAGGCATGCCTCAGGTGGTAGAACACCATGCAAGCAAGCATGCATGCAGAACAAACATAGAACCCTGAGTTCAAATCTCAGTGCCAACAACAAAAATAATAGTAATGCTCAGGTTGAACATATGAAGAGATCCTGCTGCTTGGTGACAGAGTGAGTGGAGCTGTTAGCTAGGTCATATGATTTTTGTCTGTCTTCTAGGCCTTTATGGTTGATTAGGAAGAAAAGTTCAAATTTCAGTGAAATCCCAGGCTTTAACTCTAATGGATCTACCTACAATGAGCACAGTGCCTAGCCCGAGCTAGATACCGGTCTGTATTTTGTAACAAAGACTCCCAGAGGTTTGTTGCCAATTGTTGTTTTCTACAAGCTAATACCTCTTTATTATATTTATAATTTCTTGAAAGAGTGCCCTCTCATCAACAAAGTTCACTAGACTCCACTAACATTGCAGTTATTCTAATTCTGTAATTCCAGATCTGATAAACACTGGAGTCTAATATCAGCAATCTTGGCTAGCAACTGTCTTATCTTTATCAATCACCATGACACTGTGAGTTCAATTTTTCCTAGGTGTGGGAGTGGATTGTCAGATTGGATACAATGGAACAGATCACAGATTGTGTCAAACTCAGCTTCTGGGTTTACGTCTCCTCTAGTTCATAGATATAACTGCACAATGATTAGGGTAGGATCCTATGAAAAGCTTTTGCCTCCTGTTAGTTTTGTATGCTGACTTTGGAACCATAAGTATTGCTTAAAGATGGCCCATCAATCAAAATTTTCTTTCTTTGGAGAAGTTTTTCTTTAGAATTAGTAGTGCTTGTAGGACGTGAAATCTTAAAGTAGATTTATTTTTAAAAATAAAAGCAGCAGCAGAAGAAAGCAGACATATTGCCACATTCTTTTGTGGCGTAAGGATGATTATTCTACTGGAAATGATCTCATAATTGCCTGGTAGGAGAATTCATCTATGAAGCATGCCCATTACTGTGGTATAAACTCTCCCACGGTAGCAGATTTCAACACAATATAAAACAACGCCACTGAACATTCCTGGAGTTAGAAAAATAGGCACAATAGCTCACCAACATATTATATTTCTACCATACAGATATAAGAGAAATAAAAACAAACATTATTAAGAGCATAGATGTTAATAAATAAATAGGAAGCTAGGCAGCCTTGAATTTTGAACATTTATTACCTTTGTTCTTTTGTGATTTTGCTTATTTTTAAGACAAGGATATACTAGTCTCAGTCTGGCCTTGAAATTCATGATGTTCCGGGACTGGGAATATGGCCTAGTGGCAGGAGTGCTTGCCTCCTCTACATGAAGCCCTGGGTTCAATTCCCCAGCACCACATATACAGAAAATGGCCACAGGGGGCGCTGTGGCTCAAGTGGCAGAGTGCTAGCCTTGAGCAAAAAGAAGCCAGGGACAGTGCTCAGGTCCTGAGTCCAAGCCCCTGGACTGGCAAAAAAAAAAAAAAAAAGAAAAAAGAAATTCATGATCTTCCAACCTCCGCCTCTAGAGTGCTGGTACTATAGGCATGGACCATGATGCTCCCTCCCTCCCTCCCTTCTTCCCCCCCTCCCTTCCTCTCTTTCTTCTTCCCCCCCTTTCCTCCCTCTTCCTTTCTCTTTCTCTCTCTCTCTCCCTCTCTCTCTCTCCCTCCCTTCCTCCCTCCCTCCCTCCCTTCCTTCCTTGATACAGATGATTGAACTCAAAACCTTGGCCTTGCTACTCAGTGACCTACCATTTAAACCATAATCCCAGCTCATTTTGCTTTATTTTTCAGTCTTTCATTTATGTTCAAGCCAGCCTACATAGTGTGGTGGATGACATTTACATACCACCACACCCAATTTATTGACTGAGCTGGAAATCTTGTTAACTTTTGCCCAGGCTGGCCTTAAATCACAATCCTTCCCCATCTCTGCCACCTGACTAGCCATTGAGTCTGGCTCTACCTTTGTCCTTACGACAATTTATTTAATTCTAATATTGATTGTGTTTAATAATCAACCGTGAGGTTCCTAAGAATCCTAAGAATTCAATAATTAACTTTTATAACCCAGTATGGGGCTGGCTCTAGTATATTGTAAGGTAAGATGCTCACCAAAAACATAATCAGGAGAAAAATTATAATTCTACAACACCTTAATGGTTCAATATTTACAGATTGGATAGATTCTGCTGCAACATACTAAGTTCAGCTATAAATGGTGTTGTTTAGCTGGCAACTCAAAAGCATGGGCCAAGGGGTGTCTACTTGTCTGGGTTACTGACTTGTAGGCAGTGACTGCAATGCAACTGTCTCTGTTAGTCACAGAAGTGCACTCCTATCTCTGGGAGAAATGAGACTAAGTAGTAATAATTGGAATAGAGAAAAGCGGATGTGGTGGCACATACCTATAATCCCAGCTATATGGAAAGTACAATCTAGGCTTGCTAAGGGCAAAGTATGAGACACTATCTGAAAAATAAAAGCAAAAAGAACTGGGAATGTGGCTCAAGTGACAGAGAACTTACAAGCACAAAGCCCTAAGTGTGTGCTCTCTGTCTCTCTGTCTCTCTCTCTCTCTCTCTCTCTCTCTCTCTCTCTCACACACACACACACACACACACACACACACTGAAGAGAGATTTCCGAAAAAGCCAATTAAGATCCCAGGTGTTCATATTTCTGTAAATATTTACATGTGTTTATGGTTGCTTTCCTCATTATAATGCCATCCTATAAGGGTTTCACCTGCTACTTAAAGTATTTTAAACCTTCTAGTCCATATGAGAGAACACTTTTGTCGGGGCCTCTGAGGACCCCTTTTCCCCTACCTCCCGGGGAAAATGCCTGAACCCCTAAAACTATGAAAGAGCACTCGGCCTTGTCTTCCGCCAGCAGAAGGCAAAAGTGTACTCTCATGGATTACGCTAAATTGAGGAAGGGTTGCCAAAGCCTCCCCTCCCCAGTCCCCTCACGTTTCAGGAGCAGGCAGGGAGAGAGACATCAGGGAGACACCTTGATGGTTGAATGAGTCTCAGCCGCCCTCCGGGCGGGGAGAAAGATTTATTATGGTGATGGAGGTGGGAAGGCGGGAAGGGAAGGACTTGGCTAATTGGCTGAGCCGGGCTGTCTCGGCAAGAGTGGCATCCTGGGACTCCCCCCACAGGCTGATGTCATGCCCCAATAGGACGCCCCTGGGCTCCGGCAGCGCAATCTTGAAGGCATCCACGTGGACCCGAGATTGAGTCGGGAGGCAGGCGAGCCAGAAACTACTCCTTCCGGCCATACGGCCCCAGTACGGGAGGAGGGGAGGGTCAATCGGGCACCCACCCTCTACGTGCAGCCAGCATCCCCACACACTTTTGTCATGTAAATGAGATGTTTAGAAGTGTTTGAGTTTGTAATCAATGTATGCAGTTTTAGGGACTTCAAACCACTTTTCTGTAGGGTTACCAGGCCAGTCACAGAAGTCCTACATGCAGACCTGTCGGGGTATCTAGGGGTGTGGAAATGGACTCTCTCTCAGCGTCCCTGAGTCATCCTGAAGAAGTTACAGAAGATGGATGATCTTGGCCCATCAGCTCCCCTTTAAGATTAAGGTAACAGAGTCATTTTTGGGAAGATGAGGCAGGATAACTTAGAGGCATGGAAAACCATGGTAAACAAGTGTGCAAGAGTGAAGACTTGCACTTGTGAGAGATGGTTCTTTAGTCTATGCAGAAAGTTGCAGAAACCCAGCAGAAGGTGTTATGTTCTATTGGAGACACAGGTAGCCACTGCCCCTGCCCATTCCATTTGGGTTAAGATCAAGGACCGCCTGAGAGACATCTGGAGGGAACTACAAGTCCCTGACTACTGAGTCACCCTGAGTAGGATAGGAGTGGGACAAAGTTGTCAAGGGGTTCCAGGGAGCCTGGGTTAGAGAATGGGCTCTAGGAGAATGCTAGCTACTTAAAGTAAATATTTTCTTAAATACATTGGATATTAGATAAAACATCCAGCTTAGACATTTTTCTCAGTGTACAAAACCCTTTGGACTAACTGTTTAATTCTCCTCTGGTCTTTGGACTAACTGCTTTGTTTTCTTCTGGTCTTTCCTTCTAAAGTCTGGAATGAACTAAGCAAACACTACTTCAGGGTAGAGAATTGCCCTGTGATTGCAAGCTGACACCAAACACACATGGATCAGGCACAGATTTTGATTTCTTCCCCGAATTTCCCTTACCCTTACTTCAAGAGAAACACCATCTTCATTATTCCTTGTCATCTGTTGCATGTAGGAAAACAGGGACTGCTTAACCCAGAGGTTACATTTGTGTGTGAGTGTTTTTCTATGTCATTGTATGTTGCATTTGATCTAATGATGTGTGTATGTGTATTGATATGTGTTGTGTAGATATACTTATTTATGTATTACATGTATAGTGTGTGTTGTATGCTGTGTGGTGTGTGGTGCGTGCATCCTATGATACATGAGTTGCATGTTGTATTTGATATATGTTATGTATGGTATGTGGTGTGTGCTGTGTACTATTATGTGTGATGTGTATGTGGTATGTGTGATATGTGTAGTATTGCTATCAATCTGCTGGCTGGAGTCCTTTGCTCTACCCAGATACAAGTTGTGAACAGGAAGGAGTGGCTCTTCTAGTGTTTACAGGACTGGGCACTTAAGTGCTGAACAATTAGAAGATGAGCAGACAAAGTCAGAATCTTATACTTCCCTGTCCTGAGAACCAGATGTTTATGGCTCTAGGCTTAGGGGCCAGAGATTTATGGCTCAGGAACTCAGGTTGGAGGCGTATTGCTCTGGGCTTTACCAGCAGCTCTGCACTCAGTTGCTAACCTAACACTCAGCTCTAAGCAGCAGTTAATAGCAGCAGTAGACAGTGTCAGCTAGTATTACAGTTCCCAAGCCTTGCTTATCAGGACCTACTGCTCTTAACAGCAACTATTGTCACAGCCTTTGAGTCTTGAATATTAGGATCTTTTGCCCTTAAAGTGAACAGTGTCAGCTCTTGGGCTACTCATCCACTAGGGCTTGGCAGTGTCGTGGAACTTTCTGAGCAGCCTTCAATTCTTTACAGCCTTCCCTATGCTTCAACTGTTGTATTCACCACTTTGCTCCCTAGCATTTCTGCTCCTGGCTACTCTCTGGAGTTCTACAGTTTCTCTCTTGACATGCTTGCCACTACCACCACTTCAGCTAGTGCTGCTGCCAATCTCCCTGCTGCTCTAGTTTCTCTTCTCTATTCTACCAATTCACCCTGATTTACATAGGATAAAAATAAAAACTACAGAAAAAAACACACTTAGGAGAATTCTTTTATTGGACATAATGTTGCAACACCAGAGGGGAGTACAGGGAGGTAGCTCCTAGTTGGAAAATTAAATTGAGCCTGCTTATATAGCCAGAAGGGAGAGTGCCAAGGGAGGTTGTAGCAATCATGGCTTAATGCTGGGCCTTGGGGGGAACGAATCCCCTTGCCAGCCTGGAGTGAGAATAGCTACAGGACCACCTAGAGTTCCCTGAGGCTTGCTTTGCTTAGAGTACTGCCTTCCAATGACTTTGCAGGAGTGGTCATGACTGGAGCATGACTTTGCCAAGGTTGTGGTCTCGGTGGCTGCTGGGGTGTCATCAGAATGATCGTATGGTGTCCACATCAGCCGGGCTGCCATGAGTATCATGCAGGTAATTTCCAGCAAAGTGGCTGCTTGGCTGATAGTTCCTGGCTCCAGGCTGACAGGCATAAGGGAAAACTCCTGTCAAATGGCCAACTCTTGATTGTCTTAATCATTCATAGAAAGCATTAAAGGCGGGTTACAAGAAAGTATTAATAAAAGCTCGGTACAGGACTAACAATTCTAAGAACATTTATTTATTTGTTTGCTTTGACAGCATTGGGGTTTGAACTCAGTCTTGTCCTTGCTAGGCAGGTGTTCTACCGTGTAAGATATAATCTCATCCTCTAAGAGTATTTAACAGTACTTAATAGTATTTAACAATAGTTAACCATGCTTAACTTCTGCCCCAGAGACCCAGGGGGAGGTAGTTATGTTCTTATGAAGTGAATGTGTGGTGTGGTGTATATACTATGTGTGGTGTGGGGTTAAGTCCTGAGTTCCCTGAAGAGAAGCTGCTGTATGAATCATGGGAGTGGGACAATTTCAAAGGATGAGAAGAATGCCACTGAGTCACTGAGTTAGTGGGGAAGGTGTCCATAGTCTCTCAGTATCTGGAATAGGATAAGGCCTCTGAGAGGTTGGTGCAGAATGTCCCCAAGAGAAATGCCATCCACCTTCCACATCCAAGATCTGGCCTGCATGGGGAGACTGCAGCCACGCATCATCTAGAGTCAGTCATGCTTCCAGGGAAAAGTTGCCATGTCTGGAAAGTCTAATTCTTCTGTACTCATTGTGTTCTGGGGAGGGAAACTTAATCCTGACAGCCCTGTGCCATGACAATTCAGAACTGGATTTAAGTGGATCTGGAGAAAATTAAGCAGCCTCTTGCATGTCTGAGAGTGAGTATGAGCACAAATTTTTTATGTGTCCTTCATTAGCCACACATTCTGACCCTCCCTTCACTCTACCCAAATATATCACCCTGGGTGAGTGCCCAGCACATGGAATTGCTCTTTTCCTTCTTGCACGCTGTTTTTGGTTAGAAAGGCTATTATCGGGCTGGGGATATAGCCTAGTGGCAAGAGTGCCTGCCTCGGATACACGAGGCCCTAGGTTCGATTCCCCAGCACCACATATACAGAAAACGGCCAGAAGCGGCGCTGTGGCTCAAGTGGCAGAGTGCTAGCCTTGAGCGGGAAGAAGCCAGGGACAGTGCTCAGGCTCTGAGTCCAAGGCCCAGGACTGGCCAAAAAAAAAAAAAAAAAGAAAGAAAGAAAAAAAAGAAAGGCTATTATCAACCAACTCAAGTTCGAGGAAACCCCAGGAGTTTGAAACCTTACTCTTACGGGAAGAGGCTCTCATCAAGAAGTGGTTTCTGTACATTTGTGAGTTTAACCCTTCCTCCAGGAGGAGGAGGGTTCGTCAGAGGGAGGAGGGGAAGAATTGCCAGCTGATTCCCATCCCAGCATCAGTGTGGACAGGGACCCTAAGCAAGCGAGACGTGCATATTCACTTGAAGTGAATGTTTGTGTATGAAACATACATAAACAAAAGAAGACCTCCTCCATAGGAAGCAAGATCCTGGGCTGAGGATGTGGGCTTCCCTTGTGGGTTTAGCTTAGTCTGTGCTGGGGCACTTTCTTCTGAGAATTGCCATGTTTATATTTTTCTTCATTCCTATCTTTAAACATGAAAGAAATGAACCCTATCTTATTTGTCACAAGTACATATTTTTGGCTTATCTTTCATCTTTATTTAATTTTTTGTACACAGATAAATAAAATGTTTTCCATGAGATCTTTTCCTTCATGTTTTCCTTCCCATTGCTTTTATACTTAACTTTTCCCTATAGTAGACTTAGTTATCTATTAACTATTTTTTTCCCTCCTCTGATAGTTTTTATGGTTTGGCTAGTATAAAACTAGTTTAATTTTTGTGTCTGTAAAATAAATCTGAATTTAAGCAGACAGCTTTCTTTCTTCTAAATACCTAGTGAATATCCCCCAACACTATTTGTTGAAATATTCATTTCTTCTTTATTTGTATATTCTGTTCCTCTTTTTTTGTAAAGACAGCACTTTTTTGAGTTATAATTTACACACCATAAAATTGACCCAATTTAAGTGTAGCATTCAGTAAATTTTAGCCAACATAGATTATACAGTCATCATTACAATCCAGTTTTAGAACATTCCCATATTTTTCATATCATACCCTGTGTACATTTGCTATAAAACCTTGATACTTTCTCCCCGCCCCCCCCCCGCCCCCCCGCCCCGCCAGCAACACTTCAGGAAAACACTGGTCTATAGTCACTATGGATCTACCCTTCCTGAAATTTCTTAACAGTGCATTCACCACATGTGTGATCTTTTATACCTGCCTCCTTTCACTTATTTTCACGTTTTAAGGTTCATCTATTTTGTTGTCTTTCAATGTTGTTCCTTTATCATTGCTGAATAACATTTCATTGTATAAATCTAACAGATTTCTTTATCCATCTCCTATGTGATGGACATTTCCACTGTTTAACTCTTAAGACTAATATTATAAATGATGCTGCTCTGAGCATTCACATACACATCTTTACATGGTTGGATATGCTTTTGTCTCTGGGGGTAGATTCCTGGGAGAAAGTCCTGGTTCATACAGTAAATTTGTATTTAACTTTAAAAAAGTACTTGTGTTTTAGAGCTGTGACCTTCTCACCAAGGTGTATGAAAGTTTCAATTGCTCTACATCTTTACCAACAATTGCTTTGTGTAACTTTTTTTTTCAGTTGCAGCTGTATCTGTTTTAATATTTTAAATTGTAGAGATGCCCATCTATCTTGGGATTATAGTTTAAAAGTAATCATGATTTCAATTCCTTTTTGAGCAAGGGAAATCTAATCATCTCCTTCCCTTCTTAATGTGCTCTTGTTTCTTATTTTACTCATTTCCATGAAAACCTATTTCCCATAAAACATAAAGGACAATTCAATGATTGGTTTTTCCATTTCCTGCACAGTGCCTGAAAAGTAAATTGAACTCAGAGGCAAGTGAATTCCGGTTTTGTCCTTTGAGCCTCGTGGTTACTCATTTGTTTGGGTTTTGGAAATGATGAGAATGCAGAACTGTCTGCTGACTCTTAAAGCTCACTATGCAATTTTGGATATGAACTGAGCAAGGGTTTTATCCATGTTAATTGTTCATGGACTTTCTTCTTCTTTTTCCTTTACTTTTAACTTGTTGTTGTAAAGGTGATTTACAGAGGGGTTATGGTTACATTTTTGCTTTTTGAGTCCATTGCTCTGTGACCTTTACCTTCACTCTGGAAGTTGAGTGAGATGCCTCACTCGGGAGGCATCTGGCTGTCTCAAACAGCCAGCCTCTCACCGGGAGCCAGAGCCTGCTCTCCACATGGAGACACAGAATGTCTGACAGGTCCACAGGTCCAGTCATTTCCAGCTCTCATGAGCTCTTCTGCTTCTGCGCAGCTCTAGAGGCTTGCTTGGCTTCAGTGTCCTTGAAAACACTGTCTTTTTCCATTGTGTAGAACTGAATCACTCATCCTGTGCCAATCCTCCTCTACAGACTATTTTCCCACCCGATTGGAAGATCAGACATGACAGTCAAGAATTCCTTTTGTCAGGTGACTGTCTTCAGTCACGTTTCTGGAACAACCATTTCTCAGGCAGACAGACATAGCAGGCAGGAAGGTTGTAACTGTAGATATTAGAATTAATTTTCCAGAGGACAGTCGGCTGGCTGGAGAGATATATGTGCTCTCTGCCTAGAGCTCCTGTGAGTCAGCTTATGAATTTGTTCATAAGTCATGTAGAACTTTGTCTCCTTTTCTTGGAAAAAAGTTAATTAATACCTTTATCACCTATAGATGTGTTAACCAGCTTTCCATTGCTATAACAAATACTTAATAAACTTAAAATGAGGAAGAGTTGCCTGGCAGCAGTGGCTCACAGCAGTGGCTCACACCTCTAATCCTAGCTACTCAGGAAGCTGAGATCTGAGGATTGTGGTTTGAATCCAGGCTGAGCAGGAAAGTCTGTGTGACTTTTTTCGCTAATTAACCAACAAAAAGCTGGAAGTGGAACTGCGGCTCAAGCAGGAGAGTCTTGCACACAAAAGATCAGGGACAGTGCTCAGGGCCTGAGTTCAAGCCCCAGGACAAGAAAGAAAGGAAGAGAGAGAGAGAGAGAGAGAGAGAGAGAGAGAGAGAGAGAGAGAGAGAGAGAGAGAGAGAGAGAGAGAGAGAGAGAGAGAGGGAGGGAGGGAGGGAGGGGGGAGGGAGGGAGGGAGGGAGGGAGGGAGGGAGGGAGGGAGGGAGGGAGGGAGGGAGGGAGGGAAGAAAGAGAGAAGTTTATTTTGACTCAGGATTTTAGAGATTTCAGTCAGTCTGTGGTCAGTTGGTTCCCAGCCTTGGGGCTGGTAGCAAGTACATGGTGGGAGTACATTTTGGTAAGAATACTCACTTCATGATGGCCAAGAAGTAAACAGGAAGGAAGAGGATAGGGCCCAAGATTCCAGTATCCCCTTGAAAGGCATACTCCTACTGGCTTAAATTCCTTCTACTAGTCTCTTTCTTAAAAATTCCTCCATGTTTAGTACATGCCACCACAGGTTAATGATTTAGCCTTCAACTCATGGGACTTTGGGGAACGCCAAGATCCAGAGTTGTGGGCTCCACTCATGTGACATAGGTCACATACCTAGCAAGTGCAAAGCTCTGAGTTCAAATGCCCCGCCCCCCAAACAAAATCCAAGTTATAGTACTGGGGGACTTTCTAAATTATAGTCTTATCCATAAATTATATACACACATATATGTAGGAGGTAGATGAGATGCTTTGAATAGGACTCTCTATCTCATTTGCAACAAAAGACCATAACATGAAAGTAAATGAGAGACTTTGCTTTCAATAAATAATCATTTATTACGGTATGTATAAGACATGACCCCTAAAAAGGGTCTTGTGTTAAAGGTTAGAAAGCTGGCTGATCCAGCTTTTAACAAAATTTTATTTGTGTGTGTGTGTGTGTGTGTGTGTGTGTGTGTGTGTGTGTGTTTATGTGGTGATAGAGGTGGTACTACCTCTGCTAACTCAGAGCTTTGCAGTAGCTAGGCAGGAGCTATACTGCTTGAGCCATGCCTGCAGTCTTTTCTGATCTTTTTTTTATTATTCTTCTTCATGTGGTAACTTGTGAACTCTTATCTGGGCTGATCTGGATTGGGATCCTTCTGATATCAGCCCCCTGAACACTACTGGTTGAGATGGAATGTCTTGAACTTTTTTCTCTGGCTGGCATCTAACCATGATCCTCTCTATCTCTCTGAATAGCTGGGATTACAAGTATGAGACACAGGTGCCAGGCCCTAATCCATTATTTGAGAGGAAGAAAATCTTAGGACATAGTTTAGAATCATTTCTAGAATATACATGTTAGTACAAAGTAGGATGTAAATTTTTAGCCTTTCATTGATGAAACTGTACTGTGTTGTACTTAACTAGTGTTATATTCAGTATCGGTTTTTCATTACTAAAATGGACCAGCATTAAAAAGAAATATGTGTGTGTGTATGTGTGTGTGTGGTGTGTATGTATGTGTATGTGTATTCTTAAACTGTTTCATGGTTTGCTACATAGATTCTTGCTTATCTTTGCCAAACATATTCCCAGGTATTTGATATTTCTTGTGTCATAATAAATGCTACACTAAGAACAATTTTATCTTTTTTTTTTTTTTTTTTTTTTTTTGGCCAGTCCTGGGCCTTGGACTCAGGGCCTGAGCACTGTCCCTGGCTTCTTCCCGCTCAAGGCTAGCACTCTGCCACTTGAGCCACAGCGCCGCTTCTGGCCATTTTCTGTATATGTGGTGCTGGGGAATCGAACCTAGGGCCTCATGTATCCGAGGCAGGCACTCTTGCCACTAGGCAATATCCCCAGCCCCAATTTTATCTTTCTTATATGTAGACATATACAGTAGATCCTTCATGCCTGCCACTGATAAAAAATTATACACGCTCAGAATGCCTAGAGTACAGCAAAGGAATAAAGTTGTTCATAGATATATTTATTAACTAGTTTCCAGTGGCTAACATTTACAATCCCAGCTACCTAGGATGCCAAGATCTGGGGGACCAAGGTTTGAGGCTGGTCAAGGCAGAAAAGTCAGTGAGATACCATCTCTAAAATAATCAGCGAAGAATCAAGCTGGAAGTATAACTCAAGTGGTAGAGTTCCAGTTGAATAAGTAAGCAAGAGTTAGGTCTTGAGTTCAAATCCTGGTACCAGCACATACACACACACACACACACACGCACACACACATAAGCACACATATGTGACACAAGATCAATCTACTTACGGCCTTCCTACTGCTTTCTGGCTGCTGACTGCCTTCTGCTGGCAGGTAGCTTTGTGTGTGTGTGCGGGGGGGGGGGGGGGGGCGGGTTCATAACCCTGTTGATTGCTCAAAGTTACCAGGAGAGGGGCACTCATGCATACTGTATCCCACCATGGAGAGCTTCTAATTATAGAAAAATCAAAATGACTACAATTGGTCAGACAGAGAACAAAAAGCCTTATCTTTCTTTACCTTAGAGATTTTTCTGATGGGACACTATGCCACACAGACATCCTGTCTGGAATTTAATCCACCAGAGGGAATAATATAATCCAGGATCTAACAATACTTTGTAAAGTTAAAAAATACTAGACTGACCAGTTTGCCTGTGACATGGACATTCCAATGGACTTACAGAACTCATGACCCTGGTTTGTGCTTGTTTTAAACTGCCAAACTTAACCTTAATCCTGCTTATCTCAGGCTGGAAGTATAACTCTGAGGTGAGCACTTGCTTGGCTTGCAGAAGGCCCTGAGATTCATCCCTAGCATAGAGATAAATAGACAGTGTGGATGGATAGAGTAAAATAGATGATCGATAAATAGGTGGAGAGATAAGTAGTTGATAGGTAGATTCAGTAGATAGAAAGAAGAAGAGTAGATAGACAAGTAGATAGATGATAGATGATAAGTAATTAGATGCATAAATTGGTACATAGATGGTAGATAACTAGATAATAGATGACCCACCAAACACAGGGATAGATGATAGAAAATAGAGAGATAGATGAGAGCAGGTAGATAAGTAGATGGATGATAGGTGATAGATATATAGAAAAGTAGATAAATAAGTAGATTATAGATAGATAACAGATAAATAGAAGTAGATGATAGATAGACAGATGATAGTACATCAATGCCTGTTGTCTCCCAAAGAATGCTTGTCTTTTAAAATTTTTATTGTCAAGGTGATGTACAGAGGGGTTACAGTTACATACGTAAGGTACTGAGTACATTCCTTGTCAAACTTGTTACCTCCTCCCTCATTTTTCTCCCACCTTCCCCTCCCTGTTGCCCCCCTCCCCGAGTTGTACAGTTAGTTTAAGAATGCTTGTTTTTATTACAGAAGCTTTGTCATTTGGAGCACTGTCCATCTAGGTTCTAAACTGAGCCTGTGTGTTCCTGATTTGCAAATCTATTTGGCACCTTTGTAAGGTATTATTTGCTTTTCCTTTAGCCTTGTTTATGATTGTTTGGCTTACATATCCCATCACTGTCCAGCGCCTTCTCAGTTCCTGCCACCTCAAAGGGACGGAGGAGACATAAGATCCATGAGGGTCACGTTCCAGGAGTCCACAGCAGTGATCTTGTGGAATGAAAATTCAAGGGCCCTGCTATTTCTGGATTTCGTGTTAACTGCTCATCATGTTGGTATCCCGTGTAATCCTGTATAAATATATTCTAGCAGTGTCTCCCTGGGGCTCCCCAAAATGCACTGTCATTTAGGCTAGAGAGATCTTGGGATCTGGAGAGTAAAGGAAGGAAACAGGTAAGGAGAGGTCAATAGGGAGGGGTCAAGGCAGGTTCTATTCCCTGCTGCCATGGTAACTCCTACCCCTACACTGTTAAGGAAGTGCTTTAGTGCTGCCCCTTCTCCATCCCCAGCTAAGGTGACCATATGCCCAGGATCTGGATGGCTATTGCCTGGGTGTTGATTAGCCCTGTCAAGGCCTGCTTCTGGACCAGGTATTGGGTGTGCCAGAGGCAAGACCCCAAACACAGCTGAGCTCTGATTGAAGATGCTATTTTTCGACTTATTTTTCTAGACTTTGGGAAACACAGAACTAATGAATTTAATAGTGCCCATAGCTTCTCCCAGTTGAGGATATCTCCAGGATTAATGGAGAAAGGATTATTCCTTAGTTCATCTTTACAGGTGTGATCAGGCTGCAGCACTCACCTTTAAGGCCCACCTACTCCTCTCCCCACTGCCCTCTCAGAAGCCAAGGATAATGATGAATCAACCCTTTCTCTTCCTATGCCTCTGTTGGCTGTTCTTCCTCTAGGCCTGTTTTTCACCTGGGAGAACACCCACTCCAAGAACTCCCTTCTCTAGAAGTTCCTGAGTCCACTCTTGTCCCTTCTTCCATTTTCCTCCCCTTCCCCACACTCTTCCTTGGATTCCCAGAGTGCCAGGGATCCCAGTAATGTAGGGAGCCACATTTCTGTTTTGAGACTACATGGGGGAGAGTCGGGGAGGGAAAACTACAGCTGAGGTCCTGACCTTGTCAGCCTCCCAAAGCTGCAGGTGCTAACTGAGCATCTTGCTATGAGAGAAATGCTGATGGCTCATGCCTGTAATCCTCGCTACTCTAAGGAGCTGAGGCCTGATGGTCATGGTTTGAAGCCAACGGGGGCAAGAAAGTCTGTGAGACTCTTATCCTCAATTAACTAGCAAAAAGCCTGAAGAGGAGGTATGATTGAAGTGATAGAATGACAGCCTTAAGGGAAAAAACTAAGGGAGAACACAGGCCCTAAATTCAAGCCCCAGTATAGGCACAACAAGCAAAAACAAAATAACAACAACTGAAAATAAAATAGCAAATGAGAGCATTGGCCATAGGAATTGGACCTATAATTAGCACAGAATAGCTGTAACGTGATGGGAGATAGGTGCACACTAGCTGTTCTGGCTCTCAGTTGGCTCTGATGTTGGTCCCACAAGAACTTTCATTCTTTCCCTTAGCATCATCTTATCTGTTCATGTGTACTAACTATTGAGCTACTGTGATCTTCTGCTAGGACTATCCTAGACATGTACTAATTATTACTCGTGAGGGAAACCATAGAGTCTATGTTTCTTTGAGTCTGGTTTACTTCCTAGACATGTACTAATTATTACTCACGGGAAACCATAGAGTCTATGTTTCTTTGAGTCTGGTTTACTTCACTTGAAATGATTTTTTTTCCCCAAGTCTTTCCATTTCCTTATGAATGGGGCAATGTCATTCTTTCTGATGGAAGCATAGAATTCCATTGCGTGTATGTGTCACATTTTCTTGATCTATTCATCTGCTAAGAGGCATCTGGGTTGGTTCCATATTTTAGCGATGGTAAATTGTGCTGCAATGAACATAGCTGTGCTGGTAGCTTTAGTGTGGTCTTACTTGTAATCCTTTGGGTAAATGCCCAAAAGTGGGGTTGCTGGGTCATAGAGGAACTTGATGTTTAGCCTTTTGAGGAACCTCCACACTGCTTTCCAGAGTGGTTGAACAAGTTTACACTCCCACCAATGGTGTAGTAGGGTTCCCTTTTTGGCCACATCCCCACCAGCATCTGTTGTTATTGGTTTTCTTGATAGTAGACATTCTTACTGGGGTGAAGTGGAATCTCAGTGTTGTTTTGATTTGTATTTCTTTTATGGCCAGTGATGTTGAACACTTCTTCATGTGCCTCTTGAGTATTCTCATCTCCTCATCAGAGAAGTCTCTCTTTAAGTCTTTAGCCCATTTATCATTGTTGTTGTGAGGTGCCAGACTTTGAAGTCAGGCCCCACCACGTGAACCCCATTTTAGAATCGAACCCTGAGCCAATCAGATTTGTACCTGTGTTCTAATCTTGCTTGCACAGCTGATTGTTGTAACCTTGTTCTTTGCCTTTATAAGCCCTGTGTAATCACAGCTCGAGGCTTCCTCCTAACCTCCGCTGTGTCGGTGGGTAGGACGAGGCCCGAGTTGGCAGCTCGTTAAATAAAGCCTTGCCTTGCTTTTGCATTTCGGAGTGTCTAAATCTCGGTGGTCTTCTTGGGGGTGGTCTTGCGACTTGGCACAACAGTTGTTATTTTCAACATATCATGTGAAATTCTGCCTTTTTCTGTTGTCTTTCTTCCCCATGGTTTTACCTCTGGTGTCACTGTAACTGATTTTGGTACCCTAGGTATTGTATTTATCAGAACTAGGGAAGGGAAGAGGAACATCAAAGTGGAGAGATAAAGGGTGAAAGGTGAACCAATGAAACAGCAATACTTACAAGAGAATATGCTATAAACCAACTGTACAACTGGAGGAGAGAATAGGGGAAGGGGCCGGTGGAAGAAAAATGAAGGAGGAGGTAACAAGTTTGATAAAAAATGTACTCACTACCTTACATATGAAACTGTAACCCGTCTGTACATCACTTTGACAAATAAATTTTTTAAAAAAGAACTTGCATCCTAGACACCAACCATTCCTTCATCTTTTTTGCTTGAAGCTAGTACTAGTACTCTACTGGTCGAGCCACAGCTCCACTTCCAGCTTAGTTGTTAATTGGAGATAAGAGTTTCATGGACTTTTCTGAATTGGATGGCTTTGAACCACAATTCTTAGAGCTCAGTCTCTTGAGTACCTAAGATTACAGGTGTGAGCCACTGGTACCCAGTCTTTTCAATCTTCTCTCTAGAATAAGTCTTTTAGAGCTAGGAATGTCTGGGGGTTTCCTGGTGGAGCTGCTTTGGTTTGGAGATGAGAAATAATCTAGACCCACATGAAATGAAACAGGTAATGGTGCCCAAGTTAGTGATAAATTTCTTGGAAAGAGCTCAAGTGGTAAGACATGGCTTTCTATAAAGGCAGTGGGTGGGGAGCTGTCTACATCCCCTCCTGTGTGCATTAAGTTGCATCTGTGGAGAGGCAGAAGGCAGAAATGCTAAACAGCTTGCTAAAAGCATTGCAAGCACTATGGAGGCCTTGGCCAGGCAAGTAACACATATTCGCTCTTACAGCAGGCAATGCCTGAGCCAGCCATGTAAATGTGACATCCTGTCTTCCTGTAAGAGTAGGGGCAACATAAAACGTAAACATATTTACGTAATGTGGTAGGAAATAACAGGGCAAAGAAGGAAATAGCAAAAGGCAGAAGTGTAGCAGGGGGAGAGCTCTATTTTAAATGTTTCTGAGGAGGAGTCAAGCATCAAAAATACATGCACTTGAAAACACAGATTAAATTGTGTTCAATGAAGGAAGTCAGGCCCAGAGAGACAAAGCACGCATATTTTTCTCTCATAAATGGAAGCTAGATCTACTTTATGGGGTCATATGCAACTATACACGAATGTATTAACCAAATGATGGCATATGCAAAGAATTCAAATGGCATAATTCCTTAGAAAAATGAACTCATAGTTTAACACAATGAATACCAGGAAGCTGGTACTTGAAAGGTATATATGGGAGGTCCAAGGGAGGGGAGGCAGACAAATAATGAGAGGAAGGGAGGAAAACATAGTCATAATATTCACAATGTATCCTATGAAACTAGGAAAACTGAGAGAAGGGGCAGGATTGGGAGAGATAGGAGAGAATGATGAGAGGGATGATATCTATCAAGATGCATTGTACTTATAAACTGATATGTTGAGTGTTAACCTCTTTGTACAATTACTTAAAGATAATAAAAATATAATTTAAAAATAATTTTTCTTGAACAAACTTGAGTCAGTTGTTCTCATAGAGTAAATATTGGATTCCAGAGAGGGACTTGCCAGGGAGTAAGAAAGCTCAGCCACTCCAGTGCTTCTGGGTTCTGCATAAAGGTGGATGGCTCTCTATGATGGGGTCCAGTGCTCTAGGAAACTACTTCTCTCCTTGTATTTGTTTGTTGTTGCTGTTTTGGTAATGCTAGAGTTTCAACTCAGGACCTCATGCTTACAAGGCAAGTACTCTCACACTTGAACCACACTCTCAATCCTGTTTGCTTTTCATTTATTTTTATTATTTTGTGTGGGTCTTGAACTCAGGGCCTGGGCACTGACTCTGAGCTCTTTTTGCTCAAGGCTAGTGCTCTAGCATTTGAACCACAACTTCACTTCCAGCATTTTTGGCAATTAATTAGAGATAATAGTCTCGTGGACTTTCCTGCTTGGGCTGACTTCGAACCATAATTGTCAGATCTCAGTCTCCTAAGTAGCTAGGATTGCAGGTGTAAGCCACTGGTTCTCAGCTGCTTTTAATTTATTATTAAAATAGAATCTCACTAACTTTGCCTGGACTGGCCTTGAACTTTGATCCTCTTCCTCCTGCCTCCCAAGTAGCTGGGATTATAGATGTACACGAGTATATCCAACCCTGGTTTGATACATTTACTGAATGAAACTCAGCTTGTCAAACTAATGCTTACATGCTTGGGTTGTGTTGATAAATCCTGGGTTCAAGTTAGATCTTCAGAGCTAGCTCAGTGCTGCAGACCGCTTCTCAGATCCACTTGGTCACTCCAGAGCCCTGAGAGAAGACTTGAGCTTAGGAAACCACCTTTTTATTTTCCTAGTCCATTCTCTATTTTCAGGACACTGGAGTGACTCTACTGGATTTGCCCTATCTTCTTGATTATGAGGAACTGAAACTCCCCTAGGGACAGAGGCCTGTGACTGTGGTTGGCTTCCAAGAAGCTCATTGTTTCAGATTAGAAAAGTGAGATCTTTCTAGGAACAATGATGCCTACTACAGGATTTAGAAGGCTACAGAATTTTAAGGCTCAAAAACTGCAAAAGTATTGCTATGAAGAATTTTAAACATATTAAAAAACAGATCAAACCATGAATTTAACACCCATTATGTACAAAAACAAGCAACTGATCACCTGCCCTGCTTCATCTGTACTGACACCAATTCTCCTGCCATATACATGTGCATATATGTGTGCTTGGATGTAATTTTGTGTATGTGTATATAATTTTGTGTCTATATATACACACATGTTTAAATTAAATCCACATCTAAAAATATTTACAAATCTCAAATATGTAATTTGGCGAATTTGACAGATGCCCACAGCCATGTGACCCAAATGCAGCCAGGGAAAGTTATGGAACGTCACCATCAATCCCCCACCACTCCTTTGTAGTCAACCCCCATGCTCTGCTCTTCAGAAGGAATCCCGATACCATTGAAAATTTATTTTACAGATTCTGTACGTTCCTATAGATAGAATCCTACACTGTGCTTTTTTCACTATGCTTTTTTTTGTGTGTGTGATTTCTCAACTCATTTGGATCTGTTCCTTTGTTTTACTACCTGTTACTCCATTTTGAGAATGCACTATAATTAGTTCACTCACTAACTTGCTGTTGGAGCCCTGCCCAGTTGCTCATTTGGGGCTACTGTGAATAAAGTGCTATGAACACTTTTGTACACATTTTGGGTCAGGTAGAGAAAGAAAGAATATGTGTATTTGCTTGTGCATGGATGATTTCATTTCTCTCAGGTAAATACTTAGAAGCAGGCTAAATATGTTGAAGTGAATATGGTCAGTCTGAAAAAAGGTTTAGTTACATCCCAGTGATTTCAATCATAAGGTGGGCAACATTCAGTTTAATAAGAAGTTGCCAAAGCCTGGCGCTGGTGTTGGACACCTATAATCCTAATGTTATATGGGAATTATATCCCAAGACACAGAGAAGCCATGTTCTGAGAGGTCAAATCAGGAGACTTTATTAGAAAGCCAAAGACTGCAGGCAGAGACATGTTCCTAAAACACTTGTTGCCTTGAATACATTTAATACTGTTAGAAAACTGAGCCATGCGGCTAGCAGAGTAAAGAAAGAGCAAAACAAACAAAAAACCAAAACAATCCCAGCCAAAGTGGTACACTATGGTGACCTAAGGAGAGTCAGGAGACATGAAACTTGGTACAAAATGGTGGCTGAGCTGGTCAGGGCCTAAATAGGGTCATGGTCAGGGAGCAGGGTCACAGGAAGCTTGAGAGTCTTGCTAGTTCATGGCACAAGACTGGCAGGTAATATTGACCTGCCCCTGCCTCTAGGAATTCAAGTATGCCCATAACCTGGTGTGGGACTTCACCTTCATCTACCAAGAAGCCAAGATGGCACCCATTAGACCCAGTATCCTTATTTCACTAGCTATTCAGGAGGCTGACGTTTGAGGGTTGCAGTTTAAATCCAGTCTGGAAAGAAAAGAGTGAGTCTCTTAATTTCACTTAATCAGCAAAAAGCAAGAAGTAGAAATGTGACTCAAGTGGTAGAGTGCCATCCTTGATCAAAATCACCAAGGACCCTTCGATTGGGTTTGTGATCTCAGAGCAGGATCATGGAAGTCTCGTTTTGATTGGGTCTTTTCCTTTCTTTCTCAGAGAATGAGTGTGGAAGTTGGAGGTCTTGCCTTCCACCTCTCTCATTTGTCAGGTGCATGTGTCAAGATTTTGGAGTTCACATGATCTGACAGGAATAAGAGACATTTTATGCTGTGTTACTGGCCCTCACCATGCTGGCCTTTGCATCCATTGCCATTTCTACCCTTAACTACCTAGCCATAGTGACTTAACCATCCTTCAATGCCTTTCTGCTGTGTCCTGAAATGGCAAAGGGAAAACTAGGGAGCTTTTTAGGGCCTCTTTTCTAAAAGACTATCATCCACTCCTGATCTAATCGCACCACCAAGTTCTCACCTCCTAATTTCATCACATTTGTGCCCCAGGTATTCACTGTAATTGCCCTAATGTAGGACATGAGACACCCTGGCTGCACCTATTCAAAGCCTTGTGAGGCTATGGCCTTACCAGAGATTTGCTCAGGCC
Source organism: Perognathus longimembris pacificus (assembly GCF_023159225.1). Lineage (NCBI taxonomy): Eukaryota > Metazoa > Chordata > Mammalia > Rodentia > Heteromyidae > Perognathus > Perognathus longimembris. The sequence continues at coordinate 104,969,428 of NC_063161.1, forward strand.
TCTGGGATTAAGAAATTTTGATCACTGCCTGGGCTGTGGGGAAAAGTTGAATAGGCCATACTCTTCAAATCACAGGTAGGTATTTGCAAGCTTTCTTTGCCTGGGTTTATTATTGTGTATAAATATTATTGTGTATAAATCCCATGTGAATTACGCATTACGAAGTCCAGATGTTTACTTCACAGCTGTAGCTCCTCTGAGCTCAGAATCCAGGGCACCATCTGAGCAACCTGGTAAGCACTCATGTGGGAAGTAACCTGTAAACACACTACACTTCCAGATGATTACATCTTTGTGATTACCAGAGATTTTAGACCCCAAACTCCAAACTTCTGAGTTCCATAGGTCACATCTGGCAACTGCCCCAATAAACAAAATGAAAGGTCATTACAGTGAAGGGCAGAGAAAGGACATGTCTCACATGGCTCAGGCAGCGTGAGAAAAAGACAATATTTCAACCCACCTTCTGCCATTTTTCCCAAACAGACACTTATTTAGATTCTAATAGGCAGAAGAACTGGTGTGGGGAAGGGGTACATATTGTTAACCTGTCCCAGTCACGTGTGTATGTGACAGTCATCAGCAGAAGTCACAGGTGCTGTGGCAAGTCATTATCTTGAGAGTCATTGAGTCTCATTGGAAGATAGTCTTCTTTTTTCCTCCCCATTGGTTCCAAAATGGCTACAGAGCAAATGCTAAAGAAAAAGGCTCAGGGCAGAGAAGAGAGACTCAAAGTGGGGGCTGGGCTACCAGCTTTCCTCCTGCTTTCAGTTCATTCATGGGCCAAGTAAGTGGCCAATGCTCCTCAGCAAAAGCAGCTTTTAAGCACCTGTTACACTGTATGTCAGCTACCACATTAGCTCTGGTTACTGTCTAAGGCAGGTGAAGTACTTGCTCTCCCATCACTTCCTTTCTTGTTGGGGAAAGACACACTAATGGATGACCCAACTCATAGCTTAAATGACATGATGATGTCATCCTTAAAGAGCTTTGAAAGCTAAGTATGAGGACTCAGTGAATTCTTTTGCAAGGGAACTCAACCATGTCTGGAAAGGCAGGGACTCTCAGAGGCAGTAAATTCTGAGTTCCAAAGGAAGAGAGGAATTAGCTGGGGCATGTCAGCTAGCCCACAGAGGCAGTGATGGAGTATGGGGATGAAATTGAAGTTTTTAAACTCCAAGCCCAAATTCCAGGAGAACCAGATCCAGCCGCTCATCCTATAGAGACATGGTGAAGACAAGGGAGATTTATGACAATGGTACCCCTGAGAAGAAGAGCACTTTAGTACATCTCCAGGGGATAGACATTGACCTTGGCTTTAAATAGGGAACTGGGGCAGGGGGTGAGAAAGGTACTCATAGTTCAAACAGTCCTAAGGTGTACTGGTGTGGGCTGGCTGGCCATTAGCTCAGTCTTTGTCTCTGGGAGAGTCTGGAGGAAATGTTTGCATTCCCTTCCCCTCTTCCTACCCCACTCCCCTTGAGGAGAGCGGGAAGTCAGACGCTCTTGCTGGTAGGTGTTTGGTCCTGAGCTTTTGGCTATTCTCTCTGGGGCAATTTGCCTTTGGCCACAAGATGATAAGATGATAGCATTGCCTGTCTGAGGGGGGCAGTTTGCCTTGTGTTACAAGATGCTTATTAGTGAATCATGTCCTTCTGAGAGTCTAGGGTAATGATAAAGTGACATGCAGGAGAGAATGGCTCAGATAAAAGGATGTAGAAGCAAAGAAGGAAGCATCTGGGATGCCTGGCCTTTATCCTGCTCTTATTGATTCGTAGGCCCACAAAAGCAGCTATTAAGATGCCTTATATCTGCACACTATGCTCAAAGGCCCCATGGTAGAGGGAACACTAGATCATTGGGCTTGAAACAGGGAAAGGGTGGCAAGTGAGAAGACACATTGGGAAAGATGAGGCAGGAGAGCTGCTAGGCCAGGGGGTCTATCAAGCCTTGTTTTGTCTTTAATGTAACAATGTCACACAGTGGAATTTTGTCATGCTGAGTGAGATGTTCTACTCCCAGGATGGTGTCACCAGCCCAGCAATAGTGGTTGAGCCCTTGGAATGTGGCTTGTGTAACTGAATTATTCATTTTAATTATGTAAAAGGTAAACAGTGTGTCTAATGATAACTATAATTTTTGGTTTCCAAAAATGGACAGTACATCTTTTGAACCAGCAAGAGCCATCAAGAATGCAGATCAGGCAGGGCCAATGTCATCATTTCCTGGCAGTGTCTGTTATTTGCTACTCACTCTGGCCCATTTGGACCAATGTCTATGTTGCAAGTAGAAACATTTCACTGTGGTTGAGGGTCAGTAACAGCTGACTGCCAGGATGAAGTGTGGTGATAGATGGTGGGCAGATTCACTTGGTATTGGGAGGTTAGAGTAGACTAGCTTTCACCCATGTATTAGGGAGAAGGCTTTGGGGAGGATGGGCTGGGGTGCTGCCTGTCACCTGTCAGAGTGGGCACTTGGGGGACCAAGTGGAGTAGACTGTACAGATGTGTAGCTGTGTAGTTCCAAGGAAAGGATTATATTGCCACTTTTCTAAGAAAGTTAAGAGAAAGCCCTATAATGTTGCATCAGTGTAAAAATACAATGTAAGCTGAGCAATCATTACTCAGGAGGATGAGATCTAATGATCAAGGTTCAAAGCCAGGCTGAGCAGGAAAGTCCATGAGACTCCTATCTCCAATTAAGCAGCAAAAAGCTTAAAGTAGAGGTATGGTTCAAGTAGTGGAGCACTAGCCTTCAGTGAAAAAGTTAAGGGACAGAGCCTAAGTCCTGAGTTCAAGCCTCAGTAATGATTCAAAAAAGAAAAAAATCAGTATGAACTTTAAAAAGGCAGTACCCAGTAAAACTCCAACTTCTTTTCTATTTTCTGGATTCCTATCAATGCAATATACTGTCATAGCAATAATCAGGTATTTGAGATCCATTGAAACTCTTTAAAACAAAGACAGAAGCTCTTGACAGGAGCAGGCCTATTTCCCTAGGTTGGACAGAGCACAGACATGCCACTGTAGCACTTTCTGGGTGTTCTGGATGTGGGCGTCTTGGTTGTCTTTCCATCTCTCCACTGTGGGCTCTTGATTCTCCTCCAACTTCATCTCACGCTTGGCTGGGCCACAGTTGGGAAGCCATTGCAAGCCAGTGACCTAGAACTATAGGAGCCATTCATTGTTTTCCACACAGGAATGTGGAGCCTGGGAAGCTACGCTAAACAATCAACAGAAAGAAGAAAAGCAAAGAGGAGGAAGACACTTGCTGTAGCATGGTCAGTACCGGGGGAAATTAGGTCACGTGGCTGGCATGTCCCACAATGGATGAGATCAGGGCGATGGGATCATGTTGAAAACCAATGCCTTGATATTTTCAATAAAATTGATGTTCCAATGAACATTCAAGGACATTCAAAGACATTCTGGGTAATTCATTTAAAGATGCACACATTTTTCATACTTGAAATCGCAGTGTGCCAAGTGTGATTATAAGTGTGTGTGTGTGTGTGTGTGTGTGTGTGTGTGTGTGTATGTATACCAAGACAAGGAAAATACCTTAATGCTGGGGTGAAAAATGTGCATTGTGGTACAGGCCTGTAATCATAGCATCAGGAGGCTGAAGTAGGAGAATCATATGCTTGAGGCCAGCTTGGCCTGCATAGTAAAACCTTGTTTCAAACAACAAAAGTGAATGAAATTGAACAAAATACCCCTAAACTTTATTTGAATGGTATCTAGTTGTCTTTTACTACACATAGGACTTAGGAAAATAACACTGAACAACATGGTATACATGGTAAAATTGTTTAATCAGGGGATCCTTATTTCTCTGGGATACATTCACATTAAGCCAGTTTTTAAATCACAATGAGCTTGAGTCATTTTCTGTAGAGTTTTGTGTCCTATGTAGTTCTGTTTATAGAAAATGCTTGCAGCTAGATTCAAGTTGCTGTATGAAACACATCATCAGTTTTTTCAGAAGGAATAAAATTAAATTACATCATCTGGCAACAGAAAGGAAAGAAGTGAGTGTTAGAGCACCCTGTTATTTAACACTAGATGCAGTCTTGATGTTGAAAAAGGACAATGCTTCTGCTCGTGTCAGAAGCACACAGACGTGAGCTTGGGCACAAAGAGGGACTTGTCTGCCTCCATAAACAAGCATGGGGAAGCGGGGAAAGGGAGTGACATGGCTACCGTGTGGACTGATGGCCAGGGCTGGCTCTTGTCTCACCATCATTGGACGGATGTCCAGTGGCCTTAGGTCACTGGAGAGGCTTCTTTGGGATTCTAGAAGTCTGCATGCTGCAGGTATGGGTTCTCTGCAACTAACATTCTTCTAAGGGATGTCCTTTGCTTCCAGTATGACACTGAGGGAGAGGGTCAGGGCAAGAGACCTGTCCTGCACAGGCGCCACCCGGCTGGATGGTAGAGGGAAGCAGCTTTCCTGGAGAAGAGCTGCATCTTCTGGGAACAGACAAATGAGGTCCTGTCATGTTGGGGCCTTGGGGAGACCATGGACACTGGGCAGACTGAGCTTCTTTTGGTCACTCTTGGAAATAGGTTCCCCATGCCAGACAATACCCACAGAGCAAAGAGAGGAGAACTGAGGCAGGCCTGAGCTATGTATCTGACCCCCACAGCTGTGAGAAGGACAGAAGGGCAGGCCATGCCCTGCATTATGCACCTGGGTCTCTTCAGAGAGAAACATTGCAGCTGTCTTGGAGTATGTGGTTTTGTTCAGTCATTATTCATTCAGGTGTGTGTGTGTGTGTGTGTGTGTGTGTGTGTGTGTGTGTCTGAGTGTGTGACTAAGAATTGAATTCAGGGCCTTGCACTTGCTTAGCAAGTGCTCCACTATTTGATCCATGCTCTGAGTTCTTATACTTTCTGTTCTCTTTTGAAATGTGGACTTGAACTAACTTTGCCTGGACTGGCTTAGAAGAGTTTCAATCCTCCTGGTGTAGCTGGGATTACAGGAATAGACTACCATACCTGGCCTTTCAAATCTATAAAAAGGCAGTGCTTGCTTTCTAAAAATGAACATCACTTAAGTATAATATTCATATAGTAAAGTGCACATAGGGACTGAGTACCCCTTATCTGAAATCCTTGAGACTAGATGTGTTTTGGAGTTCAGATTTTTTAAATATTCATATATACATAATGAGGTATCTTGGGGGTTAGATCCAAGCAGAAACACAAAAATTTCACTTACATTGTACATGAACCTTGTGCACACCTAGCTTGAAGGGAATTTTATACAATATTTTAAGTAACTTTTAATAATTATTTAACTTAAAATATTTTACATAATGTCATATTTAAACTTTTAAAATAATTCTGTATCCTTGAAATATAGTTCAAGATGTATAATTACATTTTAATATTTTTTAAACTTTAACAAAAGTTCCATGATGTGGCATTTTCTACATGTTGGTGCTCAAAATATCTTGAACATTGGGACATCTCAGATTTTAGCTGGTCCCAGGACTTGAACTCAGGGCCGCATACCCACTCGGTTTGCTTGCTTGGTTGTCATTTTACCACTTGTGAGCCCTACCTCCAGCCCTGTTTTTGTTTTTAAGAGTGCATTTTATTGTATGTACATTGTATCTTCCTAAAATTAATTTTAAAGTTTGTTTATATCCTATTTTAAAACATTAGCAGAAAGACATTAAAATATATATTCTTAAAATGTTAACTTTGGGGGCTAGGAATGTGGCTTAGTTGTAGAGTGCATGCCTAGCATGCACAAAGCCCAGGTTTTGATTCCTCAGTACCATATAAACAGAAAAAGCCAGGGACAGTGCTCAGGCCCTGAGTCCAAGCTCCAAGACTGGCAAAAAAAATGTTCACTTTTTTTTAATTAACATTTTTTAATTGTCAAAGTGATGTACAGAGGGCTTACAGTTTCATACATAAGGCAGTGAATACATTTCTTATCCAACTTGTTACCTCCTCCCTTATTTTTCCCCTGCGCCACCCCTCTCTTTTTCCCTCTCCCCCCCATGAGTTGTACAGTTGGTTTACACCATATAGTTTTGTAAGTATTGCTATTACATTGGTTTGTCTTTTTATCCTTTGTCTCTCTATTTTGGTATTCTCTTTCCGTTCCCTAATTCCAATACATGCATGTACAATATCCAGGGTACTAAAATCAGTTACAGTGATGTCAGAGGTAAAACCATGGAGGGAATATGAAAGAAAAGGGGGCATGGTTTCACATGGCATGTTGAAAATAACTACAACAGTGATATACCACTTGTTTCCATAACTTGAAGTTCATTTCCCTTATGTGTTCATACGGGCATAGCTCTTGATCAGTCGGCAGTACTTTTCTTCCGAAAGTAGATGGAGATGCAGTTCAGTGAGAGTGCTTTTAACATACCTTACAGAGGGCCTTGCTGTTTGCTGGTTATTTTGGAGATGAAGTCTCATGGACTTTTCTACTTGAGGTGGTCTTGAAACATGGGCCTCCAGATCTCAGCCTTCTGAGTAACTAGGATGATGAGTATTAACCACTGATGCCTGGCTAGATTTTGAATTTTTAAAAAATTAGGAATGCTTGATGACTTGTGTTTAGCATATTGAGTTTGATGGTTTTAATAAGTAGATATCCAGTTCTGGGGTACAGATACAGAGCAACTCCTCGCTCTTCAGTTTCCTTCTATTCAATTGTCACTCCTTGTCCTAGACAACCACTGAGTCACCATCACCATCAGTCAATTTTCTTTCTTCCTGACATTTTTATGATGGGCTTGGGTGACTGTATGTATCAATGCCCAGTTCTTTCCTTGGACAATGCTCCTGAGGCTCAATGTGCTGTGGGATGATTGTGTGCTCTGTTCACTTGCATTGTTTTGCATTGCATGTGTGCACCATGATTTGTTGTCCACTTACTGTGAGGGATATTTGGGTTGTTTTCATGGTTTTTGGTTTTTTTTGGTGCTGGTAATGGGGCCTGAACTCAGGGCTTGGGAGCTGTCCCTTAGCTTTTCTGCTCAAGGCCATCATGCTACCATTTGAGCCACGGCTCCACTTTTGTCTTTTTGCTGGTTAGTTGGAGATAAGAATCTCATGGGCCTCCTTGTCCCTGCTGGCTTTGAACTTCAGTCCTCAGATCTCAGCCTTCTGAGTGACTTGGATGACAGGTGTGGACCACCAGCACTGGGTTAGTGATTGTAAATAAATGCTTTTAAAGGTGGACAGCATCATTTTAGAAAGAAGAGGAGTGTTTATTATTTCCTGAGAAAAGTACATTATGCCTAAAAATTAGAAGCATAATTCTTCCCCCCCTTCCTCCTGGCAGTTCTCAGTGCTGTGTGAGGCTGCCTGAAGCACTTTCCAGGAGAATCATGGTTCCAGAAACCTTGTCCTGGAATGTTCTAGTTTGTGTTTTAGGACATGCTCTAGCATGTCGCTGAAGAGTCAAGCTGCGCCATTCCACCAAGTGGGGCTGGGTGGAGAATACACAGGGTACATTAACAAAGCTCAGCGCCCATATCCAATGCTGGGTCTGGAGTCTTCCGCCATGCTAGTTCTCAGTGTTGCCCACCACACTGCCTGCAAGGAGCCATGTCTGTTAACCATTCCTTCCTTCCACTCTCTGCCCTTTGCCCTTTCTGATGAAATGTGTGATCTCTGAATCACTTAAATTGGTCAGCTTCAATGCTGATATACTCCAATACCTAACTGTTCTGGGATGCTAAAGATTCAATGAGTTTATAAATGCCTTCAAGAGCAGATACAGGGCTGAGAATGGAGCTCAGTGACAGAGGGCCTGGGTTCTATCCCCAGCATGATAGAAAAGAAAAACAAAAGCAAACAAAAAAAATCAACAAGTAAACACAAAAGGCAAGATTCAGGCTTAAGAAAACTTTGGATGACTTGTCCTAGTCTCAGGACTTCTCAAGGCCAGAGTTATTAGTTTCATGAATGGTCTTTTCTACTTCTCCAAACCCAGGGTTTGTTGTTTTTGTTTTTTTGGCTAAGGGAAAATCCAATGGTAATCAGAGACGATTGTGGTCTATCTATATTTAAAGACCAGATGGACTCACACATTCATGTCCATTTCTGAAATCATTTCTTTTCCAGAAAAGAAATTCTTTTCTTTTTAGGTCTTGTACATAAACCTACATTAAAAAAATTATTGATCATAAAACTAAATGAGGACAATGGAGGAACCAACGACCTCTCCATTCCAATAATACCTTTTACTACAACAATCTTACGCTATTCATATTCATGCTTGACTACCTTTCATATTTGTAATTAGGCCCCAATTTCTTAAAAAAGTGAATGGTGCAGTTTTACTTGATAGATAGTATATATTTGCTGTATAACTTGTTTTGTAGTGCAGTCCTGTTCAATGAATATTAGTCACATTACATCTCAATGATGCAAAAGGATATCAGAGGCAAGCAGGATTGACATAGATTTCTTCCTCTACTCTCCTTCTCCACTCCCTCCTCCTCCTTCTCCTCTTCTCCCTTTCCTTTTTCCTCCCCCTTCTCTCTCTTCCCTTCCCCTCTCCTCCTGTCTCCCCTTCTGGTTCTGGCTGATTTTCTTCAGGACAAGGACTAGGGCTATCTCCCTGGGCACTTGAAATCTGTAGACGGCCTGGGGCAGGGCCTCTACATTAAATAATATTAGGTGATATAAAAGAAATACGTAAGGGGTTGGGAATATGGCCTAGTGGTAAAGTGCTCGCCTCGTATACGTGAAGCTCTGGGTTCGATTCCTCAGCACCACATATATAGATAAAAGCCAGAAGTGGTGCTGTGGCTCAAGTGGTAGAGTGCTAGCCTTGAGCAAAAAGAAGCTAGGGACAGTGCTCAGGCACTGAGTCTATGGCTCAGGACTGGCAACAAAAACAAAACAAATAAACAAAAAAAGAAATATGTAAGTTGTCAGAATAACAATGGGGTAATTTATGTCAACTCCAAGATCACCGCCAACAAAGTAAGTAAGGGTAGAAGGTTATGAAGGAAGTTCTTCCACATGGCTGCCTGGTAGTAACTATCACTGAGCACTGCACTAGAGCCACAGCCCTGCCCAGGGGAGACCATGACCTTTCGAGAAAGCACTCCTGCAAGGACATCTGCCCAGCCATGGTCTGCTCTACCTTGGGCCCAGGACACTCCTGGTAGTCATTTGACCAAAGACTACTTTTCAAAATATTGGCACAATCCTCCTCATTTTTGGTTTTAATATCATTCTCTTTCTAGAGTCTCATGGGCACAACAGATAGGAAAGATATTTGACAAGTAAGTGGTACATCATCAAAGTAAAGGTTCTGCACAACTAAGGACATAGTTACTAAACTTGAAAAACAGCTAACAGTCTGGGAGAAGATATTTACTGGCAATACATCAGACAAAGGCCTAATATCTAATATATATATATATATATGGAACTCAAAAAACCAATCCCCAAACTAATAAACCAATCACAAAATGGTCAAGGGAGCTAAGGAGAGACTTCTCAAAAGAAATGCTCATCATCCCTGGCTGTAATGGGAATGCAAATCAAAAGAACTGTGAGATGCCATCTCACTCCAGTTAGAATGGCTAGCATTGTGAATTGGAACAACAACAAACGCTGGTGGAGATATGAAGAAAAAGGAGCCCTCCTGCACTCTTGGTGGGACTGTAAACTGGTACTACTACTCTGGCAAGCAGTCTGGAGGCTCCTCAAAAAACTAGACATAGATCTTCCCTACAACCCAGTCATACCACTACTTACATCTATCCTGAACATCACAAACCAGGACACTTGCAAACCCATGTTCATTGCTGCACTATTCACAATAGCCAAGGTATGGAAACAGCCCAGATGCCCTAAAATAGATGAATGAATGAATAGATGAATGGATGCAAAATATGCAATACCTATGCACAATGGAATTTTACACAGCCATTAGAAAGAATAAAATTATGTCATTTGCAGGGAAATGGGTAGACCTAAAACAAGTCATATTGTGAGGTAAACCAAGCTTAGAGAGACAAATGGCACATGACAAATGGCACATGTTCTCTCTGATATGCAGAAATTAGATCTAAAATACACTGGGATATGATAAATTATCCAGGATTCTAGATGCTCACATACAGTGAGACCAAAAGAGTATACTCAGGAAAAAAACAAAAAGGTGCAATGCCTATGTACCTCTTTATATTTATATTATATAAAAGTATATACATATATACATTCCTGGATATGGGAACAAGAGACCTCTTTTTCTTTTAATTTTAATTGTTTGATGATTCTGTCTTCTTTATGTATGGCATATTCTCGAGGTTGGTGGGGAGGGTACAGAACTTGAGGGAAAAGTGGTGAAAAAGTGCAGCAGTGGAACTCACTGAACACTGATGAAAGCCAACTTACACCTTGTGGGTGGAGGCAGGAGGGAGAGACTGAGAGAGAGAGAGAGGAAACAGAAGACACTGTATGAAAGGAAATGTACTCATTAACTGACTCATGTAATTGTCCTTCTGTACATCAACTCTATAATAACAGAAAATAGTAATTTAAAAAAAATCTTCTTTTTTCTGGGTGCTAGGGGCTCACATCTCTAATCCTAGCTACTCTAGAGGCTGAGATCCAACAATCACAGTTCCAAGCCAGATGAGGCAGACAAATCCAAGAGCCTCTTTTCTCCAAGTAACCAGTAAAAAGCTGGAAGTGTAGGTGTGACTCATGTGTTAGAGCTCCAGCCTAGAGTAGAAAAGTCAAGTGAGAGTACAAGACCCTGAGTTCACACCCTAGTGCCAGGAAAACAAGTAAACAGAAAGCCCTAAACTCTCTTTTATTGTCTAATATTGTCACTATAAGAAATTACCCTATAAGCCTGGTGCCAGTTACTTATGCCTGTGATCCTAGTTACTCAGGAGGCTGAGATCTGAGGATCATGGTTCAAAGCCAGCCTAAGAAGGAAAGTTTGTGAGCCTCTTATCTCCAATGACTCAAAACAAAACAAAAACCGCTGAAATAGAGAAGTAGTAGAGAGCTAGCACTGAGCAAAAAAGCTCCAGGGACAGCGCCCAGGCCCTGAGTTCAAGCCTCAGGACCAGCAGAAGAAAACAAAACACAGACAAAGGAATTCGCAACAAGCAAAAAAGAAACTGCACTCTAATCTGCATTCTGAGACAGCTCAGTGGAACAGCACTAGCCTAGCATGTGTGATGCCCAGGGTTCAAACCTCCTGTGCCTCCGTACCTCAATGTATGGGAAATGATGGAACTCATTAGGAAAACAAACATTCTAAAAACCACCTTTGGTTCACCAGGCTCTCACCCAATGGATCCTGTGTGTGCCCCTTGCCTGGATGCCGAGGATAGACTGAGTCCTGGTCAGTACACTAATCAATGTCAATGGCCATGGTGCACCTGGGGTCACACACGGGGGGGGGGGGTGGGGGTTTGACCACACAGCTTGGCCCACAAGGACTGAGCTGAAAGAAGTGAGAGCATCCTGCAGTGCTTAGCTCCCATGACACAGCTCCGAGATTCCTAACCAAGCCCCGAGAAGTACTCATTGGAATGGCAGGTTTGTTATTTGTCTTCACCTCGTTCCTACCACACACTGTCACAGAAGCAACTGGGAGGACAAAGAACTTTTACTGTGATGTGCTTCCATGTGTGTTGTCACAGACCACACGTGTTTCCCATAGTGCAGACAAGGCGACCGTTATGGGCTGCAGATAGATATTTCATTCTGCTTCATTGGCATGAATGTCTTTGTGTTTCATTTGTAGATTCAACCATTCATTGTTCTTCAGATTAACTGCTAAGCTCTACCAATGGAAACAGTTCCACTTAGGGCTCTTTGCTGGTTAATGAGAGATAAGTGTCTCACAGACTTTTCCACATGGGCTGGCTGGGAATTGTGATTCTCAGATCTTAGCCTCCAGAGTACCTGGATTCCAGGTGGGAATCACTGCTTAAAACTTTCTTAACTCTCCACAGCAGTTTTCTTTTCTTTTTTTTTTAAATTTAATTTATTTATTAATTGAACACAAATTTTTTTGACAAGGTGTTGTGCAAAAAGTGTACAGTTACATAGTAGGGCAGTGTGTACATTTCTTGCGATATCTTACACCCTGTTTTTCTTTCCCTTCTCTAGGTCAGGTATATATATATATATATATATATATATATATATATATATATATATATATATGTATATATATACAATACACAATGTACCAAGAACATATACAGTAGCCACGTGGCCAAGCCCAAGAAAATTCGCCTAGGGCTTTAAATGTAATGTTGATATTAGACAATATGTCGACAGTAGTCTTATATGAACGAACATACATACCTTTTGAGCTATTGTATTCCACTGAGAGGTCAATTTTTGACCTTTATATGTTGAGTAGTTGTTTGGTTTTAGTTACATACTGTTGGGTCGCTGCCCCAATCCTGTCCACAGCAGTTTTCATTGTACGGTGTCTAACTTCTCCTACCGACCCATCTCTTGGGGCCACTCTGCAAGATCCATGCTGAAAACATTGGGGCTTCCCCTGCAGCCCAAATACTTCCTTACTTTTTCTTAGTCTTGTTCTTTACACATAGCATTTGACCCTCTCTGAGCTCCCCTCGTAGATGATTGAAAAAAAATCAAGATCAGTAAGCAGGGATGTAAAGCACCTTACCTGGATGATCATTTTTGCTGCATTTTCCAGAGATCAGGGAATCCTGAGTTGTGACTGGTAACAAATCAAAGCAAGCGAGTATTTTTTATTTTATTTTATGCTGATACTAGGGTTTGAACATAGGGCCATCATTCCACCACTTGAGCCACAGACCTACTTCCAGTTTTTTGATGGTTAATTGGAGATACGAGTCTCAGGGACTTTTGTGTCTGGGCTGGCTTTGAATTGCAACCCTCATATCTCCTGAGTAGCAAGGCTTATAGTCCTGAACTACCAGCACCTGGCTCTCACTTGGCTTTTTCATTCAAGGTTGGCATTCTACTACTTAAGCCACATGTCCACTTTTGACTTGGTTCTGGTTAAGTAAGAAGTAAGAGTCACATGGAGTTCTCTGTCTGGGCTGGCTTCGAACTATGATCCTTAGATCCTTAAATCTCAGCTTCCTGAGTAGCTAGGATTACAGACATGAGCCACAGCTCTTGGCTTGGTATGAATAGATTTTGTGTCTGCAATGATTTGGTCAGAGATCCACAAAATAAAATAAAGCAAAGGAGAGGTATATACATTTTATTTAGTTTTCCCATGGAGACACAATATATCTGTTTTTCCACACAAGCCTTCCTGTCTCATGTAGTACACTTCGACAGTTTTTTCCTTAGGGATATTGCTTTTAGGATCATAGCTAGGTATTTAGTATATTTGTGTTTAACATGTTAGCATAAATACATATGTGTATTTAACATATTAGTAACCTAATGGACGACTTCCTATATTACAGTATATTTTCTGTGATTGTTGTACTACAGAAAATCTAGTCATTTTTGTCATTTAATCTTAAATCCAATCACTTTATACATCATAAGAATTTTAAGATTATCTTTTTTATTTAGTTTATTATTACAATATCCTCCACCACAATAACCTTACTCCTTCTTTTCATATAATTAGATATATTGTTTCTATTTTTAATTTCTGAAATGGTTGAAACTTCCAGAAAAAATGTTAAATAATTATATTTACAAAAGGTATTATTTTATTTGTTTCTATTTAAAATGAGAAGGACTTTAAATTAATTTCTTGCTCAACGAGCTCATTCTCTCCTTTTCTTGTTCAACTATTTATTAGTAAAAGTATTAAATGTTACAAAATTACTCTGGGGCCTTAAGAGATTTTTTTTTCTTTTGAGACAGCATCTTGCTGTGCAATCAGACTCGAGATCCTCCTGCCTCTGCCTCCAGAGTGCTGGGGTTATTTTCCCAGTATTTACACAAAATTTTCATATTAATGTACAACATTAATAGCCTTAAATAGACCACAACACTGATGAATCTTGGATAGGCCTGTACTTGGCTATAAACTAGACTCATGCTGTAAGTGTGCCACTCAACCACTAGATGGTGGTGTGCACCCTTTTTCTTATTTGATGTGAAAAAACGTTGAATTACTTTTTTGATATTTAAGTGTAAACCTTTAAAATTCAATGGGATCCTCAAACTATATTCCTATTTTCAACTTTCAGATTAGTAGTCCTAAATTAGAATAGTAATCCTAAATTAAAACATCTCTAACCTCTCTTTGATTTGGGAAGGAAGTTTTATCATGCATAATTTGTACATAGTAAAAACTCAACAATTTGGCTGGGTGCCCTCAGCTCATGCCTGTGATTACTCAGGAGTCTGAGATCTGAAGATCATGGCTTGAGGCCAGCCTGGGCAGGAAAGCCTGTGAGACTCTTATTTCCAAATCAACCAACAGAAAGCCAGAAGTAAAGCTCTTGCTCAAGTGGTAGAGCACTAGCTTTGAGCAAAAAAGAAGCCAAGGGACATTGCCCAGGCCCTGAGTTCAAGCCCAGAACTGGCCACACATATACAAATCCGTCAATTTGAAGCATACATTCTAGAGAGTTCTAACAAGCACACACAATCTTATAACTACCACAAGTGTGGTCCGTAATATCTCTAACATTCCATCAGTTCCCTCAGATTGTGTGTGTGTGTGTGAGTGTGTGTGTGTGTGTGTCTGTCTGTCTGTCTGCACTGGGGTTTGAACTCAGAGCCCGGGTGCTATCCCTAACCTTTTTCACTCATACCTAGTGCTCTGCTACTTGAGCCACAGCTCCACTTCTAGCTTTTTTTTTTTTTTTTTTTTTTTGGCCAGTCCTGGGCCTGGACTCAGGGACTGAGCACTGTCCCTGGCTTCTTTTTGCTCAAGGGTAGCACTCTGCCACCTGAGCTACAGCTCCCCTTCTGGCCGTTTTCCGTATACGTGGTGCTGGGGAATTGAACCTAGGTCTTCATGTATGGGAGGCAAGCTCTCTTGCCACTAGGCCATATCCCCAGCCCCCACTTCTAGCTTTTTTGATTGTTAGTTGGAGATGACAGTCTCAGGTACTTTTCTGCCCAGGCTGGCTTTGAACTGTAATTCTCAGATCTCTCAGCCTCCTGAGTATCTAGGATTACATGCATGAATCACTAGTGCCCAGCTTCCTTTTCTATTTTTAGCAGTCCCTTTCCCTTACCATCTGCCCTGGGGAACCCCAGATAGCTTTTCATGTCTGTGGATGGCAATGTGTGCTCTGCCACGTCTGGCTTTTATGAAGAAGCAGAGCGCTTCCAGGATCCCTCCACATGGCAGTGTGACTCAGCTGTTTGTTTCCTTTCCTGCTTGAATAGCATTCCATATATGAGCATGCAGTAATTACTTTACTCACTCACCATTGCTAGATGATGAGATTGCTTTCATCTTTTAAATAGTATGTACACCACTGCTATAAATATGCATCCACAGGCTTTCTTGCTGATACCTTATTTTCAAAATTGGGTAAACTGCCAGCTGTTGAAGGGGCTGTGATACTTCATGTTCCCATCAGCCGGCATGATGCTTCTGCCCTCTTCCTGTCTCTCACCAATATTTTAGCTCTGTGGTGTGTGTGCTTAGATCTATTTGTACTTCTATTGTGAACTTCTCCATCGTTCAATGATGATGTGTGGTATGTTTTCTTTATTTTCCACTTGGAATGTTTTTCAATGAACTTTTTGAGTCTCCTCTCTCTCTCTCTCTTTCTCTCTCTGTGCTTGTGTTGGTAATGGAGCTTGAACTTGGGACTTCTTGGTTTTGCTTGGCTTTTTTGCTCAAGGCTGGTACCCTACCACTTGAACCATTTCCTCACTTTGGGCTTTTGTGTGTGTGGCCAGTCCTGGGGCTTGAGCTCAGGGCCTGGGCACTGCCCCTAAGCTTTTCTGCTCAAACCTGGTGCTCTACCATTTAAGCCAGAACTCCACTTCTGGTTTTTTTTTTAATTTTTTTTAATTTATTTTTTTTAGTAGGTAATAGGAGATAGGAATCTCACAGACTTTCCTGCCCAGACTGGCTTCAAACTATGATTCTCAGATCTCAGTTTCCTGAGTTGCTAGGGTTACAGGCATGAGTCATTGCACCTGGCTATGCCTGGCTTTTTGGTGGTTACTAAGAGATAAGAGTCTCAGGGCTGGGGATATGGCCTAGTGGCAAGAGTGCCTGCCTTGCATACATGAGGCCCTGGGTTCGATTCCCCAGCACCACATATACAGAAAACAGCCAGAAGTGGCGCTGTGGCTCAAGTGGCAGAGTGCTTGCCTTGAGCAAAAAGAAGCCAGGGACAGTGCTCAGGCCCTGAGTTCAAGGCCCAGGACTGGCCAAAAAAAAAAAAAAGAGTCTCAAAGATTTATCTGCCTAGACTGTTTTTGAATTGAGTTTCTCAGATCTCAGCCTCCTGAGTAGTTACGATTGTAAGTGTGAGTCACACTGGTGGTCATTAGGTCATTTTCATCTTCATTATTGAGTTGTGACAGAATTTTATACATTCTGGATAGAAATCTTTGATAAATTTTCATAGTTTCTCACAGTCAACCACTCACCTCTCCAGCGTTTTGGTTAGCTGTGTGTGTGTGTGTGTGTGTGTGTGTGTGTGTGTGTGTGTGTGTGTGTTGGTCCTGGGGCTTGAACTCAGGGCTTAGGTTATGTCCCTCAGTTTTTGCTCAAGGCTAGCACTCTATCACTTGAGTCACAGCTTAGGTTTACGTTCCCACCAGCAGTGGAGTAGGGCTCCTTTTTCTTCACATTCCACATTTGTTGTTGTCATCCGAATTCAGGATATTGGCCAGTTAACTCTGGTAAGATGGAATCTCAATTTTGATTTGCATTTCCTTTTTTTTGAAAAAAAGAATTCTTTATTGTCAAAGTGATGTACAGAGGGGTTACAGTTTCATATGTAAGGCAGTGAGTACATTTTTTTTTTATCCAACTTGTTACCTTCTCCCTCATTTTTCTCCTCCTTCCCCCTTTCCATTCCTCCTCCCCTTTAGTTGTACAGTTGGTATGAACACATAAGAGGATGCTAGGTGAAATGAACTTCAAGTTATGGAAACAAGTGGTATATCATTGTTGTTGTATTTTCAACATGCCATGTGAAACTGTGCCCCCTTTTTCAGATTTCTTTCCCATGGTTTTACCACTGATATCACTGTAACTAATTTTAGTACCCTGGATATTGTATATATATGTGTGTATTGGAACTAGGGAAAAGAAAGAGAATTCCAAAATGGAGAGACAAAGGATAAAAACACAAACAATACTTACAAAACTATATGATTTGCATTTCCTTTATAGCCAGGGACGATGAACATTTCCTTATGTATTTCTTTGCCGTTCTTCCTTCTTCTGAGAAGTCTCTCCTGAGCTCCCTTGTCCACTTTGTGGTTGGTTTATTAGCTTTGGGAGGAGTTAGTTTCTTGAGCTTCCTGTATATATTAGATATTAGGCCTTTGTCTGATGTATTGCTTGTAAAATTTGTTCATTTTTAAAGATGGAGTTCATATTTTGGGGAATGCCAGTTTAAGAAATCTTTGCCTAACTCTAGATAATCAAATTTTCTTTTCAACTAGCTTTCTTCCTTCCTTTCTTCTCTTCTTCAGTTCATACTTTGTGTGCTAGTACTGGGTATGGTATTAGGACTTAGACTCAGGGCCTGAGCACTTTCCCTTAACTTTTTTTGATCAAGGCTGGTGATCTACCACTTGAGCCACACCTCTCCTTCACTCATAAGAGGTTTCTTGGAGACAAGAGTCTCTCAAATTTGTTTGCCTGGGATGCCTTTAAATGTGACCCTCAGATATCAGCCTTCTGAGTAGCTAAGATGACGAGCCACTGGTACCTAGTGTTTCATGTGAATCTTCTTTCCAAAGTTTTAAGGTTTTAGCTTTACATTTAAATCTATAGTTCATTGCAGTTGGTCCTCATTTATAGTGTGAGGTAGGGGTTGAATTAGTTCTGTTTCATTTTTATGTTAGATCTTCACTTGCTTGAGTGCCATTTATGAAATAGGCTATCATTTCGGGGTAGAACTGGCCAAGCATCTTTGTAAAAAAATTAATTCGTATTGTAAGACTGAGTGTGATTATGAGCCATTGACTTGCAGGTCAGTTTCCTCAGATTCGAATCTTGCAATGTCTTCATGGTGTTGATTTCTAGCAAATCTTGAAATCCATAGCGTGAGTCCCTTTCTCTTCCAAAATTGCATTGGCCACAAGTGAAATTGTTCTAGTTCTTTTGCATTCCTCAGAAATTTGATAATTAGCTTTTAGTTTGTGTGTGTGTATGTGTGTGTGTGTGTGTGTGTGTGTGTGTGTATGTGTGTGTGCATGTGGGTGCATGTGTATGCTTGTGCTGATGCTGGGGAGGAACTCAGAGCCTCATGCTCTTAGTCTGCTTGCTCAAGGCTGGCCCTCTGTCACTTGAGCTACGCAGAAGGATATGGTCTATGATTTGGACAGGAGGCTGTTCTGATGCTGGGATAGATGAGGAGCCATCTTCAGGACATTAAACATCATTTTCCCAGGTCATTCTGGTAGGGACAGCAACTCAGTTGTGTGTGTGTGAGTGGATGTGTGTGGACATGTGAGTGCCAATGCCTGTGTGTTTGAAAAATGAGAGTGTGTGTGAGTGGACACAAACAGTGAGAAGGCAAAGAAGCCACATGTTTAATACAGCAGAGAACTGAAACGCTGGCTTAGAATCCTAGGCCCAAGGAAAATAATCTTTCAAAAAGCATTTCATCCAGACTCACAAAAGCCAAAAGAATTTGTTGCCAGCAGACTAGCATTTCAAAAACAAGACAAAAATATACTCAGGAAAGTTGAGTGTGCTAGGTCATTCCTGTAATCCCAGCTACTCAGGATGCTCAGATTCAAGGACTGAGGTTCAGAGCTAGACTGGGCAGGAAAGTCTGTGAGACTCTCACCTCCAATTCACGGTCTCACTTCCATGATTGGCTGCTTTTCTAATAACTTTTATCCATAGTCAGAAGTTCACAGGATAAACAGGCAAACATTTTATAAAGATATATGAGATTTGACCAGCACAATCAACCAACATGCCTTAACTGACATAATAACCCACTCCAAATAGCAGAACATATCTTTTTCCAGCACATATGGATTTTTACCAAGACTGACCATTTGTGGACCATAAAAAAGTGCTGATACATTAAAACAAATCCAAAACATCAAGTGTTTCTAGCATCATGGGATTAAGTTAGAATTCAATAATGAGAGACACCTAGAAAAAAGTGTGTGTGTGTGTGTGTGTGTGTGTGTGTGTGTATTTTGTCCAGTCGTGGACCTTGATCTCTGGGCCTGGGTGCTGTTGCTGAGCTATTCAGAGCTCCAGGCCTACCACTCAAGCCATGGCACCATTATCCTAGAATTTATTTTTATTTTTTTGCCAGTCCTGGGGCTTGAACTCAGGGCCTGAGCACTGTCTCTGGCTTCTTTTTGCTCAAGGCTAGCAGTCTGCCACTTGAGCCACAGCACCACTTCTGGCCTTTTCTATATATGTGGTGCTGAGGAATGGAACCCAAGGTTTCATGTATAGTAGGCAAGCACTCTTGCCATTAGGCCATATTCCCAGCCCCTAGAAAAAATTTTAACTCTTTAGGAACTATATAAACACTTCTATGTAGCTCATGGATCATACAGAAAGCCAAGAAAATGGAACTAGAAAATGGTTTCATTTACATGAAAAGACATAAAAACTTGTGGTATGTAGTTAAAGTAGTGCCTAATGAGAAATTTATACCCCTAAACATGTATTAGGAAATCTGAAAGGTTTCAACCCAAAGGCCATAGTTTCTACATTAAGAAACAAGAAAAAGAGAAATAAGTAAGAATCAAAATAAGCAGAAGAAATAAAAATATCAGAGCAGGAGTCAAAGAAATGTAATGGTAATAGAGAGAACCAACAAAACACAAAGCTGGTTCTTTAAGAAGACAACTAAAGTTGGTCAACCTCCAGCTGAATTAATCAGGAAAAAAAAAGACACGAATTACTTTATTAGGAAAGACAGAGATGATGTTGCCACTGATTGTGTAGCTAGTGAAAACAATCTGAGCAGGTGCGAGTGGTTCACACTCTCCAATCCTAGCTGATCAGGAAGCTAAGATCTGGAGGATCTCAGTTCAAAGCCAGCCTGAACAGAAAAAGTCTACAAGCTTCCATCTCCAATTAGTCAGTGAAAAGCAGGGCCAGAGGTGTGACTAAAGTGGTAGGGTACCAATTGTGATCAAGAAATTGTGATCAAGTGATAACTGTAGCTTCTATTATTGATGACCCTCTTGTATCCCCTTCCTGTGGTTGTACCTGTACTATCTCTGTATCTTATCTGAGTACATTGGAAACGGTGTAAACTGGTATTGGAACTAGGAAACTGAAAAGGAATACCAAAATCGAGAAACACAGGATAAAAAGACAAACGACTATAAAAGCAATACTTGCAAAACTGTTTGGTGTAAACCAACTGAACAACTCATGGGGGGAAAGGGAAAGGGGGAGGAGGGAGGGCGGAATGAGAGAGGTGGTAACAAACAGTACAAGAAATGTATCCAATGCCTAATGTATGAAACTAACCTCTCGGAGCTGGGAATATGGCCTAGTGGCAAGAGCGCTTGTCTCGTATATATGAAGCCCTGGGTTCGATTCCCCAGCACCACATATATAGAAAATGGCCAGAAGTGGCGCTGTGGCTCAAGTGGCAGAGTGCTAGCCTTGAGCAAAAAGAAGCCAGGGACAGTGCTCAGGCCCTGAGTCCAAGGTTCAGGACTGGCAAAAAAAAAAAAAAAAAAAAAAAAAAGAAAAAGAAAAAAGAAACTAACCTCTCTGTACATCAGTTTGATAATAAAAATTAAAAAAAGAAAGAAAGCTAGTGATACAGCAAGGGACAAAAATAGGCTCCGAATGAAAGGATGGAGCAAGATCTTCCAAGCAAACGCACCTACCAAAACAGCAGGGGTAGCCATCCTGATTTCAGAAAAGCTGGACTTCTCATTAAAATGAGCTCAAAAAGATAAAGAAGGACACTACATTTTAATACAAGGAAAAATCCAGAATCAAGACATCAAGGTGATAAATTTATACTCACCGAACAAAAGAGGCCCTAAATATGTCAAACAAATTCTCACAGAACTGCAGAACAAGATAGACCCAAACACAATCATAGTGGGAGACTTTAATACTCCACTCTCTCTAAGAGACAGATCCAACACACAGAGGATTAGCAAGGGAGCTGAAGACCTAAGTAACACCATATCCCAAATGGATCTGACAGATATGTACAGAGTTATTCACCCTAGAGAGACCCAATACACATTCTTTTTTTTTTTCAAATTTTTATTATCAAACTGATGTACAGAAAGGTTACAGTTTCATACGTTAGGCACTGGATACATTTCTTGTACAGTTTATTACCTTGTCCCTCATACCCCCCCTCCTCCTCCCCCTTTCCCTTCCCCCCCAATACACATTCTTCTCAGCAGCCCATAGAACATACTCCAAAATAGATCATGTCATAGTCCACACAAAGAACCTCAGAAAATACAAGAGTATTGACGTCATCCCATGTATTATATCTGATCACAGTGGAATCAAGGTAACCCTCAATAACAAAGGATACCACAGAGGCTATACAAATACTTGGAGGCTAAACCCCTCACTGTTATCTAGCACTTGGGTCGCAGAGCAAATTAAGGATGAAATTAACGAATTCATAAGCCACAACGACAATGAAAATACATCACAAAGAAACCTATGGGATACAGCTAAGGCAGTGCTGAGGGGCAATATCATTGCCCTCAGCACTCACATTAAAAGAATGGAATCAGAGCAGGTGAATAACTTCACGATGAAACTAAAACAACTGGAGAAACAAGAAATAATTGAATCTAAAATGACTAGGAGGAGATTAAAGATTAAAGAAGACAAAGATTAAAGAGACAAAGATTAAAGAAGAGATAAATCTGATTGAAAAATAGAAAGACCATCCAACAAATAAATAAAACTAAAAGCTGGTTCTTTGAGAAAATAAATAAAATTGACAGACCCCTTGCAAGACTTACAAAAAAAGAAGAGAAGAGGCTCATATCCGTAAGATCAGGGACTCCACTGGAAAAATTACAACAAATACACATGATATTCAAACAATCACAAGAAACTATTTCTAGAACCTCTACTCACTAAAGAACAGTCATTTCACAGAAATGGATCAATTCTTAGAGAAGTATAAACTGCCCAAACTGAATCAAGAAGAAATAAATCAACAACTTACAGCGAGATACAGGGGGTAATCAAGAGCCTCCCAACAAAGAAAAGCCCAGGCCCGGATGGATTCACCAATGAATTCTATAAAACCTTTAGTGAGGAGCTAATACCAATACTCCTCAAACTCTTCCGTGAAACAGAGGGAGAAATCCCAAACTCATTCTATGAAGCTAATATTATACTCATCTCTAAACCAGGCAAAGACCCAACAAAAAAAGAGAACTACAGACCAATATCACTAATGAACACAGACACAAAGCTCCTCAACAAAATATTAGCTAACAGGATCCAGAAACTGATCAAGAAAATTATACATCATGATCAAGTAGGCTTCATCCCACAGACACAAGGATGGTTCAACATCCGTAAATCGATAAATGTAATACACTACATAAACAGAGCTAAGAACAAGAACCACATCATCATCTCAGTCGATGCCAAAAAGGCCTTTGACAAAATACAACATCCATACATGTTAAAAGCCCTGGAGAGAACAGGAATAGAGGGAACATTCTTTAAAACAATAAAAGCCATATACAACAGAGCAACTGCTAATATCATATTAAATGGGGAGAAACTAAAACCATTCCCCCTAAACTCAGGAACAAGACAAGGATGCCCACTCTCCCCATTTCTTTTCAACATAGTGCTGGAATCCCTAGCTATAGCAATAAGGCAAGAGGAGGACATCAAAGGGATCCACATTGGCAAAGAAGAAATCAAAATATCCCTATTCGCAGATGACATGATCTTATATCTGAAGGACCCAAAAAGCTCAGTCCCCAAACTCCTACACCTAATAAACCATTTTGGCAAAGTAGCAGGATACAAAATCAACCCACAAAAGTCAACAGCTTTTCTGTACACCAGCAATGTACAAGCAGAAAAGGAAATTATGGAAATAATACCATTTACAGTAGCTAAAAAAAGAATAAATTACCAAGGGATCAACCTAACTAAAGACATGAATGACCTATTTAATGAGAACTATAAAAATCTAAAAAGGGAAATCAAAGAGGACACAAGGAGATGGAAAGACCCCCCATGCTCATGGGTAGGCAGAATCAATATAGTGAAAATGGCCATATTGCCCAAATTGTTATACAAATTCAATGCAATCCCCATCAAGATCCTAACTACATTCTTCACTGAAATAGAGAAAGCAACCCATAAATTCATATGGAACAGCAAATGACCTAGAATAGCCAAAGCAATTCTAGGCAAAAAACAAACAAACAAACAAACAAAACAACAACAGTGCAGGAGGTATCACAATACCAGATTTCAAGCTCTATTATAGAGCCATCATAACAAAAACAGCCTGGTATTGGTATAAAAACAGACCTCAAGACCAATGGAATAGAATAGAAGACCCAGAAATAAAGCCGCATTCTTACAGTCAGCCGATATTCGACAAAGGAGCTAAAGACATTCAATGGAAAAAACATAGCCTCTTCAACTACTGGTGCTGGGAAAACTGGGCAGCCATATGTAGAAAACTCAAAGTAGACCCTAGCCTATCACCATGCACCAAGATCAACTCAAAATGGATCAAGGACCTCCACATCAGACCTGAATACTTAAAACTACTGAAGGACAGAGTAGGAAAGAAACTAGAACTTATAGGCACAGGAAGGAACTTCCTGAATAGAGTCCCAGGGGCACAACAGATAGGAGAGAGTCTCAACAAATGGGACTACTACAAAATAAAAAGTTTCTGCACAACTAAAGACATAGCCACCAAACTAGAAAGACAGCCAACCATATGGGAAAGGATCTTCACCAGCACAGCAACAAAGGCCTAATATCTGTCATCTCCAGAGAACTCAAAAAACTAACCCCCTCCAAGCCCAGTAAACCAATTATTAAATGGGCAAAGGAGCTAAAGAGGGACTTCACAAGAGAAGAGATAAAAATGGCAAAGAAACATATGAGGAAATGTTCAACATCCCTGGCAGTAAAGGAAATGCAAATAAAAACAACCCCTCTGAGATACCACCTCACTTCAGTTAGAATGGCCTATACTCTGAACTCAGGCAACAACAAATGCTGGAGGGGATGCGGGGAAAGAGGAACCTTTCTCCACTGTTGGTGGGAGTGCAAATTAGTACAACCACTTTGGAGAACAGTATGGGGGTTCCTCAAAACTCAACATAAACCTACCCTATGACCCAGCCATACCACTCCTAGGCATCTATCCTGAACAACAGGTCTCAGGATATCAAAATGACATCTGCACATCCATGTTTATCGCTGCACAATCCACAATAGCCAAAATATGGAAACAACCCATATGCCCCTCTACAGATGAATAGATCCAAAAAATGTGGCACCTATACACAATGGAATACTACATAGCGATTAGAAATGATAAAATATTGGTATTTGCAGGGAAATGGTCAGAACTTGAACAAATAATGTTGAGCAAGACAAGCCTAGAACACAGAGAATAAAGGGGCATGGTCTCCTTGATATATTACTGTTAAGGTGTGTGTGTGTGGGGGGGGCATTAGAGACCAGGTCTGTGAAACAAAAAACTTCTTGTCAAATGGTATTTCTCACAGGTGTGGGTCAGCGACCTTACATTATGTAACTAAAACCAAACAACTACTAAACATAAAAAGGTCTAAAATAGACCTATCAGTGGATCACAATAGCTCAGAAGCTATATATGTATGATCATATAAGACAAGGATAAGCAAACTCTATTGTTGACGTCATATTTAAAGTTCTAGGTGAATTTTCTTTGGCATATGCCACGTGGCTACTTTATGTTTTTGGTACACTGGGTATTGTATATATGCCTACCTGATTTAGGGAAGGGAAAGAAAAACGAGGGTGTAAGATATCACAAGAAATGCACTCACTGCCCTATTATGTAACTGTACCCCTTTTGCACAGCACCATGTCAACAAAATTTAATTAATAAATAAAAAAAGAAAGCTAGTGAGTGCAAGGCCCTGAGTGCAAAGCCCTGAAGCTCAGAGAGAGAGAGGGGGGGTGTTGAGTTATGAACAGAAATATTATGAACAAACTTGACTTAGGTTGATGAATTTCACCAGTTTTAAAAATATGAACAGCTGAGTGTCGGTGACTCATACCTGTAATCCAGTTGGTCCAATTAAAACATCTCTGTGTAGGTGTATGTATGTAACAATGTGGATTTTTCATTCCCTTAATTGGGAGAATTCTTTATCTATTATTAAAAAATAAAAAAGTGAACTACTCCTAGCTGGGCACCAATAACTCATGTCTGTAATCCTAGCTACTTAGCAGGATGAGATCTGAGGATCACAGTTTGAAGCCAGCCCAAGCAGGAAGAGTCCATGAGACTTTTATCTCCAATGACCCACCCAAAAGTCAGAATTGGAGCTGTGGCTTAAGTGGTATGAGCACTATCCTTGAGCATAAAAAAGGGGTGGGGGGAGGGCTGGGAATATGGCCTAGTGGCAAGAGTGCCTGCCTCATATACATGAAGCCCTGGGTTCTATTCCCCAGCACCACGTATATAGAAAAGGCCAGAAGTGGCGCTGTGACTCAAGTGGCAGAGTGCTAGCCTTGAGTAAAAAGAAGCCAGGGACAGTGCTCAGGCCCTGAGTCCAAGGCCCAGGACTGGCCCCCCAAAAAAGATCAGGGATACCATACAGACTCTGAGTTTAGGACTTAGGACCAGCATATACACCCAAATAAAACCCAAATCCTTCAAAAGATAGAAATTACCAAGTATCCCTAAAGAAGAAATAACTTGGCCACTCTAAATGGATGAAATACATCATAAAGAAAACTACACATTTAGGTGTTTTCATTGGAGAATTTTATCTGAATATTTTAAAGGTTTTTAATTTTTAATTACTAGTTTTATTTTGGTTATTCAGTTTTACTCACTGACTTTTTTTTTAGTTTTGAAGTTGTATTGACAAGTCACGGCCACTTGGGGGCAACAGTGCCCAGAAATTCCCTGGTCATTTCCTAAGTGCACACTATCTCAAGAGGGAGTGAGGGAGCCTCAAGGATACCGGCTTTCTGCCAGTTTACTGGGGAGGCAGGGACCAGGAGGCCTGGGAATGGGGCAGTGGAGCACTGGTGGGTGCAGGGGAGCTCTGGGCATCTCCACAGAAGGCAGAGGGAAGGGCGCCATTGCTTTGGAGCTCTGCAGCACCCATGGTGGGTATAATTACAGCTCTCACCCCACAGAGTGACAGCCTCCAACTTTCCCACATCCCACCAAGCCCCCCAGCTTCCCAAACACAGTGTCTACATCTGTCAAAGAGAAAGGGGAAGTGTGTGTGTGTGTGTGTGTGTGTGTGTGTGTGTGTGTGTGTTTCCTCTGGGACAGATTTCCTGTGCCACTCTGGACCAGCACATAGGGTAGGGCTTGGTATGGGAGGGGGAGTGGAGGGGCCCCTATGTGGGTTCACAAGGAACCCCACACCTGAGGACCTGCACATGGGGCTGGCTGAATGTGCTCAGAGAGGAGGGAAAGGACTCCAGGTCCTCAAGTGGCAGCCCTGGTCGGAGGGCTTCCCAGGATCTGACCCTGCCCACCCAGCCAGGCAGATGGCAGAGGGGGACCCAGAGGTGTTCTGTGAATCCTCAAGCTTCAACCACCCAGGTATTTAGAGAGTGGCTGTGCTGGAGAATGCCAGCCTCCATCAGTGAGTGCATGGCCTTATGGGACTGCTAGGAGACCAAGTGCAAGTATTTGTGTGACTCTTGCACAGAGAGCCTGGCATGGAAATGCCCAAGGGCTTGGAGTGTGTCCGTTACTGGATGTGTCAGTGCTGTAAATGGTCCAAAAGGGGAAACATCCCACCTATGGGCCTTCAGGGTTCCAGGAGAGCTTCTGTCCGCATCCACGTGCAGGTGAACAGCAGGAAGCCCTTGACGGTTCCAGGAGGAGGGTGCCAGGTGGCATCACCCCTCAACACTCTGTGGTAGTTCTGGTCAGTCTAGCACACCCTGTGGTACTGGCATCCATGGAGTGACTGAGGGGTTTTCCTCAGTTTCCCGATATTTTACATGAAATCATAGGTACGTGAGATCCATACATGGGAAGCATTTTAAGTTGTCTCATAAAAATGAGGGCCTTGCTGGGGGCTAGTGGCTCACACCTATAACTCTAGCTACCCAAGAGGCTGGGCTCTGAGGATCAGGGTTCAAAGCTAGCCTGGGCAGGAAAAACCCATGAAACTCTAGCCACCTAAAAACACATAAGTGGAGCTCTGGTTCAAAGTGGTAGCATTCTAGTCCTGAGCTAAGAAACTTGGAGACAATACCCAGGCCCTGGGTTCAAGCCTCATGACTGATCAAAACAATTTAAAAAGAGGATCTCATCAGGTGGAAGTTTTAGTGAGGATAGAAAAAAAATAAAGATGAAAATTAGGATGATGTAAAGAAAGAGACATAGACTCCTTTGCAGGCAGGAATGGGAACAAAAGGCTCAAAATGCTCCTTCTTAGTTCTTTGTACTTTTTTGAGCAGGAAGAACACACACAGTCATGCCCTCTAACAATCCCCTGATGATAAGAGTATGGATCTGGGCAGCCAAGAATGGACATTGTTTATCATCCTACACCATAGAGATGTGATCTAGGCCCATCTAGCACACAGGGACAATAGGTGATGTTCAGGGTTCCCTTTGTTAGACATGCCTTTCAATTCTCTTTGCCATTTCTGAAGAGTTTGTATCTTTCACTTCTCAAAGCTGGAAGTAGATGCAAATGGCCCCTCATGTCTATCTTGTAACTTAACATCTAAGAGGTGGTGGAAGAGGAGTTAGCCGCTCACTCTCTTTCCTTCCTGGTTTTAATTTCTGAGTCTGGCATGTTTGTTTGTTTTGTGCCAGGACTGGGGCTTGAACTCAGGGCCTCTCACATTTGCTTGGCTTGGCTGCCTGGGCTGGCTTTGAACCTAGCTCCTCAGATCTCAGCTTCCTGAGTAGCTAGAATTACAGGTGTGAGCCACTGACCACTGGGCTGAGTCTGGAATTGTGTGTGTGTGTGTGTGTGTGTGTGTGTGTGTGTGTGTGTGTGTGTGTGTGTCAGTCTTAGGGCTTGAACTCAGTGGTTCTTTTTTTTTTTTTTTTTGGCCAGTCATGGGCCTTGGACTCAGAGCCTGAGCACTGTCCCTGGCTTCTTCCCGCTCAAGGCTAGCACTCTTCCACTTGAGCCACAGCGCCGCTTCTGGCCGTTTTCTGTATATGTGGTGCTGGGGAATCGAACCTAGGGCCTCGTGTATATGAGGCAGGCACTCTTGCCACTAGGCTATATCCCCAGCCCTCAGTGGTTCTTTTATATTTTATTTTGTCTGACCATACTTAAATTCAGTCTCCAATGCTTTTGCTCATTGGCTAATGAACCACACCCCCAGCCTTCAGTGTGGACATTTTAATGCTTATTAATCTTAATTTTCCTTTCCTGTCCTCCTCGCCTCTCCATCCTGCTTCAGTGTAACATGAAGTTGTACAAAGCCACAGCTGTGTCCTCATAAGTGAGGTGTCATAGTGTCACCTGCTGAAGAGGAGAGGCCCAGAGGAACAAGAGACTTGATGATAGGGTGAGGAGGACTGAAAAGACAACTCAAGATGAGAGTCCTGCAGGGTGAAAGTTGTCCTATAGGTTCTAGAACATTTCCAAGTGTTTAGAAAGATGACCTAGCATGTAGCCTTGAGGGAAAAAAATGCTCAGTGACAGTACTCAGGCTCTGAGTTCAAGCCGAGCACTAGCAGGCACACACACACACACGCACACACACACACACACACACACACACACACACACACACACACACACACACACACAACTGTTTTCCTCCTTGCAGCCTAAACCCTGCTGGGTGAGAATTTTCATCAGGAGGCTCCATTCCCTCCTTGGAGCCAGGCAGGCTGAGCCAGCGCCAAGCCAGAGGTGCTGGGGGGCGGGGGGGGGGGGGGAGGGAAGGGGAGGGCTGGGTAGCTGTGGATGGTGCTGCCCCTCACTCCTTCCTCTACACTTGGTCCCCGCCAGCCTAAACAAGCTTGTGTGCTTAGGGGTACACTGCGGCTGCACTTTTGAGCTCACACTACTGTGTGAAACCATATCTACATATATCCAGGCCAATATCTTGCAAGAAGGGTTGCCCTTAGAAGACAAATCATACCCCTCGAGTCCAGGGGAAAGCTCCCAAATGGGCTATGCAATTTTATGGTGGAGGCCCATCCCCCAGTTTAAACTTTCCAGGGCCTAAGAAAGTGCTAGACAACACTTTATCTCTATAGCCCACTGTGCCTGCAAACCTCCCTCCCCCACAATGAAGGGAGGCTGGGCGGTGGGAGCCAGCCCCTGGTGGGGGCAGGGGCACTGGGGGAGCTGCCAGCCGCTCTTAGCTTGCTTTCGCTTCAGATTGTGTTGCCTCTGCATGACCTGAGCAGCTGTCACAAAAGCAGCCTGCCCGGGGTCACCGCATTATTTCTGTGCAGTTCGCCCCAGTTTTCAGCAATAAAAGTTCCACTGGAGCATGTGTCTCGGCGTGTGGCGGTGACATCTGTGTCCCCCGGTGGGTCTGTTTCCCCCTGCGGCTCTGTGCAAGCCTAGGCTGCAGACCCCTCCCGGTCCTCTGGCTCTGGCTGCCTGCCCGGCTGGCTGTGCCCATCTGCTCATGCCGATTTTGTGACCCTGACCTCAGCCGCGGTGCCCACGTGCCTCCCACGGTCATCAGCCTCTTGGGGAGGGCTAGGCATGAGGGAAAGGGAATAATGGCAGGGGGCAGTGTCAGATCGCTTGAGTTTGTCTGTGCTGCCCTTCCTCTTGCTGACATCTGATTTGCTCTTTGCTATTTTCTTTGAAACCTCCCTGCTAGATTCTAGCCATTATGGGACCCGTTTCTCAGGGAAATGCCCTTGTTCCTTTGCCTGTGCGGTACCCCCATGGGTCTCCGAACTGGCCTTATGGCGTCTGCCTCCTCCAGAGGCCAGTGAGGACAGCGTCTTGGGCAGCATGGTGCATGCCCAGCAGCTTTGCCAGCTTGCATTTTATTTCTGCTCCTCCCATACTTGCCATATGCTTTACCCAAATCCTAGTCCAGACCTCACCTAGAACAGCTCTTATCTCTGCACTTCTAATATACCATCTTGGGAGATCTGAGTACTACCATATTCTGGCCAGCAGGTGGAGCCCCTGGCAGGGGGCTCATGGCGGGAGGGGGAAGAGGGGGAGTCACATCACTCATTGACCAAGGGCCTCCATCCTCTATCACAAATGGCAGACAGAACCCCAGGAACACCGTACTATCAGAGTCAAGGCCCTGCAGAGAGCCCTGGAACCTCTGGAAAGAATTCTTCTGACGTGGATATGGGAGGAGGGAGTTGAGTTCACACACACACACACACACACACACACACACACACACACACACACACAGAATTTTGCCTGGCATCAGTGGCTTATTCCTGTACTCTAGCAACTCAGGAGGTTGAGATCCAAGGATGGTGGTTGGAAGCCAGCCCAGGAAAATCCATAAAACTCTTATCTCCAAGTCTCTAACCAACAAAAAGGTGGAACTGGAGCTGTGCCTCAAGTGGTAGAGCATTGGCTTTGAGTGGATAAAGCTAAGGGACAGTCCCAGGCTCTGAGTTCAAGCTCCAGTACCAGCACAAAAACAAACAAAAAAAAAAGAAAGAAAAAAGGGAATTTCCCCAGGGTTGGAAGGGGAGGGTGGGTTGCTGCAGGGGCTGCCATGTTTTCTGTTTTCAGTGGGGCTGAAGTTGCCTGGGGACCCAGCAGGAAGTTTGTAACTGGTGATAGCAGGAACCCAGGCCTGGTGTTCCTGATTCGGCAGATCTGGATGGAACCAAAAATTTGCATCTCTTGTCTGTACCTCCCGTGAGGAAACCCCCAGGGAGCCCTCCATCCTGGCTCAGTCAGAGCCCAGAGCCCTGATGGCTACAGTGAGAGCTGGGTGTGGTGGAGAGCTCTGCTTCAAGCTGGGTTTCACAGAACACATTTTCAGTCCCTGACAAAGGGCTTCCAGCCAGTTCAGTTTGTAACTGGGGCTTGAACTCAGGGCCTGGGCAAGGTCCCTTAGCTTTTTTCCTCTCAAGATTGGTTTTCTACCACTTGAGTCACAGCTCCACGGGAGTGTCTTAGCTTTCTGCCATTGTGACAAAACAGCTGAGCAAATCAACTGGAAAGCAGGCAGGGAAAGGTTTGTTTGGGCTCATGGTTTCAGGTTTCACTCCATGGATGCTTATGGGTGTCACTTGGGCTTGTGTGAAGCAACGCATCCTGGTGGGAGCACGTGGCAGGGAAGCTGCTTGCCTCGTGGTGGTCAGGAAGCAAAGGGAGAGGCTGGGAAGGGCCATGATGCGAATGTCCCCTTCGAGTCACACCCCCAACACATGATGTCATTTCCCCCATCAAGCGTCACTTCCTAAGGGCCCCACCACTTCCCGGTAGTGCTACAGGCTGGGGACCCAGTCTGCACACATGGCCTGAGGGTGAGCAGAGATGCATATCCTGCTCCAACTGGATACTGACTCCCATCAGCCATTCATAGACTGGTCCTTGTTCTCGACAGGTCTGCGGGATTGAGGTGTGCTTCAGAGGAAACTGCCTTGTCCTTTGTCCCTCCCAAGTATAAAGTAAGTAAAGTAAATTTAAGTTTGTAAGAAAAGTCATGAGACCATATACCTTACCTCTTGCAGATGAGGGCAGTTCAGAACTTCAAAGCCCCTGGGAAAACCACATAGTCTAGTTCTGCAAAGATAGCCATACAGTTATGCAAGCCACAGGAATTCTTCCAGTCACATCAAGTCATATGTTTCATGCTAGGGGAGGCACCCCAAATCCCAGATGTGAGATCTGCTATGGGGCCTTGGATGTGCTGTCCATCTCCCAGAAATGGTTTTCTCATCTGTAGAGTGGGTGTGGCTATTACAACTGACCCAGAAGTACTCCTTATAGACAGGAACGTGCTCCCCCAAGGTTGGTTCGACTGACCCCTGCAAAAATATTCTCAGGCCCCTGTGACTTCTCAGAGGCTGTCTGTCATTAGTAGAGAGTGACTGAGCCCATGGCCACCAAGGAAACACCAAAAGGGCCAATACCTGGAATCCAGAGAGAAAGGCCACCTTGTCCAGTGGGAAGCGATGAACTCTTTGACCACAAGATGTCACTGTGGAACCAGATCTGGGCTGGGCACACTGGAGTCAGGGCTCCTAAGGAAAACAAACAACAACAAAAGTGTTCAGATCTTCTGTCAGGATTATCTTGTCCTAGGTTAAAAAAAAAGTTCTTGAAAATGTTTTTTTTTTTTTTTTGTCCTGGGGCTTGAACTCAGGGCCTGGGTGCTGTCCCTGAGCCTCTTTGCGTTCAAGGCTAGTGTTATACCATTTGAGCCATGGTGCCACTTGTGGCTTTTTCTGAGTAACTTATTGGAGGTAAGGGTCTCATGAACTTTTCTGTCAAGGCTGACATTGAACCGCGATCCTTACATCTCAGGCTCCTGAGTACAGGCATGGGCCAGTGGCACCCTGCTCTTGAAAACTTTTTACAAAGAATTTCATCTTTTCCCTCCTGATTATAAGCAGAATCTGGCCTGAGGAGAATTCAGAAAACCCAGCTTTGCCACCTTCTGACTGTGGTTAACCTCTCTGTACCCCACTTACTCATCTATGAAACAGTGATTCTAGCGATCTAAGTTTTAAATGATGTTTTCAAACTGCTTCGAATATATTCTGGCTCCTAGCAAGCCCTAGAAAAGTCTGATGAATCCAATAAATAACACTCAAAAGTTGTGTTTCTTGTTTCAAATGGGTGAAATCCCAACACTGAAGAATTAAGTAGCAATATAAGTCTCCAAAAATAGCTTGAGTCTATTTAAATATTTTGAATTTTTAGAATTCCCCCACATATTTGTAGACAATGGAAACAATTTTCACAATGTGCGGTGGTGATTCATTTCTGGAAAGTGGCCCTATCTCTCTCTCTCTTTCTCTCTCTCTTTTCCCAGAAAGGGAGTGAAAGATATTTTTGTCCACTAGAATGACTTGTCTCAGGGAGCGATAGCACACTTCCATAGTCCTTTCATAATGCAGGATGCTTTAGTGCCTTCCTTCCCAGATCCTGGATCTTGGCTGTGGGCCTGGTATGTGGAGTCGATGGACGTTCGAGTGCAGTGAGATGATTGTCACTTAGCGGAGGACAGGAGCAAGCCAGCAGCAGTCAGGGAGCCA
Source organism: Perognathus longimembris pacificus (assembly GCF_023159225.1). NCBI lineage: Eukaryota > Metazoa > Chordata > Mammalia > Rodentia > Heteromyidae > Perognathus > Perognathus longimembris. The sequence continues at coordinate 105,002,930 of NC_063161.1, forward strand.
GAGGTCACGCTGTGACCCCTCCCCAGCCGCAAAGCCCCGAGGATGTCTGGCTTCTTCATCTGCTGCCATATGGTCCCAGATCATTAGGCACAAAGGGCTACACAGGGAGCCGGGTGGCTGACGTCTGGCGCTGAGATTACTGTATATGAGAACTCTGTATTACACAAGAGCAAGATGCAGAATGTTTACAGCCAAGTATAGCGGAGGAAAAAAATGCAATTATCTATGATCTCACCACTTCACGATGCAACCATCATTCTGATTTTGATTCTTTATGTGATTATTTCCAGATATGCTAGAAGATTTTTGCAAAGTTAGAATTGCCTGATTTTATAGTCTGCATTCTTTATGACCTAGCATGAGCTGTCATGTTATGGAGAGCTCTCTAAAACATTGTTTTGGCTCTACATGGGTACAATGATGCTGCACAGTGGTTTTATACCCATCTATAGTTTTTCACCAGTATAAGAAATGTTGACAGGTGCTGGTGGCTTATGTCCATAACCCTAACTACTCAGGGGGCTGAAATCTGAGGATTGTGGTTCAAAGCTAGGTTGGGCAAGAAAATCTATGAGACTTTTATCTCTAATTAATCATAAAAAAGCCAGAAAAGGAACTGTAGCTCAAGTGGTAGAGCACCAACCTTGAGCATAATAAGCCAAGTGAGAGTGCAAAGCCTTGAAATAAAGTCCCATTACTGGCACACACACACACACACATTCACACACACAACAAACAGCTTCAGCAATGATAACAACATGAAACAACAACAGTAAACATTCATTCAGTTTTTATTCAGGGTCACAGTGAGCAAGACCTACCTTTAAGTCTTGCTTAATAGTATAGTGTATTGTTTTTGGAGGTGGGTTATTGAAACAGTTTTAATTAACTTATGAAAACTTTCCACTGGAGATTTCTGTGTTTCTGCTACACTAGATGTTGACCCTTTCAAAGTAGCATTCCAGTATCTCAACACACTCTACACTGTCAGAGAGATAATTTAATCCTAATTCAAATGCCGGGGGGAGGGTGATGAAGGGGGAGGGGTGTGGCTTCTCAGGCGTGATGTGACAATTGGGACATGTCTAGGATGACCTAAAGAATGCTTGCCACTCACCATCCCACACACAAACCATGTCAGATGTGAATCTGTGAGTTGTTGAAAGCTCTGAGCATCAAACCAAACTTCCCCGGGGTCCAGTGGATGGGCCAGAAGTCACTTTTAGAATATCACTGTGAAGGATCTGCAGGGCAAAGGGTGGCATTTGCATTTCACAAGTGGGAAACTGAGGCTAGCTGGGAAGACAAGAGGGTTTGCCCACAGAGAAGACTGTCCTTTGCCTAGGGCCATGACAGATGCCACAGTCACTTCTCCTTCCAGTCCATAGAGACAAGACAACATGCACAAATAACCTGCACTCTCTCATTATGGCCAAGAGTCTCCTGGAGCTAATGTCAGCTGTGGGCTCTGCCAGGGCACGCCCAAGAACAACTTCCTCCAAGGTTTCACTCCGGATGTCCGGCTTTGGTCTGTGAGGGTTTCCCTTTCTAAATTTCCTGTTTCCTGTCCCAGCTGTCATCTGAAGCCGCCCTCCCCCCCCATTTCCCCTGGGGTTGAGGGAGAGCTGCACAGCTGTGAAGGTTAGGAGGGCCAGTGTGATGGGGTCCTTTAGATACTGAATAAATTCAAGAGGTCACCGTCCAGGCTGAGTCTAGGCAGGTGTCCTCTGTGAAGATTTGGTTTCTTCCTGTTAAATGTGTCTGAGGTGGGGGAGGGAAGAAGGAGAGTGGAAGAAAGGATGAGGTTGATGGGGATACATTGTGTACATGTGTGGAATGTCACAAGAAATCCTTTCTTGAAAGACTAATATATGCTAATAAAATACTTTTAAAAAAGAGTTCCTTGAGTTAATTGGATATCATGTCTCTGATTCATGTTGCCTAATCCATCACTCATGAATTTCTTTGTTTTCCTTTAAATCCCCAACACTCTTCTGGAAACACAGGAAGCCAAGGGGTCTTGCCTGGTTATGAGAAGGGGCTGAAAAAGACTGGGATGTGTGTGTGTGTGTGTGTGTGTGTGTGTGTGTGTGTGTGTGTGTGAGAGAGAGAGAGAGAGAGAGAGAGAGAGTGGGAGGTGGGAGTGGGAGCTCAAAGTAACTCAAAACTCTGGAAAATAGCGCAAAGTCCTGAGCTGCCCTAGGAGACTCGGTCCTGCAGAATCTGGTGTACAATTGGTACTGAACTTCTCTGACCTTGTCTTTAAGAACTGTCCTTCATTTGTTTCAAACTTGGTTTCTTGGGGCTGGGAATATGGCCTAGTGGTAAAGTGCTTGCCTCGTATACATGAAGCCCTGGGTTCGATTCCTCAGCACCACATATATAGAAAAAAGCCAGAAGTGGCGCTGTGGCTCAAGAGGTAGAGTGCTAGCCTTGAGCAAAAAGAAGCCAGGGACAGTGCTCAGGCCCTGAGTCCATGCCCCAGGACTGGCAACAAAAACAAAAACAAATAAACAATCACAGAAAAAAAAAAGCCAGAAGTGGCTCTGTGGCTCAAGTAGTAGAGCACTAGCCTTGAGAAAAAAAAAAAAAAAAAAAAGGAGCCCAAACTTGGTTTCTTTTCAAAGGTCTGCAAAGGAGAATGTCTTCAGAAAACAGATGCCAATGAGCAAAGCAACAAGATGGTGTCCTTTGTTGGGCTCTGGCAGGATTGTGATAGACTAGGGAGTAGTTTTCACTTTAGGGGTTCCAGCACCAACCTGACCCCTGCTGCTGATTGCCATAGATGGGGACAGACTGTGGGCACATATGGTCAGATCATTCCATTGGCCAAGCAAAATGAAACATCCCCATTTTCAGTGAATGCTGCTGATCTGAATGTGGCAATGAATTCCCACCTGCAGTCCATGAGACACTCATGGCAGCCTCTGGTCAAGGTGTTATGATGGCCAAAGTTCAAGGTTTGTACGTATGATAGCCCTGTACATGCTCTAAATGCAAATGCTTTGAGAAATGGCAATAAGGAATGTTTTATAAAGCTCATTATTCATTTATAATCTTCTTCCTTTCTTATCCCAATGAAATGTGTTTTACTACTAACCTCCTCGTCAGTCAAGACAGAAAAGTCAGTCACTGGGGCTGTGAGCATGCCTTAGCAGTAGAGTGCTTGCCTAGCATTCACGAAGCCCTGTATTCAATTCCTTAGCATCACATAAACAGAAAAGGCCAGAAGTGGTGCTGTGGCTCAAGAGGTAGAGTGCTAGCCTTGAGCAGAAAGAAGCTCAGGGTCAGTGCTCAGGAGGCTGAGATCTGAGGATCACAGTTCAAAGCCAGCCCAGGAAGAAAAGTTCCTGTGAGACTCTTATCTCAAATTAACCACTCTAAAACCAGAAGTGGAGCTGTGGCTCAAGTGGTAGAGCACTAGCTTTGAGCACAACTGTTCAGGGATAGTACCCAGGCCCCAAGTTCAAGCCCCACCACCAATAAAACAAAACAAAAAGTCAATCAGAAGCACAATTTAGAGAACATATTAATTAAGCACTTAAATCATAAAGAACATTTATTTATTTATTCTAGAGATAGAGGTCTCACGATGCCTCAGATTTCTAGACTCAAGGGTCCTCCAGCTTCAGCCTCCTTAATGGCTGGGGTTACCAGTTTGCACCCACTATACCCCATGGCTCCAAAGGTTTTATGTTTAAGTTCTGTGGGTTTTTTTTTTTCATTTAATTTTTCATTTTGGTGCTGGTACTAATGCTTGAACCCAGAGCCTAGCACTCAAGGCTGGTACTCTACTACTTGAGCCACTTCTGGCTTTTTGCTAGTTAATTAAATATAAGTCATATGGACTGCCAAGCCTCTTGAGTAGCTAGCATTACAGGCATGAGCCACTAGCACCCAGCTTCCAAAGATTTTTTTTTTGGCTTTTTTTAAACAAAGCATCGGTGAGAATTTTCCTTTAAGAAAGTTGCTTTGTGAAGGTTTAGAGGATGACAGAGTCAGAGCAGCCACAGGGAGGGAGCATGGTGGTGACATCAGATTGTGATTTGAGACCCAAGGCAAGCTGAGTCCTTTGGCTGAATGTATTTTGGCACACTGTCCAATGTCTTCAGTAAGGGACCAAGGGTGTCCTGCATCACAGCTTTGCTTCCAGATAAAACCTTTCTTCTCTGATTGAGATGAGGGATTTGGGACTTTGGGACTGACTAATAAAGCCATGTAAAACCTATCATATATCAGAAAGGAAGGTTTCCTGTAACAGAATACCTTTAAAATGTGAGGAAAGTAGAATAGCCTCAGGGGTTGTCAGTCATGCTCTGGCTGAGACTGTCTGGTGAGGATGCCTTGCTTCTAAGCCGGCCCAAACCCCTACTGGTCTTCTTGTGGGGGAGGGGAGGTTTTAGACTTACTGCCCAACCTAGCCCCTCCCTAGACCTGCCCAGTGCAATAAATTAAAATGGCCCCGGAGAAGGTACTAAGAGCAAATAAGTTTTATTTCCAACATTTACTCGGGAATTGGAATCTGCATTTTCAGAAATGCTCAGTGCCCAATTTCCATCGCTTAAAACCATAGTTTATCCAATCAAGACACAGCAGCGTTTTACATACCCCCAAGAAAGGCAAAGAGGACATGGTCTCCCCCAGGTGGATCACACCGGCTCCAGGCCCTGGGTTTTTAAGAGATGTTTTATGCAAATTCATGCTTTCTGGAATCCCCGCGGGGCAGATGCCTGCTGTTCTTTGCTTTACGGTCACCAGAGGGCGCAAGACACCGGCTCCTTACTAGGCCCCTGCCGGGAACCAACCTGCCAGTTTCCCAGCACCAAAGGAAAACTTCTGGAGTATGCTCAGAAGCACCTTGCCTACTCATCGCCGCCCGAAGATCGCCTCAGTTAAGAAAAAAAAAAAAAAGTCCTTTTGATGATTTTCTTTCTCACTTTTGCGTCAGTCTTGTGGGCTTCCAGAGAGTCCTGGCGGCCACCAAGTGCCCTAAAGCCAATTGCCAGGCCTCTTGGTGGAGGTCTCTGGGCTGGCCCTTCCATGCAGCGCTTCAGATGTCATCATCGGTGGGCAAGCGCTGCTTGTGGGTCCAAACTAGTCAGAAGATGGCGACCTCTAAGCTATGAAACTCCCAACACCTCTTCCCGTGTTATTCTTTCATTACTGCAAGACAACTTTTTATTTGTTTACCATGCAATTTAAAGTAAGATATTTCGAAATCTCATCCAACATGTGGGTTCTAACGCCATCAGTGGGAATGGGGAGTCTCCGACTGCCTCTATTTCCCTCCCCCTCCCCCTCCCCCTTTCCAAGTAACCCTGCAGAGCAGGCGGGAGTTGGGAGCTGGTGCCTTGTTGCAGGCCTTCCTCTGATTTTTCATTTGGACAAGGCGGAGCTGGGTCGCTGCGTGCCTGGGGTGCAACCAGTCCTAGCACCTCTAGAAAGGTCAATAGGAGATCAGCACCTTTCCAGGCGGGCTCTAGGCGGCGCCCAGGGAGAGGGATTCTGAAAGCTGCCATTTCCCAACCTTTAGGACGCAAACCCTCGGGTTTCGGGTGCATGAGTCGAGTATCCTTTACAACCAGAGTTGCAGATTGGGCGCGTGCTTGGAACCCGTGAAGCCCAGTTTCCAGCAGCCCGGCCAGTGCTGGAGGGCGAGCACTTCGGTGCCGAGGTGCAGCGTGAGGCCCAACCCCCATGCGCCTGGCAAGGCGGCGACCCCCACGCGCGGTGGGGACCTGCCCACCCCGGGTACCCGGAGGCAGGTGGACAGTGTCGCTATGAAGAGAAAGCCTTGATTGTCCCACTGCCACACGCCCGACCGCCACTATTGTGCGATCCCCATAGAAATGCAAACGAGCCGCGTGCGCCGGCCGCAATCTGCTGGTCCCCAGCTCCCCTCCCCCAATGCGCCCTGCCGCGCTCGCTCCTTCAATTTGGGGTACTAGGCGGGCTGGGGTGGGGGGAGAACTCGACCTTCCAGCAAGGACCCAAAAGGGCATTGAGTATTCGAGGCAGGCTTCACCCACTCTCTTGAGGGGTGGGGGTGGGGGTGAGGGGGGACTACCAGAACTGCTGCAAACCTATCTGTTTGCTTTTGCAGGCTGCAAACGACCATGGCGTGCTTTTACTTTAATTTCAGTTTCAACGTGACAGCTGCGTAAACTTCAAATTCCAAGGAAAGAGAGAATATTTAAAAACAGCAGAAAAAGAGCAATAAAATAAATGCAAAACAAAATTCTTTTACATTCTCCAAGAGTGCATTTCACAAATTCCAGCCACTTATTAGCAAACAAGATTTTTTTTTTCCTTTTTCCTTTTAAGGACTTAAAAAAAAAAGGCGAGATGAAATCTGCAGGCTCCAGTCTGCCTGGTAACACCCCGACAAAAGCGGCAGATTTGAGGCATTGTCATCCCCCGCACCCCTCCCCACGTGGCCTTCTGGCACGAGCCGCCGGCCTGCCGCCTCATTTGCATCAGAAAGCAGGCGCCGGCCAATGGGCGTGCAGCCTCGCGCCAGCTGGCGGCGCCGCGCCGGCCCGGCTATATAAGGACGCGCGCAGCGGCGCTCAGCGTAGTTTCTGGAGCTGGGTTCGCTGAGTGAGGGAGGCTGTGCTTCTCCGAGCGAGCTGCTCCGGGTTGACTCCACTTTTGGATATCTTGCTGCCGGTGGACCGCACGATGACTCTGGAAGAAATCCGCGGCCAGGACACAGTTCCAGAAACTACAGCTAGGTAGGTTTGGGAGCGCAGACTTGGGCAGTTTCAACAGCGATGGGGGGGGGGGCGGTTGGGAGGGGGGTGGTCCTCTGGGATGGAGCCCCGTGAGAAGATCAGAGCTGTGCTCTACCGGGTGCCGGCGAGGTGCTGGCACGGTGTCAGGACTGTGGGGAAGTAAGGGGTGCTTAAAGGTAGGGACGGGTGCACGCGTCAGGTTAGGGACTTGGGGAGCCAGGGTGCGTCCCGGGACCAATAGAGTTGGGGCACTTGGCAGCTCCAGTTGGCTCTGGGTAGTGGAGAGTGCGGTCGCTAAGTCTGCAATCAAAGTTTGGGGTGTCGGTGCCAGATCGTGCCCTGCGGAGCCGGGTGGAGTCGGGGAGCCGGGTCTGGGTCTGGGGACTCAGGGCACGTGGGCTCACTGTGGGCGCTGGCTTTCCGCACAGGATGCAGGGCGCCGGGAAAGCGCTGCACGAGCTGCTGCTCTCCGCGCAGCGCCAGGGCTGCCTCACTGCCGGCGTCTACGAGTCCGCCAAGGTCCTGAACGTGTAAGTACGGAACGCGGCTCGAGTTGGGGCGACCGGGACGGGGTGGGTGGTGGAGGAGGAGGAGGTGGCGCGGCGGGAGAGCTTGGCTCCAGGATCGGCCCCCCTCACCTTGTCCTCCCCGGTCCGCCCTCACAGGGACCCCGATAACGTGACCTTTTGCGTGCTGGCTGCGGACGAGGAGGACGAGGGCGACATCGCGCTGCAGATTCACTTCACGCTCATCCAGGCGTTCTGTTGCGAGAACGACATCGACATCGTGCGCGTGGGCGACGTGCAGCGGCTGGCGGCGATCGTGGGCGCCGGCGACGAGGCGGGCGCGCCGGGCGACCTGCATTGCATCCTCATTTCGGTGAGTGTGGCCTCCGCTCCCTCCCCCGGGGTTCTCCCACCACCACGGCCCTCCTCCCCCGTAGGTCCGGGCCCAGAGTCAGCCGCACTGACTCCCCCACTCCCACTTTCTCCCCGCAGAATCCCAATGAGGACTCGTGGAAAGACCCTGCGCTGGAAAAGCTCAATCTGTTCTGCGAGGAGAGCCGGAGCGTTAACGACTGGGTACCCAGCATCACCCTTCCTGAGTGACAGCCATGAGCGGCGGGAGGACCTTGGTCTGATCGACGTGGTGACGCTCCGGGGCGCCTAGCACGCTGCTGGCTCCGCGGAGGGGCCCTCGGAGGGCGCCCAAGTGCGCGCGGCGTGGAGACGGCAGGCCCGCGGGGCGCCTGGAGAGCGAGCGAGCGAGCGAGGACGCGGCGCCCGAGGCGAGAGGCTCGGCGGCGGCTCGGCGGACTGGACACTTCCGAACCCAGGACTCAGCAAGGGTCCCGAGCGGCTGCTGCTCGCCCTGGAAGGCTGAGACTGGGACGTTGGTCGCAGGGCCAGGAAGGACTTGATTGGCCGGGTACCCTTGTGACTCAGCGGCCGGTGCTCTGGGCTGGAAGGAGGGGAAAGGTCTGGACTTGGTACAGCGGCGGGAGTATGTCGGACTTGGCAGGCTTGCACAACTTTTTCAGGACGGATCTGGGCATTGCTTCGTTTTTCTCAAGGATGCTGTCATTGAAGTTTTGAGTTTTACAATAAACTTATTGAAATAAACTGACGCTTTTTATTGAGGGGGAGAGTCTTTGGCTCAGAGGGATTCAATCCTTGTTTGTGGGGAGGTGGTCAACAATGTTTGAGGTGATTGCTGGAAGCTGCCAGGAGCTAAAGGCACCTGTTTCCGTCTTCCTGTCGGGCAAGAATTACTGGCTTCTCGGGCTGTCAGTGGGGGAGGGAACACTGCCTAGTGTTAGAGTAGAACTTGAGCCTAAGCTTCTGCTTCTGCCTCCTTTAGGAAGATGTGAAACTTGCAGAGCGGGAGTATACTTGAGATAAGGCATTTGGGTGCAGCAGCTCAAGACTTGCAATCCAATCCGATAACTGTGACCTCTGCCTCCCGTTTTCTCCCCTTCCCCGCCCCCTCCCTCCGACAGCTGCTTATCTGAGCAGCTAGCCAAGAGGCCAGCCTTGGCTTTCCTACACAATGAGCTTTGCCTTCTGCAGTCCTAGCCCTTTGTGGTCCCAGAGCAGGGAGTGGGGGGTGGGGGTCGGGCAGGCTGCTCTTGCTTTCAGGAACTTTCTCTTTTGAATTGCTCTGACAAGGCAATGCTAGGAAAGTATTAATATCAAACATGACACCTATGACTGCGTTCAAGTCTGACTCATCATTTTGTCATGGCTGTGATAGGACTTAAAAGATGTGAGCAAACCTTGGAAGGCAGAGTCTGTAAAAATAGGCATGAGCAGTTCTGAGTGGGGCTGGCATCTGCTAGCTGCCTATTTTCAGTGTCTTCTGCCTACACCAGCTAGTCTCACTGCTGTTCACAACCTCCCTCCCCCTTTTGTGTTAGTACTGGGTCTTGAACTCCTAGCTTGGGTGGTTCCTCTTAACTTTTTTTTCCACTCAAGACTGATGCTCTCTCACATCAGCCACATCACCACTACTGTCCCTTTGGTGATTAGCTGGAGAAAACTGTTTCATGGACTTTCCTTCCTGCAGGCTTTGGAACTGGGATTTTCAGATTTCAGCTTTTGAGGAGCTAGGCTGACCAATGTGGACCATGGAGGCTTGGCTGCAACTCCCTTCCGTAGATGGGAAAAATAAGTGTTATTTCCTGAAGCCAAATCTGTCTTTAAGAAGGATCTAGAGAAAAATGTACTCACGCGTAGCTCTTTTCTATTAGACCAGGCAGTTTTGATCTTGCTTTCACTCCAGGTTCCTGGCTAGCTGCTTGGGGGGAGGGGAGTGCACGTGGAGTTGGCTTACTGTCAGAGTCTGTGGGGAAGGAGGGCGGGTGCTGTTTTTCTAAGAAAGACTTGCTGCTGATTTACCAGCAGTCCTTGGGGTGGCAGATTTGAGTGCTACTTTAAAAGTTCTTTCCAAATCCAGGCAGCATTTGGAAGACAACAGGAAAACTGTAGGAGCTTAATTACCCTTCCTGTAAAGAAAGCATTCTGCTTCTCCTTTATCTGTCCCTAAAAGCACAGACTCTTTTGCGAAGGCAGAAGCCCAATGAACTAATGTAATTATTGGTGTCCAAATTTCCTCTATATTTTACTTATTTGCTGCCCTCAAAGCTTGAGTTTTCCAACTGAATTCTGCAGAACACACCAACAGACCCTCTTGTTCACTGATCAACTGGTGTAGAATATTGAATTGGCAGGCCATGCAAAACTTGGCCTTCTCTAATTAGGCCTTACTACTGTGAAGCCACCTGTTGGAGCCCTGGAAGCAAGGAGAATTTGCAGAGGGGCAAAAAGGAAAAGAAAAAAAATTAAAAGCAGGCTTAACACTGCAACTAGGCTCAAAGTTTGTGCTAAATGCTTTCTTTCTTGATAAATACAAGTAAAAGCATCATTATTCAAATGAAATAAGAGTGTTGATAAAACACATTCAAAACCTTTGCTGTAGGTACAAAGCACATACAAACCCTTGGTACCTGCTAGTCCTTATGTATATGTAAGGTGGCCCATGAAAAGAACTGAGTTCAGTACTCTGCAGAGAAAAAAATATTAAGTGAGCTGAGTGATGGTGGCTCGTGTTTGTAATCCTAGCTACTCAGGAGGCTGAGATCTGAGGACCATGGTTCTAAGCCCTGAAATGAAAATCCATCTGACTCTTTCCTCCAATTAATCACCAAAAAGCTGAAGGTAGAGGTATGGTTCAAGTGGTACAGCAGCAGCTTTGAGCAAAAAAGTGAAGTGAGAACAAGATGCTCTGAAGTCAAACTCCAGTCAGACACACACACACACACACACACACACACACACACACACACACACGCTCCTAAATGAATATTAATGGCAATGATACTTACAAACTAACGGTTGCTTGCATAGCACCATGAATTATAAACCATAATGCCTTTCCATGGTGGTAGTTTCCTTTGACCTTTTAGGGATGAGCCCATTTGGGACCAGGAAGTAAGGTTCCAAGGCTGACATGAACCAGAACCAGAGCCTGACAACTTCCTGGTGCTGGGACACTTGCAGACCAGCAGGAAATTAAAAAAGCTATTTGCAACATTTACAAAATTATGTGTATATATATATATATATATATATATATATATATATGCAAAGTTGAAAGACATAAAATGCTAAAGAACAAAGTAAGATGACTCTGTAAACCAGCATTCTTGTCTTGCTTTCTACTCTCTCTCTAGGGCTTATATCTCATGTAGGATATGCAAACACACAGCTCTTTTCTAGGCAGCAGTATCTGGCTTCTGGCTTACTCTACTTTAGTGAGCTTTTTCCTACATGCTCTCACAGCATGTGTGCAATGATCCAACTTTTAGGCTCCAGCACAGGGGGAAATTGTAGTATAAGCTGTACCCCCCCCCCCCAGCTGAAGAATCTATCCCTGGCGGGCCCCAAAAGCCAAGACAGACGCCTACTATCTGTAGAATTTTCAGTATCTTCTGACTAAAACAAACCTGTGCAATGACAATCAAGTGTGTGTCTTTTATGTATATATGGATGTATTTACTCATTATGTGTTTTTGTGCGTGTGCCAGGGAACTGGGGCTTGAATTCAGGGCATTGTCCTTTAGCTTTTTTGCTCAAGGAGCATGAGCCATAGCCCTATTTCTAGCTTTCTTTAGTGGTTAATTAGAGATAAGAGTCTCACAGACTTTTCTGCCTGGGCTGGCTTTGAATCAAGATCCATAAATCTTAGCCTCCCGAGTAGCTAAGATTACAGGCGTGAGCCACCAGGGTCCAGCTTGTATTTATTTTTCTAATGTCTTGCATTAGACCACTGGTACCCAATTTGACAGTGGCAAACAGATGTAAATGAATAGAGAAATGGCAGTGGGAGGTGTTGAGATCAGGCAGGCCCATCACAATGACTCTGTCCACTCAAGGAGTGGGAACCTCCAGGTCTGACCTTAAGATGAGAGAAGAAAATGAGATTTGAGTTTACTCTTAAAGTTCAAACTCTGTGTATTATACATTGTACTCAACTATTCATCCCAACAGCACAATGTATATTACTCGCAAGGCTTACAAAGACCCACTAGAGGAAAAGCAAAATAATAATAAATAATAATAATGAATTTTTCCGAGGAAGAGCAAGGATGTTGGTAACAAAAGCCAGGCAGTGAGGTCACGAGGTCATCTCAATGAGCAGACACTCCTTTTACTTGCGTTTTTTATGTTGTTGTGTGCTTTTCTCAAGATGCTTGCAGTTAGCTTTCCAGATAGTCTTCAAATGAGGAAATTGTCCTTCCACAGCCACAACAGGGAGACTTTGTGACTTAAACGGTAGCAAGGAGACAGTCTCCAATAGTAAATGGAACTGCACATAATCCTGGAAGAATGCCAAGATGACTTGCAAGGCCAGAACAATGTCAAGGCTTTCATTTCTGTTCTAGGGCAAACTTGGACATGTAGTCTTTGTAAGTTGGCCTGTGAAGTATGAGTGTGTGTGTGTGTGTGTGTGTGTGTGTGTGTGTGTATTCATACTGGGGCTTGAATTCAGGGCTTCTTGCTCTTCTTGTTTAGCTATTTTGCTCAAGGCTGGTACTTTACCACTTGAGCCACATCTCTACTTCTGACCTTTTTTTTTTTGCCAGTCCTGGAGCTTGATCTCAGGGCCTGAGCACTGTCCCTGGCATCTTGCTCAAGGCTAGCACTTTACTACTTGAGCCACAGCATCACTTCTGGCTTTTTTCTATATATGTGGTGCTGAGGAATTGAACCCAGGGCTTCATGTATATGATGTAAGCACTCTACCACTAAGCCATAGTCCCAGCCCCCGCTCTGACTTTTTGCTGGTTCATTGGAGATAAAAGTTTCATGGATTTTCTTCCTTGCACTAGCTTTGAATTTGATTTTTCACATCTTAGCTTCCTAGTGGCTAGATTATAGGTGCAAGTCACTAGAGCCAGGCAAGTTGACCTGTTTTAAGTCACACTTATTTATCTTGTAGAATAAAGTTGTCAAATGATTTTACTGGCAACAATGAGTGTGATGAAAGGATGCCCTGGGAAGGGGCAGGCTGCCCGGAGGAGTCTGCAGTTCAAGAGGTGGCGGCTCACCTGGTACAAGTGGCTCTTAGTGCATCAGGATAGCAGAAAGTCTTTTCTCCGTTTTTCTTGTTCTCTTTTCTTTTTTATTATGGTGCAGGTAGAAAATGGATTATTCAGCTTCCAGGTTTAAATAAGCATGGGTTCACCACCTGATTGGTTCGGTTGCCCTTCCTTTTTACCTCGGCATGGGTTTCCTTGCCTGCTGGAAAGTTCCTGACAAGACCGAAGGAGGACCAGATTTCAGGCTCATCCTGCACCCCCTTATTCCACCATGAAAACATGATGACAAAGGAAATGGGCAATGTGAGTGCTAGCCTTGAGCAAAAAGCTAAGCAAGAGCAAGAAGCCTTGAGCTCAAGCCCCAATACTCACAAACAACAACAACAACCCACCACCATAAAAAAAAAACTACTCTCCCACACCAACTGCTAGTTTAGGGGAGATCCCTATGGGTTACCATATATATATATATATGCACAAATATGTATATATAGATATGTCATATATATGATATACCATATGTATGTGTGTCACCATTTAATTCAAATAATTTATTTTACTGTCATAAGCACCATTTACCATTTCATTCCATTCTTCTGGTTTCCCTTCAGTTTAACCCTTCCCAGAGTGTGACTCTGTGTGTTTTCCCACTGAACACAGTTTATACTCCCCTTCTTCTCTCTTCCTTCTTGCTTTCTTCCCTTCCCTAAGACAACTGCCTTCCATTTCTCCATCTCTCTCCTTCTTCCTCTTCTCAGCTCCCCTTTTTCACCCTTCCTGTTCCTCTCTTCCCTCTGCTTTGCCACTCTCCCACTCCTCCCCAAATTATGGAGCTCCTGCTGTACCTAGGCCCTAGATTCAAGTAAGGCCTCGGAGTTTCTGTTGCTGCTTCCTGGAGAGAGGTTGGGGTGGTACTAGGATTGACAGTCCAGCTTCATGCTTCCTACCCCTCCTGGGCTTGCCCCTCCCCAGTGATAATGGCCAGTCTCACCACTCTTGCAAGCCCCTCCCCCATTTGCCTCTGCCCTCAGTTCCACTGGAAAGGCTCTGACTCTGTGTGGAATCCTGCCCATACCTCAGTGGACCCTGACTGAGTCCCATGTCTGCCCCTATCCCCGTGCCTGGCCTGTTGATAGCCAGGCACTTCTTTGCTTGCTCCATTTCTCCCCCTGGAGATTGGGGTCCTCACCTCTGAGGTAGGCTCAAGGCTGTGATGACAGTGACCATGAGGTAAGGTCACACAGTAGAGCTGCTGATATGTACCAGTCTGGGGCCAATGTGCCTCCTGACCTTGCCTGGAAATGTGGCTTTCTCCATCATGATTATTTTTTGCTGGTTTCACCTTCTTGGCTCTTGCTCCTGACGCTTAAGTAGGAGTAGTGACATGCACCTCTTGCAAGCAGAAATTGTTGCTTGTGGAAGAAGGAGGGTGAGAGTTCAGATATTGAAGGTGGAGGTTTCAGAAAACCATCCCTTGTCCTCTGTGTCTAGCCTTTCACCTTCACCTGGGGGCTATGAAGGACCAGAGTACCCTTGATGCCTTTAAGGAATATCTCAAATTCCTGGCTGCCAGGTAGCATAAGACCTGGTCAGAGGAGGTGCTATGTGAGGGGAAGGGGAAAGAGCCTCAGGCCACCATACCTGAGTCAGTCTGTAGGCAGACAGGCAGATGGAAGATGGTGCTTGCTTACAACCAGTGCTAGGTAACAATCAATAAAGCACTTTTCCTTCAAGTCTCCTCTAGGCCGGAATGGAACACTGTTTCTGGGAGAACAGAGTGGTGTGTCATTCATTGGCTCTTTTCCACAAGGACAGAAATACATTAGAACTATCAATTCAGGATTGTGTTTGAATAGAAACTACAACCTGACTAGAAATGGGTTGCTGGATGTGTTAAAACCACAGCATTCTGGAAAGAGACAGCTTCTTGAAGGCTTGCCTACAGGGCTCTGTCAGTGAGGCTGGCTTTCAGCAGAAAGAAAGGGCACTTGAACCCTGAATACTCAGCTAACAATGTCACTGAGGGTCACCTGGATGGATTCCCTTCATGGAGAATCGAGAGATTCCACCCATTCATAATCATTGATGAAAATTTTCATGTGAATAAGAATCTTACAAATGACTCAGGGAGCTCCCAGAAGCCCTTGAGCCCCTTCCCCACACTGATCCAGGATAGGCAAAGCTCACTGAGTAGGATCCATGGGCAACTGATCACACATTTATTTACCTGGCATCTCATTTGGAAGCTCAGCAGATAGGTGAAGTGATTCTCTTCTTAGTGATATTCCAGGTAATGAATGTCTCATTGGAAGGCAGACATCGATCATGGCCCTCTGATGGAGTTCTAGCTCTTGATGTTGTTACTCTTGCAATTATGAGTCAAAAGGGTTTTGCAGGTGTGCTTAAGGTTACCAATCAATGGACTTCTTTTCATGGGACATCAGTGGTGACAGGTACTCTTTGAGAGCAGAGGCTGCTGATTGTGGAAGAGTAAGTGTGGTGGTCTAGATGTTGGAAGACTTCAGATCATCACTGCTGGCCATGAAGATGGTGGTAGCCCTGAAACAGAGGACAAGGTAAGTTTTGAAGGTGCTATGACTTGATCTGGAGAATGGTGGCTGACTTCTGTAATCTTAGATAGTTGGGAAGCTGAGAATAAAAGAATCACAATTTGAGGCCCATCCAAGAAGAAAAGTTCTCGAGATCCTTCTCTCAATTTATAGCTGGACATTGTTGTGCATACCTCAAAGACATTCCAAGCTACGTGGGAGGATGAGATGGGGGGATTGTGGTTGTGGGGCCAGTTCAGACAGAATATTTCATGACACTCTATCTTCATGATGTAGTGGTATGTGCCTGTGATTTTGGTGATGTTAAGAAGCCTAAAGATAGGCAGATCATTGCTCAGGTGGGTGCCTGGGCAGGAAGTGAGACCCTGCCCTGAAAATAAACAGTGAAAAATCAGGGGTGAAAGTGTGTAACTCAGCTGTATTATGAACATCTGGCAAGTACAAAGCCTTGAGAGTTCAATACCACAATACTGCTACAAAAACAGAGAGAGAGAGAGAGGACAAAGAGAAAAGAAAGGAAGGAAGGAAAGAAAGGAAAGAGGAAAGAGGAAAGGGAAGGGAAGGGAAAGAAAAGAGAGGAAAAGAAAGGAAAGGAAAGGAAAGGAAAGGAAAGGAAAGGAAAGGAAAGGAAAGGAAAGGAAAGGAAAGGAAAGGACAAGACAGAAACAGAATTGCTAGGCCCTGGCTCATATCTAGCAAGCTGACAGAGCCCAATGCATATGAGTCCAGGAGCCAATTCTTCAGAAACTGGTCCAGGCCCATGGGAGCTGAGAAGCCTGCTAAGCCTGCCTGTAGTTCTGACCCACAGCTCTGTGAGCCTGTGCACAGATAATATTTGAATCTTTATGGCAATATCTTATGGCCAGGGACATCAGCACCCTCTTAGATTCCTTTCCTACCATCCCTCCTCTGCTTCACATGCCTACTGGGTTAGAGCTTCTTGAGCCTAGTCATACCATGTATTATACCTTATATGTCCTTATGTTCTGCACCGCTTCTTTTCTACCAACCTCAAATCCTACAGGGGTTTTCCCCCCACCCCCAACAGCTGCCCTTTACATTTCATGATCCTCATCTTTGAAGTTGGCAAGGACAATCCAATCTAGCCCTCTAGGGCCTCTCCAAGGTGGCTAGATCTTGCCGAAGGAAGGCAAATATGTTCCTCTCAAAGAAGGAAGTGGCTGAGATGAAGGGACAGGAACATGGAGTGTCTTCTTGCCTGAGATGTTTGCAACTTGTCCTGATTTTTCTTGTAATACAATCTTGGTTAAAGCAAAGTTCTTTTTTTGCTGGTTACTCATGGCTTCCTGTTACAAGGAGCAAACACACTTATTGGTCTGTTTCTGGTCCCTGGATGTGGAAAATAATAGATCAATGAGAGCCAGGAAGAGCCTAGGCCTTACTGTCTGAGACATTCAGAACACAGTCAGTTATGGGAAAGCTTGCTAAAGAGATGGTGAGGCTTTTCCCCCTTCACAAAGTGGGTCTCTGATCTTATAACCACTGACTGTGATTACTTTACATTGATGTGGTTTGAATTTGTTACCTTGCTGCTTATTTCTATGATTCATTTTTCAGTATTCAGAGTTTGCTGTGGGTTGAGGTTTAGGAGCCTGTTGCATTGTGATAGTTTTATTGATTTTGATATCTGATACCTTCTCTTCACTTGTCCCTACCTTGTACTGGTGGCCCAGGGACCATTCCTATCTTCCCTGAATAGGAAAATTTAGGAGGATAATTCAAAATTTGTAGGATTCATATTATAATCACATGTAGGCCAGCTTAATTACAAAGAACAACAAGAATACTGGGGTAAAAAGTAAAATGGAAAGAGGCATCCTGGAGAAAGCATCCTCTTTTACAGAAAGATTAAAGTGACCTCCAGTGACTCATGGTAGCAGATCAGTTCATGGAACTGCTTGCACTAAGCAGGAATTGGGTGCAAGAATTCTAGGAAGGAGATTGCCAATTGTGTGTTCAGCTATTAGAAATCCATTTTAAACCATGGACACTTATGTTCGGTACTTGGATTTCTGCAAATCACTTAAATTCCAGCTCTGCAAGGCCAAACAATGACCAAGTTCAAGCCTGGGAAAATGGTGTTTGACATGTCATCATCAAAAGGTCAAGGTAAACGAAACAAGGATTTGGAGAGTGTTACAATGTTAACCCCTTCCTCCTGCCTCCCCCTGCCCCCTGCCCCCAAAGGTTCAGGCCTCAGGCTGGACTATTGAGAAGTGATGGAGCTTTTAAGAGGTGGGCCTAGTGAGAGGTCTTTAGGTCACTGGGAGCTTTCCCTTGAAGGAGACTAGGAGACAGCAGCTCCTTCGTCCTTCTCTTCCGTTTCCTGGCAATGAGAGTGTATTGTTCTGCCATTTATTTTCTGCCATGATATATTATTGCCCCACTATAGGTCAAAACAGTGAGGCCAACCATGATAGAGTGGGACTTACCAAACTATGAGCCAAAATAGACACAGGTTGGTTACCTCCCAGTTATTTTGTTATAGTAATAAAAACCGTAAGATGTAGTAATAATGGTGGATACAGTGGTCCCACCAAAATGTGTAGATGCCTACTGTGCTGTACAGGAGATGGCATGGACACTTGATTTTTATTTTTGCTTTAAGAGAACAAGTAGGCACTGGCAGTTGTTCTCCATTCAGGTGGCCTTCAGTGTCCAAGATATACTCTGCTTCAGCTCTCAGACATCCAAGAAAAATTGCAGAATCTTGTAGAGAACAAGAGACGTAGGGGCTTTGCTATAGCCAGGAGCCTTAGCCATCTGGGACTGCCCAGCCACACAGAGACTTTGCCCTGAATCCTTTTGTGTTGCTATTCAGATATCTGTCTCATATCATTACAACTATGTAATCTATTCCAAAGGAAAGGGGCCCAAACCATGTCTGGTCTTCCATGACGGCAGGGCTGGAGCAGAGTCTGCTTGTTCCTTTTCTGGTTGCTGTAGTACTTAGACTCAGTCAGTGGAAGTGTATAAGCCAAATGAAGTGAAATGGAGCATGGGGCTCCAAGGTTCAAATAGGACCTGGGAGGAGGCCCAACCTTATCTTCCAAGGGGCTGTCAGTGGTCACAATAGGCTCAAAGTTAAGCTGTTAGAAGCTATTGGATGAGGCTGTTGTCTATGGTAAGGATATGTGGGAAGTTTAATCTCATAGTGCAGGAGTGCAGGAAGTCAAGGCCTTTTGATGAAACGCTTATATCATGGACTAACATCCACAATCAAGGAGCCTGATGAGGGAAATGGGTCCCTTCCCCACCCATCCATACCTTTCACCATATACAGACATAGCTGGCCTTTCTCTGGTGGACCAGCAGTAAGGTATCATCTTAGAAGCTGAGAGAAGCCCTTACCAGACACCAAGCCTGCTAGTGCCTTGAGCTTGAATTTCCAACCTTTAGAACTGAGAAGCATGATTGTCTACTGCTTATCAGCTATTCAATCTTGCAGTATTTGCTTCTATCAGCTCATCTGGACCAGGAGAAAATTCATTGTACCCAGAGCAGAATAATACTCCAGGATGAATTGTGCCATGGGAAAGTGTCATACAGCCACAGAAAAACCATTGTCAGTGATGATGACTCTACCCACCACTTCCAGTGGGAGAAGCAAAATCTGTCCCCCGGAGGTGAGGACTGTGTCTGTTTCCAGGAGCTTCCCAAGGGCACTCCTACTGGAGATTAGACTTGTCACATCAGATGGCCTGGGAACCCAGTGGGTCAAATGTAGACAATGCATCCAGAGTGGGATGAATGACAGGGAACACTGGCCAGGACTGCGGTTGTTTCTGCTGGGAATTTTTTTTAAGAGAAAGGAGTTGTCTCTCTCTCCAAAGAATCGTGACCAGAGGCCAGAGGCTTTGGCTGGCTGTTCCAGGAACTATGGAACTACTTCCTTAGTTCCTGACAAATTCTGATGTGTGAGTAGCTGTTTAAGTTACTGTGTCTGGGGAGAGATGAGGTCTGGAGGACCTCACTCAGCCACCATCTTGCTCTGCCTCCCTATGGGTCTCCTAGAGACTGGATAGCTTGGCGATACCAACTTTCTATTAAGTTAATAAGAATCCTCGGAGACAGTGCTGACACTGAGGGTCTATGCTCTGCTTGTGGAGAGGAAAAAGACCCCTTGTCCTCTGGACTGAGTTTACTTTTCCTGGAACTCAGTGGAGAGAGGCTTTTTTTTCTATGTGTCCCAGGGGCTCATCCCCAACTTGCTTTTCTGGGAGTTTCAACTTTCATTCCATAGTGGCCCATGGAGCTTGAGACCTGCTCCAGAGAAGAAAAAGTTCTGCCCTTGGCAGCCTGGAGAAGAGGGGGCAGGTGCTGCTGGGTGCTAAGACAGGATGCAGTCCCAGGGTATTGGTTCTAGTTCTAGGACCTGATTAGCTAGCCAGCCATGGGGCCAGAGCTTGAGCTATGAATCGGGTCATGGGGTGGGGCTACACTTCGAATTCCTGACCTCCTACCACTTCCTGGTAGGACTCTTTGTGACTCAGACTCTTTGTGCTTCTCTGAGCTTTAATGTCTGTATTTTTTTTAAAGCCCTGACATCACACAGTACCTGTGGGTTTGTCAGTGCCACATGCACCAAGTGACGCAGGATAGAACCATGGTGTAGGTTTTTGACCTTCCCTGCCTCAATGCTTAGCATCTTCAAAAAAACCCTCAGAGCATTTTTGCTTGAGAACTATGGATTGAAGAACCCTGTAGGCTTGCTTGGTGATAGGACACCACAGTTCTAGGACAATATGTTTTGTTAGTTGTTTCCTCCAAAACCTATTCATGCACATTGGCACACATCCATGCACATGCATGTATGCATGTTTCCATACCTGTGTTTTGTGAGGCCCAATCTTTTAATCTTGCTGGACTTACCAGGTACTTAATTAAGCCAGCAGGATGTTACTGTATAGAGAAAAATCTATGACTTCATCAAAAGACTACGAGAACTGATCCTATAAGGTTACAGAATAGAAAATCAAGAATACAAAAACAGAAATATTTTAACCTTCATAATAAACTTGCTGAGATAGAAATCAAGAAAGCAATCCCATTCAAAAAAGCCATAAAACAAAACAACACCCCTGATGAATAAATTTAATCTATGAAATGAATGGTCATTACAATGAAGGTGACAAAATATTGATGAAGTAAGTTGAAGAAGGCAAAAATATTAAATTGCAATAAAGTAAAATAAATGCAAGGGGAGGAAAAACATAAAACATATCCTGTGATTATGGGCTAAAAGGTTCAATATTATGAGAAGGTCCATATCATTCTATAGGTTCAATGCAATTCTCATTAAAATAATGATTATTATTTTTACAGAAACAGAATTTTTTTAATCCTAAAATTCATGTGGAAATGATACAAAAGACCCCAAACTGCCAAAGCAATAATAAGAGAACAGGAGCTGGGTGCTTGTGGCTTGTTCCTGTCATCCTAGCTACTCAGCAGGCTGAGATCTGTTTTCTTGTTCATGTAGAACTTACAGGATATGATCTGCAAGAAGAAGAGAATGGAAAAGTGGTCACAGGGCACTGATCATTCATTACACATTGTATTGAATTATGCTGTGTCCAAGAAACATATATCTCTATTGTGTTAACTAAAATGAATTTAAAAAGTAAGAAAGGAAAAGAAGTAGGTAAGCAAGGCTGGCTTTGCCATGGGCAAAGGATCAAGGATGAGAGGGAGAAAGGCCTTGGGTAAGGGTGTCCTTGGGGGGCCTGACCACCCAAGTGGTGTGGTTTTTACTGCTGTGCCCTCTGGATGTGCCTGGCAGTGTGTTTGCAGTACCCTCTCCACCTTGGCTCACCCTCTCAGCTCACTTGAAGACCCCAAGCATCTAAGCATTCCTGGTGTTGCTTGGTGCTTGTGTCCGTTCTGTTAATCTTCCTCAACTTCCCTCTTCTCTACCCAGTCCCAAACTAAATCAGATGCAAAGGTGGCAGTGGCTTGCCTGACTTCCCTCCCATGATGTCATATATTGAAGAAAAATGCAAGGAGAGCTGGGTGCCATAGGCTCAGGTCTATAATCCAGTCAAGAGGCTGAGATCTGAGGGTCAAAGTTCAAAGCCAGCCCAGGAAGAAAAAACTGTGAGACTCTTCTCTCCAAATAACCAGTACAGTGCCGGACGTGGAGTTGTGGCTCAAATGGTAGAGGTAGAACACTAGCCTTGAGCAAAAAAGCTAAGGGGGAGTGTTTAAGACCTAGCTCAAGAGCCAGTACACACACACACACACACACACACACACACACACACACACACACACACACACACACATACACACACACACACACGGACAGTACTTTGTTTCAAAGTGGAATATTCTTTCTCCTCAGAGTAAGTAGAAAGCAAGTCATGCCTCTTACAACTCTGGCCCTAATGTATCTTTTCCTTCTCCCTTCAGTGCTGCAAATTACTTCAAGTAAACAAGATAGAACAGTGAAAGGAATGGCCAGAACACTTGGTTTCTACTAAGTGATTGCATTGTGGGAACACTGCACCTTGTGGAATCCCTGGGTAAAGCTGATGATGGATGTGCAGCCTGTACACAGTATGTTCTGTTCCCATCCGGAAGTTGGTGCCTTTGTCCTTTGCACATTAGCAATTAGTGAAGCCGACTTCAGCTCTCAAGGCTCTCAGGGAGCCCAGACTTCATTTTGTTGTTTGCTCTGGGTCCTAGATCTGGCAGCAGAGAGCAAATTCAGGCCTGAGTAAGAAGCCTGCCACTAGCATATCTGCCAGGGAGGCAGTTCTCCAGGCCACCCCTTCTGTAAGGCACAGCCTGGCACCTCCACTCACGGCCTCGTCTTTCTATGGTCCCAGCTTCTTCCAGTCTCTGGGCAGGGAAGTTGCGCACATAGCTCTTACAGGTTGCAATGACTGAGAACAGAGGTATGTATGGTGATTGCAAAGGACTTCTTCTAACTGGATGCTGAATTAAAGTTCTGTGGTTTGGATATAGTTTGTCCCTGAAGACCTGTGGAATATTCCTGCATGGAGTTATTAACAAAAGGATATGGAAAGCCTGGGCAGGAAAACCCATGAGACTCTGATCTCTAATTAGCCACCAAAGAAGCTGGAAACGAAGCTGTGGCTCAAATGGTAGAACACCAGCCTTGAGGAAAAGAAAACACTAAAGGATAGTGCTCAGGCCCTGATTTTAATTTCCAGTGCCTCCCTAGTACTCTCACACATGAAAGATGAGTCCTATGGTGGTGGTGAGGCCTTTCTACCACTATCTGTGGATGAATTCCCCTTTTCCTTAGTTACAAATAGGCTCCCAAAGCCACACACACAAGAAAACACATATTGTTTTGTGTTGAAACCTGAGTCACAGTTCTGCTAAGTATTCCACGCCAACTGGAGTGGGAAGCTGTGCCCTCGGTTCAGTGTTCCCCTCTCGGGTGGCCTGCTTAGACTTTGCAACTACACTGGCATCGGCTGGCATGCCATCACCCTACCTGGGCACACACCACCTGGGCTAACGGGGGTAAGGATCCTCTGAGAGGCGTCCATTGGGGATGAACCTGAGCCTTGTCTAAGGTCCTCTGCATACCCAGACTTAAGCAAAGGGAGAAAACATTGGATGCCCTGGCACTGGTGCCCCTTGCCATGATGCCATCCTATGAGGAGAAGCGAGTGTATTGTGGCTCCTAGAGGAAGGTGACCATGTCAGGGTCACACACCTTAGCCTTGGAGCAGTGCCAGGGGCATGGCTTTGTGGTCACGGCTGGGCTGGTGCCTGGGCTGTTTACAAAGCTGGCTGCACAGTGTGTAAGTATTTTGTATCCTGATTGAACTTCTCAGATATCTGCAGGAGCCACACAAGAGGGAGAGAAATACCCAGAGCCAGAAGGGAGGGAGCTAGCTCCCCACAGACTGCCTGGCAGAGCTAGCCGTGTCCTTGCAGCTTGGGTCCCGGCCCCAGGGCTCTCTGGTGATTAAACTGTGAGTACAGTCTTCTTTTGGCAGGACCTCCTGTACTGCTGTTATTTTTATCTCTGTGCCTGGTTGTAGTTTACCCTTATTCTTCTGGTTCTCCATAAACACAGCTTGCTGTCTTCTTTCTTGGCATGTAAGAAATACACCTGCCCGATTGCAAATCTTTCTGGCAGGCTCAGGAAAGTAAGGAGGTTCTTTCCAGAAGTGGTCAGGTTAAGAAAGGACAGAGAAACCAAATGAGGCCTTTGGGGGCTCTGATCCCCTCAGTCTGAGTCTGCATCAGGGCCCAGCCCTGCTTAGTCTGCAGGCACAGGTTTAGTGCACAAGAGTCAGGGAGGGGAAGAGGCCAGACATGTCCCCTCTGGGACCAGAGTAGCTGCTGCATAAGGCACAAGGAGGCCTCCAGCTCCCCACAGCCAGCTGATGGGCAGCCAGGAGCACAGAGTGACTTTGTCCCTTGGAGGTGATGACTGTCCGTCCCCCAGGGTCAATTATGCATTTGAATAACTGTTATTGCTTTGGAACAAAGTGTGCTGTGCAGTTGTATGGGCATCTCTTTCCACTAGCTTACTTTTCTCTTTTCTTTTCTTTTTTTTCCCTCTCTCTGTCTCTCTGTTTTGGCCTGAGATGGGGACTTGAAGTCAGTACCTGATGTTTTCACTAATTGGCTAGTGCCCTACCAACAGAGCCATGCCTCCAACACCTACTTCTCTTTCTCCAAGGACTCTGCTCATCCTCTAAAATACCAAGCAAGAGGCACCTCTCAGCAAGGTGCTGATTGTCAGTTTGCTCAGTGCTCCTGTTTGTCTGTCCTGACATCAGTTATATTGGTTGGTGAACTGAGTGTTCTGCTATATTTCTGGGGAACTGAAGGTGGCAAGATTCCGGGTCTTGCAATAGAGGGATGAAACTAAAAACATTTGAATGTAGAGAACTCTCACCCCTCCCTCTCACACTGAATTTGTCCCCAGACTACCTTGCTTAAGACTCTAAGACAGATGCATTTGGAATTCAGAAGGGAGCTCAGAGCTTATGGAGTTCTGCTCTCTTCCTGGAAGAGCTCTTCCTGCCTCCAGCTTTCTCTCTCCAGCAGTTCTTCTCTGAGTTAGGCACATGGTGTGTGACTTGTGACTTGGTTTGTAAACTATTCTCCAGCTATGTCTTTATGAAGGACTATGAACTTCTTGCCATGGCTCACTCATCCTTACATGCTTTTCTGAGGTGAGTCCAGGCTCCAAAAGAGAAAAGGTATGCCCTGCTTTCTGTGGCAATACCTGCAGAAGTCTTTGTGTTTTTGTTTTTTGTTTTTCTGCAGACATAGTGGACAATCTCTAGGCTGAAAGGGGCTGAATCCAAGTATCATCTTTGCCAATGCATTTGCAGGAAGTTGGTGCCCAAGAGGGTGGAGAAAGCAACAGAACTGGGACTTGTTACCCACCCCTAGCCAGACAGTCTTGGAAGAGATCAATGTGGGGGTGCAGCAGGCCTGTTCTATAAGCTCTGTGTGAGTCTGTGTGCCTGCCAGTGGGCTGGGCTTCTTTATGCTTGTTCAAAGCTTTCTCCAAGATAGTGTCTTGGAGCATAGGTGGCCTCCCTGGAACATTCTGGAATGAACAGGAGAAACCTTGATTCATGCTTGGCTTCCCTTTTCTCTCTGTGGGTAGTGAAGAGGTGTTTCCTGGGCATGGAGGGCCTATTTCACAGGTGTTCACCAGGCTGGGGAGCCCAAGGCAGATCAGAGGGGTTCCTCTCCTGTGGGAGTTGAGAACCATGAATGGCTGTGGTTCAGGGATGGAGCCAAGGTCCGGAGATGGTCTGAGACAGTGTGGGAATGCATGCTCCATCCTTTGCCCTGCCAGGGGTTAGACAAGAATGCTGGTCAGTAAAAGCAAACTCCAGCTATCCCCTGCAGGCCTCATTCTCTTACATTTGGAAATGAGCTTGAGGTAGACGGCTGTGTGCATAGTTCATGGTCATTTCACTTGAGGAAGCTGGGTGGCTAGCACAACCCCATGATTAAAGGTGACATGTGTATGTAGTGACTTCCCTGGTCCCCTGTTGACTCCTGGGATACCCTGGCTCTAAATAACATGTAGAACCCCAATCAGCAGCAGCAGCCCACTTTCTGGGGTACCTGTCTTTCCCTCTTTTATTATTTGTAGCTTTGCACAGAGCAGCATGATAGCAAATTGACCTTCTTGGGGGTGTCAGGGATAGATTTTTATTTATCTTAAAGCAAAACACAAATCTTCCCACTGGGGTACTGAGCCTTTGTTTACCTGAGGCAATTCTAGCCCTTCTGCCCATCTGAACTCTTAAATACTTGGCTGTAGCTCAGGTCAGCTTTGAGCAAAGCCCTGCATGTTTTGGTGAGCTTGTGGAATTGCCTAGGGTCAGGAAGGCTGGCCTTCCCACTGACTTTCCTGTTGGTTCAGTGCCAATTTCAGAGTTACATGAAAGGGCTTAATTCTGGGGACAGGTTTTTCCTTCTCCAAATGTGTCAGATCCTCTACCACAAAGATCTGGAAGTGAGGAAGAGTAGAGGTGAGATACTAGAGTAGATCTTAAGAGGACCTGGAGAGAGATGTGGATAAGAGAGGGGCTGAGGGTGGGGGTGTTCCTGGGAGGAGTGGCTGCTTCTCTAGTGTGCACAGTGGGTCTCTGGTCCATGATGTATCCAGGCATCCCAAAGCCATGTTAGCATTGGTGTGCTCTTCCTGTTGTCCTTGAAAAGGCATCTCTGTGAGCTGGGTGCTAGTGGCTCACACCTGTAATCCTAGTTACTTGGGAGGCTGAGATCTGCAGATCACAATTCAAAGGCAGCCTGGGCAGCAAAGTCCAAGAGATTCTTATTTTTTTCCCTATGAGATTCTTATCTCCAATTAACCACCAGAAAACTGGAAGTGGCACTATGGCTAAAAATGGTTGAGTACTAGCCTTGAGCAAAAAGAGTTCAGGGACAGTGTCCAGGCTCTGAGTTCAAGCTCCATGACTGACAAAAGAAAAGAAAGAAAAGAAAAGAAAAGATAAAGACAGCTTTGTGCACCCCACTGTGCCAGCCATGCTGCATAGATCTTTGGTTCATCAGAGAAAGGTAATGCCCTCACACATGCTCGGTAGCTCTGGTGTGCTATTGGGATCTTGCTGGATCTTGCTGCCTTGAGCAGGGGCCTGACATGATCCTCCCACTCTGAGCCTGTGTGTGGGTGCCATTATGTGCCAAGGCCTTGACTTGGATGTGTATGCATCCTCTGTTGGGGTGACCCTGCGTTTGTGAGCCTGATCTCCTGCAAAGCTCTCCAGTTCTGACTATACCCTAAGCTATCCCTGTCTGGGCAACCTCCAATTAGCCTTGCCCTGGTTTGTCTGCCTCCTGTGGGACTTTTCCTCCTGGAGTGTCCACACAACTCCCCACCATACCTGGCTAGGAGCCCTCTGCCCCAGTTGGCACTCAACAACACATTGGCTGAAAATCCTGCTCTGGCCACTGGCCTTAGGCAGCTGTCCATGCAACTGTGCATCAGACTGTCTCCAAGAGGCCCTATGCCTGTACCATGAGGAGGTGAGAAGGAGCGGGAGCAGCCCCGGGCCACACTCTCCTTGGTGGACTGGCTGCTCAGTCACAGTTTAGTCTGCACAGGAGATCTGCAGACTGATTGATGGGGTTGGGTACTCACCCAAGTCTTCCTCACCTGGGTAGGTAGAAGCAAATCAGGACTGTCATTAGTCCATTTCTCAGATCCCTCACCTCTTTTCTTTACTTCTTTTATTTTCCTTCCCTTCCCTCCTCTCTCCCCTCTCCTCCTCTCCTTCCTTCCTTCTTCCTTCCTTCTTTTCTGCCTGCCTGTCTTCCTTCCTGCCTTCCTTCCTGCCTGCCTGCCTTCCTTCTTGCCTTTTTGCCTTCCTACCTGTCTGCCTGCCTTGCTTCCTCCCTCCCTGCATGCCTCCCTCTCTTCTTTCTTTGCCAGTACTGGGGCTTGAACTCAGGTCTTCATGCTCTCACTTGACTTTTTCACTGAAGGCTAGTGCTTTATCACTTGAGCCACAACTCTACTTTTTGCTTTTTGCTGGTCAATTGGAGTCTCATGGACTTTTCTGCCTAGGTTGGCTTTGAACAATAATCCTCAGATCTCAGTCTCCTGAGTATCTAGGATTACAGGCATGAGCCATCAGAGCATGGCTGGCTCACATTTCTTGTTCACATCAGGAACTGGCCTGCTCAAGGGGGCATGAAGACACCTGAGGCCATAGGTGCCAACCATTCTCCTCTGAGGAGTAGGAGAGGCAGAGCTGAGATTGTGAAACTGGCTGGAGCCCTAGGAGAGAGACTTTATGTCTGAGCCAATGGGAGAATCAATAAAGCTTTGCCCCCAGGGAGGATGAAACAGCTCCATGTTAATTTTCCAGATGCACTGTGACCCTCAGGATTCTGAAGGGAAAGTGTCCTTCTTTGTGCTGACTCTCAAGCAGCGTGGACAGGAAATCTAAGCGAGTGTCCAGAACACTGTGAGGCCCATCAATGGCAATTTACACTCCTGCTGACTATGGTGTGAATGGTGCAGGATTGGGCTTCAATCTAGGGACTCCTAGCATTGTGCTAGTCTCTGAACATGTTTTTGTGCTCACTGTCTACCAAGAATGTGCAAGATATCACAGACGCTAGAGAATGTACTCTATTTAGTCAGATAATGACAAGGTGAGTGAGTAATTAGAATTTGGAAGTATGAAAAAGGGGAGGGAAAAGAGGTCACAGTTCTGCAGGAATATCCATTGTGGGGGTCTGGAGAATCCCTGAAAACAAAGCATTGGACCAGCAGCTGGAGGACCAGAGGGAGGAATCTAAGCAATGTGTGCACAGACATTCCAGGCAGAAGAAATGCCATGTGCAAAGGCTTTCTGGCAAGAAGCAACTGGCAAGCTCAAGGGCCTGGAAGGCCAGTGTTGGGGCCTAGCATAGTACTGTCACTGTTTTGGGCTGTATGATATTCCTTTTTCAAAGAAATGACAGCCGTTTGTTGAAAACTGTAGTCTTTCATTTTAGTTTTTGGATAGTATTCTGAGCATTGAATAGTCTCCAGGTAGGCACAGCTCTGTTTGAGCTGGGGCTCAAGGGTTGCATATATGGCTTCTGCTCAGTGTCCAGGAAATATAGGGTGCGTTGGCTGACTGCCTTCTAGAGTCTTCTGCTCTGAAGGTGTCAACAACACATAAGCATGTATGCAACAAAAGCAAAAGGAATGAGGATGTGGCTCAAATGGAGAACACCTGCCTTCGTTCAAATGCTAGTACCCCAAAAAGAAAAGTTTATCATGATGGAGGTGGTATTGGACCTGGACACTCTTAGTTAAGGATCCCTGTTGCTTCACCTAGCTGAGAGGCTGAAGGCTGCTTTCTCTCTGAGCTGCCCACTGTAATGGATGACCTTATCCATCCTGGTTCTGGGGTGGCTGGTCCTGGGCTACCATCCTCCTCAGGTGGCAGGGCATGGCCCATGTGCCAGAATCTCTGTGGAATACAGGAGGCTGTGATGAAGGCACCTATGCCTGGATGCTCCTCAGCTCTGAAGGCTGTCTCCCTGAAATGATACAGGGAGTCAGAATGAGTGAAACGAGGTCCTTACACACTTATTGTGTGTGTGTGTGTGAGAGAGAGAAAGAGAGACAGAGAGAGAGAGGGAGAGAAAGAGAGGGAGAGAGAGAGAGAACCCATAAATCTGCTGTCAGGCATGGCTAGTTTAGAGTCCAGCAGGACTTCCAGCCCTTGGACCCTTTTGTCTCCTTGTATGTCTGGGATGTGACCTCTGTCAATAGTTTACAGCACTGGCATTTGTTGATAAGGTCTTTACAAGTCCATACTTGGAAACCACACAGAGGAGATGTAGCGTCTCAAAGGCCATATCAGTGAGTCTTGCTGGTCACCTCCATCTGTACTCCTGGATATCCATGGCTGACAGCCAGGCCTGCATGTGTTCATTAGCAGATCGTAGAAACCCTTTTGTTTTACAAGGAAGTTCCACGTTGTCTGCTGAATGCCTTTCAGGGTTGGCCAGTAGGACACTGTGGAGTCTACTGCCGGGACTATATAGCTGGCTTGATCTCACAGGACATCTGTTTACAGATTTGTGTAAACTTCTATCCCAAGAAGGGCTGGCTGGGTGGGGAGAGCTCCAGCTCCATGCTTATCAGAGATCATAAGAAGTGAAAGGCTCCAGAGGGCTTGGGAGAGAGGCAGCCATTGTCCTTTGTGTGGCTTTCCCACTGTACTTACCCTGAAGTGAGTGGGGCTGATCTTAGGATGCCCACCTAGAGAAGGTAGGAACAGGGGGCTGGGGACCCAGGAGCCTCAGCTGGCATTGCTGAGGCTGTGGATGCCAGTGGCCCTGGAGAAGAGTTCTAGTGAGGCCAGTGTGAGAGCCGTTGGCCAGTATGGGGCAGTGAAGATTGACCATGGGGAATCCTTTGGTGAAGAAGTTCACTGGAGAGGTCTGGGTAGTGGGTGCTTCAGTCATTCATTCCATAGGGGAGCTCTGCAAGGTGCATAGGTAAGCCTGTTGCTCAGGTCAGGGGAGGAATGTCAGCCTTAGGTGGATTTGGGCCCAGC
Organism: Perognathus longimembris pacificus; assembly: GCF_023159225.1. Taxonomy (NCBI): domain Eukaryota; kingdom Metazoa; phylum Chordata; class Mammalia; order Rodentia; family Heteromyidae; genus Perognathus; species Perognathus longimembris. Next base: position 105,032,904 of record NC_063161.1, read on the forward strand.
AAGGCTGGGCTGTTCTAGTCCCTTGTGTTGGAGTCCTTGTCTCCAAGTCTGCTTCTGGAAGGATCCCAATAAGGAGAGTTCTTGTCTGATGAAGTGGGACACTGTGAAACATTTCCAAAGAAAACCTGGGAGGTTCAATATCAAGGTGGAGGCCTCCCATGACCCACCAAGATGCCTCAGGAAGGCAGCCTTGACCTTGTCTCTCAGCCACCGAGCAGTGACCCTGAGAGTCCATTGAACTAGACCTGAAGGAGCAGGGGACAGCCATGAGAGGGCCCACCTGGCCTTCTTCGGAGGCCAGGCCCAGAGCTCTGTACCCAATCCCAGCAGAGGATGCTTTGGGAGGGTCTTCTTTTGGCATGGAGCTGCATCCTGGAGCAGGGCTGACAGGCCCCTTCGTGTGACCCTCTGGCATCTGCTTTCTGTCCCACTCCCATGCAGTCTTTGTTTCAGGGTCTGCTGTGGGTTCCATGTTTGGAAAGCAGCCACTTTCTGGCCTGCTCAATACCAGTTTGTGCCCTGAAATTGGGGTTTGCACTGTGATATGTCCATGTTTTGACAACACAGAACTTGTGAATGCAGCTTATTTAGAAAAAGAGGTCTAGTTGGTATAATTAAGTTACCATGAGGTCATTAGAATGACCCTAAACCTATGGCTAGTGACCTTGTGAGAAAACAAGTCAATGGAGGAAATGGCCAGGTAGAGATAGAGGCTGAGAACCAGGGATTCCAAGAGAATGCCAAGGATGGAGGCTGTTACCAGAGGCTTGGCGCAGCATGAAGGTGACACTCCGGGTCTGACAGGGATTGCCACACACTGATTTCTGACCTCAGGCCTCTGGAAATATGAGAGAATCCATTGTGTGGTCTTAGCTGACCAATGTGAGGTACTTGCTTACACTGGTGCTAGAAAATTACATTGTATGCTGTGATATTTCCTTGGGTCCTCCTCCTGGGACAGGGCTCTTCCTGCTGTCATGGCCACCTTATCGGGGCTGCTCTTCCTGAGCCCTGTAGGTCCCAGGATGAAGGTAAACTGAAGATCTCTCTCTCTCTGTGGTGTGATCGCATTTACCTTTGGGCTAGTTTCCCTGGTGACTTGCTGAATGCACCCTTGTCTTCATCTTGAGGAGTAAGAACTTGGGGTTCAGAGACAGCTTAGTTGGAGATCTGTAGAACTGCCTGTGTCTATACAGCTAGAAGATAGGCGGTAGGGACAGGACTCTTGGGTCTGTGTTGACTTCTCCTGACCTCTTGCCACATGTCTCCTGGGTCTTCAGATGGAAAGCCAAGATAGGGCATTGCTCAGAAGAGGAAGCCCTTCAGTGAGAGAAACCAGACCCTTGGAGTCACACTGCCATGATTTGGAGGTTGAATGGTCCCTAAAGTTCACATGTGAAGGTTTGGTCCTCAAGATGGTGGTGCTGGGAGGGGTTATGGACCTTTGGAGGTGGGGTTGACTGGGAGCTCCTTAAGTCATTGTAAGCATGACCTCCAAGGAAATTATGGGATCCTCTCTCTCTCTCTCTCTCCCCTCCCTCCCTTCTCCCTCTCCCTTTTTCTTTCCCTCTTCCTCTCCTATCTTGTTCTCTCCTACTTCCTTCCTTCCTTCCTTCCTTCCTTCCTTCCTTCCTTCCTTCCTTCCTTCCTTCCTTCCCTCCTCCCCTCCTTCTGGTGCTGGACTCATATGCATGCTAGGCAAGTGCTCTACCACTTGAGCCATGCTCACAGCACTTTTACTTTTTAATTTGTTTTTCAGACAGTGTCTCACTCTTCTGCCCAAACCCTTCTACCTCTACCTCCAGAAGGCCTGTGATCACAGGTAGGAGCCACCACACTAGGCCCTCCTGCTCTTGTTCTAAATGCAACAGTTTACTCCTACATGTACTCATGCCATAATGTGTCACTATCTGCTACACAAACCAGTGGGGTTCTCCTACATTTGTACTTTGAGCATTCCACACTGAGAGCTGGGTAAACTTCCTTGTTTTTATAAGTATCCCATGTCAGATATTGCATTATAGCAATATAAGCAAAGCTGGCTTGATGCGTACAAACAAGTGCTAGTTTCTAGAATCACCTGAGACCTGGGCAAACTGCTTACATTCTGGATTTTAGTCTCCTATCATTACAATGGGGAGAGCAACTGGAAACTGCACTCATGTACTAGCTGAATGACTAGCTGAGCCCACCACTGCTGCCTGTCCTTCTAGAGGCCCTGCTGTGTGGCTGTCCTGTTGTCCGACATCATCTGTTTGCTGAAGAAGGAGGTAGAGGAAGCAGAGACCATGTTGGCACACAAGCATTCCTGGTCCCAGTATTTGGATTTGTTTTGTCTGTGTGTTGCTTGCTCTGTTTTCTCAATCACACTTTTTTTTCTATGTAGAGCCTCTGGACCCCCAACATACTGAATCCATCAGTGTGATCGCTGATGGCCAAGTGGCATTGTTGACTGGGGCCCTGATGAGAAATCAGTGTGACAACCTCCGACCTTTCCACAGCCCTGGGACTTTCTGTGATGTGTGTTCACCAAATGGCCTCCTAGAGCCCCCTTGACAGATGAGGGGCTGATGAGGGGCTGTAGGTGGCCTGTCCTAGACCTCCCAGCCTTCAGAGCAGAGAGGCACTTCTGGGCTTCTGGATCCTCCTGTCACCCGTGCTCCTGGTCCACCTTGCCCTTTCCCCTCAGTAACTCAGTTAATAACACATGACTGCAAGTGCTGGCTGTGGCGAGGGGAAGGGCCAGACAGATGACTCAGGGTGAACCTGGGGCTGGAGTTTGCAGGTCCTAGCCTCCAAGCAATGTCCTGTAGTCAGATAGATGGGGTGGTTAGGACACTAGACAGAAGGCATTGCTCTGAGTTTGGGATAGCAGCTCTGTAAATGAGGCAGAGATGTGGAAAGGGGTACTGGAAGTAAAATCAAGCTCCACAGACTTCTTTTCCTTCCTACCCCATCTTATGACCAAGGTCATTGAGGAGGATTCTATCTCTAACTCCTTCCCTCTGACACAGGCTCCCAGGCATATTGGGAATCTAATGTTTTTCAACCCATCTCTTCCAACATTTCCTTTAGGGTAAAACAAAACAAAAACCAAACCAAAAAATAGCTTAAAAGGTGGGAGCCATTTGGCATGCCATGATACTGACTACTCAAGAGGCTGAGCTATGAGGATCATGGTTCAAAGCCAGCCCAGGCACAAGAGTCCATGAGACTCTGATCTCCAATTAATTACCAAAAAGCTGAAAGGGGAGCTGTCACTCAAGTGGTAGCAAACTAGTTTTGAGGAAAAAAAAATAAAAGCTCACAGACAGTGCCTAGGCCCTTAGTTCAAGCCCAGGATCTGGAAGAAAAAAAATAAAGAATCTTAAAATACACCAGCATCAAAGCAATAGAATAAATGTATTTGTATCTATGTGGAAAAATTATAAAAAAGACAGAACCTAAGGCAGAGTAAGAATATTAACAATGGTTTTCAAAAACAGAGGCAAAATTTATCCTTTGAACAAAAGCTAAGGACAAAGCCCTATATGTTCTGGGGTTAAACCTCTGGAGTTATATAGTCACAACTAGTATAAATAGTCTTCCACAATAAAGGCCAGGCCAACGGAGCCACTTACCAAAATAGCAACAAATTTTCCAGCAACCTTACATTCTTTAAAAACTGTGTAGCCCAAGTCCTGTAATTATCCATTGAGAAACCCTGTGCCCCACCTTAATTTCCCTTTAAAGCTGTACCCTCTGCCATTTCCATGGCTCCCTTGGCATGCTCTGAATAGAATAAAGTAAGTAACTTGAAACCAACTCAGGAGGCAACCTCTTTCTTTTCCATCTTGTGTCTGGAATGGGATTTTCCTTGGATGCTGTTTGTTGTGGAAAGGAAGAATGGAAAAGAAGTTTCTGTGGTCAGATACCAGATCCAGGTGTTTTCAGAAAATAACCCAATGACCAGAGAGCTCTGTAGGAAGGAGCAAGGCAGGAGCAGGAAGAAGGGAGTTAGCCCTGGCTGGCTGGGGAGGGACAATCCAAATGGCCTTGAACCAGTAAGCTTGCACGATAGCCACTCAGAGGCTGAATTTTGCTCTGGCATCTGCTCTACCAGTCCTATGGGAGTAAGATAAGTTTTGGGTGGTTTATGGCATACTCAAGTGTTTGTGGGTGGCTAGAAGGGGTATCAGCGTTGCTTCTCCTCTGCCATCAGACTGGGAGTGGGAAGGGAGTCATGAGAACATAAGCCATGCCTGTATACCTCCTGTGGCTAGAGCTATCAATAAGATTCTGAGTACCAAGCATTTGAGGGTCAAGACCATAGCTTGAAGTCATTTTGCATCCTGGTTGTTTCTGTCACATCATCAGAGGGGGCTGCCCAGGTGCGCGGAGAGTGGTTCTGAAAGCTTATTGTGGCCACTGTTTCCCTTGGGAAGAGCTCTGAGGAGAGTACCAGCTACCTTGGGTGTGAGTCAGGCTGTCTTCCACCTGGTCCAGCCACATTTACTCCAGACTGATGTGGGTGCTCATGGTAGATGCACATAGCCATACAGTCAACCAGCCATATCTGCTGCAGGCTTTCATATCCACACATTCTGCCAGCTCAAGGAGTGCTCCCAGTTGCCAGCTACCATGTGCTCTGCACACCTGAAGAGAGCTGGTGGAGCAGGAGTCTCAGTCACTTTGCTCTCCTTTGGATGCCTACGCATCTCTTGGCCTTCCCAATAGAACACAGACTTCAGGAGGGCAGGGTTGTTCTGTTCAGGAATCCTGGAGCTAATACAGTGGTACTCATGTCCTAAACATTTATGGGATTGAATCCAGGGTAAATGCATGTTAAAACCTTGGCCAGTCCTCACTTGCCCCAAGAATTCATCTTGAGACCCAGGGCCCAGAAGTTTACTAGTTTGCTAGAGTCTACACTGTAGCATAGGCAGATGTGCATCTGGTGCCTAGGATCTAACCAAAGACCTTTCAATGGCTCAGCCATCCAAGCTATGTCCTCTTTCTCCTTGTCCTTGCAATGTTCCATTGTGGAAATATTGTGGAAACCTGGGGGTAGTGCTTCACTGAATGAATGAATGGACAAGCACCTGGTTACGGAAGTGTCTCACCAGATGCCGCCATCCTGGATGAGACACAAGATTTTAAGCCAGCTATTACTAGATCCTGGCCTATGGACAAATGATGACACTCTTACATGCCTCAGTTTTCTCATCAGGATAATAAGACAAGTGCTTACCTTCTAAGGTTGCTGTCTGTGTGTTTTAAAAGAGGAAAGGGTACAGGTAGTGCTCAGAACAATGCTAATAAATACTAGCAAATATTATCAGCACTCTAAATGAGGACCGTGGGAAGGACACACTGATCAGCCACTACTGCATTAGCAAGAGCAATAAGGGCTTTTGTTACCTTATTCAAGACAGTGTAGACAGGAGGAAAGGTACACAGGGAGGCCTTGTCGCAGCTCTCCAGCTCCACGAATCTCATGGCTCATTGAGAGATGAGTTCCTGTTGTATGGCTACTGTGGACTCTCAGCCACAGTCATTCAAGGCCCAGGGCTCATGCTTTCGGGATGGGGAAGGTACCAGGTGCCCAGTGGCTGATGCCTTTAATCCTAGATACTCAGGAGGCTGAGATCTGAGAATCAAGATTCAAAGCTAGCTTGGCTAGGAAAATATGAGACTGTTTCCTCCAATTAATTGTCAAAACAAAGCCAGAAGTGGAGGTGGGGCTCAAGTGGTAGAACACCAGTCTTGAGTGAAAAAGGTAAGGGACAGCACCCAGACCCTGAGTTCGAGCTCTAGTACACACACACACACACACACACACACACACACACACACACACAACACACACACGAATGGGGATGGTGCCTGTGATATCAAATTGCCTATGTAGCCCAGGGCTCTTGGTGGGAGCAAGTGGGGTCAAAGTATAAGGAAAGGAGGAATGGATTTCAAAAGAAACCATGCTGGGCGTGGCCACAGCCAGGGTCACTTCATGCACGCATAGTTTCTGCAATCTCTCTGCCTCAAGCATGCTCTTGGGCAAGTCACTTTCTGGCTGCAGTCACGCAGGCTCTCCATCACTGTGTAATCCAGCACATAGGAGTGAGAGAGTATTGCTCTCACTCAGCTTTGATTCTCTACAGCACACAGCTTCTTTTCTACCTCAGGCAAGCCCTGCTTTATAAAAAGCCAACAGCTGGAGTCTTTTTTTAGGAACAAGTTGGCAGCCCAGCATTTGAATTCAATGTTCTCTATTAGCCTGGTGTGAGCTGGTCAGTGAGTGGGGAAGTGAATTGTTCCTGAGGAGGAGTTTTATAGACATTCCTTTAGGCTGCCCGAAATGCTTTCTGTCTAGGCTGCATTGGTGAAACAGCTGCATCTCCCCCCACCTTCCTCTTTCCTTCCTCCTCTCCTGACATCCGCAACCTTGTTGTCCTGGTCCTCTCCATTCCTATCCTGGCTCTGGTGGAGTAAAGATGGTCTTGAAACATCCTTGAGACCCAAGCCCAGCTTCTAATGAGGCCTAGAGATCTTCCTTCTTCCCTAGCTCAGGAGGCTCTGGTTGTAGTCCAACAGCAGGCTTGCGTGACAATAGAGAACCCTCTCTTGATGTTCTTGAGGGCACATTGCTAAGCTGATCTCCACAGGACCCTCCTCCAATCTAAGAACTATAGTTGGCTTTTGCTACTGGTGGCCCAAGCCTCCTCCCCTCTGATCTTTCGTGGTTTTTTGGGGGAGAGGAGGTTTGAATTTAGGGCTAGGGTACATTTCTTAGCTTTTTTGCTAAGATAGTGCCATATCACTTGAGCCACACCACCACTTCCAGTTTTTGCTGGTTAATTAATAAGAGTCTTACAGATTTTTCTACCCATTTTCAAACTTTGATTCCCAGATCTCAACCTCCTAAGTAGATAGGATTATAGGCATGAGGTACTGGCACTGGGTTTTTTACTGGTCACTGATGATGAGGAAGATCAGATTTTGCAGCTCCAAGCCCATGCATAAGCATGAGGATAGGGAAACACAACTGTCCAAGGGGCTTGAAGAGGCACAATTCTGTCCAAGGGTCCTAGGTCAAGATTCCTGCTGCAAATATCCTCTTCTTCTCACTCTGTCTGGAGGGTGTCAATACAGATTGTTGGGGGCAGAAGCAGTGTGTAGACCCCAGGAGGGCCAGAGATCTCCCTGGTTATCCTGGAGGTACTGGTGAAGGGAGAACCTTGTGCTTTGAGTCTTACCTGGGGGAGGCAGGGGTCTACCTTCGTCCATCATCATCATTCTGGGCTCCTGGGAGACATAGGATGGGGGGCCCATTGCAGGATAGAAACAGGCAGTCCTGTGAGGGAGGGGGGCTGTTACCCTGTCTGTCCTCTCCCAACCACTTCCCTCTGCGGGAGATCAGGGCAGGATGTGCTGTTGGTATCTGAGTTTCCGGCCGCCCTGGCAGGTCTAGGAATTGCCTTTGATTAGAGGACTGGGATTTAGAGACCATTAAAAGTGAGCCATGCAGACCCAAGCCAATGAGGCAGTCTCTGCCAGGCATTAAGAAAATGTAGTGGGTGGCCACTGGACATCCGGATCCTCCCCTAGGGCTGCCCTCAATTCGGCCTACAGCCATATGTGCGAGCTTCAAATGGCAGGCCCGGCCCTCTCAAGCCCTGGCTCTCTGTACCCAGAAAGTCCTTCCAGTTGTAGCAGTTAGAAGTCTGAGGTCACAGACCAGGATGATGGCTCTGCTCCAGGGGCTACCGGCTGGAGTGGGCAGGCCTCCAGGAAGGGAGTTCCAAGGACTCTGCCTTTGAAGCACAGCCTGGTGGCCCTGCCTTCAATCTGGCTGCACAGATTACGGGAACATTGCAAGACAGAACTCTGTAGGACTACAGATCAATGTCTGGTTCTGTTTATCATAAAAAGTCAGTTTCAGTGTCCCCAACCTCTACTGCTGTATTAGCATGCTCTGTGGGTAGGGCCTGTGTCCCTGGCCTTCCTAGAGATCAAAGCTACTCAGGGTAGTTTACCTGAGATATCACAAATCCCTTTGGGGCAAAAGGGCCTGTGACCAGGTCATGAGGAGCAGAAACACAAGGCAGGAGTGAAAGGATCCTTTCTGTCCTGCTTCCCCCAGCCTTGACAAATCATGGTGACTGCAAAGCTGCGGGTTCACAGGCTACTGCTGGACCCAGTGCTGGTCCATGTAGCCATGGGCCAAAGAACATAATTTGGTCCATTATAGAAAAAGGGGAGGGTCTAACCTCAAGAAACCACGTGGAAGAGTATCTAGAAGAGATTATGACTGCATCTTTATTGAATGTCTTAGGCTCATTTCCATTTGTTAGGAGGTGTCCTTTCTCCCTCCCCTCTTAATACAGACAGCTCCTGGGGCAGTGATCAGATGGTAAAGAATGTAGCATGGTTTTCAAGATCTGAGTGCTGTTGATGCTTAAGGGAGGGGGTCTTAACCTTTTTCTTGGCCTATGTCCAGTGGTCTCACTCATAATATCATCTTAAGTCCAGGAAGTAGTGGAAAGAAGGGAACGGGCTGTTCACAGAGCTCAATTCTTGCTGTTTGAACTTTGTTCTCTTCCTGGGGCTGTGTGGGTAGGGCTCCTGTTCTTTCATTCCTTGCTTCTACAATCTTACTGTTCCCTGGGTACCTGGAGATTGGAGTCACAGATTTCTTTTCTGTTATAATTTCTCCACGATTTCCCCTAGGCAGCCTCAGATGCACAGAATGTCCCTGAGCTGGGAAAGGAACCAAGGAAGCAGATCTGCAAGGCCAGGGCTCAGGCTTGCTTCCAGTGGACCTACGCCCTATAGCATTTGACAGACTCTGCCCCACAAATATTTTCACTCTGTCAAAGTCTTTAATGTTACGTTTCTTTCTCTCTCTTTTTTTTCAAAGCACACAACATACCTCAGGCCTTTTACCTTAACCAGAGGTTGGATTGAGGGTGAGTTCTGGGGTTCTTGTTAGTGATTATTCTATTGTTCTTTATCATCCAGGGTTTTGTCTCATTTCTTGCAGAGCAAGGCATTGCTTGACATCAGCTCAAGGATACACATTGAGTTTTCAGCTGAGAAAGCTGTATTGAATACAGCTCTGCCTTTGGTGGAGAATTTTCTAGCAGTTGGGGAAGAGCTCTCAAAATCTCCCTCCATGTCACCTTTTCACCCCCTTTTTTTTTGGCTGGTCCTGAGTTCTCAGGGCTTAGGTTCTATCCCTAAGTTTCTTTTGCTCAAGGCTAGTGCTCTACTACTTAAGCCACACCTCCACTTCTGATTTGGGGGGTAGTTTATTGGATAAAAGTGTCTCACAGACTTTCCTGCCCAGGCTGGCTTTGAACTTCAATCCTTAGATCTTAGCCTCCTGAGTAGCTAGGATTACAGGTGAGAGCCACCAGTGCCTGGTTTTATTTTTTTCTTTTATATCTATTCTATAACTCTATCCTTTCTAGTTACTTGTTTTGAATAAATAACTCTCTGGTAGGAAAAAAAGTGAGTCATAAAATGTTATATAGCCGTGTCTCTCTTCTCTCTTCTCTCTCTCTCTCTCTTTTGCCAGTCCTGGGCCTTGAACTCAGGGCCTGAGCACTGTCCCTGGCTTCTTTTTGGTCAAGGCTAGCACTCTGCCACTTGAGCCACAGCGCCACTTCTGGCCATTTTCTATATATGTGGTGCCGAGGAATAGAACCCAGGGCTTCATGTATATGAGGCAAGCACTCTTGCCACTAGACCAAATTCCCAACCCCAGCCATGGCTCTTAAATTGCTATATCGACTTGTTTGAAACTATAAGCAAGAAATCAAATCATCTTGGGAGTGAGACTGGGTTAAAATTAATTTCCAAATTAGCATTCAATTTACAAAGTTAAAATGATGACAAGCATATTATTCAGAGTTATTTGTGTCTGTTTACACAGTCGTTCTAAATTTTTCTTTCCTCTGTGTAAAAAATATAATTTTTATACCGTGGTCTTATTGCCATACTAGCCTATTCAGAATCAGCCACTGACCACCCACCAAGTTCATTCAAGTACCGCAGAGGCAAAATTCACAGCCAGCTGCCAATCAGCAAGTTTTACCGGAAAAGCAATGAGAAGAGAAACATGTAAAATATACATGGTATTAATGACTAGGACATGTTTTTACAGGCTGGTGTATTTGATACTAGAACACCCGAGTTCAATTTCTGATACTGTAAATGACTATTTTGAAACTTCATGTTAAAGCAGTAGGAGGTTAAAATTGATATTCAATTATAATAACATAATTGGGTAGACTCAATTATTTTTCCACATAGTATTTACTTTTTGCTTAATTCTAAGGCCTGGCTTTGTGTTTTGGTCACCAGATTGTGTCCACCCTTCATTGGCTTCTATGGGGCTTAGTGGTTATAAATGCCCCTTTTCTCTTCTCTTCTCTTCTCTTCTCTTCTCTTCTCTTCTCTTCTCTTCTCTTCTCTTCTCTCTTCTCGTCTTCCCTTCCCTTCTCTTCCCTTGCCTTCTTTTTCCCCTCCCCTTCCTTCCCATCCTCTCACCTCCTCTCTTCAATTACTTCCCTCTTCTCTCTCTTTCCCTCCTTCCCTCCCTCCCTCCCTCCCTTTCCCTCCCTCCCTCCCTCCCTCCCTCCCTCCCTCCCTCCCTCCCTCCCTCCCTCTCTTCCTCCCTCCCTTCCTTCCTTCCTTCCTTGCTTCCCTTTCCTTCTTTTCTTTTTTTTATGCCAGTACTAGGGCTTGAACTTAGAATCTCACACTCTCACTTGGCTTTTCCACTCAAGACTAACACCCAACCACTTGAGCTACAGCTTCATTTCTGGCTTTTGGTGGTTAGTTGGAGATGAGCTAGTCTCCTGGACTTTTCTGCCAGGGCTGGCTTTGAATGAACAATGATCTTCAGATCTCAGCCTCCTGAGTATATAGGATTATAGCTATGAGCCACCAGTGCCTAGTAACAAGTGTCCTATTTTTATAAACAGATTAGAAAACTCTTTGAAAAGTTGGGTTAGTATTCTCTACAGATGGAATAAAAATGTGTGTATGTGTGTGTGTGTGCGCGCACGTGCATGTGCGCACATGTGTGTGTCTATTTTGAGCTATGAGACAATGTGAATGATCTTAGGATGTCTTTATAGCTGTTAGTTGTCCTAGGTTTGATATAAATTTTTATTGTACAGACATCATACCATGGGCATTTGAATATGCAAACCCTGAGCTGGGAGCTCAGCTCCAGAAAACCACATTTCAATTTAGATGTTTGGTAGATTAGGTTTTAATGTGGCCCACAGGAGTTAAGCGCTCCCCCTCCCATCTTTGACATGTAAGAATGTGGATTCCAAGTTTATGATCACATTTGCTACTTTTGTTGAAGACAAATTCCTTTCAGAGCTCTGGCTGTGCTTACAGGGGTGCATTGCCTATAGGGCAGTTCTCTGCTGGTTTTGGTGGCTACAATTACTTTTCGCAAGTATTGGGCAGCTGCAGAAAGGGTAGTGATGGAATCTGCGAAGGTTGCATCACCATTATGTCTCCTCTTCATCCCCTTCTAAGATGTGGAAGTCATAGAACTTGAGTTAAGCGGAGGGGAAACCTCAAAGGCAAGTCAGGATGATTTGGAATAGAGAGCTGAGATCTCATCGTAGCAGGTGATTGTGTGTCCTGGAACCTCAGGACACAGGCGTGAAAGGCGGTTTTAAATTACCAGTCCAGCACTGGTGGCTCATGTCTATAATGCTAGCTGCTCAGGAGGCTGAGACCTGAGGATTATGATTCAAAGCAGGAAAGTCTGAGACTCTTATCCCCAATTGACTACCAAAAAGCCAGAAATGGAGGTGTGGCTCAAGTGGTAGAAAATCAGCTATTCCCTTAGCTATGCCCTTAGGTTTAGGCTCTGAGTTCAAGCTCTAGCACTGGCACAAAAAATAAACAAAAATACAAACAAAACTACTGGTCCAAATTCTGTCATGCTTTTCCAGTTTTGAGGTGGAGTATAACTCCCCTCTAATACCTCCCCAAAGCCCAGGGCACAGAGAATGTGAGCTACAGGCTGGCTTGGGGGACTGTTCTTGGGGGACTGTTCTAACTGGGAACCCTCTCCTTGGTGATAGCCCTCTCCCAAATGGGAAGGCTGGAGCACCTATCTACCTATAAGAATGTGGGTGTTGGGTGGTGAGTTCTTAGGTGAGGAAAGGAAGAGGTATAGGAGTAGGGCAACCTCAAGCGAGAGGCACAGAGAAATGAGGCCAGGTGCCCTAGGCCTAGAAAATTGTCCTGATCCCATGTGCCTTAGTCTGCTTTGATTATAAGAGACTATAGCAACATATTCAAGCCCGAGTCATTGATAGAGAAAAGAGATTTGTTTCTCACTGTTTTGAAAGCAGGGAATTCCAAGATCAAAACACAGACAGGCATGTGACAAAGGCCTTCATGCTGTATCATCCCAGGGCAGAAGACACAAGAGAGAATAAGACCTAAAACTTGCAACCCTGAAGCCTTTGTAACTGTTGCTCATCCATTCATACGAGCCGCCCTTAGGAGCTAACCACGGCTCCTTAGCCCCCCTCTCCTAACCCTGTTTGTGTCAAATTTCCAACACATGGCAGAGAGGGGGCACATCTGAAGCACAGCACCATTCAAGTCAGTCTTGCCTGTCTCTGCCTAAGCCTTCTCCTGCGGGTGCTGTGGGCTGGCCCAACGAGGAAGGCTTCAGAGCTCTTCCATTTCCCCAGGAGGCCTCAGCCCCACTTTGCTTAAATTTGTTACCCTTGTTTGATGTAAGCAGAGCCACTGCTGCCATGGCAGGCTGTGAGAAGATGGATGGTGGCAGGTGGGAAGCTTTAGAGCTTCTCCTAAGAAAGACGCAGAGTTCAGGGTTCTTTGCAACCCTCTAGCTCTTGGTCTGCTTTTGTCAGCTTAGGTAGTATGGAGAGCAGGACTGTGTGTGCCTCCAGAGGACAGTGACACTGGAAGGTCCAGGTGGAGTGGTGCAGAAGAACATTGGGCTGTGGAGGTGATGACTTAGGAATACACACAGCCAAAGCTGAAGCTAAGGCAGAGCTTTGGTGTGAGCCAAGGGCAGAATGGCCATACTGTCATCTCCCTTCACTGACTGTTACCCTCAGGGGAGCACAGGGCTGGGGAACAAGGTCCCCATGGCTGACCTTTGATACTGTTCATCCATGCCCATGGTTTCTGAAGGCTAGGGTTGGAATGCTGAGGTTGGAGAAGATGGGCTAGGGAGAACGCAGAAAGGAAGAGCCCTCCTTTACCCTTGCTAGTTGCTTTCCAGACTGTCTACTAGACGTGTCTCGTGTGAGTTCTGCAGAAGAAGCAGAGGCAAGGATGTGGCTGCCTGTGGTTTATTTAGGAGGTGACCTCAGAAAGTCTCAGTCCATTTAGGAAATGGGAAAGGAGGGTGGGGAGAAGAGCTGGGAAGATCTCAGCTCTGCCACTGGGAGTTGGGATACTGGAGGCTTGGCAAGGGATGGATGCTATATTTATCCTCCTCTGCTTTCCATCCCAATGCTCCCAATGAAGCATCTCCTCCAGGCTGATAGGCATGTTGGGACTGTGATGTGGCTAGAGATCCATGGGGGCCCATCCAGGGGGCTTCAAATCATCCTGATGACCTGCCCACTCTGCTCAGGCTTTCAAGGCAGGGAGAAAGAGCCTTTGTAGGGTAGGAGTTACCTCTTCATTCTGTCAGCCTCTGTGGTTTTAGTAGATGGAGTGTCTACATCCTGTGGGAACAGCTCCCTGCTATGGGTGGTCCTGGCCAGGACTGTGCAATCTAAGCTGTAGAGGATGGAAGATTAACAGGTTGCATCCTTAGGGATCCCCCAGGAGTCAAGGCTGCCAAGACTTGCAGGTAAGGAGTGGGAATCCTTCTTTCATGAATGTTTTGGTCCCCATCTGTTACAGCAGACCAGTGGTTCTCCTTGGTTACCATAACAGGAATCTCAGCCCTGTCTGGGAACAATCCCGAGTCCATGGATGCAGGATGTCAGCTGCTGCTGGGTGAGCACAGCCTCAGGGTCCACAAGCAGCACCTGTTTCAATGAAAAAAACAAAAACAACTAAACACACACACACACACACACACACACACACAAACAAAAACAACTCCCTCCAAGCACCTTTCACCTTTCCCCTCTCCCTACACCAAGTCCATCTGGCCACTGCCACTTTGGGACTTTGGAAACAGTCTTAGGCTGGCATATGGCTCAAGCCAGCCTCTCCACGAGTCCTTCTCTGGCCCTGGATAGTAAACAATCCAGTTTCCTAATTCCATACTGACCATATTTGTGGCCCTGTGCTGTTTAAAGTCAGCAGTGCCCCTACCACAAGATGAGGTAAGGAGGCCAGGGAGTTGATGGGATTTCCCCAGGTCACATGGTCTTGGCCGGGTACCAGTGGCAAGTATGTCTTCCCCAGACCTGACACCATTGTAATTTTATTCTGCACTACTCTGGGGCTGCCATGGCTCCCAGGAAGCAGGTGAGGGTGGGAGCAGCAGAGAGCCCGCATATACCCAAATGTCAATACATTCCTTCTGATCTATATATGGATTATCAAAAAAGAAAGGATCATAAAGAAATGTTGCACTGAGGTAATGAGGTGATGCCCGTGTGTGTAAGGATGAAAGCATGATGTCTGTCTTCTGTCTGGAAATCTAGGAAAAGCAAGATTGACTGGTGAGTGGGTGTGGGGGTGGATTTGCCAGAACACAGGCGAATGAGCCCTCTTTCTTTATGGAGTCTGCATCTGAGGATCCAATGAATTGCAGAACAGCAATATTGATAAAAACAAATGCAACTATATTGAACATTTATGAGCTTGTTTTTCCTTGTCATTCTCCAAACAATTCAGTCTAACTACTATTTCTTTTGTATTCAATATCATAACTAATTTAGAGATGATTTCAGGCAAATAGGAGGGGGCTATATGCAAATACTGCACCATTGTTTATGAGCATCCTCAGATTTGGGTCTCTGCAGGTTGTAAGTGACTGGGAGAGAGGTCTTGGAACCAATTCCCTGTGGAGACTAAGGGACATTCAGGCCCGGAAGCTCACTGTTTAATTATTCCCCTTTTTCTGTTTATTAGAAATTTTTTTTTTACAGTAGAATATTGGGAGGTTTTAGAGCTTCAAGGCCTCTTTGGGTGCTTTACTCATCTTCCATCCTGTAATGATCACAGCATCCAGGTACTGTTCTGGAAACAGGCAGTACCTTTGCCCCATGGAAGGCACACACTGTCTCTTTTGCACACTGATGGAGGAGAGCTGGCTGTGTCTTGCAAGGAATCAGCTGTCCTGGTCTCCAAGCTAGAGAGCAGCTGTTGTTTACTGAGACAAGATAAGGTAGAAAGCTAATTGGGGCCTCATCACCTCAGGTGAATCTGGCTAGTCCAGAACTGGGAGGCCCAGAGACAGAAACCTGCCCGAGGGCAGGCCACACAGCATGTGAGTGGTCAGAGGGCCCAAGTTCTAGCTGGTGTTTTCCTTTCTTTCTTTGTTGTTGTTGTCTTCATGTAGTTGTATTCATTTGTTGTTGTTGCTGTTGACAGTACTGGGACTTGAACTCAGGGTCTGAGTGCTATCCCTTAGCTTTTTTTTTTCACTCTAGGCTGGGGCTCTACCACTTGAGCCCAGCTCTATTTCTGGATTTTGGGTAATTAATTGGATAAGATGTGTACAGACTTATCTGCCCAAGCTGGTGTTGAACCTCTTAGCCTCCAAAGTAGCTAGGCTTACAGGTGCCTGGCCTCTTAAATTTTATTCATATGCTTCTCACAAGACCATTCTTTTGCAGTGGGTACAGCATAAAGTACTGAAAACCACGTGGCTACGATCTCTCCTGGCAAGGTCACACTGCTGTTGGGAAGGATGTGCAGGGTTGTTTTCCCAAGAGCCGGGCCTGGTTTTGCTGACTCACCCATAGCAGAGCAGAATCTGACAGGGCTCCAGGTTTACTGATGTGGTTGGTGACCTTGGAATGCTGTTTTAGATTTAAAAGCACTGATCTAAAAAAAAAAAAAAGTAATGGATCTGAGTGCTTGGCGCTCATGCCTGTAATCCTTTTTACTCAACAGGCTGAGATCAGAGGATTGAGATTTGAAGCTAGTCTGGGAAGAAAGCCTGTGAGACTTATATTCAAAAATTACCAGCAGAAAAGATGAGCTAGAGCCATGGTTCAAGTGGTAGAGTGCCAGGTAAACAAGCAAACTGAGCAAATGCAAAGCCTTAGTTAAAAGCCAGTGCAGCCAAAAAAAAGAAGGACACGAAGAAGACTCTGCTGATTCTTAGCCTAGCTCACCATGACAGTTGGCCAACTTGACCACTTATGGCAGGCCTGAGGTGGCTGTGTTCTGCTCTGTGGCGAGGCAGGGACCTTCCAGTATGGAATCCAAGCCGAGACAGAGTGCTGTTACCAAGACCCATCCCACCTAGGCCTCCCTATTGCCCACTAGGAGATGGGGGGGGCATGTTTTGTAGGGGTTCTTGCTTTACTGGGCTCAGGCTTCTGTTCTAAATTGAGCGTGTCACAAGGCCCCTAGGTCTGTGTGGATAGGAAGGTGACCTCGCTGAATTCAGAACCATGTACATGTATAGTGCTGTCTTTGCTGAGATCAAGGATGCAGGCCATTGACATCACAAGTTACCGCCTTAATTTACCTGGGTCCATTTTAACTGGGACACTTTGGGTTTACATATTGAAAGGTACTAGGGAAATCTGTGCCGTCATTTTCTGTTTAAAATAGGCAGATAGGTGGTGTGTCTTTATCTGTGTATCCTCTGAACTACCACGGAACTATGCTAAATGATTAGGAAAAGAAAGAAAACTACCAGGGTGTGGACAACCATGGGATGGACTTTGCAAC
This sequence comes from Perognathus longimembris pacificus, assembly GCF_023159225.1. Classification (NCBI taxonomy): domain Eukaryota; kingdom Metazoa; phylum Chordata; class Mammalia; order Rodentia; family Heteromyidae; genus Perognathus; species Perognathus longimembris. Next base: position 105,049,779 of record NC_063161.1, read on the forward strand.
AGGGCCTGGCAAGATGGAGGGTCCATGGCTTGATATGAGCCCTTTACTAATTTGACCTGTGTGTGCACGCCTGTGTGTGTGTGTGTGTGTGTGTGTGTGTGTGTATGCTGCTCTTGGGGTTGAACTCAGGGCCTGAGCACCGTCTCTGAGCTTTTCTACTCAAAGTTAGCACTCTACCACTTGAGCCACAGCTCTACTTTGGGCTTTTGGGTAATTAATTGGAGATAAGAGTTTCATGGAAGTTAGGTGCTGTTGGATCACACCTGTAATCCTATCTACTCAGGAGACTGAAATCTGAGAATTACGGTTTGAAGCTAGCCCAGGCAGGAAAGTCTGTGAGACCCTTATCTCCAATAAACTACTCAGAAAAAAATTGGAAGTGGTGCTGTGGCTCAAGTGGTAGAGTGAAGAGTGCTAACCTTGAGCAAAAGAAGCTCAAGTACAGTGCCCAGGCCTAGAGTTCAAGCCTCATGTAGCCAAAAAAAAAAAAGTTTCATAGACTTTTCTGCTTAGGCTAGCTTTGAATCATGATCCTCAGATCTCAGCCTCCCAAGTTAACTAAGATTACAGGAGTGAGCCACAGGTGCCTGGATTAATGCAACCTTTTGTTAGAAAGTGCATGTGGTGTGTGTGCATAGTGAGTGGCTGTGATATGATGTGTGTGAATGGTGTGATGTAGTGTCTGCGTCCTGTGGATGTGTGAGTAGTACATTGTGAATACTGCATGTGCGTGTGTGTGGTGTACATTGTGTATCATGGGCATGTGTGATGTGTGTATATTTGTGATATGTGTGTGGTGTGTGGCATATGTCTGATGTGGCTGGGGCGGGGGTCCACACAAAGACAGTTTATAGGGTTTTCAGTTCCTGCCAGTATGCAGCACACCAACCTAAAGCAAGGTTGATACCAATCCTCCCTTTCTCAGCCTCTCTGCTCTGTGGCATATGAATTCAGTCAGGACCAAGAGGACATGCTGAATCAGCCCTCCTACACACACATACCCCACCCCCGGGATGTAGACACAGGCACCCTGAAACAAGAGAGACAGAAAGTTGAGGACTGATCAGGAAGGCTCTGAATGGGAGACTCTGATCAACAATGAAAATGAGAACCAGATCGAAAACAGGGGAATTAAGAAATTTTCTACTTAGAAGTGGTCAGACCTTTCCTATACGGCCCTCTTCCCAATCAGGTTTGGGAATGCTGTGCCAAGATTATACCTTCAGGCAGAATGGTGAAGGAGTCTTTAGTAAAGAACCTACAGTACTGACATCTGTGGGTTGTCTGATGAGATAGCCAGGTACCTGTCTGATAAACTGCAGGGATACCACCTGGGGACAAGGTCTCTCACCTGTGCTGAGCTTCCCTCCAGCCACTGGGGACTTGCTATGATACAAATGGCCTTCATACCTGAGCAATAGAAGAGTCTCCATCAGGGAGGGTAGAAAATAAACAATAGCAACAAACAGAAAGAGAAACCCAGGGAAAGAAGAAGGCTGAGAACGAGGATGGCCCAGAGATAATACAGAGCAGGCAGGTGGACGAGAGGGTCCTGGAAGGCTGAAAGGCTATTCAGAGCATGGGAAAGAGCGTGCTTAGACATTCAAACCATAAAGCAGCAGAAACAAAATTAGAAAGTAAATTTTCAAGAAAATAGAACAGAAAGACATGGAGATGGACGAGTGGAAAATTAAAGACTAAATCAAAGAGGTGCATCTGATTTTGAAGAGTCCCCAAAAGAGGAAAGAGGTGAGAAGAGCTTATCACAGACATGGCAGAAGGGAAAACGTCTCCAGACAGAAAGAGCCAAGAATCTCACACAGTGGGGGCGATGCAGAGACCTCAGGGTACCAGAGATAAAGAGAAGATTCTGACAGGAAAAGGAAAGAGAGGAGAGAGAAAAATATAAACAGGCAGACACACACACACACACACACACACACACACACACACAGAGAGAGAGAGAGAGAGAGAGAGAGAGAACTAACCTTGAGCCTGAGAATCAGATAAATGTTGCCCACAGTATGGTTTTGTACTCAGAGTCTTTTGTCCATCCAAAATGTCAATAAAAAACACAACAGGAAAACTTGCCACAGGTTAAACTAAGCACACTGGTAAAGATGAACATGGCATCTTCATGGAATTACATTTCATCTGGGTGGCTTTTTAACTCACGTGTACACAAATAGCCTAAATGGGCTACCATGTTGGTTTTCCTTTCCTTTATAACTGAACTTATGAAAACATCATATACATCAATGCTTTTCACTATTTTGAATCCATGGAGAACCTTATAATTGAAAAGTACTTCTAGAAAAGAAAATGTCTTGTATGATTGCTAACCTAAGTAAGATTTTACATATCACCGGAGTTAACATTTCTTTCTTCTGATTTGAAGCCAGCCTGGGCTGAAAAGCCCAGGAGACTGTAGTCTCTAATTGACCAGCAAAAAAACAAAAGGTAGTGTGCTAGCCCAGCAAGCAAACGAGTGAGGAAGATATCCTGAGTTCAAGCCCTGGAACTAGCAAAAAGCAAAACCAAATTAGCCTGTTCTTGTGATCTGTGTTTTGGATTACAGCACACATGTTCTGGTATTTGGTTTCTCCCATGATAAAACAGGGGGTATCTCTTCATGTTAGGATATGCAGGTTGTATTCTTTGACCTCTTCAGTTCTGCTCTATTCCCGAGAATTTGCTCTTGGCCCATTAAGTTATTTGAACTCCCCCCCACCCTGCCCACTTTTCTTTACTTTTTTAGTCCCAGTGCTGAGGCTTGAACTCAGGGCCTCCAAGTTTTGCTTTGAGTTTTCACTCAAGGCTGGTGTTCACTGCTTACTTGAGCCACACCTCCACTTCTGTTTTATTGGGGTTTTTTTTGCTTGTTAATTGGAGATAAGAGTCCTACAGACTTTTCTGACTAGAGTTGGTTTCCAAGTTTGATACATCTCAACCTCTTAGGTAGCCAGGATTAGAGGTATGAGCCACTAGCACTTGACTTTTTTCTTTTTGGTTATACATGCAATACTGTGATGAAATATATTTTAAAATCATTTTGTACATATCAATAATATAGATCTGTCTATCTATCTGTCTATGTGGGAACATGTCAATGAAGGCAAATAGCTCACTCAAGTTTATTTATAGTTAAATGTTCTCTAGTTGTTGCCAAGTTATTCTTTAAACATTTGTACTTGGAAGTGGCATTATAGATCAAAGTGGTAGAGTGCCAGCCTTGAGCAAAAAAGTTTACACAGCACCTAGACCCTGAGTTCAAGCCCCATGATCAACCAGACAAAAAAGTGTACTAATTTATCCTTCTACCCAGGAACGTGTCTATTCAGTCAAAGAAGCTTGCAGGATGGCGTTCCATCTCTTGCTTACTGAGTCTCCTCCATCCTGTAGCCGCACCCTGGAATGTGTGGCCTCTGGAACTGTGGCAGTACAGAAGGGGGAGGCCCGGAGGACAAACAGGCTTTGAGTTGCCCAGCTCTACTGTGACTCACGTCATCTGATGATCTCTCCCACTGGCCCTAAGTGGTCTCTTGTGTCATCAAAGTCTTTGTTTTGCAAAGGTTTGCTTTTCTGACTTCTCACCAACTCTGCTTCACCAGTGTTTTTATGGACTTGTCTTTTTTTTTTTCTTTTGCTAATGTTCAGAGGCTTTTGATATAGACAACAACCCTTAGTCTTATCGTGGAAAGTTTAAGTATTTCCTCCCACTTGATTGTTTTGTTTTAGGACTCTGCGCTCTCTCATCCTCCGTAAGTCTCAGTTTTACGTACTTCCGGTGTCAACCTCGACTGGTGGCTTCAGGGTTTTAATGCTTTGCTCCAGAAGACCATCTCCATCAAGGTCACCAGCATCTCCTCCCACATTTGTCTAGTTTTTAAGGCATGTGAACATGTTGAATCCCACTAGTGTTTGTTTTTATGTGAGCTATGAGGAATATGGAATGTTTTTGGCTGCTGTTATACCAGTACTGGGATTAGAACTCAGGATCTCTTGCCCTCTCTTGTTTTTGTCTTCACTCAAGGCTGGTGCTCTACCACCTCAGCCACACCTCCATTTCTGGTTGATTTTCTTTCTTTTTTTTTTTTTCTGATTAATTGGAGATGAGCGTCTCATGGATGTGTTTACCTAGGCTGGCTTTGGATCTTGATCCTCAGATCTCAGCCTCCTGAGTAGCTAGGATTACAGGTGTGAACCACTTGTGCCTGGAAAATGGGAGGTTTTGTTATGGCTCTCAACAAGTTTTCTGCTGATGGTTGTTGGGCATCGCTGGCATCAGATGATCACATCCTGGGAACATGTGTGCCCCCTCTCACCCTGCCCCCTGCCCTGTTCTCTCCTCCATGGCCTTTGGCTGGGATTGCTGTCCCTTCCTTAGCCCCTCCCTTGGCTCTAGCCATGGGCTCTGACTAAAAGTGCTCCTTCAAGAGTCCTTCCACAATTGCTCTTTCAAGAGTCCTGCCTGGATCCTCTTCTCTGGGTCACTGGAAGGCAGCAGTATTTGGGCTCTGTCTGCTCACCTGCCTTCTTTGCAGCCTAGAGCTATGATCCCTCCACAGGCATCCAGAACCCCCTCCAAACTCCTGTCTCCCCTGGTTTGCAACCTTCTGCCTTACACGTGGCAGATGCCTATAGGCCTTCTCTCCCTAAGCCCCCATATCCTCTTTCCCTCTGTCCTTAATACCCTTCACAACACCTCCTGTCCACCCCAGCCTGCCCATCTCCCCTAGGGACCCTTTTGGTATAGTGAATGACCTTCTAGCTTCTGTCTGTCCCCTTCCCCCACATTCTTCTGCTCCAGACAGTAGAACTACCTAAGCCTCCCACACCTGACACCTGACACCTTGTCGCTCATGGTTTTGTATGACTATGTCTTCTGCCCAGAATATCCTTTCTTAGTATCCTTGTTGAGCTAGTGCCTGTATTTATTTTTTAAATAATTTCATTCAACTGCACTCCCTAAGCAGTGTCCTCCAGTTACCCCATCCCTAGGCCTTCATCTTCAGCCTCATAGGCAGGCAGAACTTATGTACATGAACCTGGGCTATGGCTCTGCCCACTCTGTTTCTCTGTTCGTTGATGTGTGAGACCATGAGCTTTCTTGTACCAGAGTCCCAAAGCTCCTGTCCTTACCAAGGGCCCTAGTGGCTGGCTTGGGGCAGGTCCTTGATGAGAATATGGTTGTAGAGCAGTCTTTGGAAAGCAAGGGGGACAGGTAGGTAATTTGGAAGGCTGAGTGACCAGTGTCTTCAGGCATAGCTGGGGAGGTCAGGCTGCCCCATAACACTTATCAGCACAATCCGCAGGCTGGAAGCCCCAGGGTGAAAGCCTTGTCTGGTCTCTGTGCAGCTGCCTCATAAAACAACACATTTTATTCTTCACATTCCAAAGCCTCACACAGACTCTAAAATGTGCTTGTTCCCAGAACTACTCTACTGCATACAGGGCCCAGCACCCCTCGGAAGGAGGGGACAATAGATGTCAGGGAGGACTAGTGTCTGTAGGCTGCTCTTGTGTGGACACCCAGGCACTAGACACACACACCAGGTTGAGGATAAGAACATTGGAGTGTCTCTACCTCTTGCCTTGGCCTGGACTGGTATGTGGCGTCAGCCAAGGCTGACTGCTCAGGAAGCAGCATGCCGACCTGGTTAAGGCTCTGGCTGGCTGAAGCCAGGGTCACCCTGGTCCTTTGTCCTCTCAGAGCTAGGAATCTAAGGAGGACCAGCTGGTCGCCAGCACCCAGTGCTGCCCACAGGACATGGCACAGGGAGATGGCACAGGCTTTGCCATAGAAATGATGCTTTCTATGCCACCTATGTGTTCAGCACCCTGGAATGGCAAAGCATCAACATAGAAGATGATACCACTTCCTTCCTCCTCCTCCTCCTCCTCCTCAGAAATCTGAGGAGCTCATGCAGTCACTGATGGGTGACACTGAGCTCTCTGGCCTATGGAGTTGTTGGATCAGTTCTTTTTTTTTTTTTTTTTTTTTGCCAGTCCTGGGGCTTGAACTCAGGGCCTGAGCACTGTTCCTAGCTTTATTTTGCTCAAGGATAGCACTCTGCCACTTGAACCACAGCGCCCCTTCTGGCCATTTTCTATATATGTGGTGCTGGGGAATCGAACTCAGGGCTTCATGTATACAAGGCGAGCACTCTACCACTAGGCCACATTCCCAGCCCTGGATCAGTTCTAAGATATCTGGCCAGATGATTCTTCATGAAGACCCGTACCCACAGTAATAGGAACAGTCAGCTTGGGGGCTGGAGGACAAGGGGCACAGCAGGAATGTTTACATCAACTCTCCCATTTCTTGAATGAGGGCTCAGAAAGCAATACAGATATGAATGATAGTGGTGCCTTTAGTGCACCCATTCCAAGATTTCTCTGAGACACATCAGGCTCTGTTTAGCTTGATTGAGGACATTGAATTCTGTGGTCTCTTCTTGGGGATTATATGTGAGATGGATACTAATTCAGCTGTGAGGAGCTGGTCTACCTTAAGCAACCATGTTCCCAGTATAGGACAGTGCACCCAACACATTTCTCTTCTCTGTGGAGTGCAGGGAGGGGGTGAGTTCTGAGGCCTAAGAATCTAAGAGAAGTGGCTTGATAGTGATGATAGATGGGAGGCTGTTTCCTTCTGGAGGAAATGGGGGCCAGCATGAACTGGCCTGGCTTGCACAGATGGCTTGGAGTTATCAAGAGCAAATGAAAACTTCTATGCTAGCAGGTACTGGTGGCTCATGCCTATAATCCTAGTTACTCAGGAGACTGAAATTTGAGGTTGTGGTTTGAGGCCAGTCCAGGGAGGAAAGTCTGTGAGACTTATCTCCAATTAACCACCAGAAAACTAGGAATGCACTGTGGCTCAAAGTGGAAGAGCACTAGCCTTGAATGCAAAAGCTCAGGGACAGTGTCCAGGCCCTGAGTTCAAGCCCTACAACTGATCCCCCCTCCAAAAAAGCAAAAAAAAGCAAAAGGAAAACCTTTATGCTTTTGGAGATCACATTTTCAGGCAGAGAGATGCTTGAGCCTATCAGAAAGTTTCCAGAAACCTGGCCAGTTAAGCCCCATAGTTCATCTCTCTTCCCTTGGTATTATATTCCCAAAGGGACTCTGCATGGAACTTAGTCATGTGCTGTTAAGATGTCCCCCAGAGAAGATCTGACCTTGTGTTGTACTTCTTACTCTTACCTTCCCCAAAGCTGGCAAAGAAGTCCAAAGTCATATGAGGTTGGCTCAGGTGTATGCCAGGGCTTCCCATAAGCTGATGAGCAAGGATCTTCTGCTCTTACAGGGCAGTGTGTGACTATCTCCTGTTACAGGATGGTTCCCAGAAAGCCCCTGGGCTATCTTTGTATCCCCTACCTGGATCACTATCCTAGACCACCATCCCCTCTTTCAAACCCTCTGGGACTTGGTATGGAAGGGTAACACTGGGTAACCTTCTCCTTTCCTCACCTCCCCCCAAGGCCTTCCACATTCTACCAGGCCAGGCAGAAGGGAGTCAAATGTGATGAGCTCCGGTGGGACACGAGAAGGGTGAGATATCTCAAGACTGAGAACCGTAGGCACCATTATCAGAATATCATACATTGTAGTGCCTTTCTTACCCAAGGGATGCATTCCAAGACCCCTACTGGATGTTCTAAACTTCTAATAGAACCGAATCTCATGTATATATACCTATAATAAGGCTTCATTAACAGAAAAGGCACAGTAAGAGATTAATGACAATAATAATGGAGCAGAACAATTATAATAACATGCTGTGATAAATTTTATGTGAATGTGGTCTCTGTCTTAAAATATTTTATTATGTCATGTTCACCTTTCTTCTTCCCTGTGGTTAACTGTAAGTAATTAAAACCAGGCAGAGAGACAGGGCGGATAAGGGGATGCCAAAACATGGGTGTGCCCCTGACTCTTCAGAGGATGCGATGGAAAATAGCATCAGCTATGCATCCTTTGGTGCTGTTCTGGGGCTTGAATTCAGAGTCTGGGCATTGTCTTTTAGCATTTTCTCTTTAGGCAGGCTCTTTATCACTTGAACTTCATGTTTGAGTTTCATTTGTGTGTGTGTGTGTTGTTGTTGTTGTTGTTGTTGTTTTTCTGGTTAACTGGAGATAAATGTTTCACAGACTTCTGCCTGGGCTGGCTTTGAACAGCTATCTTATGATCTTAGCCTCTTGAGTGGCTAGGATTATAGGTGTGAGGTACCTGGCTTGGCTACTCTTTAATGAAGTCACACACACACACACACACGCGCGCGCGCGCGCACCCCCATAGGTATCTGTTAGAAAGTCTCCTATTTCCCTAGAAAAACAACTATGTAGCTGATCAGAGGTCAGGCACCAGCACTGTCCCTCCTCTTTTCATCTCTGGAGAAAAGCAAGAAAAGGTTAAGAATATAAATCATTATAGGACCAAGGTGGCAAAGCAAGACAAAGTTGTTTGTTTCCTGTACTGCTCTTTTAAAACTCCTTGTGGATTGTAGTAATGACATCAGAGATCAGAGTCCATAGTTAGGATTTTCACTAAGACAAACTTTGCAGAGGTAAGAATTTTCTCCTTCATTGTCTGCCTGATTGTTCAGTCTGGTTTTCACAGCCAGAGCAAAGATGTTACTGTTGTTTTGTCATTTACAAGCAGCTGCCACTGTGGTACTACCACTCTATGCCCTCCTCTCTGTGCATGCCAAGGTGCTTTGTACAGACAGAGACAACACATGGGACTGAGGACACACCCAGGTAATGAATAAGAATTTTGTTGCTCTTGTTTTATTTGTGCCAGTACTGGGACTTGAACTCTGGGCCTGGGCACTGTCCCTTAGCTTTTTGTTGTTGTTGTTCAAAGCTAGACCTCCACAACTTGAGCCACAACACTTCCAGTTTTTTACTGGTTCATTGGAGATAAGAGTCTTATCGAACTCTCTGCCTGGTCTGGTTTTGAACCTCAACCCTTAGATCTCAGCCTTCTGAATAGCTATGATTACAGGCATGAGCCACTGGCATCCAGATAAGTGAATAAAACATACAAAAAATGGACAAGCTTTCAGGGAGGTGGTGTGTGGGGTGTGTGTCTCCAAAAGCACTTCTTCCTTCTTCTGCAAGTGGGACCTGTTCTAAGCCCAACCCAATCTTACAAGCAGAACCTCAAGGCTTCCTTCTATTAAAATTCTTATTTATCATGTACCAGTAAATGGCCTTCAATGCCAGGGACAGTAGCTCATATCTGTAATCCTAGCTACTCAGGAGGTTGAGAACTGAGAATCATAGTTCGAAGTCAGCCTGGGTAGAAAAACTCATGAAAACTGTTATCTCCAATTAACTACCACCAAGCCAGAAGTAGAGCTGTGGTTCAAGTGTAGAGTGTTAGCTTTGACCAAAAAGTCTCAGGAGCAATGCCCAGGCCCTGAGTTCAAGCCCCAGAACTTGCACCCTGCCCCTCAAAAAAGGCTTGTAAAAGTTGTATTCAGACATCTGAGAAGCTTGAGAGCTAGAAGATTTTTACCAGCTATATATCAGACATGGGATTAACATCTAAAATATACTTTAAGCTAAAAAAATTAAGCCACCCAGAAATAAACCTTCCAAGAAATAACAACCCAATTAATTAATGGGCTAATGATTTAGAGACTTCTCAGAAGAAGTAAGAATAGTCAATAGACACATAAAGAAATGTTCAACATTTCTGGACATAAATGAAATGAAAGTGAAAACAACACTGAGATTCTACGTCACCCCAGTTAGAATGGGCAATATCAAGAAAATTAACAATAACAAATGCTGACATGGACGTGGACAAAATGGAACTCTTGGTGGGAATGCAAACTTGTTCAACAACTCTGAAAAGCAGTATGGAGGTTCCTCAAGAAAACACACACACACACACACACACACACACACACACACACACACACACACAACCTAAACATGGAGTTTCCTTATCACTCAACAACTCCACTCCTAGACATTTATCCAAAGGGGCACAAACAAGGCCACACTAAAGCTACTAGCACAACCATGTTTATTGCAGAATTGTTTACCATAGCCAGGATATGGAATTAGCCTAGATTAGGTGAATGGATCAAGAAAGTGTGGAGCTGTCTCTTGACATTCAGAGAGCGAGAAAGAGGAGAGAGAGAGAGAGAGAGAGAGAGAGAGAGAGAGACAGAGACAGAGAAAGACAGAGAGAGAGAGAGAGAGAGAGAGAGAGAGAGAGAGAGAAAGAGAGACCTGTCCCTCTCACTTGATTCCAGGATAACTTGGGATTGTTACTGGGCTCCTGCCAAGGCTGAGCTCAGCTGGGGCTAGAGTTACTGAGAGATTCGGTGGGGGATGGGGGGCAGCTGAGCAGCAATGAGAAAGATGTGTATCTAAAGAGTGGCTTCTTCCCAGGAGAAGGAGCTCACAAACAATGATGCAGGGAAGAGGGAAAACAGTTTTTTCTGCTATGCTCCTGCAAGCAGCCACCTCCTCTGCTAATTGAAAACAAAGATGGACAGTTGTGAAATGTTGCCTGGGGCTATCATCACCTCCTGTGGGCTCCCAGGTTCTTCACTGTGTTTGTGAACAAATCAGCACATGCTGTTTGGCAGGGGAGAGGTCTGGGGTGGCATACTGTAGCTGGAAGAAGGAGGCTACAGTGGTCCTGACCACAGCACAGATTACACAACACAACCCTGTCATCTGTCTCTGATAGTCCTCAGGAAAACATAGGCAGCTGACACTGGGCGGGGAGGCCATCTTTGAGGTCAAGCACTCAGGAGCATGAACCACCCTCAGAGATGGTGTCTCAGTGATCAAGAACCCATAGTCATGATGTCTCCACTATAACTGGCCTCAGTTTCCCCAACTTTCAGGGGTATTCACACTTGGGGATTTGAGGTCCCTAGGGTACCCTTCTTTGTCCTGTCGATCTAGTTCTTATCTCCTTTACAGCTGTGAGGCCAGTTGAGCGACTGCTGGCTTCTGAGCTCCTAGGGACATGCACTGAACATGGTGTCCCATAAGCTCTGTAGCAAGATGTGGGGGTTCTGGACTAGGTGCCACCAGGCACTGGATTCCTGAGGCCCTTTGCCTGTGTGTCAGCCCTGTTCCCACAAGCTCCTTGGTTGGTTTCTACAAGGGAGGCCTTCTTTGTTCTACTGGGTTATTCATCTGCCTCTAGCAGTTTCCTTGGAACCCCTGAAGCCTCTCCTTCCTTGTGTATCAGCTGAATGATGTCATCAGCATTGTGCTCAGCCTTAAGACTTGCCATGGACCCAAAAACATATGTCCCCTTTCTGCAGAGCTACAGCTGTAAACATTTGCACTCAGGGCACTGGAGGTAGAGGTAGTGAAGAAGGACAAGACCTGGGTGGTGTGTGTGTGTGTGTGTGTGTGTTTGTGTGCTTGCACACCCCCATGTGCGCATTCACGCATCCTGGTACTGGGGCCTGAACACAAAGCCTGGGCACACACTGTCCCTTAACTTTTTCCTCTCAAGGCTGGTGCTCTACCACTTGAGCCTACACTTCCATTTCTGGCTTTGTGGTGGTTAATTGGAGATAGGAGTCTCACGGACTTTTCTGCTCAGGCTGGTTTTGAACAGTGATCTTCAGATCTCAGCCTCCTGAGTAGCTAGGGTTATTCCAGATTTTGTGGGGGATTCTTGATCAGCCTTTGGATGGGGTCCAAGACCACCTGGGATGTCAAGCCCAAGGATTTGGGACTGATCTCCTCTCCTTTCCCCTGACAGTGGCCCCTCGAATAGGTTCAGGAATCTCTGGACTGGGCTTTAACTCCCATACTCTCTCCTCACCTGGTCACAAGTGGGTCCCATAGCTCATCTTTCTGGTGCCTCTTTGGCCCAAGAGATTACCTTGGAAATCTCTGGGGCTCCTCAGTCCTTCCCTGATTCTTATTGGCTAACCAGAGCACACAGGGAGGGAGGCAGGGTAAATGAACTGATCAGGGTTTCCTAGGACTGACCTGGTGTGTGGCATTCCTTCTGTGTGTGGGCCCAACTGGGCTTTGCACATGGACCTGGAAGAACACAGGGCTACTCTAAGATTGGCAGTTTCCAAAACAAAAGCATTTCCTTGAATTTTAAGGACCTTGAATCTTTGGAAGATTCACCTTGCTTTGAAAGGCTGGAGCTTGATTATTTCCTGTGGCCAGATGTGTGACCTTGGTCAAAGTACTTAAGTCTCTGGGCCTTGTCCTTTCTTTGGGATGAAATGACCTCTTTCATAGACTATTTTGAAAAATAGGGTATTTTGAGAGGACACCATGCATGAGAGAAAGCACTGAACACTGAAGATCTCAATCACTGTTCACCCCTGGAGTCGTGACTGAAGAGGAAGACATTTGAAATAGCTCTGAAGGAGAGGAGCAAGAGAAAAGCCTTCTGGTTCCCATAACCCTCTCACACTGCACACCTGCTTCTTCCTTTCCTATACCTTGGGTGCTGAACAGGGCTTCAGGTACAGAGACCAAAGCCTTTCTTCACAGCTGGCTGCTGGGGGAAGAATGACATTTGACTCATTGCTGATTTCAAAATACAGAAGTCAGTCTCAAACTGAGCCAAGTTTATTAGTATGAGTGGTTTATTGGGAGTGGTGCTGTTGGCCTGGCTTGAAAATCCAGAACAGGAAGAATCAAGAGATGGGCAAGCAGGAGGCTGGTGCTGAGTAACCAGCTGGGCTTTGGAAAGAGGAGCCAGGCTTTGGGCACACATCAATGGAAACTATACCATCCCTGAATCTTGCTCTAGGATGAAGATCAGAATGGCAAAGGCCACCTGAAATAGAACCAGCTGATTGCCAAGTTCCAAAGACTCCTCAGGCTTCATCTCAATGCTGGTAAGGGGCACTCCGGATTCCTCCTGAGTATGGTCAACTGCTCCAAGAGCTTAATTTGTGGATAGTAATATCAGCACTACTAGAGACTTTTGATATAACCTCTCCCCTTTCCAGATCAGCTTTACAGAGCTAAGCAAAGGATGGGGCAAGATGATTCTTTCTCCAAAATACAGTTATTGGAGTTTCTGCCTGCAATGTCATCCATATGTAATCTGTCTAGATCCTTCCTGAGTAGGGGTAGAAGGCTTACTCCTGAGAGGGGCAGGGTCCCAAGGCCTCTCTGCTGAGATGCTCCCCTACCCAGGAAGGGTTAAGTACTGGTAAGTACTTACCAAGTTCTGGTAAGACCAGTAGCTGTCCCTTCTCTGAGCTTCTCTTTCTTAAAAAAAAATAACAGGAACCCGTTGGTTGGCCCAGTTTAACCCTGATGGAAGGTGACTTTCTGCATTCCCTAAAATATGCCAGGTCATGCTTGGGGATACATGAAGGATAGGCCACCCACATACTGAACCCAGGGTGTACACACAGCCCTCCAGGACACTGTTTGGAACAAGGTGTTCCCAGCCCTGCATGCTCAGCTCAGCTCCAGCCACTTGGAGAACCTGTTTGGTCACTCTTGGGTCCAGAGGACAGGAGCTAGCAGGGCTCATGGAGAATGGGGCTGGCCCAGCAAGGCCTCCTGCCTGATGGCTGCAGAGACCTGGGAAGGCCCCACTCTGGCTCTGGGCCATCTGTACCAGCCCCATTGCTCTTTAGGCCTAAGGCTCATAGCAGTGTCACCAGGCACCTCACTATCACCATCCTTATTTGTACCTGGTGAGTGTAACTGTGATACTTTTAATTTTCCTTAAGGCTGAGAACATTAGTCCCAAAGAGTCTTGGAGGATGAGTTTGCTGGGTATTGAGGATTACAGTCCCAAGTACTGGGTTCATAGTAAGAAGCTAGCAAATCTTGCAATGTGCTTCTGTTTCTAGGCCCCCTCTCCCCCCAAAAAGAGATCTCCAGAGTGCTGGGTACTAGTTGCTTGCATCTGTAATCTGAGCTATTCAGGAGGATCTGAGGAACACCAATTAACCACCAACAAAACAAAACCCAGAAGTGGAGCTGTGGCTCAAGTGGTAGAGCTGTAGCCTTGTGAGAAAAAGATCAAGAGCAGGGCCCAGGCCTGGAGTTCAAGCCCCAGGACTGGCATAAGAAATCACCAAAGTATTTCTCTCATTGGTTTTAATTTACTCCCTTAAAAATGTAAGTGCATCTGTGGACTTCATGAAGTCCTAGTATTCCTGTTATTTATTTATTTATTTAGATAACAACTGGCTGTACAATGGGATTTCAATTTAACAACTCCATTTGGGCTGCTTTTTCTTCTTCATTTTGGAACTAGTACTGGGTTTTGTGTTCTTCCTTAGCTATTTTTTTTTCAAGGCTGGCTCTCTTGAGCCATACCTCCACTTCCAGGTGTTTTGGGTGGTTAAATGAAAGTAAGAATCTCTCAAATTTGTCTTCTTGGGCTGGCTTCAAACCTGGATCCTTAGATCTCATCTTCCTAAGTAGCTAGGGTGTAACACTTCTTAATCATAACCACTCCTCCACCATTCTCCCTCCCTCCCTCTCCTTTTTCCCAAACCAATGTCATCAAGTTACCTCGTTCCATTTTCACATAAATATTTTGTCTATATAATGTACTCTTCCCTTCCTGATTTGTTTGCTCCCTTTTCCACAAATGCCAACCCTGCCCCCACTCCAGGCAAGGCAGATTTCCACTTCCCAATATTATGTTCTGTTCTGGTACTGGTTAGGTAATCTTGTTTTAAGTACAAGCTCATGAGCAAATCACAGGTAGCAGTTCTTTCTTACAAGCTCATCAGCTTGTAATATGTCTGGTGGAGACTCTGAAGTGTCTCCCAGAACATAGTATTTCTGTCTGCATACTGATCTTAGAAGGGAAGTCATTTGAATAAGGTTATAGTACTTGCAAATTCAACCTATAAATCCTGCTCAGAGATGCTGATTTGTTTGTCCACAGCTATAAGAATATGTTACGTGTTTCTACAGTGACCTGTAGAAATGTCTTAATTTGTGGGATGTGTGGACAGAAGAGTGGTGGTGTCATTGGCAAATGTGGTTTGGGTCAGCAAGGTAGAAAATTTTCCTGTTTCCATCATTTGGTTTTGGCATTTAGGTGGCCTCTAGGATATAGATGCTCAGTACTGAGCAGCATGGAAGGGAAGGAGAGGAAAGTGCTGTTATAGACTGTCAACACAGACAGGCTCCTGGAGTTATAGTCCAGCTGCTTTATGCCTGTAATTCTAGCTCTTCAGTAGGCTGAGATGGGAGGAACACAGTTTGAAGCCATCCCTGGCATGAAAGTTTGTGAGACTCTTATCTCCAATGAACCACCAGAAAGCCAGAAGTTGAGTTGTATCTCAAAAGCCAGCTTTGAGTGAAAAAATAAACAGACCAAACTGGGATTCTGAGTTCAAGCCCTGGTACCAGCACGCACACATACAAGAAAGAAGTCTTAATGCAAGCAGGTGTATGGAAGGGGTTGGGACACTCTGGTTTCGGTCAGATTGCAGCTCACTGACTGTTGCCTGTTTGCTCTGGCTTTGTTCATTTGGGTCCACTCAACCTCTTTGTGCTATTACCTATGGCACAGAGGGGACACTGATTCTCATTTGCTGAACGCTCATTGTGGAGCTAAATGCTCTCCGTCTTCTCCAGTTTGTTCCTCTCATAACCATTCTGTGAGTTGACTGTTTTCCTGTCTCCATTTCTCATGTGGGAATGATATGTCTTATAGAGGTGAGGAGGACTTTGATCCAAGCCCTGTTATCAATGTCAAAAGACAACACCACAACAAATTTAGAGATTTCAATTATATATATATATATATAATTCAATTATATATATTGTTTATATATATATTTATATATATTTATATATGTATAAACAATATAGTATACCTGTATATTACAGTTTAGAGATTTCAGCTATACTGGCTTCTTTCCTTGTTTGTTTTAGTTTTTATTTTGTTGACGTAACTCTTTTGCTCATGGCTGACACTTTACCATTTGTTGTTGTTGTTGTTATTGTTTAGTTTTTATTTTCAAGTAGCCCTGAATTGAGCCTATGGCATCTGACAAGAAAAGTCTATTCTAGGATCTCTGGTCTGATGGACCTTGTACAAGATAGTGCTCAGTCTAAAACAATAGCCTCCAGGGCTGGGAATATGGCCTAGTGGCAAGAGTGCTTGCCAAATATACATGAAGCCCTGGGTTTGATTGTTCAGCACAACATATATAGAAAAGGCCAGAAAGGCCAGGACTGGCAAAAAACAAAAAACCACAAAAAACACAACAACCCACCAATAGCCTCCAATACATTTCAGTTGATGATAAGCAAAGACAGGAACAGAACATAAAACCAGGTGTGGTTTTATGGAAAGCAGGGCTTTTGCTTGCTGCTTGCCTGGGACCTAGTTGTGGAGTGAGACAGAAAAGAGAAGAGCCATGGACTATTCGAAGTTCAGGAAGTCGGTCTTGGGGGCCAGGGGAAGGAAGGAGCTCCTAGTCCAGACTAACACTTAGGACCCAACGCCTGCACAAATTTAAAGTGGATGGTCATTGATAGATCCTTGGCCACTTTGTAAACAACTCCTGCTATATCCAGCTGGCCATGGGCCCATGAGCTGGCTGAGGGAGACCAACATGTCTGAAGTAGAGGCTTGTCATCTGTCTTTGGGGAATCCTACAACCTTGAACAAGGCTGCCTTTCTTTTGTACATGGCCAAGGTTTGTGCTTCTGTGGTGGTCATGCTTGTCTGAAGCTTGGCAAAGGGGGGTTGAAGAATTCGTGAGAGGCCCTATCCCAGCAATTCAGTCTTCTTCATCACTGAAGATGTATCTCAGGAGCCACTGTGGGATGTGAGCGATGACTGGACCCCAGTTTCAACTCATTGTGGGGCTGGATTCTGTTCCTAGTGTTAACACTCATGGAAGGGTAGGCCTTGATGGGGAATTTGTGGGGTTCATGTTTGTGGGATCCTTGGCGTCTGCTGGTCTTCCATGGGCAGGGGTAGGGATGCTTAAGGTTCTCCAAAGCAGAGGCCAAAGTTTTGCATAGCCAGTTGGATTATTGACCTGAGCCACTAGTGCCCAGCTCTATCTATCTATCTATCTATCTATCTATCTATCTATCTATCTATCTATCTATCTATCTATCTATCCACCTATCTGTCTGTCTTTTTTGGGTACATGATATTATGTAAGGATTTCATTTCAAAGTAAATTGAATGTTGAAGTGATTTGCTATTATTTATTCTAGAAATTCACATGCAAATTGTTGATGAAAATAGACCTACAGCCCAGCCTTCCATCACTGGGCCTCCCTGGGGCCTTGTTGCTTTTGGAAAGGTCACCTGCTTCAGGCCACCCATGTCCTTGCTTGCCCTGCCCTTCTGGGACTGCCAGGTGTGAGAGCTTGACCCTGTTCTCTCACTATCAGTGACACACATAGATTTACTGTGGAGTCTGCAGAGGCCACTGTGCCCTGGCTGATGTGGCTGCTCTCTTCAGAACCTTCTGCCTGGCAAGTTCCCGGAGGTGGCTGAGTATTTGCTTTCAGGACTTTTCAGTGCTGTTGGGAAATGTGTATTGACACAGGCGATAAGATGGCAGCACGGGAAGTGGGAGGCAAGGGCTGGCTCTGCCAGTCAGAGGGCTGAAAGGCCTGTGAATGGACCAAGATCCTTGGATTGCTGGGTTCCTCTCAGTGTTATAGAAGGATAGCATAAAGGATGCCCAGAGCCTTGAGTGTTCAAGAAGTTCTTCAAAACATGATAGATGTCAACAGGCAGCAATGTTTGTACTCTCTGAATATCAAAACCTAATTCCACAACTCACCCCTTTGCAGCTTCAAAGAATTTCTGCATTTACCTGGATCACCTTCTGCCTCCCAGACTCCCTTTCACCTTTCCACAAAGGAACCCTTGCCAGTTGGCTGTCAGCTTTCCCTGAAGAGGCAGAAGTAGTGGCCTGGGGTCTGGGGATCCCTCTTTGAAAGTCAAGGACTTTGATGTGCAGTAAGGAGCCTCTGATCTTAAGCAATCATTTTAACTTTGGAAACTGCTTCAATTTCCCCATGACAGGTGTGGAATGAGCCCAGATTTCTTGATTGACTCTGAAATTACCTTTGAGAACAGTTCTAGAAGAGGGGAATCCAAAGTGATTTGGAATAAAATCCTGAAAGTGAGTAAAAGATTTTCCTTTGCTGGACAAATTTCCTCTGGCTGTGTGTCCTGGTGGGTGTGGTGATGACCGATGGAGACCATGCTGGGCTGGAACAAAGTGAATGCATGCTTTGGCTGGTTGCTTCAGTGTCTTGTGGAGAGTTGTCCTGGGAAATCACCTGATACAGAAGAGGCATGTATGTGCCTAGGTACTGTTGTGAATGTGCTGTGTGTGCAGGTCTGCACAGATATGCATGTATTGTGTGCAATGGGAGGGTCATGGGGGTTGGAAGAAGATAGACAGTCCCCTGGGATAGCACACAGTGAGTCTGTAGTTTACTGGTACTGGCTTTGGTTCTGACACACTAGAGGCTTTTGTCCATGTCTTCTGGAAGCTTTTAAAATTCTGGACATGTCTGCTCCTGTTCGAAGGAGGTAGGAATAAATGTGAGTTGGTATGTCCCTTCTGTGTCCTTTGTTTGCCCAGTGACCAGCTTAATCTGGCAGTGGAGTCTGGATCAAGGGTTTCCTGAGCCTGGGTTTCCATGGGAATGGGGTAGTACTACTTTCTGTGTATGCAGACTGTGAACATGGCCCCGCACCAACCAATCCTGCAGCCAAACAGGATCCAGATCTGAAAGAGTTTCAAACTGTGTATGCTCCACCTGCTCAAACCACCCCATGAGGCGTGGGTAGTACCTGCAAGCAGATGTGTTAATGTTTTATAGTGAAACTAAGTCTGGTAAATAAAATGAGCCTCACGTGCACTCACATCATACTCTGCCTTCCAATGTATTACGAAACCATGTTCTGTTCACAGACCTTTTTGGATTTCAAATGACCTGCAAAGTAAACAAACGCAGTGGGACACAATTAGACTGGAGGATCTCTGAATAGTCACTTATGTTTGCATGCACATGTGTGCATGTAAGCATGTGCTTCATACATGTGCATGTATATGAGCATGAGAGAGAGAGAGAGAGAATGGGCACATTCTTAGCCTTAGGCCTTAGCATAGTGGTGAGGTCAAAGCCCTTCTTTGGCCCTTGCTAAGGTATCACTGCTGGGCTCAGATGGGCCCTGGGGCCCCAGAAGTGAGAAATAGAATGGAGGCAGAGAGGCCAGGGTTGCAACTCTGGTCTCTAAGAATGACAGCCTCCCCTGGGTCTTTTAGTTCTCTGGACTTTACATATTGAATGGGAAAATTAAGGAAGATCAAAGAGGGATGTTCTGGGAAGAGGCAGGGTGGGGTAGTAGGGAAGTTGGGGCAGGAGAGTGTTGCCAGTGGGTAATCTAGAGCTCAGGGAAGCAGGCTGGAAACAGAAGGCTGCATGGTAAATACAGGGCGTGGCTGGAAGTGACCACCCAGTATTTAGAATTTTCCTGCACAGCCTGGGCAGTGCACAGAGAGTAAGAGAGGGTTTCTTTGTCTCCCTGTCACACTGTGGTGTACAGCTGTGGTCCTCGTATTGTGCTGGGTCCTGGGCCAACCCTTCCTCCTGTGCTCCATGATCAGAGCATTCTCACAGAGGGGAGCAAGAGAAAAGATGGCCGTCTATGATAGAGCTTGGGTGTGGAAGAGTCTGCAGAGGGAGGATCCTGGGTGACTTGTCATTAGGGACTCTGAGAGAGCATTGACCCTGCTTCATGTGTGTGTGTGTGTGTGTGTGTGTGTGTGTGTAGGGTTGTAGTGTATCCATAGCATCTTGTCTAGGAGGTATGGCCCAGGTTTGGGGCTGATTTAGATTATTTATGTCTGAGATTGGGATTCCTATCTTCCCCCATGTAACAGAAAGTTCCCTATGATTAATTTTAAAGGCATTTAAACAAAAAGAAAGAAATGTAGTCAGGCCCTGGTGTCTCCCACCCATAATTCTAGCTACTCAGGTGGCTGAGATCTGAAGATCACAATTCAAAGGCAGCCTAGGCTCTAGGTTTGAGAAACTCGCATCTCGAATTAACCAGTAAAAGGCTGGAAGTGTGGCTGAAATGGTAGTGTCAGCTTTGAGCAGAAAAGTTGAGTGAGGCCCCGTGTTCAAGTCCCAGTAGTACTGGCACAAAACCCAAACTCAAACCCCCAAACTACACACACACACACACACACACACACACACACACACACACACACTCTTTAAATGTATCACACAAAGAGTACCTATAACATTTAAAGATAGCTTTAATAAATACACACTGAATTTAGCAATTGCAATGCTACCCAGACCCCTAAATAGTCCTATAACATCCTCTCTCATTTTCTTACTTTGCTCTTAATAACCTCTGGCCTGAATTTTGTTTTCATTGTTACTTATTCTAGTTTAAAGTTTTACCTATTACGTTTGAGCCTCTAAGTTGCCAATGGATTGCTAAATTTTACTTGTTTGTGAACTTTTAGCTTTCTTTCTGGTACAGGGAGAGGGAGTTGAACCCAGGTCCTTGTACAGGTGACGCAAGTGCTCTACCACTCAGCCACACCCCACGCAGTGTTTTTGAACTTTCATAAACGAAGTTCTTCTACATAAGATCTGGGGCTTGCTTTTTTTTTTTTTCTGCTCAGGAGGTGAGCATTACACCTGTTAATCAACCATTTACAGGGATTTATTTTCCTGTAGGAATTATTTGGAGTATGTCTAGGCTTTTACTAATACAATGTCCACATGTTTTGATAACACAAGTCCAGCCTCCTCAAGAAGACAGATCCCAAAGCCTCCTTGCAGTGCTTGCCTGAAGGGCCTCTGGGCTCCTCAGAGGTCCTGCAAAATGCAGGTAATAATAGTGCTTGCTTCAGAAGGCTGACAGGAGGATCAAATAAACTAATTTTTAGATAAAGCACTTGAACAGCAACTGGTGTCAGACATAGGCACATGGACAATGCAAATCTAAAGATTAAAGCAGAGATCTGCAGACTAAGTAATATCCAAGGAGGCCAGCAAGCCACTAGAGGCTGAGACTGAGGCCTAACTAGGACAGAGCCTCCTCACAGCCCTCAGCATCTTGATCTCAGACTTGCAGCCTCCTCGCATCATGTAAGCCACAGTGCTCTATGGCAGCAGCTCTCACAAACTAATCTGAAAAGAAAATTTCTCTGAATTGGAAAAGTTTCATTCTAGTGTCAAGAGTAAATTGACTTTAAAAATTGCATCCCACTTAAAAGGATATTATTTAGGTATTATTAAATGTTTCTCAAAATTATTTACATTATTTTAAAACTCAGTGTTAAAGATGGGCACCAGTGGTTCAGGCCTATAATCCTAGCTACTAAGGAGGCTGAGATCTGAGTTTCCCGGTTTGAAGCCAGCCCTGGCAGGAAAGTCTGTGAGACAATTCTCTCCAATAAGCAACTCAGAAAATGCCAGAAGTGGAGCTGTGGCTTAAGGGGTAGAGTACTAGCCTTGAGCTAAAGAAGCTCAGAGACAGTGCCCAGGCCCTGAGTAAAAGACTCAGGACCAGAAAAACCAACAACCAAAACAAAACAAAAATCTCAGCTTTAAAAAGGGGAAAATCCAGCTGGGTGCCAGTGGGTCACGCCTACAATCCTCACTACTCAGGAGTCTGAGATCCGAGAATCGTGGTTTGAAGCCAGCCTGAGCTGATAAATCTGAGAGACTCTTATCTCCAATTAACCAGAAAAAAAGCCAGAAGTATGGTTCAAGCGGTAGAGTGCCAGCCTTGAGAAGGAAAAGATAAGCAAGTATACAAGGGTCTGAGAGTTCAAGCCTCAGTACTGGCACAAAATAAGTGTAGGGGGAAGGGAATCTAAGAAATATTAAGCGAAAATTTCAAGGATGGACAATATAGGCAGCATCCATGTGATTCAGTGCGCTGTACACAGTGGCTCTGGAAGATACAATTCAGACACAAAGAGCTTCCTGTTAATACTTGTTTCTTTGCTGGAGTGAGAAGCAATACTGGCTGCTCTAATATTGCTTGTCTACCTCCCGCTTAGGAATGCATTGCTGCATGCACCTAATGCAAGCTTTACTGTGGTTAAACCATTGACTGCTTCATCTTAGTCTGGAAGAACAACATTAATTCTGCATGGCAGCCTTACCACATGTCTAATGTGTGTGCTTATTTGGCAGGAATCCTTAAGTAATTGGCAGAATTAAATTGGATGGCTCACTGGGTGTCCATGGTTCATGCCTGTAATCCTAGCTACTCAGGACACTGAAATCAGAGGATTGTGGTTCGAAGCTAGCTTAGGGCAGAAAAATCCACAAGACTTCAATTAACCACCCAAAGGTCAAAAGTGGTGTTATGGCTCAAGTGGTAGAGTGTTAGCCTTGAGCAAACAAAAGCTCAGGGGCAGCTCCCAGGCACTGAGTCCAAGCCCTTGTACCAGCTCATGCTCAAGTGAACATGAGGGTGTGTGCGCGTGTGTGTGCACGCGCACACAGCATCGGATTCTGCTGAGACCATCTGGCAACAGAACACTCTAATGATGTAACAGATTCCAGGGCAGGAGGGAAGGGAAAAGAAAATGGGGCTTCCCAGCCTCGCTGCTTTGGCTCTTGCTATACTATACCCCAAAGGCTAGGATGACTATGGAGGTACCTTGGAGGTGGACTCTTTCAGTATGGTAACCAAAGTATGCTGGGTGTGTTCATGCAACAGCTTTGTGAGAGCATGCAGGACTAGAAGTACCAGAGTGCTTACCTGCATGTGTACCTACCCCACATGCGCATCCCCAGCTTGCTCACTCCGGTGGGTGCATGCCCCACCCTCAATATGAGGCTGAGGGGAGCCTGACAGACAGAGCTTGAGTGGGGAAGGGGTGTCGCAGATGAATGACTGTAGATGCCCCAAGTAGCCTTCATCCTGGGGGCACAATTTGTAAACACCCACAGGTTGAAAGCACAGGTCTCCTCTTATTCCTAATCAAGAGCTCCCGGATTTTCATGACTCACAGTGCTTTGGGGAAACAGGACTGGAGAGTCCTGGGCCTCTAGCTCCTGCCTCCCACACCTAGTGAGGATGACAGGGCAAGTTCTGCCCAGCAACCAGGCCACCCTCCATCTGCCGTCTGGATAACAAGCTAACCCTGCTGCTGGCACAGGCGGGCTCTCTCTCCTCTGCTCTGTGGGATTAGCCTTTCAGACCCATTGTTCTTTGCTAATGGCCTAAAGCTGCCTGCCCCTTGTCCCCTCCCCAGCCTGCTGCCACAGAGGGAAGCTCTCCCCTCCCCCCGCTGGAAGGGGGCCTGTAGAAGGGTGTGTTGGTAGGGTGGGTAGGAATGCATGCCTGGTGCTAAAGGCTGTGCCCACACTGGCCAAGGGTCTTTAGCTGTAGCAGGGCCTCTCAAGTCACAATATTTTAGGGGTGTCTCTCCTTAGGCGCCTGGCTCGATTGCCACGCAGCTCGTCTTTTGCATCTTTTCAAGCTCCAGTCTTGCACCCAGTATGTGACTGTGCCCATGGCTGGACAGATAGATGACTGAAGTGATGGAGGTGGGTTGGGAGCGACTGGCTCTTGCAGAAGGCTCATCACTGTGATTATCTTGTCAGTACCCTGAGGGCAGAGGGGCAGGGCAGCACTGGCCCGAGTGACATTTAACCCATTCCAGGGTTGAAAGCCCAATTGTCCAGAACAAAGAATTAATCAAGATTAGCCCTTCCCATTTGTCTTAATTGTTATTCATTTGTACAGCAGCAGGGGAGCCCAAGGTTTCCAGTTCTGAGTGCTTTGTCTGAAAAGCCATGCAAGAACAGAAGTGCCTGAAATGTTGGGTTTTCATATTAAAAACGAAACCAAACCAAAACAAAACAGTGCCTGCATGCCCAGCTTTCTAGGGTCACATCAGCTTATGTAGGGGTTTGATCATGGCCACGATCCTCTGGATAGCTGGCTATGACCTCTGCGAGGTTCTAAGTTGTGGAATACAATCTACAGGCAGCAGTTCCCCAGGGGGCCTTGTGTGTGCCGGTTCCTTGAGCACGCGTCCCAGACTGGCTGCAGCTTTGTTGTCTGAGGCACAGCTTTCTCCAGATTTGCCGATCTTCAAAGCAATGACATGCCGTGTCAGATCTGCCTGGAGTCCAGGCACGTGGCAGGCTTCCAGCATGCAAATGAATCGGATGCTTTGCCTGTGGCCTAGAACACCCAAGCCAGCCACCCCACACCCCTGGGAGGCCCCGCAGGTGCCATACTAGGCAGGTGTATGGCTCACCATATGTTCTGACCAGCATCAAGTTTCTGCCAGAGTCTTTCAATTGCTTACCAGGTGAGATAAAGTGGGTGGAAAGAGGCCCAGGACAAACTGTGGGTGCATGAAGAAGCCCCTCTAGCAGTGACAGCCCCGACTCCCTGGCCATGATGGAGGACAGATGTCAAGGTGAGGGGTGTTGAGGTGTCTGAATGCAGTCCAGCTCTCAGGAGTCATCAACCTGGGTAATAGTTTTTAACATCTTCTTCATTTTAGACAAAGGCCATGTATAGGCCAGTGGCTCTAGTGGCTCACACCTGCAATCCCAGCTACCCAGGAGGCCGAGATCTGAGGATCTCAGTTTAAAACCAGTTCAGGCAGGGCATGTTTGTTTAACAGCTAAGTGCTTTCCAAATGCAAAAGAGCTCAGACTGGGGCAGGAAATGTGAGCCAGAAGTCAATGACTTTGCCACCCATTAAGGTCACCCAGGGAGCCTTGAAAACCCTTATTCTTAGGGTGCCCTCTGGAGCAGTTAAGTCGGATGCTCTGGAAATAAGTATCTGTATTGTTTTGTTTCTCAAATACATGGGGTTTCACAGGCAGTGAGACCAAAGGAGGAACACAAAGGCTCAATGTCTATATGTCTGTGATTATATAAAATAATATTTATCAAAATTAACTAGGAAATGGAAATGATATTTTTTTCTTTGTTGTTTTGCTTTCTTTTCTTTCATCTTGTTTTTCATTTATCTGTCTTTGGGAGAATGAGGGGGGACACAGAAATGGAAGGACAAAGGGTGGACAAATGCTCAGTAGATGCTATGTATGTTGAAAATAGCTATAAATATAATACAAATGCATTATATATTTATATAAATAGCTATAAATCTTGTAAGCAGGATGGGAGGGAAAACAAGGAGGAGGAAGGGGTGACACTGTCAAAAAGGAAATGTACTCATTACCTTACTTATGTACCTGTAAGCCTTCTGTACATCATCTTTATAATAATTAAAAAAAAACAACATGAGGTTTAATACCTAATATACTAGCCATTATCTACTAGAAAACAAAAAAAGGTTGCCTTATTAATCTTTTGCCAGGTTCCATGTTGATGATGCAGCCCACAAACTTCCCGCTATTGTGTAAATGGGCAAGGAACAGTGTGCAATACAGTCCCTCCAGCCCTTGCTCCCCTGAGCAGAGGTGCCATGGCCTGGTGGGGTTAGGGGCTTGCTGCAGGCCATACCTGTTACTAAGGGTAGGGTCTCTCTAGTCCTAATCCTCTAATGTTTCAGGCTGCTGGGGCCCAGTGAGAAGGCCAGAGAAAAGCTCCAGAAAATCGGGCTACTGCTGTGTGTCAGGATCTCTGCACACAGGAGGAAGACCTTCCATTGCTGGGTGAAGCCCCCCTTTTCTGTGAGAGCCTAATCTCAGTCATGAGCCTTTCTAGGAAACTCTCCTTGCACTCTGGTCATGCAAGGATCCTAGGGAACCCTTGGCCTAAATCTGACTGATTGCAAAGACTCCTGGGAACCCATGATGCCACTATGCACCCGGGGGACCTCAGGGAGACCAGTGTCATGAGCCCCAGCAAGCACAGTGGCAGACCAGGTGGGCACCGGCCAACATGGGGGGATCCCGTGCAGACATAGGCTCTGTCTGCCCATCTGGGTCTTACCCTGTCATTTATCAGATGATCATTTCTGTAGCCAAGGGATCGTGCCACACGGTCAGAGTGAAAGCGTTTCTCTGAAGCGGAAAGATTTGTTTCTAAAATGAGTTTGAGTGTAAACCATAGGAGGGTAAGGAGCTAAAAAAAAATCTTTGGGTGGGTGCACAGTGGCTTTTCTAGCAGGGCAGCATTTCACAGCACGTGCTGCCAACTGTTGCAAAAAAAAAAAAAAAAAGCCTAAGAAGAAGAAAGAGAGGGGGGAGATCCCTTCTTTCTTTTGCATTGTTCCCTGGAGCCAGCAGCCGGCCTGGCCAACAGCTGTGCATTGCGTGTATCACTAACAGCTGCTTTCTCCTGGGGTGAAATTAAAAGATTAGGGGGTGTGGGCACGTGCTGGCTTCAGGAGCCCAAACAATGCTTGATTTAGGGTGAAACTAGTCTGGGAGGCTGACAAAGGAGGAGGCTCCAACTTGGCCAGGGGTCAGAGGAGGGGTGGTAGGGGGGGAGTTGGCTTTGACAGAGACAAAAGGGGGAAGCAGGCGGGGTGAGGGCTGGGGGAGACAGGCCTAGTTGAAAAGAGGCCTCAGGAGCAGCTGCTCCTGCCCCAGAAATTTGAGACGGGTCTTTTCACAAACACAAATGCAGACAGAAGAATAGGGAGCCAGGCTTAGCTGAAATGGCTCGTTTGCAAATGAAAGGGAGATTGAGAGCTCTTCTCTTTTCCAAGTTTTCACCTAAGAGGATGGAAAATGATTAGGGCAGCAAGAAGTGTGCCTGAGGAGCAGATGGACCAGCCACCCTGGAGCTGGGGTTCTGTGTTTACATAACAATCAGGGCCATGTTGGGGTACGGGGAGCCAAGGCCCCTAAACTTGAAGCACAGTTTAGGCAGCCCTGATTTCCATGGGTGGGTTTCTAGCTGGGACCCCAGGAAAGAGAGACCTTGTCTGTAGCCTGGGTGGATGTTCATTTATGCAATGGGCCCAGTTAAATACATTCCATAGACAAGAAGTGATGAGTTTGCCAGCAGGAGGCAATCAGCCTACTGTGCACCCCCTGTAATGTTCTCTAGATTGGAGTTTGGCTGCTCTGGCTTGCAGATCTTTCTTCTTCTTCCCCTCTTTCCTCTTCCCCTTCCCTTCCCCTTCCCCTTCCCCTTCCCCTTCCCCTTCCTCTCCTCCTTCCCCTTCCCCTTCCCTTTTCCCTCCTCCTCTCCTCCTCCATGTATCACTGAGAGTCAGGATCAACTTCTTAGGGACTCTTGGCCATATTTCATCAAATTATGGTGACAAGGGTCTATCGCCAAAGTCAAAACCATCCATCCAGCAGAAAACCCATCCCACCGGCCACAGTGTCTCCTCCATGCCTTATGGGGCACTAGGGACATTTTGTGGGTTTACACTGGTGCCCTAAAGAAGGAATGTTGTGAGAATATTCTTGCCCCTAATGTATGAGCCCAAGCTGACCTGAAGTCACAACTAAAAAACCTGGAAAGCCTGTGGTCCCCAAGATGCCAGAGTCTTGGAAGACTGGGGACTTGCTAGGCCATGAATGACAGGCAGCTGAGAGCAGTTTGGCTTGCTTTCTTCTGCTGCTGAAAAGGGCATCTCAGAAACATCTGGTGCAATGTGAGCCAGACCTGAAGCCTGGATGGCAGTAGGCATCTGTGTGAAGGCCTGGGGGCAATTGCTGTGTTGTGGGTGCCTAAGAGAAGATCCTTGATCGTCTCAGAAAACAGAAAGGATGTAGGAGGAAGTGTGCCAACCTGCCTGAAACTGGCTCTGATATTGGTAAAAGTTTTAAAAGATTGAAGTAAGGAGGTCAGGTCTGGCCAACGCCATCACTGGCCACATGGGGAGTTGTACTATCTGGCATCTTGTCTCCATGGGTGTACCTGAATACCTAGAGGAAGGGAAGTCCCACCCCCAGGTGATGGGTACTCCTGAATCCCTGGGGACAGGGTGGACACTTGGCCTATAAGTTACTGAACCTGTCAGTCAGTCAAGTGTCTGGGCCTGGGAGCTTCCTGTAATCCTGCCCCCTGATCTGACCCTATTTGGGGTCAGACGAGTTGAAGTGCCATCATGTCATGCCACACGTCTTTGTGTTTGCATCCTGTGTCCTGTCTCCTGGCTTGTCTCTGGTAACCATAGCATCTCAGTTCAGCTCTCCATTGGAGCTGGATTGGTTTGTTGGTATTCCCTTTGTTCTTTCTTTCCTCTCTGGCCTGTTCCCTAACAGTGTCAAGGGTATTTGCGGGCTTCAGGCCTTTGTAACAACTGGCTGCCTGCAGACTGCTAATGCTTTAAAAACTCCAAGATTTGATCCTGCAAAATGTGGCTTCTCAGATAATTTACTGTGCAACAAGATAACATCTCTCCATTAGGTTATCCTTCAGTTGTCCTTGGAGGATGAATGGGTTCCTGAATCCCATTGGATACCAACATCTGTGAATGCCTAAGTCTCCTAGTGGTGTTGTGTTTGTATATTACTCTATGCACACCCTCCCATTAACTTTAAGTCATCTCCATGTGACTTTATCTTACCTAATACTATAAATGCTCTGGAAATGGTGCTGTCAAAGGGTACAGAGTCGTTTTCTCTGCTTACTAAAGAATTAAAAGGCAAGAAAGTATTTGAAGCTGACAGAGCAAGTTTACTTGAAAGTGAAAGGAAAGCTGCAAAAGAAAAGTAGATTAACTCTGTTCAGAGAAGGTCTCCCAAAAGGAATCCAACGGAGTCCTCTAAGAGGACTTGGGCTTTGCACTGATTGCTTGATGGCTTGTACATCCTCAGCTCTTTTTTACTGGTTGAATAGACATCCACGTCATTATTGGAAAAAAGAAAGCATTTGAGCAGAAGACTGAGGCACCATGGGATCAAGAAGTGCCATGATACACCATGTATTATTGGCTATATGTTTGCTGCCATTTTTTTAAATCCCCTATCTACCAATGCGTTCCTCTTTTTTTTCCTTAGAAATATTTGCTATGTTGAAACAATGTTCAGTGCAGAGGCAGTCCTCCCTCCTTACATTTGGGGAAGCTGGGTGGAAGTGATTTTTGAATGGGGCCCCTGAGATATAGAGCCTAAGTGGTGCCTCTGTATTCTCCAGGTAGAGGTGCACCTGGAAGTCTCCTAGTGATCAGAGTAATTGCTGGTACAAATGCCATGGTGATGATCCCTGTATTCCTACTCAGGGTTGTGTTCTCTGGGTAGAGTGTATGGTAGAAGAGGTGGTGCTGTCCTGAACAGTGGGCTGCCTCTCAAAGATGACTTCATACAGAGACCTTTCTATGTGAGTGAGCATGGAAGACTGCCAGGTCATTTGGACCCAGGGAACCAAAGCCCACAGCTGACCTGGTGGCAAAGGCAAAAGAGGGTGAGACTTGGCCAACCACCAGGAGGGAAGGCTCAGTATCTCACAGGGGCCTCTGTGTTCCCCTGGTGGCTGTGTCACAGGTGCCATTTCTGACAATGAGTTGTTTTCTCCATCCTCAGTCATTATTAGTGCATTAAATGGAGCTAGACAGCAGTGGCCCATGATTGTAATACTACCTAGTCAGGAGGCTGAGATCTGAGCATCCCAGTTTGAAGCCAGCCTATGCAGGAAAGTCCATGACTCTTATTTCCAGTGAACCAGTAAAAAAAGCCAGAAGTGGAACTGTGGCTCAAGTGGCAGAGCACTAGCCCAGAGTAAAAAGAGTAAGAACACCTGGGAGCCCTGAGTAGCACCAGTATTGACAAATAAACAAACCACTTCCCCTGAGGTCTCAGTTGATCTTCCTGTGGTTTGGATTGTCATTTCTGCCTACATCTTTTGTGTCACCCTAAGAGGTTAGTAAGGGTTGTGCTGACCCCATCCCACATCACCTAAGCCTGAATCCTTAAGGAGAAGTCAGGATGGCTGAGTGTTACAGTGCATATGGAGGGGTTGAATGTGCATGCTGGGTAGCAAAGAACTGCAGTCTGGACTCAGTTATCTAGACGTGTTCTCAAGAGGATTGGGTACATGGCCACTGCACTAGCTCCCTACTGGTTGGTGATCAAATGTGGATGGAAACTGTTGGGCTAAGGCTTTAGGAGACAAAGTGATCAGCCTTGATGTTACAAGGCTGCAGTGAAACAATCTTGGCTGCACATGTGTAGTTTGAGGGATGAGTGGTACAATGTGAAAGTACTCATATCAGACAACAAAGATCAATCATTGTTATTGCATTAAATTGAGCCAGGTGCCAGAGGCCCACACCTAAAGTCCTAGCTTCTCAGGAGGCTGAGATCTGAGTATCATATTTTGAAGCCAGTTCAGGCAGACGATCCATATCTTCAATTTACCAGCTGGAAGTAGAGGTGTGATTCAAGTGGCAGAGCACCTGCCTTGAGCAAAAAAGGCAAGTGAGATCACAAGGCCCTGAGTTCAAGTCCTAGTGCTGGAAAAAGAAAGAAAGAAAGAGAAGGAAGACAGGAAGAAGGAAAGGAAAGAAGAAAGGAAAGTAGATAGGTAGGAAGGAAAGAAGAAATAAAGAAAGAAAATATTGCATTGAAGTTTTTCTGGGTTCCTTGGCTTTTGGAAATATCCCCACACCGTTTGTGTTTTTTTTTCAGTGGTGCCTAAGCTGCTGGGAGTAGTTGAATGTGTTCATTTCAACTACTCAGTCCCAAAGAAGGAAATTTCATTATTTTCTACTATGTGGATAAAACTGGAGTACATTATGTCCAGTGAAACAAGCCAGACACAGTAAGACAAATGCCCAATGATCTCACTACTTGTAGAGTGCAAAGTGTTGAGCGCCTGTCAACAGAGAGCAAAACATTGATTTCCAGTGCAAAGGAAATATGGAGATGCTAGTTACAAGGTACATTGTGGCTGGACTCTGGTGGCTTACATCTGTAACCCTAGCTATCTGAAATCTGACATCTGAGGGCTAAGGACTGAGGCTGAGATCTGAGGACTGAAGTTCAAAGCTAACCTGGTAAGAAAAATCTTGAGACTCATATCTCTAATTAATCAGGGGACAAAAAAAAAAAAAGCTGTAAGTGAAGATGCAGTTTAAGTGATAGAGCACCAGTCTTGAGTGAAAAAGTTAAGGGAGAGTGCCCTAAGTTAGGTCCTATGTTCAAGGCCAAGTGCTGGCATAAAACAAAACAAAAATTGATTAGGCCATTGCTTAAAGAGTCTGCTCTAAATCATGGTAGTTGTGGTTAGTGAAAAGTACACAGTGTCCCTTTGAAAGTGACTAGGAAAGTAGATTTGAAGTGTTCCCACATACCAAAAAAATTACAATTATAAATACAACTTGATCTAGTCAGTATTCATAGTACATCTGCAGCAAACACATCAGGTTGTACATCATCAACTTATACAGTATAGAACTTGCCAATTTGCAATAATATATTCATTTCAGAAAAAGACAAGTAGTAGGGACACCCCACAGAAAGACACTTTCGGATCCTTCATGGAACCTCTACAGACATGGTGGCTTTAGTGACAGGTTTGTTTAGGACAGGACGTGGTGATATTCCTGGTCGCTGGGACTGGTATCTGTCCCCTGGGTGGGGAGGGCAGCACACGGAGGGAACTGAGGCTTTTGTGGATCATAGGGCACCAGAGGCCTCAGCACAAAGGCCCAGCTGCTGGGAATGGCAGGGGTGAAGCTTGACCATCTGTGCGGCTCTGGCTTCTGGCAGTGTTGTGGTGAGAGGCAGGTGAGGCTTGCCCACCCCTTAGTTTAGTCACAGGAGGCCTGGGTCAGAGCACCTGCTTCAGGCAGATGTGATGTGGCCTTGAGGGAGGACGCAGAGAAGCTGTCCTGTCACCCAGCAGCTTCACAGCTGCAGGCTGCCCTGTGGGTAGACTCCACCCGACCCTCTGGTTCCCAACTCTCTGCCCCAAGGTATTTGTGCTGCCTGAAAACTGGATTTCACACTCATTTTGCTCTTGTACTATAAAACACAAAAACAACAAGCCAGGTGTGATTGGTGTACCTAGAGTCTCACCTACTGGAAGACTGAGGCAGGATGATCAAGAATTCTGAGACCAGGATAGGCAACAGAATAAGACCCATCTCCAAACAACAAAACAAAAACAAAGCCAGGCACAGGTGGCTCACTTCAATAATCCTTCTACTCAGGAGACTAAGATTTGAGAACCACAAGTAGAAGCCAATCTGGGCAAGAAAATAAAAGGCCTTGAGATTCCCTTCCTTTCCAATTAATCAGCAGAAAAGCTAGAAGTGAAGGTGTGGTTCAAGTGGTAGAGCATCTGCCTTGAATGAAGGGGGGAGCTACCAGAAAACATAAGGCTCTGAGTTCAAACTCCAGTACCAGCACACATGCGCACACACACAACAACAACAACAACAACAACAACAACACCAAACAAACAAAACAGAAAAACCTCAAACAAGTCAGAATCCATTAAAGACAGAACTCAGAAACGATGCACTGGATGAAGGCATGTGAAGAGGGCTTACTAGGAGTTCAGAAGCCGTTAGCCCTCAATGGGCTTCTGTTCTGTGGTCTGGAGTTAGGGAACAGCAGTAGCCCCACTATCCTGGTTCCAATGTCTATAGGCTGTCCAAAGCCGCGCAAGAATCCCAGTGAGTGGATCACATATCCTTGAGAAGCCAAAGAAAAAGATCTGCTAGGAATCAAGACTATTTAAGATGATTTTCATTCTGCTCATGTCCACATGTGTAATTTCTATGTATGTAAGCACCGTAATCCATTGGAAAGCAACCACAATTAGTTTAAAGTTATAGGAACAGCATGCTTTTGGTACACCATGGCCTGAAAGATCATCTGACTAGCCAACTCCTGTATCTCTTGTTGTATGTGGCCCAAACCACCCACATTCCTCCTAATTCCAGCCTCCGTCTCCCTCCCTTCCCAGGGCATCAGTTGACTGGGCAAATATCTTTCCTGAAGTAGTGTCTTGGGCATAGCAGAGCTTGACTCTCACTTGGCACTTTTCCTGGGTGTCACCCTGGAGCTAGAAAACCTGAGGTCTTTGATTTAGACTTCCAGTGTTGGGAAAAATCTTAGGTTTCAGTTGCATAGACAGACAGGCTTCCCCCAGCAAAGAGGAAGGAAGGCAGTAGGACATTGCTTGCACATGAGGTCAGAAACGGGCATTTCAGGGCACAGGACTCAGAGGTGAAACAAGAGGCTCCAGAAATATCCAGGGTGGCTGAAGCAGAAGCAGAGGTCTTTGACAACCTGCAGAAAAGCCAGAGCCCTTGCTAGCCAACCCAGCCAGGTTCTTGAGAACTTGCCTGAGCCTTTCTCCCTTGTTGGGCATCTTCTCTGAGGCTGAAGTAAATTGACAATTCATTTACACACTTCTGTCTACCACGCATCATAGCCCTCAAAACCAAACAAACATCCACAGGCACAGATGCATGAGCCAAAGGGACAGTTTTCTAGAGTAGCCACTCATTTCTTATAGTTTATTTTATTTTATTTTTTTTTAAATGATAAAGCACAGACTATGCTGTCTTTACCACAGTGAGTAGGCTAATTAGACTCCTGGGTTCCCATTGTTCTTGGGAGAGCAAAGCCAAACACTCCCCCAGCAGGCCAGGGCAGCTCCTTTCTTGAAGGCATGGCAACTCCAGCCAGCAGCCTGGCATATGCTGGGCCTGGGGGTGAGGATCTGTGTGACACATGCTCAAAGGCAGACAGTTCCCACAGTGAAGATGTTTCTCCATGTAGGCCTGCTCAGAGAGGCTACAGAGGCACATATTCTCTCTGTCCTAACTTCCTCAGACCACAGGAGATGAAGACTGCCTATTGTATGTCTGTTTACCTTCCAGTTAGGGTTGAGGCAGGCCACCTTCAGTAAACTCTGGCTTCGAAAGTTTAATATATGCCCTTATGCACTCTTTTCATCAAGTAGTGAGGGCTGGCTCCCTCCCTGGAGTCCCAGCCCATCATCAGGACCCATACATTCATAGCATCCAACAATAGTGCTGACTCCTAGGTCCTGAGGAATTCTCATTGGCTGCTGGAATGTGCTATATGGAGTCCTGAGCTAACAGATATTGTGTCCCAAGACTGGTGACTACCTTATTGGGAGGAAGTACAAGTTCGTCCATGGGGAGACAGCTCATGGTGGGGGCAGAGGCCATAGGCTGCCCAGCTCCAGCCACTATCTGTGAGTGGTAATTTAATGAATTAGGGTGGTTTTAGGACAAATAAGTTTTGGGGTGATTTATTATATAGTGATAGATACTTGCAACACCTGGTGCTCTATACTGTTACCCTTTCCAGTCCAGATCAAGATTGCATTTTCCTGGACAGACACTGAAATGGATGGCCCAGAAATTCTGTGGTTTCCAGCTCTCAGAAAAGACTTCAGATTACCAAGAACCAATATCACTCCCAGTGCCTTCTAATTTACAGGTGTCTCTCTGCTTGCTTACGTTTAATTCCTCCTCCCTTGCTTTCAAAGGTCTTGCAAGCACCTTGGCGTGCTCATGCAGACCCCTAAAACAAAAGCAAGGGTGCTGGCAGAGGGGAAGAGAAACAAAGCCTGTATATCAGAAACCTGAGCTAAATGGACACTGGCTTTCATTTATCAGTAGCTATGTCTTTTTTTTTTTTTTTTAAGCATTAGTTATTAATTTCAAAAGCAAAGCAGAACAAGTACTTCAGGACAGACAATTTATTTTCCTGGCTTTTATGTTGGGGGAATACTAAATATTTGAACATTAGGCATTGGAAACATTATAAACTTCAATGTTTCCAAGAGTAATTTTTTCCTTTCTTTCTCTTTTCTTTTTTTTGCTAAGAAGAAAAGTTTTGTCCATAACTTAGTGATGTTCAATATCATTGCATAATCAGAACATTGGGAAAATTGTTTAATTCTTCTCTGGGCACTATGTATCTTTTGCAGCTGGACAAAGCCCAGGAAATCTGGGAGACAGAATCTGCCTTGGTGGCACATTGTGTAGGACAGAATCTGTCCGGGTGGCATGCTCCTTGCGGACCTCGGCTGCCCTTGTTGTGCTTTTGGCAGGAACAGAATGGTGCTTGGTGAATGCCAGGGGCAGATCTTCTGTGCTGTTGATAGAGGCCAGATCCATGTGCCTCCCGGCTCTAGACACTGTGCAATTCTGACATTCTGTTCTGTAAGTTCTGTCTGAACTCTGCATCAGGCAGAGCCCATTAGCATCTGCTTCTCCCACAGGTTGGTTGGGATGTAATATCTACCTGGTGCTTGTGGACTCTGTAGAGCAGGAGATGATCTGATTGGAGTGGGCCGCTGCTACACAAATGGCATGTGAGCAGAGCCAAGCTGCCAGTCTGGGTAGTCCTCTGATCACCAGGATGGAGTGGGTAGTTTGGACAGCTGCTGGGCCCCAGGAGCTGACCACGCCTCCCGAGCAATGACTCTGCATTTTCATTGGTCACGGTGTTGATGTATTCATTCCACACAAAAGACTGGCACAGTGGTAAGTGCTGTTTATACCTTCTTCTTTACACCCAAATAAACATTACTTCCCTGACCTTGAGAGACAGGAGCAGACATGGTGTCTGGGTGCCCTTGTCATCGGTAAGGATGTTATTATAGAATTAAGCACATACTGCTTTTGTTTCTGGCTCATTCTTCCAGCCTGTGCTCACAGAGAGAAAAGGAGAGAGAGAGAGAGAGAGAGAGAGAGAGAGAGAGAGAGAGAGAGAGAGAGAGAGAGAGAGAGAGAGAGAGACAGAGAGACAGAGAGACAGAGACAGAGAGAGACAGAGAGACAGAGAGACAGAGAGAGACTGCACTGGGGGAACACAGTGACTTCTGCTGGATGTGAGATGTCTGTATGGCATATAGCCCCCTTTTGAGGTTTTTCAGAGACCTAGTCCTGCATAAAGTGCAGGAATGTGAACACATTCTGGGGCAAGGTGAGGGTGCCCCAAGAACAACCAAGGCAGAAATTGCCACCTACATAGTAAGACAGATACAGCTCTTGACTTGCAGAAAATAAAATATGTGTAATTTTATGCTTATTTGGGCAATTTTATGTACCCAAGAGCATTATCATGCTCATTCCCCCCGCCCCCAACTTGGTGTATGCCAGGCAATGCACACCTATCTGGCTCTTGACTCAATCTCTTGCAGGAGACCTAGGCAGATATCTTACATTATTGGGCCACTCCTGTACCAATCTGTAGTCTCCGTGCTGGACAGGGTGTCTGACTTGCTCTACCTGCTTTCCTGTCTTCTGCCATAAAGATTCAGGGTGACTATTGGAGAAGACAAGAGTCTTCTCTGTAATCTTGCTTGACTCTGTTGACTGATTCATGCCTGGAGTTAGTTCCAAGCCTGCACTAAGGCATATCTTCTGTGTGTTTTTGCCACTTTTGGGGGCTCCAAGTGCCTCTATATCCTTGGGAGGATCTGAAGTGCAGGTTAGAGCTAGTGAGCAATAAAATGGTACTCCACAAAGCCAGATGCCTCCTAAAATTTATCCCACCGGTCTTTCACATCTGTAAAATGAGTGGGAAATGCCTCTCCTACTGATGCTTATAGTATAAGCAAATCATGCAATTTCCTTGGTAAAAAACTAGATGCAGGATATATAATAGGCACTTGACAAAGGATGGCTATTACTATTATGATGACCATGTGGATCTTCCCAAAACCTTGGTGAATCCAGGATGTATCATCAAATGCCTTGCTGTAGGGCTGGCTTCAAACTGGGATTCTCAGATCTCAGCCTCCTGATTAGCTAGGATTATAGGCACAAGCTATCAGCATTGGCTGGATTTGAACAGAATTCTATTGCCTAGTAATTTCATTCTACCTTTTCTTTGCTGAGATATGTAAATACTTCTTATTATGTTAAAATTGCCAACAGTACCCAGTATAGTAACACATAGTCCAGTATGTATCTCAGGCATCCCAACTAGACCATATACCCTGGGTATAGCTTATGCCTGAAGCTTTGCAGAAGTTTACTCCATGATGCTTGTACGACAACAAAATTGTATTACAACACATCCTCAGACTATGTCCCCATGTTATGTGACACACAGTTGTGCTTCCTTCCATATAAATTGAAAATCCTGGTGTGGTGGCCCCAGGCCAACTCCCTTCCTTATGGTGTCTCAGGGGACAGCAGAGCTCAGGTGTCTTTCAGCATTTCCTAGAGCATTCAGAAAAGGCTTTCATGGCCTCTGCCATGTCTGAAATTGGACATGAGTCTCATGGACTTTTCTTTCCAGTTTTGAATCTTAATCCTTTGATTGAACCATCCTAACTAGCTAGCATTATAGGTGTTGCCACCAGTGCCCAGCTGGCCACCAGTGTCCTGGGGCTTGAACTCAGGGTCTGAGCACTGTCCCTGAGCGCTGTTGCTCAAGGCTAGCTCAAGGCTAGTGGAGTCATAGCTCCACTTCCGGCATTTTGGAGAGAAGTCTCACAGATTTTCTTGCCCAGGATGGCTTCAAACTGTGATCCTCAGATGTCAGTTTCCTGAGTAGCTAGAATTACAGGCACCTGACAGTATCCAGCTTTTGACTCTAGTTTATGCTGTAAACCTTACAGAAAGACTTGTAGTTTCTGTTCCTGGTTGATGACATACTCACATTCTTGCAATATGAACTTGTGCTCACCACAGAGGACATGGTGGCTATAACACCCTTTGATTCCTTCCACACAACCTGGCTCAGAGCCAGATACATCCTGAAGTCCCGGATAGGAGTAAGATAACCTTTGAAATCTCCATTTTTACTTCTACCTGGCCATTTCAACTTCAAGGTCACACAAAATACCAATCCTCACTAGTCATGAGAGCTCCTTATGTACAATCAGCAAGAGAACTTGAGGAGCTGTTATCCTCTCCCACCTCCCCTCCCCCCCCCCCCCAAGAAGCTGCCTCCTGAGAGCACAAGGTTTCTACAGGTATCATCCTGTTGAAACTCAGTTGAACTACATCCAGAAGGATGTTTGAGAACAGGGCTAGGGAGAGAGGCATCCAGCAGTCTTCCTTAAAGAAGAGGAATTGGGGCTGGGAATGTGGCTTAGCAGTAGAGTGCTTGTCTAACATGCATGAAGCCCTGGGTTCGATTCCTCAGCACCATATAAACAGAAAAAGCCGGAAGTGGTGCTGTGGCTCAAGAGGTAGAGTGCTAGCCTTGAGCAAAAAGAAGCCAGGGACAGTGCTCAGGCCCTGAGTCCAAGCCTCAGGACTGGCAAAAAAAAAAAAAGGGGGGGGGGGGAATTAGGATTCAGAATAATGTCAAGACTAGAGTCAAAAGCCAAGTACTAATGGTTTACACCGGTAAGCTTAGCTATACAGGAGGCTGAGCTCTGAGGATCAAATAGTTTGAAGCTAGCCCAGGCAGAAAAGTCTGTGAGACTCTTTTCTCCAGTTAGCCACCAAAAAGCTATGATACTCTTATCTCCACTTACCCAAAAAGGAAGTGGGGTTGTGGGCCAAGTGAAAGAACACTAGCTTTGAGTGCAAACGCCAAGCCAGAGTGTGAGGACCTAAGTCCAAGTCCCAGTTCTGGCACCAAAAAAGAAATAATTTACTATCTCACATTTATACTTTTGAGAAAGCCTAATACTTAAAAAATCTTTAATGAAGAAGGGAGAAAATAACAAATGATACACATCACACCCTGAAAATTGACAGAATTGTACAGAAGAGAGCGAATTCTTCTTCTTTTTGTTGTTGTTGTTTTTCTTTTTTGGAAAACATAAAGGACCGCAGGAATGCAAGTTGGAATTTGACCCAGTGGACTACCTGCACTATGCTCTGATTTTGACCTCTTTGTGGCCTGGGCAGCTTTACTGGATGGTATTTCCTTCCCTATCCAGAGGAGAATCTGCACCTTTGTGCTTCTTCTGGGTCGCGCCAGTGTGGTGAGTCTCTAGAACATAGCCCTAGGCACAGTATCTGTGAGGCTTCTGTCCCAGTCCACATCTGACTCAGATGCCCGTGATCCAGGGGGGCCATCAGATTGTAAAGGGAGGAGGCCATGGAGGCCATCAGATCCCACTGATTATGACTATACACTTTGAGGTTTAAAACTGAGCCACTGCAGGGGGAAAGCTCAGGGGTCTCAAATCCATACTTTCCTCTTCTGCCTTTTCTTGATACCAATTGCGTTCCAGTCAGACTTTGATCCTTTGGGGTTAGAATCCCTGCTGCATTAGAGTTACCTCTCTGAGAATTTGATGGCCTTCCCCTGGTGTTTTAACTGTAACTGACTCCACTCTGCCCACCTGAATCTACCCAATCACTGTCATCTCCCTCCCCCTGGAAAGAATGAAGTTCAAGTGATCTCTTACCTCATTACCTCAAGCACCGTCCTATTCCAAACTGTCACCCATTCCCATTCTTCAACAACTTTCATTCCCCGCCATTCCACTTCAGGTGGAGCCTGGTGGCAGCCCTTCCTGTACATACATGTTCCTCTACAGTGGGAACAGGGAGAGCTGTCTTAATGCTCTATCTTCTCACATGCAGCACACATTTCTTTCTTTCTTTCTTTCCCTCCCTCCCTCCCTCCCTCCCTCCCTCCCTTCCTCTCTCTCTCCCTCTCTCCCTCTTCCTCCCCCCTCTCTCTTTTTTTCTTTCATCTTTGTTTTGTGCCAGTAACCCAGGCTTGAACTCAGAGCTTCACGTTTTCACTTGGCTTTTTCACATAAGGCTGCCTCTCTACCACTTGAGCCATACCTCTAATTCCAGCCTTTTCTAGTTACTTGGAAATGAGCATCTTGTGTATTTTTCTGCCCAGGCTGTCTTTGGACTTCCATCCTTAGATCCCAGCCTTCTGAGTAGCTAGGATTACAGGTGTGAGCAACTGGTGCCTGGTGGCACACATTCCTTTTTGTCTGCTCTTTTTACTAGCAGAAGGGTCCTTTCCAGAGAGCTCTATCTGGTTACTTGCACATATAGCACCAGGAAGGGTGGCCCTGTAAGTCTGAGTCTATCATACTTTCCTTCCTATCTGCCTAAAGAAACAACACACACACACACACACACACACACACACACACACACACACACATACATACACGTATATCTGGCTGTTATACATCTAGAGCAAAAATATAGAAATTTCTGGTTTGAGAAGGAAACGTCCTGAACTGTTCAGCCCCTATAGCACAGTTCATGCCAGGGTACATGACTCTAGCATTTGCACAATAACTGGACCAAAAACTTTTAAAAAACATGCTTGCACTGGTGGCTAATGTCTATAATCTTAGCTACTCAGGTGGCTGAGATCTGAGGGTTGCAGTTCAAAGCCAGTCTGGGTAGACAAACCCAAGAGGTCCTTATCTCCAATTAACTTGCAAAAAAAAAAAAAGCCATAAGTTGAGCTATGGCTCAGGTGGTAGATGGCCAGCCTTGAGTGGAAAAGCTAAGGAATAATGGTCAGGCCCTGAGTTCAAGCTCAGTACTGCCCCCATATTCCTCAAAAAGCAAAAGAAGAAAAACCATTAAATCCATCAGTGGTTCTATCATTGGAACAAGTGACCTTCAAAAACAATTTTGTAAGTGCAGAACTGCTTGACAGACTGTTCTGTTATTTGAAAGTTATACTAATAAGCTTTCTTTTCTTCTTTTTTTTTTTTAAAGCCTGAGACCAGGACTTGAACTTAGTATCTGATGTTTTTGCTCATTTGCTGGTGCTCTACTACTTAAGCCATTCCTCAACTCCTTTTTTATCCTTTTTTGTTTGTTATACTAGACTTTGACCTCAGAACCTCATGCTTGCTAGATAGGTGCCCTACCACAGGAGCAAAGCCTCTAATCCTTTTGCTTTATCTATTTTTCCCAGTAGGAGCTTGTGTTTTACCTGGAGTCAGCCTAGTTCTTTGTGGTAAGGTTTTATTAACTGTTCCCCAGGATGTCCTTGAACTGCCATCCTCCTGTTTCCACCTTTCTGTAGCTGGGTTTATATGTATGAGCCACTGTACCTGGACTAGATTTATATAACTATAAAGAAATATTGGTGGGCACTGGTGGCTCATACCTGTAATCCTTGCTACTCAGGAGGCTGAGATCTGATGATCACTTTGAAGCCAGACTGGGGAAGAAAGTCCTCCACAGGCAACAACCAGAAAACTAAAAGTGGAACTGTGGTTCAAGTGGTAGAGCTCTAGCTTTGAGTGAAGTTCAGAGACAGTGCCCAGACTCTGAGTTCAAGCTCTGAGTTAAAAAAGAAAGAAAGAAAGAAAGAAAGAAAGAAAGAAAGAAAGAAAGAAAGAAAGAAAGAAAGAAGAGAAATGCCGGAGAAAGGCTCACTTTACAAAGAAAAAAACCCAAAAGCCATGGTAAGACAATGATAGAACATTTGAAAAAGAGGGATCCTTTCTGGTTTGAGGGATCCACAAACCAGAAAGCCTTGGGTGAGATTCCTGAGCCTGACTTCTCTGAACTCTCTCACACTGGGAAACCAGTTTACCCTATTAAAGGCACACCCATGACCTAAGGGCTTTCCACTAGGCCCTGCCTCTTAAAGGTCTCTCCATCTCCCAATACTGCCATGCTGGGCACTAAGTTTTTAGTATACAGACAAACTATATTCAAACCGCAGCAGGAGAGAAAGAACCCAGCAGGCTTAGCATTCTTGAATACAGATCCTGAGATCTCAGTACAGCACTGAGTATTTCTACAGCTTGCTTGGGCCTTTGGCTAATGAGTAATCTTTCACTATTCTTATGGTGGAATTTTTTTTAGGGTGCCCCAAATTGTCCTTGCACCATTCTTTCTCTTTAAATACGAAACTTCAAAACAGGGCAGGGAAACACCTGTGAGGCTGAGGTGGCTACTTGTCACTATCTTTCTTTCTAATAACTGCTGTTGCCATAGTGGAAGTTGGGGATGACATCTTTCTGTGATATTGAGAAGCTCAGGAAGTGGTAAGAAGTATGAGAACCATCAGGGGTAGAAAATGCAAAGAGATGATTTGGGGGCTGCTCTGTAATTTCCCCTGACTGCATCTTTTCTTGGAAAAACCCTCAGTGTACCCAGACCTTGCAGAACCTGGGGAGAGTCCCCGAGGGCTTTGGGGAGATGGCACTGGAGACAAACTCGGCCTTGCTGTCCCCTCCATGGGTGGCAGTTGTCCACATGTCTGATGGGGTTGTCCAGGCATGGTAGCAAGACCAGACCCTGAAGCTGAGGGCACCCATCTGGACTAGCCAGCGGGTTCCCTTAGTAGAGGCTCGTAGCATTTCCACCCAGGATGTTCACACCGGATGTTGGCCCAGATCTTGAATGTCTGGGTGAGAACCAGAAGTGACCTTATGACTTTTGGCTAATTTCCATTTCTTGATTTTTTTTTTTTTTTTTTTTTTGCCTGCTGCAGGTGATCTTAATTCTAGGCTGACGCAGGGGGCGTCTGGGAAAGTGTGATGTGCTGTGGATTTGACGTTGTGGCTTCAGTGTTAAGTCCTGGGTGGTTGTTTCCTGGACAAAGTAGGTGAGTCCAGGTCTTGTGGGCCTGACACCAGCAGCTTACTACAAGCAGGAACACAAACTTCTGGCAAAGACTATGGTAGTTATCAGCAGTCATAATGAACTGCTATTTCAACACTTCTTGTGTTACATTTATGAAAAAGTATGAGGAGGAGGATCTATGGAGCGATCTCTCTGAGCTGTGATGGCCTGCGCAGGGGTGGCAAAGAGAATGTGGTGGGCTATGGACCTTCTGAGGTCACGGAAGGTGACCTCAGTGTCATCACGCATGCTGTGGTCCTGGGATATTTCAAAAGCACTGATATCTCAACCTAGCTTTGGCATTGACTTAAAATTAACGTCATCCTAGGTGATAGTGGATAACAATACTGAAGGAAATATGGAATTGAAAGAATATCCACACTGAATGCTCTGGGCCTGGGCATTGTCCCTGAGCTCTTCAGCTCAAGTCTAGTGTTCTACCACTTGAGCCACAGTGCCACTTCCAATTTCCTGGTTGGTTTATTGGAAATAAGAGTCTCATGGACTTTCCTGCCTGGGCTGGCTTTGAACCACGATCCTAGATCTCAGCCTACTGAGTAGCTAGGATTACAGGTGTGAGCCACCGGGGCCTGGCCCTTTCTCTCTCTCTCTCTCTCTCTCTCTCTCTCTCTCTCTCTCTCTCTCTCTATCTATCTATCTATCTATCTTAAATGCCAGCATTGGCATTGAACTCAGAGCCTGCACTCTGTCCCTGAGCTTTTTGCATTCAAGCTACTGCTTTGCCACTTGAGCCATGGCTTCCCTTCTGGGTTTTTGCTGAGTGGTCTCATGGACTTTTCTGTCCTAGCTTCAAACCATGCTGAGTAGCTAGGGTTACGAATAGGAGCCACCCATGCCTGGCTGGTAGCTTTTTTCTTTTTTGGTAACTTGAATGCAATTTTAAAAATAATTATAATGCAAAATCTTGGAGTATACTGTGTATTTATGTTTGCCTTGCAGTCAGACTCCTGTGTTGGCACCTAACTACCCCTATGATATTAGAAGAAGGGTTTTGGAAGGTGAGTAGGTGAAAAGGGGAAACATGATGACCCAAATTAGTGCTCTTCTAAAAGCCTAAGGAAGTGCCTCTTGCTAAAATGGAAAAATGAAGGCACACATACCTGTTGCTTTTGATGAGGTTAAAACCTTATTGAGTTAATATTGAAGCAATAACTTTGTGTGTGTGTGTGTGTGTGTGTGTGTGTGTGTGTGTGTACACTGGTATAGTGTGTATATACTGGACCTGTGTTCTGTCCTTTAGGTTTTTTGCTCAGGGCCGACAGTCTAACACTTGAGCCACAGCTCCTTTTATAGGATTTTGCTGATTAATTAGAAAAAAAAAGTTTCATGGACTTTCCTTCCTGGCCTGGCCTTGAATGATTGATGATCCTCATATCTCAGCTTTGTGAATAGGCATGAGCCATTGGTACATAGTTTGAAGCAGTATCACTAATAGAGAACAAAGCACTGGGGACTGGGATTGCTGTTAAACACAGAGGAGCAGACTACTCTTTCTCCCCTAGTCATTCTTTCACTCAACAGACACGGATTGGCATTCTTACCATGTACAAGGAACAGCACAGAATTTTGGGACTTCACTGAAGGTATGAAAGACTTTCTCTGCCACTCAGCTTAGTTTTGTGTTTTTTTTTAAATAATCAAAAGGATTTTTAATAATACATATAATATACATTTATTTTATATCATACTATGTGTTAAACATTTATACCATATACATTATATTATACACCCTGTATACATATACATACATATATACCATATACCTTTATACCACATACATTATACACATTATACCATATACATATATTATATGAACATACACACATACATATAGTTATATATGTAGTTATGCATACATACATATATGTACACATATATATGTGTATTTATAGATATAGATAGAAAGATAGGTAGGTAGGTAGATAGACAGACAGACAGAGAGATGTTCATTCAGAACTGTGAAACACAAAATGGGTATCAGGTTATGGTGCTGGTACTGGGGCTTTAACTCAGGGTCTCACACTTTCTATTAATTTTTTTTTATCCAGGCTGGTACTCTACCACTTGAGCCATATCTCCACTGCTGGCTTTTTTTTCTTTTTCTTTTTTTGTTAACTGGGGAGAAAAGTCTCATGAACTTTTCTTCCCAGGCTGGCCTCAAATTGTGATCCTCAGATCTCAGACTCCTGAGTAGCTAGGACTACAGATGTGAGCTACCAGCACCTAGCTCCTGGGGAGCTGTATCACTTCCCTTCTATTGAAAGTCAACTCTCTGCCAGGCATTATGACAACCTATTCCCTTATACTGGCTTCTCATATTCTGTCTGTGTCCATACTTGATAGAACTTTATAGAAACTGAGGGACAAGTCATGTTCTGTAGCTTATGTTGTTTACCAGCATGGCATATTTCCACCAAGTAGCGTTGCCTTCACTGCTGGCAGTGATTAGTGGAGTTAGGCCTATTGAAGTCCTATGGTCTCTAGTGTTCCTGGCTATGTGTCCAATCAACCAGGGAGGAAGGAAATGAGGA
Source organism: Perognathus longimembris pacificus (assembly GCF_023159225.1). Classification (NCBI taxonomy): domain Eukaryota; kingdom Metazoa; phylum Chordata; class Mammalia; order Rodentia; family Heteromyidae; genus Perognathus; species Perognathus longimembris. The sequence goes on from NC_063161.1 coordinate 105,094,689, forward strand.
CTACTGGAGAGCCCAACCTGTGGGGGTTTCCTGGCCAGAGTCCCATCCTCTTTGTGGTTCCAGTGTGAGCATAGCAGTCAAGAGCCATCGGAAGAAAGCATTTTAAAATAAAATCTGGCCTGTGACTAAACATAGCAAAGGCAGTGAAGAGATGTGTGTGAAAACCTAACCTGTTGGGTGCCAAGTTTGTTTATTCTTGGCTAACAATGACTTCCTGTTTCTAAGAAAAGAGGTCCCTGGTGGACATAAAACATTTCTTACAAAACATTTTTTTTTCTTTTTGCTGAGCTCAGGCCAATGACTCAATGCCATGTGGATTATATTTCTTACAATGCTCTGGGCTTTTAAAAAAAAATCAAGGGTAAAAGTGTTGGATAGAAGCTTTGGGAAGTGGGTTGTCCCCAGTGTAAACGGGCTATTTTCTCATATTTCTTTCTGTAGAGTTGGGGCCGCCAGGCTTGGGGAACCTGGGGGAAGTGGATGGGGAGTGGGATGGTGATAGTTTCCCTCTGTGCTCTGAGGGCTCAGTTGTGGGCACAAGTCAGGGGGCCTTGTTTCTCCTTCCCAAATGATGTTCATTAGTTGGTGCTTGCAGTTCACAGGCTAGAGTTTCAGTTAATAAAGTACCACATGCTGGGCAGCTTAAAGTCTTAACACAAGTTCACAGTTGTGGAAAACTACAAGTTAGAGATGTTGGCAGGGTTTTAGATCCCTCTGAGGGTGGATGGGGAATCTGTTCAGGCCTCAGCTCTGGAGGCTTCTGGTGGTCCTTGGCACTTCATGGCTCAGAGAAGCATCTACACTTCTTTGCTTCTATCTGCAAGGGGAATTCTCTGCCTGGGTGGTCTTTTGAGGTGACCCATTTCTCCCTTTTTGTAAGGATGCCTGTCATCTTGGATTAGCATCCAAGGTTTGATGGTTTGATGACCCTGTCCTGACTTGGCTGTCTACAAGGACCTTGTTTGTAAAGAAAGTCCAGCCACAGGCTGTGGAGGGGAGGACTTCAACATATTTTTTTTTTTTTTAAAGAGGGGGGTATAATTCAGGCTTTCATAGAGGTCATTTTCAAATTCCTTCTTTTTCTACTCCAACTGTTTCCCCATACCTTTTTCCTGTCTGGCTAACAAACTCCCTAGCCAAGTGAATGAGTTGGGGTATGGTGAAGTTGCTGTAACAAAGATGGCCCCATTTCCTTGGCCCCATTAGGCAGTGTACCTGTAGCAGGCAGAGATCTCCTCCTTCCATTGCTCTGTGTTCAATCCTTACCTGACAGCTGTAAGGAGCTCTTCCTGTCCTGACCTGGAGCCTCCATGCTCATTCCCCTTGTACTGGCATAGAAAACGTGGTTCCAGCATGCCTGCCATCCTTGTGCAAAGTATCATCAGGAAGTGGAAAGCCTAATGCTTTGCTTTTCTGGCCCGTGGCAGCTGTTTACTCCCTAAGAGCAGAGGAGTTTGAATGAAGTGGTCTAGGATGGATCCAGCTTGGCTTCACCTTTGTACCTGCCAGCATCTTTATCTTTCTGTTAGAAGTGGTTGCTTGTGACTTGCATGAGAAGCTTGCCCTTGGGCTGCCATGGGAGCCATTTTTATGTGCCCTCCTCTCCCCGCCCCCCCCCGCCCAGGTAGCTCACATTTGGCTGGTATGGACTCTGAAGGCGCTTTTCTTTCTCTAAGGGATGCTTTAGGGCACTGGGATGATAGCTGAAGCTGGCTGTCTGCCTGAACTTACCTTTAGTGGCTTCCCCTTGCCCTCCCTCCTGCAGTCCTCTTCCCATGGGCACTACTCACGACAAGCTAACACCTTTAGAAATCAAGCCAATTCATGGTTCATCTCTGCTTCCGGGATCCTGGCCTAATGGCACTGACACAGTGCCCACAGAGAGCAGGTGTGTGAGACACACCTGAGTGAACAAGGAGGAAGAGGTGTTGCCCTTCTTGGGACACTGGGTCTCAGCCAGATGCCAGGCAGGCCCTGAGGGGAACAATTTAAACACATGTCACAGAAGAACAGGAGCAGAAAGCCATGTGGACTGACTGTGGAAGACCAGGGCTCTCAGTCCAGTTCTGTGCCATCCCAACCCTGCACAGCCATCCTCATGGCCTGTGTGAAGAACTTCATCCTTCCTGTATCTCCTTGTTTGCAAACTGGAGTGGTGGTATTTTTTGTGATGATTCCATGAGAGCACAAAGCACAGCTTGTACTTGCCAGTGTCTGGTGATTGTTCAGTGTGTTGGGAAAGATTGGAGAAATGCTACGTGCACATGTACCTGCCTACACATTCAGGAACACACACACTGTGCATGCACACAGGCACACACCACATGTACAGATACATGCCAACACACACATATACCTTACATCCTACATAATGCGTACATGCATGCACGAACTGCACATGGCAGAGACATATATACCACAAACATGGGTATATAAACACAAACATGTGTATACACATGGATACCCACTGAACATATAGAGGAATATACCACATGCACACTCACCACATACAAACACAAACACTTCATATCCCGCATGCAGGTATATACTCATTTGTACACACATTCTCACTATGCATACACACACTACATACTACATAGGTGAATACACACCCACACATATACAAATAAACCACATCCACATATATATACATACACACATACACATATGTGTACATACAATACACACCGAGAACAACTGAGACCACCCATGCAGGCCTACTTCCTGCTGGCTGGTGGCAACACTGTTCCTTTGAGGAAGTTCAAAGCATTAAGAACAGAGTCACAGGCTCCTGGGGCTCTTGGCTCCTCTTTCCTTAGAGCTGCAGTGGGAACTTAAGAGTGGCAGAAGCCCTTATGGTTAGCACCAGCATCTATGTCTCATGGAAGGCAAATGCACCAGGTCTAGGCACAATGCCAGGCATCCCCATCTGTGTCACTCCCATTGATGCCTGCTCCTTGCCTGATGGCTTAGGGATGAGCATCAAGCACTTAGAAAAATTGTCCCAACCCTATCAGGAACTGGTTCCTTCTGGGGGTGTTCTAACACCCTTGGCAAGGTCTTATATGTGTATTTCTATGAAACACATAACCCCAAACATAGTGTCTTAAACAACAGCATTCCATGGGCATTGGTGGCCCACACCTGTAATCCTAGCTACTCATGGGGCTGAGAGCTGAGGATCACAGTCCTTTGGGGGCAGGTGGGGAGACTCCTGCAGCTACTTCTTGGTCAGGTGGAGGTTTGTGCCCAGGCTTCTGGGCTGTCATTTCTATGGGACTCTGTTAATCCTGAAAACCAGAGTGTAAGACAAAGGGTCCCGTGGAGACTCTGCAGTGGGGTACATGCTAAGGGAAGCAATTAGGGGAAGGAACATCGTATAGTTGCTGGGGCTCAGCTTTCCTGTAACACTGCTTGCTGCCTGTCTCTTCTTGGCTCTGTGTGTGTGTGTGTGTGTGTGTGTGTGTGTGTGTGTATGTGTGTGTGTGTGTGTGTGTGTGTGTGTGTGTGTGTGTGTGTGGTGGGGCTTGAACTCAGGGCCTGGGTGTCGACCCTGAGTTTTTTCACTCAAGACTAGTGCTCTACCACTTTGAGCCACAGTACCACTTCCCATTTTCTGGTGGGTAATTGGAAATAAGAGTCTCAAACTTTCCTGCCTGTGATGGCTTCAAACTGCAATCCTCAGATCTCAATCTCCTGAGTAGCTAGGGCTACAGGCATGGACCACCAGTTCCTGGTCTTGAGAATGACATCCTGTTTTTTATTTCTCACAGGCAACTCACAGGTCCAGCCTCAATACCAGGAGGTGAGATACTGGAAGCTATTTCTTCCAGTCTACTTCTGGCCTTTTCCAGGTCCCCTCAAATCTCACTAGCATTGCCATATTCCTTTCAAGTAGAGATGCTTGTAAACAAAGTCCAAGGCTCCTTCGATGGAGTAGCTATGTACAGCTGCTTGGTCTGCAGACTTGTGAACCAAAACAAGTCCTTCTCTCTGAGTCTCCTAGGACCCATAATGGGTGGAGAGACAGACACAGGAAAACAGGCCTCAACTTTGCTGGTCACAAAGGGGAAGATAGGAAGCTTACAGAAGGCACTGTTTCTTTTCTTTCTTTTTTTTTTTTTTTTGCCAGTCTTGTGCCTTGGACTCAGGGTCTGAGCACTGTCCCTGGCTTCTTTTTGCTCAAGACTAGCACTCTGCCACTTGAGCCACAGTGCCACTTCTGGCCATTTTCTATATATGTGATGCTGAGGAATCGAACCCAGGGCTTCATGTATATGAAGTAAGCACTCTTGCCACTAGGCCATATTCCCAGCCCAGAAGGCACTTTTTCATGCAGTCCTGAACTCCAGCACACACCTCAAATTCTTGAGTGGAGAGAACAACTTCTCCATGGCTCTCAGACCTCTGATCCAGGCTTTTGATTTTGTTTCATTCATCATCCTTAATCTTTCATGAAAGACAATAGGTACTTGCCTGCTTCCTGCCAGCCAGTGGGATTTTTGCCTGTCTTCATTTAGCACCATCGTTGTGGCTTTCCAGTTAAGTTGGCAGTGATTCTTCCTGATACAGTTTCCTCAAATGCTTGTGGGGTCTTCTGTGAATCTCATTGGGAAAAATCCATAACCACACATCCCTTTGAGGAAAGTTTTTCTCTAGACTCTCACTGAGACAACAAAGGGACAATATCCTTAAGCTTTCTAGACATCTCGTAGTTCAGTTACTAGAAAAATGTGAGGTTCATATGCATTCTCATGAAAGGATTGATTCTTTGTGGCTGAGCATGGTAGCTCATGAGTTCGAGGCCAGCTGAAGCAAAGTTAGCCAAAGCTAATTACTTTTTTTTTTGGCCAGTCCTGGGCCTTGGACTCAGGGCCTGAGCACTGTCCCTGGCTTCCTTTTGCTCAAGGCTAGCACTCTGCCACTTGAGCCACAGCGCCACTTCCTGTATATGTGGTGCTGGGGAATTGAACCCAGGGCTTCATGTATACGAGGCGAGCACTCTTGCCACTAGGCCATATCCCCAGCAAAGCTAACTACTTGTTAAAAGCTACTTTGAAACCTAACTGTCCAGGTCAAGCAAAAAGTTATTGAGACCTCCATCTCAACTAGTAAGTTGGGTATGGTGGGGCACACTTGTCATCTCAGCTATGTAGTGTAGTTTGGCTCTGGGACAAAATGCAAGATTCTATTTGAAAAATAATTAAAGCAGCAGAGCAGCTGTTTAGCAAGTGTTAAGCCCTGAGTTCACACACCAGTACTTCCAAAAAAGGGGAGAAGGGCTCTTTGTGTGCCTCAGTACTGTCTCCTAATGGTGCTTTGATCACTCTGGGGTTCTAATAAAAGATTGTATAATCATACTACAGCTTTGTTTCTCAATCATGTTTAAATGTTGCCTAGAAAAATATATACATATATATATTTAGCATATTTTGCTGTTCTGTCTTTCTCTTTTTTGGGATACTCAGGATTTAACCTAGGGCCTTGAGCTTGCTAGGAAAGGGATTCATAAATTCAGTTACACTTCCATCCCTTTTTTTCTCTTTTGTTTTAGAGAAAAGGTCTTGCTAACTTTGCTTTGGCGGGCCTCAAATCCACCACCTTCTTTCCTTTATCTTCCAAGTAGCTGCGATTATAGGCATGAGCTGCCACATCCCCTATTGAGGTACGGGAGATAATAGAACTGTGTTCATTCTTTTTATGCTCAACAATTTTTTTTGATACAAGTTACCCCTGTCCTCTCTCCCCTCTTCATATGAACAGCAAGCAGAAACCTGATAGTGCCCTCAACGTTTTCCTTGGACGTCTTCTTAGAGCGACACAGTTCACTGGGTACAAGTTCTGTTTCCACATAACTGTGACAAATGTTACTCTGCTTTCTGCAACCCTGTGGTGGGATCCTCTTCCTCACATTTCCTAGAACACATTGCTGTGTTTCTCTTGAGCCTCTCTGAGAGTCCTCAAAGCCCGATTCCTGCTGGATCCACAGGATGAGGCATTTACATTAAATCTCTCATACCAAATCTGTCTTATGTGTCTATTACTATGGAACACATGACCCCAAATATTGTATCTTAAAACAATAGCACTGGTGGCTCACATCTGTAATCCTAGCTGGGATTTGAGGGCCCTAGTTTGAAGCCAGGACAGGTAGAAAAGTCCTGTGAGGCTCTGATCTCCAATTAACCAGCAAAATACCAAAAATGGAGCTATGGCTCAAGTGGTAGAATGCCAGCCTTGAGCAAAAAGCTAAGAGATAGAACCCAGGCACTGAGTTCAAGACCTAATATGGGCACAAAAATAAAACTAAAAAAAAAGTATATTTACTACATTCAACCTCCTCACTGCTTAAGTCTCCCAGATTCATGAACAAAGTGCAGATTGTGATTACTTTAGGAAACTCCATTTTGGATGGTTTGTTACTCAGCTATAGGCAGCCAAAGGGCTGGCTCAAACTCCAGTCAATATGCCTTCAGGATCAAGGAGAAAAGTAAAATAGGGAGGCTGATTATGTCCCCCTTTCTCCATCAAGCTCTACTTACCTGTGTTTCATCAGCACATTTACACAAAGCTGGAGCCCCAGCAACCACTGGGCTGCTTGAGGTCTGCTTGGAGTTAACTGTTGTTTCTTGTGCTTGGTGGTTCCTGCTGTGGCTCTGGGTCCCTGGTGGCCCCTAATGACTGTTATTACAGCCTGTGGTTCTGGGCTTGATTAGCACCACAGGATGCTAAAGTGAATGTATCAACTTAGGAGACAATATTATCCTCCCTACCTCTGATACCTTTCATCAGATACTGCCATTATCTTATAAGTATTTTATCTCATGGAGGGGCAGGAGGAACCTTCCAGAACTTTTTTCATTCTAGATGCCAAGCCTTCAGTTGAAGTGCCTAAGCCTCCATGCTTAAGGCCTGTTAGGAACAAAGCCTGGTCTCTGATTTCTAGCCTGAGCTCTTGGATCAGCATGGACATTGAAACAGCAACTGAAGGGTGTTTAGAGAATTCCACATTGTTGGCACCTGGCTATTCAGGGTAGTCATCCTGGTGTGTGGTTTTCATTCCAAGACTCAATGAGACTTGAGTGCTATGGAAGGCAGGTTGCCATACATATACAATGTATTTTTCATGCTTTTTGTTAAGTAGAAAGCACTTTGCATAGCAGCATATTAACTCCCTCAAGAGTACAGTTCTGTACTGTCAGGCACACTCTTGTTGTGAAGTCCATCTCCAGAACATTTTCATCTTGCAAGTCTGCAACTCTGTACTCATTAAGCAATAGTTTCCTATTCTATTTGTTGGCAACTGCCAGCCTGCTTTCTGTCTGTGTTCTTTTGACTACTCTAGGAACGTCATATAAGTGGACTCATGTACTGTTTGTCTTTGTTGACTTTTAGAATAATGTCCTAAAGATGCGTCCATGTTACCCTATGTGTTATGTTTTTTCTTCTTTTTAAAGGCTGAGTTATATTCCATTGGGTAGATATATTTTGCACATTCACCAACTGGTGCTTGAATGGCTTTTATTCTCCTCTACAGCAATGTTGAAATGAACATGAGCATCAATTTTTCTGTTCCTTGCTACTGTGGACTGTAGTGACAGTTGCTTATTTTTCTTGTACAGGAGCTTGAACTCAGGGGTCTTGGCATTGTCCCTTAGCTTTTTCTTCCAAGGCTGCCTCAGCTCCACTTCTGGCTGTTTACTGGTTACATGGAAATAAGAATCTTATGGACTTTCCTGCCTTGTCTGGCTCCAAACCTTGATCCTCAGCTCTTAGCCTCCTGAGTAGCTAGACTTATAATTGTGAGCTACTAGTTCCTGGCTGTGATGGTCCCTTTTTATTTTATTTTTTCTCCCTGGGAAGACTCAGGGTAGCTAGGACCAGTAGCAATTGTTTGCCTGAGGCTTGGGGACATGAGCCTAGGCTAAGACTTCCCTGTGAAGCCTTCTGGCAAAATAGATGGGCATGAAGCATGCAGAGAAACCTGGCCAGAGGCTGGCTTGGGCAGCTGTTGGATTTCCTCACACACGAGGGGCCCAGGTGCCACCAAATGCAGTCATGAATTACTCCTAACTAGTTTCCTGACAGATATAGATGTAGTCCTGTCTGTTGCAAGAAAAGGAGTCTCAGGTTTCCTCACCCAGCTGGAGTCTAACAGTGTCCTTGACTGTGGCAATGTTAACCCATCTGTGTAGATGCATACAGGCCTCTGGGCCTCCTGGATTGTCTGTAAAATCTGCAATGAGACCTAGTTGACTGAAGAAATCCTAAAGGGAGCAGCAATCCAAAAGAATGCAGAACAAAGCCAGGTAGACAGATAGGAAGGTGCGGATTCCTGGTCTGATGGCCTGGCCCAAAAGATATCAGGCAGAATGAAGAACTGGTCATAAAATTTGATGGGTGGATGAAGCTTGCATGACAGATAGGCCAGGCTGGGATAGGCTGGAGAAAGTAAGGGAATGAGCCCAAAAGGTCATGACCTGGGTGGCTTTCCAACCTACAGGGCAGACAGAGCATTACAAACTTGATAACCACCCAGGAGAAATTTCTAGAGGAGACATAAAGATAGGGCTGATTGTGGGCTGGCTACTGTGATAAATAAGAGAGATGGCAGGGAGTGGGTCATAAATCCCTGGGTTTAGGAGGTGATAGGAGTTAAAGACCCATATGGAAGGGAGAAGGATCTCGTTGCATTTCCCATAAAGTATTTTCTTTGGCTCTTAAATCAGTCTCTAATGACTTTGAACATAGGCATTCTGGTAGGGCCTGGGAGGATCCTTAGCTCTAAATGACACTAAACAACTGGGAGATAAGGTCATTACTGTCTGGACCAGAGGGGCCCTATTGGGCTGAGGAGGCCCAACCAATCCATCTGCTCCAGCAACTTTGGAGTGATATGTGGTGTTGCTTGGGTGCTACCTCAGCTCCCCTGCGCCCATACTCTACCTGCTCTGCCCCCATGCTAGTACAGTGGCCTTTCTGGCTGAATGGCTATCAGCTACCATCTGTTCTCTGGGCTCTGCCTTGGCCTTGGCTGGGACTTCGAGTTGGGCACCCAACACCACAGCAGGCCAGGCACCCCAATGGGATCCTGGTGGCGTCTCTGTGTCCCTGTTTCCTCCTCTGTAAGAACTGGCTTACATCTACAGGAGCTGCTGTCCTGGCTTGTTTTCCAGGGATGGATTTGCACAAGATTCAAACTGACCTTTGTGTCACAATGAAATCAAAGCCAAATGCAGTGTATTTAAAGGTGATTGGAAAGGGCAGAGACCTGTATCCCAGGATGATGTGGCCCGGAGTGGCTCTTGGAGAAGACTTTATAACCTAAAGTGACTTGACTAGGAAAGACTGAAAAAGATTCGAACCAAGCACTTACACACAAACCCAGAAAGAAAACAAAGTAAATAGAAGGGAAAGGAAAGAGGGAAGACACACAAACACAGTAGGATTTGAAACATTAAGTAAGTGGGAAACAAATTTAGTAGCTAGCATCCGGGCAATTGAAGCCAGATATTGTGAAAATAAGCCTTCCCTCTCTAGCATGCCACACACAGGTCCTTGGGGGGGGGGAGGGGGGGAGACAGAGAGACAGAGACAGAGACAGTGAGAAAGACAGAGAGATAGAGGAGACTGAGAGATAAAGAGAGGAGAGTCAGAGATAGAGACAGAATGAGAGGAGAATGAGAAAATGAGAGATAGAGAACGAGAAAGAAATAGAAAATGAAAGAAACAGAATGAGAGAGAGAGAATGTCAGTGGAAAGAGAGTGTTATGGAGCTTTTATACTGATACATTTAGAAATCCATAGAGAAATAATTATTTTTCTTAGAGCATACAAATTGCCTGAGAATCGGAATCCCAAGTGTTCCCAAACCACAGAGGAAATGAAAATGTCAACCTAACTTGCATACAAATAGTATACTCAGTAGTTTGTAGACTAGTGTCACCTCAAGAAGTAGCTAGTCTGCATTACTTACAATACTTTTCAGGGTACTAAAAGAAAAAGGAAGATGGTGCTGGTGGCTCATGACTAATCTTAGCTACTCAGGAGGCTGAGATCTGAGGATCATGGTTTGAAGCTAGCCTGGGTGAAGAAATGCAAGAGGAAACTCTTATCTCTAATTAACCAGCAAAAGAGCTAAGGCCCTGAGTTCAAGCCCCAGTACTGGCATATGCACAAAGAAGAAAAACAGAGCAAGTTTTTCCTGTTTCAAATAGTGAAGTTAGATAGAATAAATCAGAATGGTGTTCTGCTGTGTCTCTACCCCAGGACATGTGGTGGGTTGTATATTGTGTGTATGATGCAGTGTGTATGGTGGTGTGCACGTTATGTGTGTGTAGTAGTATGGTTGCATGGTATGGTTTATGTGGTATTGTGTATGTACTTGTGGTGAATGTAATGTGTTATGTGTGTGGTGTTAAATGTGGTATGTTTATGTATTGTGGCATGTGGTGTGTCTATTGGGCTGTATATAGGGTGTGCGTTGTATGGTTTGTGTATATGTATTTTGTTGTGTTGCGTTGTGATGAGTGTGATGGTGTGTTTTGGTATGTGGGTGCATGTAGGATGTTTTTGGTATATGTAAGGTATTGCATAGTTTGTGTTATATGTGAGTTGTGGTGTTTGTGTGTGCGTGTATATATGTGTTGGAGGTATGATGTGTGTTGCATGATATATGTGTGTATGTTGTATATATTGTGATGTGTCAGGTGTCTATAGAGTATGTGTGTGCTGTATAGGGGATGCTGTATGGGAGGTGTTTTATGTGCTGTGGTGTGTGTAGCATGTGTAGTGTATGTTATGTGTGTTGTGGTATATATGAGTAATAGGGGGTTGCAAGTGTGTTATGGTATGTGTATGGTGTATTGGTGGCGTCATATGTGGTGTGTATGATGTGTGTTGTGATGGAGTGTGTGTTGTGTGAGTTATGAGATGTGTATTGTGGTATATGTATATGGTGTGTGTACGTGGTATGTTGTATTGTATGTATATGGGATGTGTTGTATATGTTCTACTGTGTGCATGGGGTGTGTTGTGTGTGTTGGGCATGTTGCACTGTGTGTGTATGGGATGTATTGCGGTGTGGTGCCTCTATATGGTGTGTGTGTGTGTGTGTGTGTGTGTGGTGTGCAGTGGGCGGCTGTAAGGATGAGGGCCCTGCATGAGGCGCAGAGCTCCCAGAGCGTGCAGCCCTGGGTCAGGCTGGCCCACAGCTGCTCTGTTTACTCACTGTGTAGTAAACAGAGCCACAGCACAGGAACAAAAGTGGCTGGATTTTAAGAAAACAAACCCCACGTGGACTTGAGTGGGCTGTGAGAGTCCATAAACCCCACTTCCTGCTGTTGCATCCCCATCCCATGAGGGCTCCGGGGGGGGGGGTGGGGGCTGGCTGGCAGCTGGAGTCTGTTTACCTAAGGCGCCTGGGCACGGTTTGGTCCTGCAGGGGGAGGTGGTGATGCTCTGTGGGTCACAGGGCCTCGTGGGTGTCAGGGGCATTTGCCCTCCGCTGACCTTTCGTCAACATGGGTGCATTTGTCCATTGCAGGCTCTGGGGGAAGGGGGAGGAGGACAGGTCTGGGGAGCGGGTACTTTCCTGTTCCCTGGGAGCTCAGGGTAGGGCCACTCCAGGCTGGGCACCTTCTGGTTTGTGTCAGTTGCTCCAAATCAAAACTAGCTCCAGGAGTGTCTTCAGTGACTTCTAGAACCCCATAGCACTGTTGTACTCAAGAATAGTTAAAGGTTTTCAGTGTCAGAAAGTTCCAGAGTGCTTTGCACACTCTGGTCTTTAAGGAAGCTTTGCCTAATTTACTGCATTGGGGTCCTGATGTCTTCAGAGAGATTCTAGTATGGTTACATTCATTCCCTCTCCCTCTCCCTATCCCTTTTCCTCTTCCCCACCCCTTCCCCTTCCCCTTTCCCCCTCATTTGTATTGTGGCTTGAACTACTGGGTGCTGTCCCTTTGCTTTTTCACTCAAGGCTAGCACTTTACCACTTGAGCAACAGCTCGACTTCTGGCTTTGTGGCTGGCTAATTGGAGATAAGAGTCTCATAGCTTTTTCCTGCTCAGGCTGGCTTTGAGTCACAATGCTCACAACTTCCTGAGTAACTAGGATTATAGGTGTGAACCACCAGGGCAGACATTCTCTTATGAAAATACATGATTCATGCTTTGTGCCTATTATGCTTCCAAATGGGATCTAAATGAAATGAGCTGCCATCTCTCCACCATCTCTCTTGGTACACATCCCCTGAGATGTCCTCATTTCAAGTGCACCATGCTTTGCAATCTTAATGACAGCAGCTCCAGACTAACAGTCTTCCCCATGTCTTACCACTTGATTTCCCTCTGACAATGCTCTTGCTTTTGTGTCCTCTCAGCCCTGTGACTTAGAGTACATTCAATCCCCTGTGGGTCCCCACTCCGCCCAGTGTGGCTGAGACTTCTACTCTCTGTGGCCACCTCCATGTGTCCCCTCCCAGCCTCAGTTCCCTGGGGACCCCTCTCTGAGGATGAAATCTACTCTGGGTTGCCGATACTGGAGGCTGCAGGCACTCCTCTAATCAGCTGCCTAGCCTCGCTCAGTGCAGAGAGCACTGTCATTAGCAGGGACCATGCAGGACTCAGCACCCCAAAAGCCCCCTCTATGTTTTAATCCTAAGGAGCAATCAGAAAAAGGCAGGGATTGATCTGTTGCCCCATAGCCCCAAATTGGGTATCCAGTTCCTGAAAAATCTCCCAGAGTGCCCCAGGCAGCTCTGAGAAACCCGGAAGGCTGGGAGGACAATGGATTGTGAAGACTGAGATAGACTTTGCTACTTATGAAGACATGAAGGGCCGAAGAGTCCTGGCTCTGGGCCCTCAGGACACCACATCTGGGTGAGGTCCAGTTGAAGAGAAAAAGCACCTACCGCCGAGTACCCTCTGCGCGCTCTGCTCCCGTCTGTGTTCTCAGCAAAGTGGGCTTGGAAGAAGGGTTTTTGCTGTCTGGAAAGAAGCTCTGTGCAGGTGGAAGGACTTGGCCCAGATAGCAGCCAAATGTGTAAACAAAGCTGGCTGGATCTATTTAAAAAAAAAAAAAAAAAACCTATAACGAATTGCTGTCCTGGAGGGGAGGACTCAAGGGGCCCATTGGGGATCAGGCCGCTTGGACAATCAGAGACTTACAAATCTTACACTGGTTGTGGAAAGGCTACTTATTTATTCCCTTTTCTATTTTAGTCTCTGGGAGAGGGTAGGCCTTGATTTCCTTGGAGGGGCACCAGGCTGCTCTGGACCACAGAGATGTCAGCCATGCCTGGGGTGTAGTGCTGGGAGGTGGCAGGATGGGGGCGGGGGGGGGGGCTCTCCCTGCTGGCTGCAGGCCCAGGCCCCTTTCCGTGTCTGCTTGCTTTGCCCTAATGACCTCCCAGATCATTTGGTCAATCTGCTGGTGTGCTCCAAGGCAATGGGGGAAAATGACCCTGTCTTCTAAGAATAGCCACTGCTGGGGATGAGGAGAAGAGCAGGTCATGTAGTTTTAGTTTGTGGATCTGCCTAGAAACTTAGAATGGAGGCAGATTTATATGAAAAGTTCATTTCAGGGTTGTTTTCCAGCTCACTCTGCTTTCTGCTCTTAGGCTCTGGGAACAAGGAATAGGATTTAATGTCTTCCAAGTAGGATTTGGTGTCTTTCTGGCTCTCTGGGCCATGTTGTGTCCTCATTCACAGGGTTTGGTTCTGGGAAGGCAGGGTGGGTGCTGAGAGGTGGCTCTGATGGGAACTCTGGACTTCACATGAGGACTCTGAGCTGGCCTTTGGGACTGCAAGCACTGGTAAGGGCCATAGGGCCACAGGCTTCAGTGGTAGCTTGTGATGTTCTCTCTGTGGGTTTGGTGAGGGATGGTTCCAAATGCCTGTGTTAACCTGGGGGTCTGCCTGTGTTTGAAGGCTATGGACAAGTCCAGCCTCCCTGGACTCCTTTCTGGTGCCTTGCTTATGAACTGAAGAGGGGAGCGTCTCCCATACTCTGTAAGTTCTCAGTTTCCCTCCTTTCCTCCCTTTTCTCATCTCTTCCTCCCTCCCTCTCTCCCTTCCTTCTTTCTTTCCTTGTTCTCTCCTCCCTTCTTCTGACCCCCTTCCTTCCTTCCCTCCCTCCCCCCTTTCTTTCTTTTGTTCATTCTTTCTTGTGCTGGTGTGGGGCTTGAACTCAGGGCCTAGGCACTATCCATTGGCTGTTTCAAACTCAAGGATAATGCTCTACCACTTGAATCACACCTCTACTTCTGGTATTTTGCTGTTTAACTGGAGAGAAGTTGTATGGACTTTCCTGCCAGGACTGGCTTTGAACCATGATCCTCAGATTGCAGCCTTCTGAGTAGATAGGGTTACAGATGCAAGGCACCAGCACTTGATTCTTTCTTCCCTCTCCTTCTGTCTGCACAAAATATACAATGGGGTACACAGCTGCAACTCCTCCAAGGACCCAGGTCCAGAGGCACTTGGCTGAAGTACAAGGTCATCTCTCTTGTATCTGAGATGTCACAGCTTGGCAGGAATATGGATAAAAATTCAAGAAATTCACAAACATGTTTGAGGGAAAATATAGCTTTATTTTCACTGATTTCCAATTGCAATTCCTTCTCCTATAGAGGCTGGGAAACTGTTTTTCTGTCAAAATCCATTTAAATATTCATAACACCATCTGAAGGTCATACAAAACAATCAACATAGGCAGATGGCCACAGGCAGCCAATGAGAAGCATTGTAGAAGCACATGTGCTTGTCCTGTCTCATAGCAAATGATTTTGTGAACCTTAAATGGCTCATGAGTGCAAGTTTTCTACCTCCGAAATTTATAGCACACTGACCTCTCATCTCTGGGAGAATCACAAGGACCATCCATTCAGGGGGTCAGGGTCTTGCTCTGTAGCATAGAACAGCCTCAAATTTGCTGATCTTCCAGCCTCTGTTCCCTCAAGTACTGGGAAAATAGGCATACACTACCACACCTGGCCATTTAGTTCCTTCAAGAGAGTCATCACAAATTTTTAATCTGTTTTATCATTTTATTATTTTTTAATGGAAAATTCCTTCAAATGCAATGTATTCCATTCATTTTAAAATGTTAACTGGGTGCCCATGGCTCATGCCTGTCATCCTAGCTACTCAGGAGGCTGAGACCTGATTATCATGGTTCAAAGGCAGCCAAGGCAGGAAAGTCCTTGAGATTCTCATGTCCAATTAACAACCCCAAAGCTGGAAGTGGAGTTGTGGTTCAAGGAGTAAAGTGTTAACCTTGAACAAAAGAGCTCAGAGATAGTGCCCAGTCCCTAAGTACAAGCCTCAGTACCAGGACACAAAAGAAGTATTGTTACATGAAGGTGTCTAGAGTCTTTCCCTGACTGTTTTACAAACCTTCAGTGTGGAAGTGGTTGGTGCACCTCTTAGGATATGTCAGTGGATGGAAGAAAAAGTGCCAGAGCATGTGAACAGGGGCGTGGGGGCCTGGGTTGCTGATCTTTCTGTTGCCTCCAAACCAGTGTTTGGGGTGTGGAGATGGAGCCCCTGTTTGCCCAATTACAGGTCTGTTTTCTTCATATACAAAATAATGACTTCATTGTTGGCATTAGATATACACCGAGTTTTAGGTTAAATGGAACAGCCCTTCAAAACAGTCATCCTATGACTTAAAACTGGAAATTATGAGATTATTTTTCCCTTTTGTGCCAGTACTGGGGGCTCAAACTCAAGCCTTTGTTCTCTTGCTTGACTTTTATACTCAAGGTTGGTGCGCTTCCACTTGAGCCATGCCTTGACTTCCAGATTTTTTCTGGTTAATTGGAGATAAGAGTCACATGAACTTTTCTATCCAAGCTGGTATAAAAGCACAATCCTTCTATCTCAGCCTCCTGAGTAGCTGGGATTATAGACACAGCCATGGAAGCCTGGGAAATTATGCAATTCTTACATTCAAGAAGGACAACGATGATATAGATAATTGGAATGACAAGCTATGTTGATACGGATTGGAAGAGCAGGCTAGTGGCCCTGTGTGATGGATGGGCACAGTAGACCAACCATACCGCAACACACACACACACACACACACACACACACACACACACACACACACACACACGCCCCTGCAGTAACTTCAATACCTCACTCAATTCCTGTTCAGAATATTGAACTATAGGGCTTGGCCCAGACCCATACAAGCCAACTACAATTTTACCTTCATCTCTCTGGGTTGACTTCTAAGGAAGTAAAACATTTCTCAAATGATTAGTGTTAAAGAAACAGCAATTTTCACTCTTATTTGACAATGTCTCCATTTTTTGAGATAAGAATTTGATTAAAAAAAGTTCATCTATCACTCTGTTTATTTGTCTTTGGATTTTAGGGGTAGAGTTGGATAGCTTCAAGAGGGGGGCCCTTCTGACTCATGTGGTACCCCCACCTCCCATCACCATCCCAGGACCTCTTCATAATCCTCTCACACCATGCATGACAGCTCTTCCTGCAAAGCCAACAATGAGGATAGCCTTTCCCATTGTGAAAGGTCTTAGTCTTTCTTTTGAGGGACTTTCCATCTGATTAAGACAGGCCTCTGGAATCCTCCTCCTCCTCCCCTTCCTCCTCCTTTTGTGGCAGTATTGTAGCTTGAACACAGGGCCTTAACACCGTCACTTAACTTTTTTTTGCTCAAGGATAGAGCTCTACCACTCAAGCCATAGCTCCACTTATGGCTTTTTGCTGGTTAATTGGAGACTAGAGTCTCATGAACTTTTTTGTCTGAGCTGACTTTGGACCTCAATTCTCAGATTTCAGCTAGGATTATAGGTATGAGCCAGTGGTACCCAGTTTTGAATAATCTTCACAACTAAAAACTAATAACCGATTTGGGACTTTAATGACAACGGATAGCTTCTGTTAGGGTCACCAGCTCCTATTGGTGAGAAATCAGTTGAAGTCCTACTGCCCTTAGGGGGCAGGGCCACAGACATGGATGCAGAGGTGGAAGGTGTCTCTGGTTTGTCAGCTATCCCTCCCTGGAAGATGTCAGGCTGGGTTACCCTAAGAAACTTTATCCAGGGTTTGGTGACAGCAGTGTTCCCCTCAAGCCCTTTGTCCGGATGCTGGCATAGGCAAGGTATTCATCAGTGCAGGCTCATTCTCAGTGCCTACAGCTGTTCATCAGTTCACTGAATCCTAGATGAACAAGATGTTTGTTCAAGTTCCAGAAGAAGATCACAAGCTCCTCTTATTGCTCCCTAGCACCATCAAACTTGGAGGTGCCAAGAGCCATACATGAATTCTAGTCTGCCTTCTCAAGGCTTCTTGAGCCTGCTCTCCCCCATTCCCATTTAGTTGGCTGGCCATGCCAGACTTCAGGCCTGCACCTGAGGCAAGCATGGCAGCCTTGCATAAACTATTCCACCAGCCCATCACTGTAGAATCTCTGAGGCTAGGTCTCTTCTCTTTTCCTTTTCCATCACTCCTGGCCAATCAGCATGCTGCTGCAAGCATCCAGGATGGCTGGATCAGGGGCTGCATCCTCATCAGATCCTTGCTGGTCCTTGGTTCCAGGTTCTTTATCTCCCTCTTGGTTATTGCTGGTAGAGGGGATGCCTTTCCTTCTCTGTGTGAAGGGGAATATGAGGACAATCTTGTGAGGAGATGGGAGCTAAGTCATGAGCTGACCTCCATGGGTTGTCTTCATGGTCACTGGGTGTGGTGAGCCCCAAAGCACAAAGGATCAAAAGAGGGACCTTTAGAACTGCAGAGTCCCTGTACTGTCACAAGGAAGGGGCCTGCCAATCCTGTCACAGAATACTTCACTACAGAACCCCAGAGCTGTCTCCTCTGTGGAGCTTCTCTCTCCTCATCCTTGGCCTGCAGACCACACCCCCTTTCCCAGGATCCTTGATGCTTTGTGCAGATTTTGCCTCAACCTCAGTTGCAGTTGCTAGTTTGCATGCCTGCTTCTGGCTAGCTAGTGAGCTCTTCAGGTACAGGCAGATGTGGTTCCATCTCCGCCTCTCCAAAGCTGTCTTATTACCTGATCTATCACGGGCATTTAGTGGGTGTTTGTTTAGTAACTTAATAAAGGAAATGAAATGACTTACTTGTTGAGAGACACAAGAGGTATAAGTGATAGAGGCAGAATGAAATATGAGTATTTTTGTTTGCCAATCAGGAAAAACCTTGGGGCCTTGCTACTCTTACTTACCCATAAGGGAAGCAAGAGTGGTGCCAGTAGCCAGTGGTGACAGTCACTTTCTCCTCTATGATCTTTACAACTCTGATTTGGTCACAGGTGGAGGAGGTGGTTAGATCCAAAGTCACAGCCTCTACAGCTGGCCAGACCTAGGCTTAAAGCCTATTTCAGTCAGTAATGGGAATTTCCATGGAGAGGTGACCTGAACACCCTGGTTATAGATTACTCGTGTGTGTGTGTGTGTGTGTGTGTGTGTGTGTGTGTGTGTGTGTACTGGGACTTGAACTCAAGGCTTGGATGGTGTCCCTTAGTTTTTATGCTCAAGACTGGCACTCTACCATTTCTATCACAGCTCCACTTCTAACTTTTGTTGATTAATTAGGGATATAAATTTCATGGACTTTCCTGCCTGGGTTGACTTTGAACTGTGATGCTCAGATCTCAGACTCCTGAGTAGCTGGTATTATAGGCATGAGCCACCAGCACTCAGTTGGTTTACTCATGTGCAAACGTAGAGTTTGGAGTGTTGTGAGTACTGATTGAGAGAGGAGTGGTGAGGTCTGGCTTTCACTTACTCAGCAAATGCTATGAGCTGTCCTAGGCTTCGCACCCCAGGTTAGAACCTAGGATGCTAATGATGGGGGTTGGGTGAGGAGAGTCAGACTTCCAAGAGTAACAGGTACAGGGTGACTATAGGCCTGAGGACTTGTGGAACAGGAGTGGTGGAAGACCCCTGTTTATAGTAGGGATGGTGAAAAAAATCACAAAGCCAATAAAACTGAGAGGCTAGAAGAACTTCACTAAGTCTTAAAGAAGGGGACGGGAAGGTATGAACGGATACTAGGTTTCTCTCTCACACAGTCATTTATTTATAATCAAGTACAGCTAATCCCACACTTATGCAACTGTTCCATCCCCAAAGGTCTTTCTCAACTTGAACTTTACATAAGGAAAAAGAAAGAAAGGAAAGAACAACAGTCTACTATGCATTTATTATTATTTTTTTAATGTTGTTTTGGACTTAAAGGTATAGATCTTGGCTGGGGATATGGCCTAGTGGCAAGAGTGCTTGCCTCATATACATGAGGCCCTGGGTTCAATTCCCCAGCACCATATATACAGAAAATGGCTAGAAGTGGCGCTGTGGCTCAAGTGGCAGAATGCTAGCCTTGAGCAAAAAGAAGCCAGGGACAGTGCTCAGGTCCTGAGTCCAAGGCCCAGGACTGGCCAAAAAAAAAGGTATAGATCTTGCATAAATGAACCTCTCCCTCATCTTAAATCTGCACACTAATTTAAAATACTTCAGTATTTTTTCTGTGTGTGCCAGTTCTGGGGCTTGAGCTCAGGGTCTGGGCACTGCCCCTAAGCTCTTTCACTCAAGGTCAGTATTCTATCACTTGAGCCACAGCTCCACTTTTGGCTTTTTGGTGCCTAATTGGAGATAAGAGTCACACAGTCTTTCCTGTCCCAGCTGTCTTTGAACTTCAATCCTCAGATCTCAGTCTCTTGATTAGCTAGGATTACAGATGTGAGCCACCAGCACCTAGTCTAAAACACTCTTTGGTGTGTATATTAGTACTGGGATTTGAACTCTTTCAGTTACTCAAGACTTGTGCTCTTCTACTTGAGCGACACCTCAATTTCTGTCTTTTTACTTATTAGTAGGAGATAAGATTCTCACAGACCTGTCCACTGGAGCTAGCTTCAAACTGCAACCCTTGGATCTCAGTCTCCTGCATTGCTAGGATTACAGGCATGAGCCCTGGTGCCCGATGTCAAAACATTTCTTGAAGTAGTGGCAGGCAGAGTTTGCATGGAGCTTGGCCTCTGAGAGAGGGAGGTTTACATGTGCTCAGACTTTTCTGCTCCTTGTGTCTTTGAAGTGTACCCTTGGTGTGCCCACCCAGCTTTTCTCACCAGCCACTTCCAGCCTGCAGCTGTGTGCCCATGGGGCTTTGTGAGCAGCCAGGACAGAGTCAGAGATCAAAGATGGATGGAGCAAGAAGCCATGACAAAAAAAAAAAAAAAAAAAAGGGCTGCTTGTCCAGGTTGCCTGTCTACATACACCTCCACCTGGCCTGGCCCTTGCATAGCTCGGAGTCAACTCTTGGATGTTTGTGCTCACTCTTTTAGTCTGTTCCCCTGCATTGTCACTGTTTTGCAAATAGCCCCTGCAGCTACCAGGACCCACACATGAGCCTTGAGGAATAATTGGTCTATTGTCATTCAGTTTACATAAGGCAAACTCAGAAGCATCTGGAAGAAATCCAAACTCCATAAGCTGGTCAGTCTGCCCTGTGTGCCTGTATTCAGTTTTGGCTACAGCTCAGGAAACTCTGCTCTCTATCTGGGCTCCTCACCATTCTGCTTTTGCCCTCTCTCTCCAAGGCCATATTTCCCCCTCTTCATCCCAGGACTTTTGCACCTGCTGGTCTCTCCTCAAGAAGGCCCTCTCAGCCTCCACCCCTCCCTTGTTGGCTCAGAATCCTGCTCAAGGCAACTGTGACCACATCTCTGTAACTGCTATAGTTAAGCCCCTCCCACCCCCGGAGCAAGATTAGGGAGGTTCCCTCTCTAACATGCCTTTTAGAGGGCTTGCCTTCTTCCTTCTCTTGCCTCCTAATTTATTTCTTTGAAGTTGGCATCCCTCCCTGCAATCCTGGTCTATGTGAGCTCAGTGGAGAGGAGTCTTCTCAGTCTGGATGAACATCTGTCACCTAGAGCTGTGTTTAACCCTTCCTCCATGCTTAGGAGTTACTTGCCACACAAATAAATGAATCCAATGCCTGCCTTGTCGTCCCAAGTATTATGATGATGGCTATCAATGACCCAGAAATAGAAATGAGAGCACTATCAAGATCCAAGTTCCTCCAATGAGTTCAGTTTCTCGAAACAGGAAGTTGCCTTCTATTTATGTATGTATGTATGCATGTATGTATGTATTTATTTATTTAATTCCTCTTTCTGGATGGCAGGCTCTGAGGAGGGGGTAGGAAGAGTAAAAATACAGTCAAACAAAGGGATGTAGAAATTTCAGAGCAAATGCAGGACCTGAATAGCTCCGTGGACTTCCCACAGCAGGCTGTAGTCATGTGATTGTGGCCACATGACATCGCAGGTCCTCCCCAGGGCCCATGGAGGGACTTTCTGATGCAGCCTCCGGGACGCTGGTCCAGTGCTTAATTTTCTTTCCATTTTCTTTGATCATCTCTCAAGTGATCTCATCTCGTCTTGTTTGCATCTTATCTGAGCTACTAGGAGGTTTGCATTAGTCATGGTTTGTAGGTTGAATGAGAAGTCTAGGGGAGGAACTTCCTGTTGACCTCTGCTTTTCAGTGTTCAGTTATCTCTGTGTATATCCTGGGCTTTTTTTGTTTTTAATCATCTGTGGGTTTCCTCTTCAGTTCTTGAAAATGGTAATCATGCATATTCTTATATGCGTTAGCTCTTGCTTTCAGATATTCCAAGATTGATGACAAGAAAAAAAAATCTGACAAATTAAGGCTCTAGTAACAATGTGTGTTTTCTTTCCTTGGAAGAGCTGCTGTGGCTGCTCTCGCTGCATTGTCATCCTTATGACTTGGCATCAGGATCTTGTTATGTAGTCCAGGCTGGCCTCAAACTTATGGTCCTTCTGCCTCCATTCCTGAGTGCTGAGATTGTAGGTGCCTTGTTCCACTGACTTCTGATGGTGCAGCAGCAGTTTTTGATGGCCCACTGGGCCCAAGATGACAATCAAGGTGCTGAAACTTTTATTGGAGAAGTGGGGCTGTGAGTTGGGGCTCTGGAGCAGTGCTTCAACAGCAAGGAGGAGGAACCCAGACTTTGCAGAAGGCATCTCATAGCATGCTGGAATAATTTTCTGTGTTAGTAAAGGCTGTGGGAGATCTTGCTCGTGGGTCATTGCCTGTCCCTCATTAGGGGCATGTGTCTGGTCATTTTCTGCTGTGCAGAACTGAAAGTGGTTATATGATGATCTTAGTATAGAATTAGGGCTTATGATTGTCTGGTTACAGCTCCTGGAGAAATGGAGGCCAAGGGTATACCTGAGCCTTAAACATATTCATCTAGGAGAGGCTACTTTATATTTCAACCTTTGACTTTGGAGCTACTCTCCTCCTAGGTTCTGAAGAAAAGTTGGACTCTAGGCTTTAAAAACATTGAGGCTACCAGGAGCAGGTGGCTCACACCTGTAATCCTTGTTACTCACAAGCCTGAAATCTGAGAATCACAGTTCGAAGTCTGTCTAAGCAGGAAAGTGTGTGAAAATCTTATCTTCAGTTAGCCACAAAAATCCAGAAGTAGAGCTGTAGCTCGAGTGGTAGACCACCAGCCTCCAGCAAAGAAAGCTCAGCGACATCACCCAGGCTTTGAGTTCAAGGGGACTCTTGGAATGGGAGCAGGTATTGGCCTATATGTCAGTGCTGACAATAGCGCTATCTGCAATGATTGAAAGGCAGAGACAGCTCAAGAGTTCATTGGTGAACAAATGGCTAAATATGTAGAATTCATGTGTGTATTGATCCTGCCTTTATTACTCATAGTTCAGGGTAATAAAGGGGTTTTTGCTGATCCTGGAGAAAGGGAACCTAGCCAATTCGGCTAGGCAAATGGTCCAGTCCCACCCCAAACCACCCCCTCCACCAGCCTCTGACACTTCATGCCCCTCTCCATGTATTGCCATCAGCCATGGCCAGGCAGCAGCCAATGGGAACATCCCTCATGCCTCAGAGCCTTCTCAAGTTGTGCAAACCAGCAATCCTAAGCCTGCCTACCCTGCCTGACCTGTTCCTCTTCCAGCAAGCCACAGTCAAAGCTATGGTCTATGTTTTCTCCACTCCCCTAGCCTCTTGAGCCAACCAGCGCTTTCTTGTGTGGTGGAGTGGCATGACCTGCCTCCCTTTTCTAGGCATTTGTGAGTATTAACTTTCCTCTCATGACAGTCATTTCCATGTCTACACCTTGTACCTGACCAGATTAAAAGAAATCCTGGAAATTTACAAAGAACAAAAAACCTGAAAAACCAAGGGTGTATTCCTCAGTCATAAAAAGGAATGAAGTTCTGATGTTCATGAAAACATAGCTGAAACAAACAGGCAATAAAGGACAAATCCTATATTCAAGAATACAATAGAAGCTGAGTGCTAGTGCTCAGGCTGGAACTCCTGGCTGCTCAGGAAGCTGAGGTCCAAGAATCATGCTTTAAAGCCAGGCCCAGGCAGGCAAGTCTGTGAGATTCCTTGTTGTTGTTGTTGTTGTTGTTGTTGTTGGCTGCAGGGCTTGAACTTAGGGCCTGGGTGCTGTCGTTGACTGAGCTTCTTTGTGCTCAAGGCTAGCGTTCTACTACTTGAGCCATAAAGCCACTTCTGATTTTTGAGTGGTTAACTGGAGATAAGAGTCTCACGGGGATTTTTCTGCCCAGAGTTGGCTTTGTCCCTGATCCTCAGATCTTAGCCTCCTGAGTAGGATTATAGGTGTGAGCCACTGGCACCCAGCTGTGACTTATCTGCAATTAATCACCAAAAGACCAGAAGTGGAGCTGTGGATCAAGTGGTAGAACACCAGCCTTGAGAAAAAAGCTATTGAGACAATGCCCAGGCCCTGATTTCAAGCCTCAGTACCTACACAAAAAAGAAATAATAATACTAATAATGATAATAATACTATAATAAAAATAAAAGGCTGCAATGCATGCTGCAAGGGGGAAAAGAACAAACTTTAAATACATGTAACTACTTGAACAAGCCTCTTGTTAAACTGTGACTACAATAGCTGCATGGTTATAGGTATAGATGCTCTTTGGCTTATGACAAATCTGTCATAAATGCAAACTGCACTGAGTTCAAGCAACCTGCCAAATATCGTACGTTGACCTCACTTACCTTGACGTGCTCAGAACATGTTAGCAAGCCATTGGGCACAATAATATAACACAAAGCCAATTAAATTGAAGCATTGCTTATCTAGCATAATTCAAGGAAAACAAAGCACACATTCTTTGTCATTTGGACCACTGGGAGCCATGACTTGTTGCTGGTACCCAGCATTGGGAAAGAATGGTCTTCACGATGCCATCCAAAAAAAAAAAAAATTCCAAATTCAAGATTCAGTGTACAGTCGGTACTGAATGAACTTTGCCACTATAGCATTGTAAAGTCAAAATATAAAGTCAAAGCTGGATGCAGGTGGCTTATGCCTGTAATCCTAGATACCCAGGAGGCTGAGATCTGAGGATCAAGGTTTGAAGCCAGCCAGGGCAGAAAAGTCTGTAAGACTCTTATCTCCAATTAACCAGCAAAAAGCCAGAAGTGAAGCTGTGGCTCAGGTGGTAGAGCACCAATTTTGAGTAAAAAAGCTAGTGAGTTCTAGCCCCAGTCCCAGAACACACACACACACACACACACACACACACACACACACACACTCTCTCTCTCTCTCTCTCTCTCTCTCTCACACACACACACACACACTCATATTCTATCTATCCATCAATCCATTCTGGTGCCTGGCTTGGAACAATTACTTTTATTGTGTATTAAGAAGGTGAGAGGGGCTGGGGATATAGCCTAGTGGCAAGAGTGCCTGCCTCGGATACACGAGGCCCTAGGTTCGATTCCCCAGCACCACATATACAGAAAACGGCCAGAAGCGGCGCTGTGGCTCAAGTGGCAGAGTGCTAGCCTTGAGCGGGAAGAAGCCAGGGACAGTGCTCAGGCCCTGAGTCCAAGGCCCACAACTGGCCAAAAAAAAAAAAAAAGAAGGAGAGAGAGAGAGAGAGAGAGAGAGAGTGAGAGAGAGAGCCAGAGCAAGAGTGAGAAAGAGTGAGAGCTGATTGAGAGAGAGAGAGAAAGAG
Source organism: Perognathus longimembris pacificus (assembly GCF_023159225.1). Classification (NCBI taxonomy): domain Eukaryota; kingdom Metazoa; phylum Chordata; class Mammalia; order Rodentia; family Heteromyidae; genus Perognathus; species Perognathus longimembris. The sequence continues at coordinate 105,119,743 of NC_063161.1, forward strand.
AGCCAGAGTGAGAGAGAGAGCCAGAGCAAGAGTGAGAAAGAGTAAGAGCTGATTGAGAGAGAGAGAGAGAGAGAGAGAGAGAGAGAGAGAGAGAGAGAGAGAGAGAGAGAGAGAAACCATGCCAATTTGATTGAAATAAATATGTTTTTTAAAATCTTTACTTTTCTGGGTGCTGGTGGCTGTGATCCTAGCTACTCAGAAGGCTGAGATCTGAAGGTTACATTTCAAAACCAGCCTGGGCAGGAAAGCCCATGAGACTCCTATTTCCAATTAACCAGTAATAAAAAGCTGGAAGTGGAGCTATGGTTCAAAGTTCTAGAGTGCCAGCCTTGAGCACTAAAGCTCAGGAACAGTAATCAGTCCCTGAGCTCAGGCCCCAGGACCAGAAAAAAAATATTTTTTAGCTAAATGCAAAAGGAAAAATACCAAATGATGAGCTTATGGGAGGCACCTAGAACAGTCAGATTCATAGATCCAAAGTAGCATGGTCAGCACTATGTTAGTTAGAGGGTTGTTATTAGTACAGAGTTTCAGTGTGAGATGTACCAGTTCTGAACATGGATGGCGGTGGCAGCTGCAAAGTAGTGTGAATGTGCTTAATGTCACTAAGCCTACACTTAAAAATGGCTAGATGCTGAGTGCCGGTGGCTCACACCCATAATCCTAGTGATTCAGGAGGCTGAGATCCAAGGATTGCAGTTCAAAGCCAGCAGGTGCAGAAAGTCCACACAACTCTACCTCTAATTTACCAGAAAAATGCCTGAACTGCAGGTATGGTTCAAGTGATAGAGTTCCATCCCTAAGCAAAGAAGCTAAACAAAAATGCCAGGTCCTGACTTCAAGTCCAGTACTGAAACACTATAGAAATAGTTAGATGGCAGGGCATGTACTATGTAATGGGTATTCTACTTCACAAGGACTAATGCACCTGAAGGAGATGCTAAGAGGGGATGCTACTCAAGCCTGGATGCTATCACCTCCACATGGACCCATTGTTGGCAGGGTGTGGGCCTGGGGTGCTATCCTGGGCCTGGTCAGTCTACGTCCAGGTCACTGTTTTGCACGGTGTTCATATGTCATTAGCTTCAGGAGCCCAGGGCTATCTATTGGTAGCTTAGGGGCTTGGCTGTAGTTCAGTGGCTGCAAAGATGGAATCCCTCCTAGCAAAGAACCAACAGAGGTTTTTTGGAGGAGTGGGAGGGCAGGTACTGGGCTCCAAGGACTAGGTGAGAGGCTACACCTGAAAAATGGCTTCTAAGTATTATGGTTTCAGGAAGCTGGGTCATGCTTGTTTGGGCTGAAGACTGATCTGTAGGTTAGCCTATACTACAGCCTTCTGCCCTTTATGCAGAGGTAACTCTACATGATCTGCTGAGTTCAGGGGCCCAAACCCTGGTTGGGAGTTCCCAGGCTGAGGAGAAGGCTCAAGTGGTAGGTGTCAAGAGGAGATTTTTTTTTTTTTTGGCCAGTCCTGGGCCTTGGACTCAGGGCCTAAGCACTGTCCCTGGCTTCTTCCCGCTCAAGGCTAGCACTCTGCCACTTGAGCCACAGCGCCGCTTCTAGCCGTTTTCTGTATATGTGGTGCTGGGGAATCGAACCTAGGGCCTCTTGTATCCGAGGCAGGCACTCTTGCCACTAGGCTATATCCCCAGCCCCAAGAGGAGATTTTTAAAAATATAACTTTTATTATTTTAAGTAGTTCTAGAGAGGAGTTGCTATTCAACAAGGCAGTTTATGAATAAAATGCATCTCCATCATTGTCACCCTTCTTATCATTCTCCCCCATCCCTCCCAACCTTACCCAAGTTTCTCATTCTTAACCAGTTGAGAAGAATATTTTTTGTTTGCTTGTTTTGTTTTTTGTTTTCAGAACCGGGGCTTGAACTCTGGGCACTGTCCTTGAGCTCTTTAGCTCAAAGCTAGCACTCTACCACTTGAGCCACAGCACCACTTTCGGCTTTCTGGTATTTAATTGGAGGTAAGAGTCTCATGGACTTTCCTGCCTGGACTGACTTTGAACCTCGATCCTCAGATCTCAGCCTCTTGAGTAGCTAGGATTACAGGCATGAGACACCAGATTTTTATAATTTGATTCCTGGCAGGATCGGTATCAAACCACCACTGGGCACTGGTGGCTCGTGCCTGTCATCAGAGTTCTCAGGAGGCTGAGACCTGAGGATCACAATTCCAAGCAAGCTCAGGGAGATAAGTCCACAAAACTCTTATCTCCAATTAGCTAACAAAACGCTGAAAGTGGAGTTGTGTTTCAAGTGGTAAAGTTCTAGCTTTCAGTGAAAAAGCTAAGAAAGAGGGCTTCGGTGCTGAGTTCAAGCCCCAGTACAGGCTCCAAATCTGACCCAACCAAATGAAACTATAACCCCAAACCAAGTGCAATGTACCAGTGCTGGCACCCATGAGGCTGCTAGCCCAGCATGGGTTGGGTACATCTGTGGCTTCCTTTTAAAACCTGCAGTGGACTTTTTATCCCTCTCCAGCCTGGCTGGTTCTTTTGAAAACCCTAGGCTTTCCCTTTCAACTTCTTTCTCAGGTCCCTGATAAAAGGCAAGTTAAGAATCACTTCGAACAGTTTCATCAAGAGCTAAAGCTTGTCTGCAAAAGGCAGAACATCAAAGCACTGAGCTCAGGTGTGTGGCTTGGTTAGCACACAGGTGGGTGGGAGCATGTACAGTCCCCAGTAGCCAGCGCTGGCACCTACTCCCTCCTCCAGGGATCCCAGCTTTTCTTCAGCCCTATGCTGGGCATGGCTGAGCAGGGCTGTGCCTGGCCTCCTGGCAGCCATCAAGAAGATGACTTCAAGCAACAGCCCCCATCTGATACCTGCAGACAACATCTTAATTACTTTGTGAAGAGCTGTCTGGCTAGGAAGCCTCCACTGTGGGTTAGGTGCGGTTTGAACTTCAAAGAGATGCTGGGCTGTTTCATGGTGTTTATAGCAGCACCAGGAGCAACAGGATAATTTAAGTGTCCTTGGAGAGGAGGATGGGCAGGGCTCCTCCCTGTGCTCCGGTCTAGGAGCCCCAGGGCACCATGGTCTGTGGGACCCCGCCCAAGGCAGCCTGGGAAGGCTGCCAGCTCTGCTTTAAGGGCTGAGACTCCAACTCTGGCAAGGGGTATCCATCCTCAGGCCTGGTCAGGCTGTGGGCTGGAGTCCTGGCTGAGTTCACAGGCCAGGCCAAGTTCTGCTGTGCAGGTTTGCAGGACAGGTTTGACAGGAGGTCCACACTGACTCTGGCATGTATCCCAGAAGGAAGATACCTTTCTGCATTTGGTTTGATTTCCCCAAGCAGCTGCTTGGTAGGCCAGAAGACAACTTGCTTCTAAGGTCAGAAGATGTGAATCTGATGTGATATCTCTAAGGGTCCTTGCATGGAGCAGTAGGTGGCAAACAGCCTCTGCCTCCGTTCTCCTGTCTCAGCAGTACAGCTGACATCATGGTAACCTATTTAGACTCTTTGGAAGAAAACAAGACCAGGCTGTGCCAATCCCCACTCCTCGTGGATAAATGGCAGCACACTTTGCCTTGGCTCATGGCTCCTTGGGCATTTGATTGAAGTGTGAGGAATGCAGAGACCCTGGGCAGAGCTGCTGCAGCCATGGAAAGCAGCTGCCAGAGAGGAGAGGCCTGGCCTACCTTCAAATATGACAGGAATGTCAGCGTGTGTTCACTGGGGCAGGATGACAGATAAAACAGCCATTTTTAGCAGCTGTGTGGCCCAGCCCTGCATTGGCCAAGCTGATGGGCTGTGCGGCTCTGGGCCATGGCCCTGGAATTTGGCTGGTCCACATTGTACTTTGTGGTGATGCTGTGTGTGTGGTGGTGGGGGTGAGGGAACAGTGGTGAGAGGAAAGATGGGTGGGAAGAGTTTGGAGACCCAGAGGCCCTGAGCATGGCCACTCCCTAGTAACACACCTACCTGTGCAGCACAGTTGCTAGGGAGCCATTCCTTGGGGATGCTGGTTCCCATGAATGGAGACCCTGACCGCTGTCCTGAAGGCCTGTCACTTTCTTCAGGAACACCCAGGGCCAGTTCAGATACACAAAGCACCATGGCTCTGCAGGGATGGGTCTCAGAGTATGTCCATGCAGTGTCCTTCCTTAGGTCTGCTTGGACCAATAGAGCAGCAATTAGGTCAGGATTTTGCCTGTACAACCAGGCATCCAGCTTCATCTGCAATGCTGATGCCATTTTATTGTCTTCTTGATGGTTCTGTTTGGGAAGGGATTGTGGAGGCCCTTGGCATGGGAAGGGTGGCTCTGTGGGGGGTTGGGTAGATCTTTGGCAGCAAGACTAAGGTTCTCAGATGAGAAGTGAGGTTGAGCCACTCTAGATGGCAGGACTGTGTATTGGGGAGAGGGGCCAGCTGCTGTCCCTGCTTTCAGCAGAGGGCTGACACATGGTGGAGTGATCAGGGCCTCCTCTGCTGCTAAAGGGACAGAGGGCAGGTTGTCCACTCACTCAGACTATGAGGAGTCCTTCTCTCTCCCCGCCTCAGTGATCCCCTCCTTGAGTCTGCATGCTCCCGCAGGTAACACACCTATCTCTGCAGTCCACCTGTCACGGGGGCCACAGCCCAGGGGAAGCCTGGCTCCCATGTTGGCTGTCCTGCAGGACTGCCAATTACCTTCAAGAATGCCCATTTAGCACCATTTGGCATCATGGCTCTTCACTGTGGGGACTCTGCTGCTAGGGTCCTTGCACACCTACCTACCCAATGTCAGCCTTGCTCACCTGTGTGTGTGTGTGTGTGTGAGAGAGAGAGAGAGAGAGAGAGAGAGAGAGAAAGAGAGAGAGAGACAGGCAGGAGGAGGGGTGGGAGGAAGAAACAGACACACAGAGAGAGTTGCTATTTCCCAAAGAGTTAGCTCACAAAATCATGGAGACTGAGTCTGTCAGTTGGAGATCCAGAAGGGCGGTGGTATCGTCTGAATGCCCCTGAGAACCAAAGCCACTGATGTCCAAGGGCTGTCCAAGGTAGATGTTACAGCTTTTACAGAGCAAATTACTCCTCCTCTTGTCTTTCTGTCTAATTGGTCCCCTAAGGGAGAGGGGGTATACCACCAGGAGGGTGAGGTGGATCTTATTTACTCAGCTTACTGATTCGAATGCTGACCCCTCCCAAGCTAAGGTGCCAGGAGCTCAGCTGTCATCTCTCAGAACAGGGCATACATGTCCCAGCCCTTTACCCCAGGGCATTAGTTTCATACCAGGACTTGCCAGAAGAGCATGTGGGTAAAGCATGGCCCCAGAGAGGAAAGAAGAGACGTTAGAAATAAACAGAAATGAGAAACCATAGCAGCAACAGCAAAGCTCATGACCATTTTAATACATCTTATAAAATGTAATTTCACTAAAGTGCCAGTTTGTGATGAATTGGTTGGAACGGCAGAAAAACACCCCCATCCTTCTCCATGGTTGAGAACATAAGTTTGTTTGCTACTGTGGGCCCAATGCCATTGTAGGAGTGCATGCTGGGAGATTCACTGGGTCTCTAGGTATTCTGTCCATGTACCACTGGGCCCTGGCAGGCCGCTTCATGCACAATCTTTTCTGCACTGAGCTGGGTCCTCTAGACCAGGATTGTAATTTACCAACATCTTCTCTTAGCACTCCATGGCTGCAGCCTGTGGGGAAAAGTTGGATGGCCTCATCATAGCATACTGAATTGTCCTGAAAATATCAAGGTGTAGAGATCACAGACTGGTTTCTAGGGCAACATGCTTCTGAGTGCACACAGGGGAAAGAGCCGGCTTGTGTACACAGGTGTGCCCGTGCACGTACAGAGATATGTATACATGCAGGAACAAGCACATACATGCACACAAGACCCTGGATAGCCTCCAGGTGGTTGTTCAGATTCAGAAGCAGGGATAGAAGAGGGGTGAAGAAAAGTAAGGTGTAGAAAGGAAAGGAAACTGCTGGGAGGAGAGAGAAGTGATTTTCAAAGCCTTTGTCTTGTTAAAGACAGAGACAGAGAGGTGCCAGTGGCTCACATCTGTGATTCTGGCTGAGATTTTGGAGACTGAGATCTGAGGATTACAGTTTGAAGCCATCCGGGTCAGGAAAGTCTATGAGACTCTTCTCTCCAATTAATCATCCAAAAGCCTGAAGTGGAGCTGTGGCTTAAGTGGCAGAGTGCTTTGAGAAAAAAAAAAAGCTCAGGGATAGTGCTCAGGCCTTGAGTTCAAGCCTCAGTACTGGCAGCCATAGTGCAGGGTGCATGTGCATACATGTGCGCATGCATGTGCCTCCGCGCGCGCATGTACACACACACACACACACACACACACACACACACACCTAATAAAATAAAATAATGTGAGAGAGCCGTTGCTACCTTCCCACTTTGCAGATCTGCTGACTGAGAGGCACCATGAGGAATAGTTTACCTATAGTCCTGGGAAGACGGTTCTATTTCTCCAAGTCCTGCCCTCCCAGTTTGCTTGAGCAGCAAATGCATGGGAAATGTGGCTGCAGAAAAAAACAGAAAAGCACATCCACATTTCAGATGTTCAGTCTGGATCTTTTCCGGGACAAAGATGCCTCCATGAAAACCCTAGTATCACCTGTCCTGGGCTGGCTGTGGTCTTCTGGAGAGCACAGAGAAGCCAAGGCCTGTAGTCCTATAGCTGGGCCCATGTTTATCCCAGGGATTGTGTTTGGCTACATCAAAATTGAGGCTGCCTCCAAACTGGTAGGTCAGTGGAGGCCCCAGCTCTGGAATTCAGTAATCTCCAGGCTGGCAGTTGGCTGACTAAAGCTGACAGAAAACATTCTAGAAGACTCTGGGCACAGAGTTTTGGACAACTGAAGAGGCCAGAAGAATTCTGGGAAGCACAGAAGTTCAGAAGTCCAAAACTGATAACAAAGTTCATGGTTTTTTCTGGGGTTGGTGAGTGGAAATAATGTGCCATTAGGGCCCGGGACAAGGACTGCTAGGCCTGGGGACACCTGGTTTGGGCAGGCCCACATCTAGAGTTGGTGTTCAGCTAGCTGAGGTGTGTTAAACACTGTATCTATTATGGCACACACATACCTGTGCACACATATACCATGCACTTACCTGGTGCCCAAGAAAGGGGTGCTTCCCCTCTTCTAGTGGCAGGTTGGAAAAATGAAGCTCACCAAGTTTGTCTTTCCTGAGGTCACATGGAATTCCAATCCAGGTGAATAAGTCTCATTCTGTATCCTCCTATCACCCAGCCTTTGATGGTCATTCTCCTTCAGGGTGTTGCAGTCAAGGCTTGGGTAGGACTAGGCTAGACCAAGTAGAATGTAGTTCATTCAAGTGGATCCAGAGTTTGTGGGATGCTGAACTGCAGGCCAACCCTACTTGGACCAATCCAGGAAGAGCCTGTGGGACACCTGTCCTTTAGCATCTGCTCAGTGAAGATTGAAGGCACCCAGTTGGCAGGCAGCTGCTATAGGGAGAGTTCCCTGGAAGAAGGGTGGGCAACAGATGTGCTTTATGAAGACACAGCCTCTGTGGCAGCACTCTGTCCATTATTGCTCTGGCTAGAGAAGCAGCTGCTGCTCACATGCCTACAGGTCATGAGCATGTTTGGAACCTTCAGCATCTGTTTTATTAATTAATTCATTTATTTACTTATTGTTTTCTGACATTAGGGCTTTAACTCAAGGCTTAAATGTTTTCCCACAAAGCTAGCACTTTAACACCTGAGCAACACTTCTATATCTGACATTTTGTTGGCTAACTGGAGATAAGAGTCTCAGGGACTTTCCTGCCCGGGCTCGTTCTGAACCTTCATCCTTAGATCTTAGCCTCCTGAATAGCTAGGATTACAGATGTGTGAGCCACTGGTGCCTGGCAAGCAGCGGGTCTTTAAAGGCACGTGGCTGGCTCATATCTATGGGGCCATGTTGATGCTGTAGCCCTAGAGGCCAGCCTGGGATGCCCTGGAGTGAGGTGGTGTGCTGTGGCTACCAGGCCTCTGAGTCTTCATCTTTTCTCCATGGAAAGAGTGCTGATTAGCCTTTAAGGGGAAATGCATTTCCATCATGGCTTAGCATAGCTCTCAGGAGCTATTAGAGAGTGATTTTCATTGTTACTGCCTAGAACACACCTGACTTTCTGCATGATAACAGAGCATACTAGGATGAGGATGGGAGGACTCTGTCAGTTATTGAAAAGACATCTTTCCAAGCTTGAGGATGCTGTCCCTCTGCTGCTCCCCACCGAGGATGAGATCTGTTAGTAACTTGAAGCCATGATGAGCTACCTGGAAACTCAGGATGAGACATGAATAAACTCACCTGTCCTGTCTAGGGGCTTAGAGAGCATATTGAAGAAATGTTCCTCTTGACTCCCTATGTCTGGAGCCTCGGCAGGGACAGCTGAGCAATTACTCACTCATCAGTCTGACAGGCAAGTGGACTATAGGCTGAGCTCTCACTTCTTCTCCACATGGAGTAGTTGGGCTTCCTCACAACATGGTGACTGGGTCAGCAAGAAGGCTCCTCAGAGAACCTGGAGGAAGCTGAACCTTGCCGGTCCCATGATGTCCCTTTTGCCATATTGTCTACATAATACTTCCTAGACTCAAGGGTGGGAAGAAAATGCTCCCCAAATAGGAGTAGAGTGGGTCACATTTGTGTGTGGTATTTGTGTGTGTGTGTGTGTGTGTGTGTGTGTTCATATTTGTAGGCAAGAAGAAGTGAATCATCCAGCTGTGAAAATAAAATGTGTCCCAGTGTACCATGAGGCTGCTCAGAAGTCAGGACAGTTATCTAGATTCTCAATGCTTTTGTGATGAGTTCTTCTAAAACAGTGTCACAGTCCCAAGGGCAAGGACCTCTGGAAGAGAGTAGCTCCAGGAATCTTGAAGACCACAGAGAGGAAAACTGGGTAAGCCTGAGCCAATATGATAAATGCACACAGGACAAATACAGCTGTGGACACTTGGTACATCGTGCCCAGAGCTCTGCTTTAAGTGGTTTCCTTAAGGTTCCGGTCCCCAGGAAGGTGAGAAATCTCTAGCTATGTAGATTCTGGGCCCAAAACCAATGGAGCCAGATGTTCTCTTTTGTTGGGTAGCAGGGAGGGTGGGAAGCAGTGTGTGGGCTGATTTCCAGAGAAGAGACCAGAGGTCAGGATAGAACTTGGGGCAGATGTAAGTGACAGAAAATGATACCTCAGCTGCTGTGGCAATGGCCTACAGAAAACCCACTCCAATTATGCTCTTCACTCCAGCCTCAGCATACTCTTTTCACTCTAATCCCTGTAGGACAGTTCTCAGGTTATGACGTAAGGATCATTGCGTTTTGGAGGAACATGTGAGTGTGTGTGTGTGTGTGTGTGTGTGTGTGTGTATGCACATGTATGAATGCATGCTAGATTCAAAACTTGAACTCAGAGCCTCACACTCTCACTCAGCTTTCTTGCCCATAGCTGGAGTTTTAACGCTTGGACTATAGATTACTCCTCCAGTCTGGCATTTTGCTGCTTAATTGGAGATGGAGTCTCTCAGACTTTTTTGCCTGGATTGACTTTGAATTACAGTTCTCCAGATTTCAGTCTCTTGAGTAGCTAGAATTACAGATGTATGCTAAAATGCTCATCGTGGGGCAACTCTTTATTGAACATTAGCTTCCATTGAGAGAAAGGCAGACCTCAGGTTTGTATGATGTGTGGCAGACTTTCACAAGGTGGACAGTTGTGTCTCATCAGCCACAGAAATAGCATCATGGGTCCCCAGCAGTCTCCTGGCGATTTCTTCCAGTTGCTAATCTCCAGCACCATACCTTTGTCCCATCGTCTTTGCATTTGTGTAACTTTAAGTGTGCTGTCTGAGTCCCTTTCTATATAGATTCCTGTACAGCATCATATTCATGAAATTCTAACACTACATTAGCATTAAGCCCCTGGATTGTGGCTACTTATAGAAGCCACTAATATTATATTAGTACTCTAGTTTTCTCCAGAGAAAGAGAGAGAGAGAGAGAGAGAGAGAGAAGAAGAAGAAGAAGAAGAGAAGAAGAAGAAGAAGAAGAAGAAGAAGAAGAAGAAGAAGAAGAAAATAGAAGAGGAGAAGAGAGGAAAGAGAGAGAGGGGGAAGAGAGAGAGAGAATGAGAGAGGGCATCACTGCTGTTTGATTTCTTTCCCAAATGGTAGAGAAAAACATGGGTAGAAATGATAGAGAAGTCTGCACCCATTAAAGATGAAAAAGGCAGTAAAGTGTTTAGAGTCAGTAAGTTTATTTAAAGTGATAGGAAAATTGTGAATGAAATCAAAAGATGGAGAGTGGGACCAAGTGGAGGGAAGTAAATGAATGAAAAAAGTGAGGAGGAGGATGCAGTTACAAAATTCAATGCATGTCCTATGATGATGAAAGGGGTAACACTAAATGAGATGAAATATATTCATAAACAGATTCATTGCATGGTAAATACATTGTACAGATACTTAAAGTTAATAAAAATACAATGAAAATAATAAAGAAGCTCCATGATGGGACACATGTTATCTATCACTAGTTATGTCTGCAATTTTTTATCCCTATCTACCTAACAATCCCCCTTTCTCTCTCATTAGGAAGCTTGAACCTTCCCAAAGATGGATAGAATCCGGTTGATGTTTTGATCTTCTGTCTTTTCTATCTCCAGGGTTACCTAATAGCAGCATTAATTGGGGATCACCCACAAGCAGTCCTGAGACATCTTCTGCTTGAAGTCCATTTGAGATCTCTGCCACATATGTGGGTACATGTTCCTGAAGGCTCCTTAGTTTAGTACCCAGGGGTCCTGGATGGCCACCAGCACACATGGAAGCTCTGTGCACAGAACGACACATATCCACACATATCCTTTTAGCCTCTCCAGGGACCAGTACAGGTGGACATGCCTGGATAGCCCCTGGGTCTTCTGGTCACCAAGTAATCTGCAGAAGACAGGCCTGATATTTGAACTTTGTGTCAGAGGGAGCCACATCTGCAGCACTCAACTATTCAGTTCTCAATCTGCCATCAAGAAGGTACTCTTTCTCTTCGCTTGGTGACGTGGTCCATTAAACACGGGTTTTTGGATACCTTGCAACTGCTATTCAATGTAGCTGGCTATTCCCAGCAAGCCCCCAGCTCAGCACTCTGCCCCATCCAGGCATCCTGAGGGTTGGCTTCAGGATGCCAGTGTGAAGGATGCCACAAACTGCATGGTCATTCAGAGCCTCACATTTCTTCCCTGGCTCATAGTTCTGCCATCTTCTAGGGCCTTGGACCTCTGATTCTCTGAATTCAGATAGCAGATGAAGAGAGAAGAAAAAGGAATGAAGGAAGAAAATCTTGAGGGAGGGTTCAGGGTCAAGCCTGAGTGTGATAAACATCATTTCTGCCATTCTCCTGGCCCATCTACTGCTCAGGAGGCTAGGAAGTGTGGTGCTGCAGAGTGTTAGGGATTAGAAGGACAAATGGCACTGCCACTGGAAGGGATGAGGCACTTAGATCAAGTATCACACCCACAGGTAGCTCATGGTCTCACAAGGAAGGAGCATCCAGACCCACCCTAGCAGTAACCCACAGTATCCCAATACAGCATTTTCCCCGCTACTAAGGAGGTTGAGATCTAAGATCTTAGTTTGAAGCCAGCTGGGCAGAAAAGCCCATGAGACTCCTATCTCCAATTAGCCTCCAAAAAGCCCAAAGTGGGGCTGTGTCTCAAGTGACAGAATCCCAACTTTGAGCAGAAAAAGCTAAGGGACAGTGCCTAGGCCCTGAGTTCAAGCTCTAGTACATATGCGTGCACGCACACACACACACACACACACACACACACATACACACACAAGTACAGCATTGTACAACTTCCAATACATTTTTGGTTCTAATAAACAATTCTCAAGACACATATTTTCCAATATAAAACTTCTTATAAGATTCTAAAATTAATTTGAGTCATGTACACATACAACATGCTAGTACACATGCATGTATATACATGTACACGCACACCCGAGTGTGCACACATGTATACCTATATACATGTAGCAGGTACATACATATATAGATTCGATACACATGTACATATATGCGTACATGTACACAGTTTTCTTCTAAGTGATGCTTTCAGAGCCTCTTGGGAAATAAACAGCAACAAAATTGAGGTTCAGGTTTTCCTGGGACTAGCCAAGACTAGAGACCAGTGGACATTTGACAAATGGACCTGTTTCTACAATGGTCTCCAATGTTGCTTACAAATACATTCATTTTTTAAATAATAAAAAAGACCTTGCATTAAATCCAGTCTGTCTTTGAAAACCTGAGCAGTGATCTTGGGGTCACAGGAAGGGGGATATGGGCCTATTTCCTCGGAGGGGCATTGGGTTTGGCTCTAGAAGGTCAGCTAAGGTATGGAGAGGAGAGGGGAGGAAGGATGAGAGGTGGGCAATAATGTGGGCACAACCTCAGGGCTGCTGTGAGCAAAGGCAAGTTCTAATTGGCTCGTGGAGATTAGGACACACATCTGTATTTTGTCTCTGTTTCATTACTATCCCAAAACATGCAGGTTGGTTAACTGTATAGAAAAGAAAAAAGAAGTTTGTGTAGCTCTCAGTTTCAGAGATTCAACGGCATATCACTAGCATCAGTTTGGTTCTGGTGAGGCCCTCATGGCAGAGGGGACCAGTAAGACAGGTATGTACAAGAGAGAGTTCACATGATGACAAGATGGCAAAGAGAGGGGGAGGGCCAGCTTTGCTCTTCATATATAAAAAAAATCTCTTAGAATTAACTCAGGAGTCTATAAGAGCTCCTTTAATCCCTTTAACAGTGCCTCCAGTGACCTACATACTTCCCATTAGGTCCTGAATGCACATGGGACAACACTAGGTCAACATCACACACTGGATCCAAGCCTCTAACTCATGACCTCTTGGTGAACTTACTCAAGCCACATGCAAACTATAGCAACACTCAAATGCCATGATTCTCTGGCTGCTTCTGAAACATCGACAACCCTGAAAGTCTACCATGCTGGACTGAAGCTGTAGCAAAGGATTTAAAAATAAAACTAATTATCTTGTACATAGGTATACAAATTCAGCATGTAGATCCGTGAGTACGATGCATCTTGATGAACATCATCTCTTCATCATCCTTATCTCTTCCAACCTCACCCAGCCCTTCAAGTTACCTGGTGCCGTCTCTACCTATGTCCATTGAATATTATGACTGTATTTGCCCATTCTTCCTTTCCTCATTCTTATGCCCTCACTGTTCTTGTTCTGTTCCTGAGAACAGATTTTCCACCATCCTGCTATTTATTCACTTGGTTGAAATGTACATTAGTTGTTTAAAGGAGTTACATGGGGGAGACTTATTCACTGAGGATTGGTAATTTGTCCAGCATGACAAGTAATTTTAAAAAGCCAAAAGAACAAGGACTATAAGTAACACAAAAACATTATTTGCAGTAAATAAAATGCTAGTAATTGCAAGGTGACTCGGTTAGCTTTGAAATGAATTAATAGGAAAATCTTAGACATAGTTATTTATGAGAGGCTCTCATTTTGAAGGTACTGACTCCATTTCGAGGACATCCTCACCTGTCATATCAAAGTCCAGAAGAGACTTTGGTGGTACTTTGTAGAACTCACTTGCCTTGAAGTCTGTCTGGAGATGGGGCATGCTTTTCATAAGACTTGCTTTTGTGGCTGATGATCATTCTCAGTGAAAAAACAGGCGCCCGTGGTTCACGCCAGTGATCCTTGCTACTCAGGAGGCTGAGATCTGAGGACTCTAGTTCAAAGCCATCCCTGACATGAAAGTCTGTGAGACTCTTTTATGTCCAATTAACCAGAAAAAAGCCTGAAGTGGCAAAATGCCAGCCTGAAGTGAAAAAGCTAAGGGACAATGTGCAGGTTCTAAATTCAAGCCTCAATGCTGGCACACACACCCACACACACCCACACACACTCACACTCAATTTCTTAGTTCATGATCCCTTCTCTTAGAGGCCTCTCCAGTGTGTGCAGCCCTTAAGAAGCCTGGAGGTGGGGTGGAGGGATTTGCTGTTGTTGTCCTGCTAACTACTTCTTCAACTTCCCTGGTTGCCTAAGTAACTATAGGTGGTTCAGAAGTGTGGGCAAACACAGGTGATGTAAGACAATACCATCAGGTTTGCCTAGCAGCACTATAATTATTGTTTATGCTTTCTGCATGCAGAGGCTATGATGATAACAGGTGAGAATGGATAGGCAGACCTTTCTGCATGAGCCAATCCAGTCACTGGGCTAACAGACAAGGCCCCTACCAAGCAGCACTGGGAAATCCATCAGCAGCAAAGCCTCAGAGGTACTCCCATCTCTGGGGTTCCCCTTAGCAAACAAGACTGCATTTGCTCTACAGCACCTGAGATTTGACACAGCTGTTTCATGCTAAACCTACGAAGCTAGGGTACTTCTACATACATAGAAAATGTTACCTGAGTGGGCCCTGGTGGCTCAGGCCTGTAATCCTAGCTACTCAGTAGGCTGAGATTTGAGGATCAAGGTTTGAAGCCAGCCCAGGAAGACACCTCTGAAAGGCTCTTCTCTCCAATTAACCATCAAACTCTGATAGTGGAACTATAGCTCAAGTGATAGAGCCTCAGCCTTACATGAAAAAGTTAAAGCAAAAATGCCAGGCCCTGAGTTCAAGTACTGGCATGACACAAAAGTGACTGGATAGCTCTCAGGAGCAGTGACGTCTGATAGGTGGGGAGCTGGCTGGGTTCTTATCCTGGGCTTAAGAGGAAGGCACTTGCCTGGATGATTTGAGGGCTGTGGACATGTAGGGGTGATGATGACCTCTCTATTGCTCTCAGTTTTTAGAGGTAGCATGAAGCAGCCCCTGAGATTGATGGGTGATCTGAAATTGGAGGATAGTGCAACGTGTACTGATTTTGGATCAGCACAAACACAATTTAATAACTGTTTTGTTTCTTGCCAAAAGCAGTTTTCTTATTGCTTACAAAATGATCTGCAGATGCTGTTGGCTCAGGGAGGGTCACTGTGACATCAGTTGCATAATTCTATGTGTCTCTAAGGCCCTCTCATCTCTGCTCTACTTGGCTTTGCTCTCTGTTAATTTGTGCGTGTGTGTGCATATGAGCCAGTATGAGGGCTTGAACTCATAGCCTCCCACTGTTTCACTTGACTTTTTCTCTTCAAGGCTGGTGTTCCACTGATTGAGCCACACCTCTACTTCTGGAGTTTTGCTAGTTAATTGGAGATAAGAATTCCACAGACTTTTCAGCCCGGGCTGGCTTTGAAGCATGATCCCCAGATCTCAGCCTCCTGAGTAAATAGAACTACAGGCATGGCCCACTAGAGTTCAGCTTCTCCATTATTTAAGACCTTCCAAAGGACCCCTCGTGACTGTTGTTGGTCCTTTGTGCCCAAGGATGTGTCTGACCTGCATTCTGAGAGCCTCTGAGTTTGTCTATACCATCATCTGAGGATTCCCACAGGCCCTGGCCCTGCTGCCACCTGAAAGTCTTTGAGATACGAACATTTTAAACATCAGGGTACCCTGCACATTCCTGCTATCTTGAAAAAGTTCCGTCTGACATCAGATATTTATATTTCTACCATTTTTCTACTTTGTGGAGTAGCTGCAGCATTCATAGATTAGTCTGGAGACATCTCGTGTCACGTGGGTCCTCATCTATCCTCTATGCATAGAGTGTGAAGGCTGTCATTCTCACCCAGTGTTCTCTTCTGCCCCTTCCCACTAGGCAATAAGCAGCAAGATCGTTCAAGCATTGTTCATATAATGGAGCATTACTCAGCCTTAAAAAAAGGAACTTTTACTAACAAAACTCTTTCTTCAAATAAGTTCCATATGCAATACTAGAACAGATGCAGACCTGGTTACTCAGTTGAGCAGTGGTTGAGGGTGTTGGTGCTGGCAGATTCTCCTAGAGCTTTACATGAAGCCCATGTGGTCTAATGCTCTGTCCTTGCCCTGCAGACACCCATAGGCATGAAAATTTGGGAAAAAAAAATCATTGCCTGCGTGCACAATGCATTCCTTCTGTTCTTTTGTCATACTATAAAGAGAAAAATCTTCCAGAACAATAATTTCAATTCTTCCAAGAGTTTTGAGCTTTGGGAATCAGAAAGAGGTCTGCCTTTTGTCTAGCTTGGAGGTAAACATTTCTCATAAGGCTCCTCTTCAGAGTGTTGCTATGCCTTCCTGGGTCTTCTAAGTTGATGTGCTATAATGGCATTTGTATTGAAAATGCCTAGTGATCCTTGGTAGCCATCAGTAGTGGGGAGTGAAACATGGCTTTCTGAAAATCAAGTTTAATATCCAGACAGTGCTTAGAAAATGTACATGTGCCAGTCAGTTTACCCTCACTGTAAGGAATTCCTAAGATAACTGTATAAAGAGGAAAGGCTTACTTTGACTTAGTTTTAGAGGTTTCAGCCCCATGATTGGTAGGCTCTGTTGCTTTAGGCTTGAGATGAAGCACATCATGGAGGAAAATAATCCTCACCTCATGACTTGGAAGTGAAACAGAAAGAGGAAGAGACTCTAGTCTCACATCCGCAGTGATTCAAAGGCCACAGTTCAGGGCCACCTTTTGTAGGCCCTATCTGTTCCAATAAGGCTCATGGGGCTTTAGAGAATCACCTGAGTTCTAAACCATAGTGAGAGGAATTCACTGTCAAGTGCTCCATTTGACCACTGCAGGACCTCCTGGTCTGTTGTAGGTCATTCTGTTTATGGCTGCCCTCTCCAAGGATGGCATGAGGGGCTGGTGTTTAGGGAATGATCCCAGGGGTCTCTGCCTTAGACAGATGATAGGAAGCATAGTGCAAGTTCTTTTAGATGGATAGGAATCTGGCTTGTATTTTCAGAGATAGTATATTCCCTGATTCTCTCTGCGCTTATCTATCTATCTACCTTTCTATCTAGCTATCTGTCATCTATCAATATACCCTGCCTAGGCTCTCCCTCTGCTATTATTAACATATTCTACCCATAATTATGGGGTCTGCATCCAGAGATGCAACCAACCACGGATCAAACATAATAGAAAAAGTTAGTTCTATGCAGAATATGTATCACTCAATTTTCTTGTAATTTCCTAAACAGCACAGTATAACAAAGACTCACACATAATATTTATATCATATTATGTATTTCAAGGCTACAGGTGACTTGATGTCTATGGGAGGATGTGTGTCAGCTAGGTTGCAAATATCATGCCATTTTCTATAAGGGACTAAAGTTTCCATGGCTGGGGTAGAGTATGGAGTAGGTTAGGGCAAACACCTTGTAAATACAGAGGCATGATCCTACTTATCTTAAAACTTTAAAAACAAACAAGATACTAGTGGCTTATGACTACAGTCCTAACTATTCAGGCAGCTGAGATCTGAGGATTGTGGTTCAAAGCCAGCCTGTGCAGGAAAGTACATGAGATTCTTTCCTTTACTTAACCATGGAAAAGTCTAAAGTAGAAGTATGGCGCTCAAGTGATAGAGTGCCAGCCTTGAGTGAAAAAGAGACAGGCCCATTTTGGGATTTAATTTATATACTATATAGTTTGTCTGTTTCCAGTGAGCAATGCAAAGATCTTTTTTCTTTTTCTTTCTTTCTTTCTTTCTTTTTTTTTTTTTTTTTAGCATTTTGCAGGGTCATGTCTATCATCCCAGAAAGATCTTCAATACCTATCGCAAGTAAACTTTACTTTCATCTTAGTCTCTGACAATCACAAGTCTGCTTTTAGTCTCTATAGATTCAGTGTGTTGTATTTTTTAAAAAAAGTATATAATTGGAATTATACAATATATGTTGATGTGTGTGTATGTGTGTATATGTGCACATGAGCTAGTAATGGGACTTGAACTCAAGGCCTTGAGCTCTCACTTAGCTTCTTTGCTTATAGCTAATGTTCTACCACTTGCTCTACCACAGCTAGTGCTCTATCTCTCCTTTCAACTTTTTATTGGTTAATTGGCGATAGAAGTTTCTCAGATTTGTCTTCTATCTTCAGATCTCAGCCTCCAGAGTAGCTAGAATTATAGATGTGAGCCACCAGCGTCCAGCTCAATCAGTGACTTCCTTTGTGTTTGGTGTCTTTCACTCATCATGTTTTTGAGGTTCCTCATCCACATTGCTGTGTCATGTGTCATGGTTTCATTTCTTTTTATGGCTGAATATTACTCCATTGTATGGATACGCTGAGTTTATGTATCAATTGATCACCTATTGATGGATGGTGGATTCTTTCCATGTGTGTGCTACTGTGAACATGTTGCTGGGTTTGCACAGTATGTTATTGTCTTGCTCTCTGGTTCGGTTATTTATCTGTGGCTGCATTTTTCTTTGTGGGATGTTGGAAAATCCAAGTGCTGATGTCTAAACTGGAAATACCAGAACATTTGCTTCTTTGATCTTGAAGCTAATTGTTGTCATTCTCCCTGGACATGTTGAACAGTTGAAACTGTTTGCAGTGCAGCAGCCAGGGAATTGCAATGGATATATGTTTAAGATAGACTTTTTTTAAAATAGAGAAATAGATATGCTCTTATTTGGCATTTTTACTCAAGGCTAGCACTCTACAACTTGAACTACACATCTATTTTTTTTATGGTTAGAGATGAGTCTTACAGATTTTCCTACCCAAGCTGGCTTTTAACTATGAAACTACAATCCTCACATCTCAGCCTCATGAGTGGTTAGGATTACAGATGTGAGCCACCAGTACCTAGTTCTTTCTTTTTGGTGCTGGTCTTGTGGCTTGAAGTCAGAGCCTGGGTCCTGTCCCTGAGTTTTTGTACTGAAGGCTAGCACTCTACTACTTGAGCCACACCTCCACTTCTGACTTTTTTGCTGGTTAATTGGAGAGAAGAGTCTCACAAACTTTCTTACTCAGGCTGGGTTCCAACTGTAATCTTCAGATCTTAGCCACATGATAGGTGTGAGCCACCAGTGCCCAGATCATCTTAGCAATGTTTAAGTGTAAAGTTTTGAGACACAAATTGTATTCATGTCCTGTGTACCCCCTCACTTCCAGACCTTTTCATCATGCAAGATTAAAAACTGTGAGTCCATTGGAGACTTTCCTCTGTGCCCTCTATTCCCTTCATACTGCCTTCTCACTGTGAGCTTGGCTAGTCTGGGCATTGCACATTTGGTGCAATTTCATAATATGTACTTTTTAATGCTACTTAGTGTATCTTCAAGTTTAAGGCTGTACTCAGCGATTACCTGGAAGATGGCTGACCTTTATTTTTTAAATCCATTTATCTGATGATGGACCTTTGGATTGTTTCTACATTTAGCTATTGTGAATAATGCTGCTGCGAAGATGGATATAAAATAATTGTAAGGTTCTCTAATTCAGATATCAATCTGAATAGATACCCAAGTATCTGCTAGTGTCTTTATTTCAGGAGTGCACACTCAGAAGTACAATTGTTGGATCATATCATAACACTTTTCAGTTTTCATTGTTTCTGGTAGTACTAGCCCTTTGTGCTTTAGTTTGTTTCTCAGAAAGGGTCTTGAGGTTTTTGCCTGGGCTGGTGTGGACCAAGATTCTCCTATTTATGCCTCCTACACAGCTGGGATTACAGACATGTAATCCTCCAGGCCCTCAGTTTTTAATGTTTTGGAGAACTAGGTTAGGTGAATGTTAAGGGAGCCTTCAATTTCTGATTATACTTTCCTTCTTACTATGAATGCATGTATTCCAGGTGTGGTGCCTCTCAGACTGTGTGTATGTGTGTGTATGGTGTGCATCTGCCTGCCTCTTGTGTGTATATATATATATATATACACACACACACATATATACATATATATGTATATATACACATATATATGCATATATATGTATACATATAAACATATATACATATATATGTATATATATGTATATATATGTATATATATGTATATATATATGTATATATATATGTATATATGTATATGTATATATATATGTATATATATGTATATATACACACATATATATACATATATATGTATATATACATATATATGTATATATATGTATATATATATATATATTTTTTTTTTTGGCCAGTCCGGGGCTTGGACTCTGGGCCTGAGCACTGTCCCTGGCTTCTTTTTGCTCAAGGCTAGCACTCTGCCACTTGAGTCACAGCGCCACTTCTGGCCATTTTCTGTATATGTGGTGCTGGGGAATTGAACCCAGGGCCTCATGTATACGAGGCAAGCACTCTTGCCACTAGGCCATATCCCCAGCCCCCTCTTGTGTATATTTTTGTATGCACTGATGTGTGTGTCTCAGTGTGGATTGGCCAATGGAAAGGGAAAAGGAAGAGGCCTCTAGCCTATCTGATCCCTGGACAGAGAAGCTACAGTCCTGATGGTCTGCTGGGATCAAATCTAAGCAGAGGCTGGATAGCAAGTCATTTGGATGTTAGGATATGTCAGGCATGTACACTGGGTGAGGTTTGGGGTGCAGGGCCAGGCTTACTCCTGGCTTTCCACTGTGGGGAGAACTGAGGGTCTTTAAAGGACCAGAAACAGCTCTGCTATGCTCTGTAATGCCTATAGATCCTTACACATGACCCTGGGGGTCAGGTCCTGGGCCTGTAGTGGACAGAGTTAATTTCCCTAGATTGGATTTTGGAGCATCTGGGACTGGCCACAGACCCATGCATGCAGTTGAAGTGAGGCCATATTATTTCCAGTGCAGGCCTTGCAAGATCTTGGCAGCTCATGCCCATGACTTTGGCTGCTTCCCTGTTTGAGACAGAGGGTTCTGGAGAGGAGCTAGGATGTACTACCCAAAAATTAGAAACAAAGCCCTGCCCTGACTGAGGCCATCTTGGGTTCCCCAGCCTGGCCAAGTCACCCGAGCTGACCGCACAATAAGCAGAGCAGGCTGTCTAAGCCAGGCCGATAAATCATGGCTACTGTAAGTTACTTCATCTTGGGAAGAGCTTGTTATACAGGAACAGATCATGGGAAGATGGGACAAAGAATCCAGGTCCAGCCACTGGCAGTCTGACCCCTAAAAGTTATGGCTTGTATGTGGGATCAGCCCATGTGACAACAGTCAGGTGAACGCCTGACTGTTAGTTCTATTAGTGCCAATGTCTGCAAAATAGAATTTCGATGTCAACCTCTGTCCATCAAAGTAACCAAAAATATGTTTCAAAGAGTAAAGAATGTCAAAATTACGTGTGGTAGAGCCAATGGTAAGTATATAGCTGCTCTTCCATTTCCATCCTATCAAGTGAATCATAAGTGGAAAACATTGTAAGTTCAAAATGCATTACTGCACACCAGACCTTAATAAGGTGTCACAGTGGAGTGCATGGGGTTGTTTCCCCTGGAATTGCCTGGCTGGCTGGTAGCTGTGGCTCACTGGCACGGGCTGGCATCATCACACAGAGGTTGTGCATCTAACTAGTCAGGAGGAAACCGACACATTGAAAACCCAAAGGATAGTTTATAGCCCGGCACAGGTGGCTCATGCCTATAATCCTAGCTACTCAGGAGTCTGAGAGCTGAGGATCATAGTCTGAAGCCAGCTTGAGCATGAAAGTTTGTGAGGTTCCTGTCTTCCTCCAATTAACCAGCCAGAAGTGGAGCTGTGGCTCAAGTGGTAGAGTACATGTAGCTGAGCACTCCCCCCTCCCCCAAACAAAAAAACAAACAAACAAACACAAATGACTAAGCAAGAGTATGAGGCCCAGAGTTCAAGTTCAAGCCTGGTACCTGAAAAAAAAAAGCAAAAGCAAGGACAAAGAAGTAAAAAGTAAAAGTATATAGTTTCTTTTACTCTACTTTCACACAACCATAAAATTGAAAACTGTAAGTGAAGTCATCTTAGTTGATGATCATCTGTTTTCTGTTTTGTGTAAGCTAGAAGTGAAAATACTCAGGGGGCTCTGCTGGGTATAAGGGCGTCTATCCTCACAATAATCCCTGTGTACTGTTAAGTATGTGGTGGAGCCTTTAAAAGAAGGGCCTTGCAAGCTAGGCACCGGTGGCTCACACCTGTTATCCTAGCTACTCAGGAGGCTGAGCTCTGAGGATCATAGTTCAAAGCTGGCCTGGGCAGAAAAGTTCCCATGAGACTTTTATCTCCAATTAACCACTTAAAAGCCAGAAGTGGTAATTTTGCTCCAAATGGTACAGTGCTAACATTAAGCACAAAGAGGCTCAGTGATAGTGCCCAGGCCCTGAGTTCTAGCCTACCAAAAAGAAAAAAAAGAAAAGAAAAAAGAAAAAGAAAAGAAAGAAAGGAGCGCCTTACCAGTTGCTAGTAGCTCATGCCTGTAATCCTAGCTACTCAGGAGGCTGGGCTATAAGAACTAGGGTTCAAAGCCAGCCCAGCAGGAAAGTCTGTGAGAATCTTACCTCCAGCTAACTAGCAAAATGCTGGAAGTAGTGCTATGGCTATGGTTCAAATGGTAGAGTGTCAGCCTTAAGAAAAAAAGCTGAGGAACAGCACCAGGGCCTTGAGTTCAAACCTTAGTACTGGCAAAAGAAAAGAGCTTGGTGGTCTACAGTCCCCTGAGAACCACAGGCCATCCATGAACTGGCAGGGCTCCTACATTTTATCAGAGTAGAGCTAGTAGAGAATCATAGTCCTTCACCCCGCCCCCCAAGCCCCTCTCACACACGTATGCAAGTGTACATGTGCATACATACATGCCTATGTGTGTGACACTCTGGACACTACTGCAGCTGAAACAGCCCAGGAGGGCCACACACAGCACACACACTCTTAGAGGGCACATAGAGAGGAGAAAATACGGGTCAGGTAATGAAAGAGAACCTCTTTGTGGATGAACTCAGAACTGTTCTTGAACACCCTGAGTGCTTTGGGGGCTCACCACTGTCCTTCTGGATGTTTGCTGAGTGAGTAATGGAGCAATAGAGAGGCCAGGTACTTGCACATAGCAAAGCAGCTCCAACCAAACACCCTCTACCTTCTGTTTCCCTTCCTTCAGGTGGAGCAGAACAGTATAACTCCAGAAGTAATAGTGTAAAGGATCTGTCTGACTTCCAAGTTGCTTACAGATAGTTCAAGGGCTCCTGCAGGTGAGGGAAGGAGTTTGTACTACAGGACCAGGGAGTTTGGCAGATGGCAACTAGGGAGTAGGTGTCCTGGATCGCTCACCCCATCAAAATCCCCATTTGGAGTGAGATCCTGCCTGCTTCCTCCCAGCCAGACTTGAAAAAGAATGTTTGATTTTATGTTGTTTTTCTCAGCTGAGAAACTGAGAAAAGGTGTACTTTTGGGAAGAAACATTAAGTAAAACAAACAAATGAATAATAAATTAGACTTTAAATATATATATTTTAAAACAAAGCAACATGTGACTGCTTTATGTACTCAATGGTTTTTGAACTTGAAACAAAGACGTGTTTTAGAAATTAACTTCATTGTTCTGAAATCTTAAGGCTGTTTTGTTCCCATAGAGAGCTTTGGCCTTCATAAAAGTGAATGGCTTCCCAGGACATGTGGGCTGATTTCTACAAAGTCGATCTAAACAAAAAACTTCAAGAACGATTAAATATCTCATTCTAGAAAGATACATTTTCTAAAATATGAATGAAATCAAGTAGTCAAAGAATTAGTTCCATGTGTGTGAAAGAAAGACTAATCAGACGTCATGACTCCAAGTACTGCTTGCTGCTTTTGGTCAAGTGCCTAAACATTCAACACAAACACATCCAAGGCTATATGACCAGCATGTGAGAGTCTGCCAGGCCCATGCTTGCCTGTCCCCTGAGGTTGGAGGAGTGAAGAACAGCAGTCAGGAAGCCTTTTTTAATCTCCAGCATTTTAAAGGACTAGATACCAAATGGTTAAAGATGAGTTATAATGACGTAGATCTTTCAGAAAAGTCTCTAGTGGGAAGCCTTACATAATACTCAGGCAAAGTTTCTCTCAGCTTCTTTAGATTTAGTGCAGCTGGTTCTGGGAGAGATGGGTTTTTCAGTCTCTCCACTGAGAAACAGCCATGACTATCTATTATGGCTCAGACCTTAAATATCCCTACAGTGCCCATGTGTTAAAGGATTTTTCTAGTCTGTGGTACTATTGGGAAGTGATGGACTCTTCAAGAGGTAGAGCCTTGTGGGAGGAAGTTAGGTCATTGGTGATGCCATCTTAAAGGGGATACTGGGCCTCTGGCTCCTCCCCATCCTTCTCTTGGCATCCTGAACACCAGGAGGTAAGTAGCTCTGCTCTGCCACGCACTCTCCACCATAACATGCTACATCATGCCACAAAGCCAGAGAAAGCGATCATGAACTGACACAAGGAGCCCAAGTAAACTTTTCCTTAGAAGTTGGACTTCTTGGGCTGAGAATATGGCCTAGTGGCAAGAGTGCTTGCCTCATATACATGAAGCCCTGGGTTTGATTCCCTGGCACCACATATACAGAAAATGGCCAGAAGTGGTGCTGTGGCTCAAGTGGCAGAGTGCTAGCCTTGACCACAAAGAAGCCAGGGACAGTGTTCAAGCCCTGAGTTGAAGGCCCAGGACTGGCAAAAAAAAAAAAAAAAAGTTGGACTTCTTACCAGATAATTTGAAGGGATGGTTGGGGTTGGGAGAAATGAGAATGATGGAAGGGGTGATGCTGACCTAGATGTATTGTACTGACAAACTGACATATTGAATTAAAATTCTATAACACTTAAAGACAATGAAAAACACAAAAACAAAGTGAACTTCTTGAGTATTTGTCACAATGATGAAAAACTGACTAAAAGACTATCCTTTCTTTAAAAAAAATCTTTGGCACAGAACTTTTCTAGAATATTCTGAAAGTTTACAGGTTAGATATTAAGGAACCAGAATAATATTTGGCCTGGAGTAGATTCAAATAAGTTTCTCATCTTCAACCATTTGAACTCTAATCAATAGAAGTCACTTTTCCTAGCCACAAGAGAATCTTGGAAGTCAGTCTGTAGAATTGCTTGGTCCAATTATTTGACTTAGAAATGTGAAAAGCAAAATGTGAGAGGTATGACACAATCATTTACTAAATCAGGGAGGGAAAACAAGAAGCCAGTCATTTTGAGAGGTCAATTAAGTCATATCACTTTTGGAAAATTCAAGGGTAATTTTATTTAATCCAAAAAGAATTGGTTTATAGATTGCCAAGATGTATATTAAGGAGTATAGTATTAGTAAGAGGAAATATCAATGACATAACTGGACTGGTCTTTTGGAGATAGATTAGTGCTTATGCTTTTGCTACCTGGGACAAGGGATAAGATAGTCTTTCCTACCCAGGAGGGTAGTAAGGCCTGCACCTGAGCTCTGAATTCCATACTTTACGGAGTAGTGAGCAACTTATTGTACTGAATGGAAGGAAATGTTGCTATATCCTGGGAAGGGACCCAGGCATTTGTCTGGGGAGTTGGGAGGCCAGGCAACTCTGATCACAGGCTGAATATGGGGAGATGGGAGAGCGCTATGCTTTGAGAGGAACCAAGTGTTTCAACTCCTTATTTTCTTGGATAGTGTAAGCATCAAACATCTGAAGGCAACAGCGAAAAAGCTACAAGATGAGAATGAAGTTGACCACCCCACTTGTAAATGGGTGGTTGGAAGCAAATCTAACTCAGTGCAGAAAAGGTCAAATATTTCTTTCATGCCAATACGACAATGACCTCTTTGGATTTTTCATCCAGTGAATATGCTGAGTAAATACACACAAAAAGTTACATTCCCCTGTGCAGTTAGACTGGTCAATTTACTAAATTCCTTGGATGAAGGATGGGGAGAGGGAATGAAGCCATTCTCAGGTATTCATGCTTCCCTGTGCACAGAGCCTGGCATTTTTCTGTGGCCACACTGGTGAAGGAATGGTACTTAAAGTCATTCCTCCTGCTGGTAAGGATGCGTGAAAAGGATGGCTCGGGGAAGAAACTGCCTTTTCTTTTCTCCTTCCTTCCCTCTTTCTGATGGGAAAATATTTCTGTTACCTGGTGCAGCCGCTGCCACTCCCTTGGGGCATGAAGTAAAAGTTGATGCTTAAACTTTAAAAAGAGGGGAACAGAAAATAAAGCTGTTGCTACTAATGAACCTGGTACTCTGTTGGAATGACAATTCTCTTTTCCCTCTAACACTTAAAGGGTGCCTCAGTGAAGGGTTAAAAAAATATGGTTGTTTCTGCACATGTCAGCAGTCTTTCAGAACTGGGCCAACCTTTCTCACACAGTAGCAAATGTAGCCAACTCATTATAAGTACAATTTACAAGACAGGAAATAATTTTCTTGTCTCCAAAAGATGTTGCTCTGTTTTCTCCCTTTGTCTTCTTTTCCTTTTCTCCTGTTTTTCCACTGTAATATCTTCACAGTCACACATGACTGTGTTATTATAGTAATCTTGACCTGTGTTCTTCTCATGAGTACACTGTGAACGTCAGCGAGGGCATCCAGTGGCCCTGATCCACTATCCTCTCTCTAGTACCTTGGCCCTGTGTACATCATTCATCTTGAAATCAAGTTCTGTTGGTTACATATACAGCCCCCTTCCCATGCCTCCTTAAATGGGGGAGGGAGGATGAGCAGAAGTCCCCTCAGCTTTGATGATCTACGATCTCTGTGATCTGTGAGTCTTGTCTCCTTCCCAAACTTCTTTGATCCTCAAAGCCACTTTCAGGCCCAACAGCTGGGGGCTAAAGGGCAGATACTGGAAGTCCTGAAACCTTTCCAGGATGGCTTCAAGGCTGGGTTTCTAAAGGGAAAGAGGCCACTCCTACAC
Source organism: Perognathus longimembris pacificus (assembly GCF_023159225.1). Classification (NCBI taxonomy): domain Eukaryota; kingdom Metazoa; phylum Chordata; class Mammalia; order Rodentia; family Heteromyidae; genus Perognathus; species Perognathus longimembris. The sequence goes on from NC_063161.1 coordinate 105,146,502, forward strand.
TGTAGGAGCAATTGTAACCATCTGCATCTGATAACATCCGGGCTGGGGTAACAGGACTCCCCGTGTGTATGTGTGGGGGGACCCATGTTACACCTCTGGCTATGGAACTGAGCCACTGGGGATTCCCCTCCATAAATTTAACCCCTGAAACAGTAGCAAGAGAGGCACTGCTAGCAGAGAGGGGTTTCTTTAGTCTTCCTTTCCTTTCTCTTGCTCTTGGAGAGTCCTGAGACAGGTGATTAACACAGCAAAATGAGGTCAGTGAAACTCCAGTTCACCCAACTAAAGACCTATGCATTTATTTCAAAGATAGCCAAGAATCTAAAACACCTACCTAAAACTGACCCTGGAGGAGGGGCTTCTGGTAGTAATGGGATGGTGGATGAACAGGAGTAGAGGTAAAAGAGGGCTGGGTGCTAGTGGCTCATGTTTGTAATCTTAGCTACTTAGGAGGCTGAGATATGAGGTCCACAGTTCAAGGCCAGCCCAAGCAGGAAAATCTGTGACACTCTTTTCTCCAATTAACCACCAAAAAGCCAGAAGTGGTGGTGTGGTTGAAGTGGTAGAACACTGGCCTTGAACAACAAAAGCTCAAGCATAGTGCTCAGGGCCTGAGTTTGTGCCCTAGTATCAGTACCAAAACTAAAACGAAACAAAACTAGAAGAGGGGGGAGGGTTTCCCCATGCCCACTGAGAAAATGTTGCTAAGGATGATTTGAAGGGAAGTAATAAAGCCACGCCCATCTCATCCCATTCACTGTATGCACATGGGGTTGGCTCTCAGAGAGTTGGCTTTCTGGTAAAAACCTCTTGGCTCAGCTTTTCCAAAGCCATTTCAGCCATCTTACTGAAGATATTTGGCAGAGCCAACAAGACCATTTATATAACATTATTCATAACAAGATTGATCAAAGTAGTTGTTAATATTTGTATTTCACAATGAAGAATCCATTTAAAATATTTTATTGTTATTACTAAGGTATTGTACAAAAGGGTTACCATAAGTCAAGTAGTGAGAACCTTTTTTTGAACAATGTCACCTCTTCCTTTTCTTTTTCTGTTTCCCCCTCCCATCCTAGCCCACAAATTATATCTACCTCTATCTTGATATCAGTATTTCCCCCCTCCCTTTGTTTTGTACCAGTACTGGGGTTTGAACTCACTGGGCTTTTCACTCAAGGCAGTGCTCTATCACTTGAGCCACACCTCCATTTCTGGTTTTTATTGGTCAATTGAAGATAAGAACTTTATGGGCTGGCTTTGAACTAGGATCTTCAGATCTCACTCTCTTGAGTAGCTAGGATTATATACATGAGTCACTAGAGCCTGGCTCCTCCTCCTCCTCCCCCTCCTCCTCCTCCCCCTCCTCCTCCTCCCCCTCCTCCTCCTCCTCCTCCTCCTCCTCCTCCTCCTCCTCCTCCTCCTCCTCCTCCTCCTCCTCCTCTTCCTTCTCCTTCTCCTTCTCCTTCTCTTCTTCCTCCTCTTCCTCCTCTTCCTCCTTTTTTCTTCTTCCCGTGCCAGTTCTGGGGCTTGAATTCAGTGCCTGGGCACTGTTTCTGAGCTTTTGTGCACAAGGCTAGTGCTCTACTACTTGAACCACAGCTGCACTTCCAGCTCTTTGGTGGTTAATTGGAAATAAAAGTTTCACGGATTTCCTTGCCTGACATGGCTTTGAACCTCCATCTTCAGATCTCAGCATCCTGAGTACTTAGATTACAGGTGAGAGCTGTTAACTCCTGGCTTCTCTTCTCCTTTGCAGTAACTATTTCTCAATATTTCTCCTATTGTCCTGGCATGTCTAGCCCTTGCCTGTAGCTTGCATTCTTCTTAGCAAGACCAAAGGCTACTGCCCAGAGGGAGGGCCATAGCACAGAGGCAGCCCCAGAGCTGCTCCCTTCCACTGGCTTCTTAAAGAACTTGCCCAGACAAGATTTTGCTAAATGAATGTTTTGTCCTCCTGTATCTTTATGTATCATCTCCTTGAGAGTTTGCTACAGACTAGAGAGCTGAGGCTCACAGACATTCAATAAGTATTTGCACTTGCATAATGAAGAAAAAGCAGAGTCTGACTCAAAATTTTAGTGTGGGAGCAATGACTTTTTCATTAATTTGTCCATTGGCAATATGGGTTTTATTATTACCTGTGTGCAGAGTGTTTTTTTTTATACAAGAACCAGAAGTGTTCTTAGGTCTGCTTCAAAGTTATACTCACTGAAATGAGCAATTATTTCTCCCAGTGTAAAGTATCAGTTACATAAAGTATGGTATATGCAGAGTAGGATTCCAATGGTATAACTCCTTTGAACAAGTAACTTATAGTTAGTATACCGGGTTGTGGGGGTGAGGTCAAGGGGAGGGGTGATGACTGAAGAGAGGAAGGGTGGAGAGAATGCAGCCATAATATTCAATGGGTAGAGTTGGGACAGATAGAAGGTGAGGAATGATGAAATGACATTGATCAAGATGCATTGTACTCACAAACTAACATGCTAAATTAAATCCCCATTTGTACAACTTTGTATTATTAAAGACAATAAAGTTCTAATAACAAAATAAAACACCCACAAGTGACAGGGGTATATAATAATGCAACACTACCAATAGATAAAGACTTTTAACTGGGAAATTTTCTGATTTTCAAATTCCCTAAAACACAACTGAATGTTATCCTTAAGTGTAGTTGTTCAACCCAGACTTGAGGGATTGAAGCTCAAGTGCAAACCAGTAGTGCTATGATCATGATAATATTTCCTCCCATTTGTAATACCTCAAAGTCAGTGTTAGAAGTGTGTTGCACACACTACTTTGGTCTGACAACACTTTGATACACTGAGGCTTAACCCATGCCTGTCCACTGTGCAGCTGAGATACTCACACACGTAATGAATGTCCAAACAACAAAGAACAGCAAACCCACCCTCCCAAGGCTTTCAGGAATCTCTTCTTTTCTCCCCCTTTTGTTTGTTGTTATCTTCAAATAATTACACCAAGGGGTTTTGATTCAATCTGTCCATTTATGTGTACAATGTATCTTGATCAGTGTAATCCCTTCCATCATTCTCCCAGCCCCCTCCCATTGGCCCCATTCCTATTCATCTCCTCAGGTTTCCTAGCTCCATTTTCAGTTATGTATAATGACTATTATCCATTCATTCAGGTATGTATAATGAATATTTGTCCACCATTGCTTTCTCTTTTTATCACCCCCTTTCCTTGAATTCATATCCCCCTCCCAACAAAACATGTTTCAACTTCCTGGTATTCATTTTGTTAAATTATTGTTCAAAGCGTTACACCATGAAAGTCCATCCCTGCACATACCATATTTTAGTCAGTTTGATAGTATATAGATGTGTATGTTCCCGTAAGTTTTAACTAATGTTTATATTTAGGTCTAACTGCCAATATGAAAGAAAACACATATATTTTGTTACACTAAGCCAGACTTACTTCACTAAATATGACTTTTCCCTAAGCTCCATCCATTTCCCTACAAAAGACATATTATTTTTTCCTGATGTATGAATGCTATATGTGTGTGTGTGTGTGAGTGATATGGTATATATGTATATATTTTCTTGATACATTTTTCAGTAGAAGGGAGTCTGGGCTGTTTCTATAACTTGGCTATTGTGAGTCGTTTGGTAACAAGTATGAATGTGCAGCTGCCTTTATTTTATCCTGACAGTCTTTTACAGGAATGTTCAAGAGTGGTATTACTAGGTAATAGGGTAGTACTGCTTTTTGTTTTCTGAGTAATCTCCATACTGGATTTCATAGTGCTTGCATTAATTTCCATTCCCACCAACTGTACTAGTATTTACTTCACCCATTGCTTCACCGGCATTTGTTTCATTTCTAATACATTCATGCATGTCTATTTCCTACCATTTTCAGGAATGGTACCAGGGTCTATGACTTGGAGAGATGTGTCCTCCTCTTTGATACTGTAATTCTGTAGACAAGAAAGATTAAGGACCAATTGGGCACAGCATTCAGGCTGCATTCAGAAATGGAACGGTGACACAAACCTCAGGTGGAATATGTACCTTTGCTGAGGGTGAGGTGCCTTGCTAGGTGAGAGGATGTGTTTGAGCAAAGAACTCAGAAGAACATGAAATAAACAGCATCTACAAAGAAGAGATATTTGTTGATCAGAAAGAAAGGCAGAGTGGGGGCTGGGGATATGGCCTAGTGGCAAGAGTGCTTGCCTTGTATACATGAGGCCCTGGGTTTGATTCCCCAGCACCACATATACAGAAAACGGCCAGAAGTGGCACTGTGGCTCAAGTGGCAGAGTGCTAGCCTTGAGCAAAAAGAAGCCAGGGACAGTGCTCAGGCCCTGAGTTCAAGGCCCAGGACTGGCCAAAAAAAGAAAACAGAAAGGCAGAGTGTTAGGACCAGGGATCACAGGAAGAAGAGGGAGCAGAGGAAAGTGATGGAGGAGTTGTTCTCATTTGAGATGAACCACACTGAAGGATTTTGACACTTCTCTGTAAGTCTGCATTGCATTTCTCAAGCTGAACTTTGAAGAATACTAGAGAGTTATGGTTCTACTTGTGGATTAGTTTAATATTCATGTTAAAATCAAAGTGTTATAAGATTATCATGGATCATCTAGTGAGCCAATGAAGGCCATGTGGGTGCTCTTACTGATGTCTGTGTTATAAATATTTTCTATTTCATGCCAAGTAAGGCACTCCAATGTCTGAAAGTCTAATCCATTCTCAGTGACCACTGGAACATACATAGATGGGCTGTAGTGATGTCTGGAGTAGAACGTGGAGTTTGCTTTCAAATACAGGCTTTGATCAAAATAACCGATTTACAAGTGGTTTCTTCAGAGGCTGAAGGTCCTTCCAGATCTTTAAATGCTTTAAGTTAGAAGCAGCTAGAAGGGAATGCTGGCGGGGGGTGGGGGGGTGGGAGGGATGGGGCCAACTTCAAGATTCTCCTACATCTTCCAGTCCAGTTTCAATTCCTTAGACTCAAAAAATAAAACTGCTTGAGAATCGCTCTTCCAGGAGGAAAATAATTCCAAAACATTCTGCTTTAACTATGTAGACAAAGAAACCAAGGCCTGACTCTGGAAATGACTTGTTCAAGATCACAGAGTTTGGGAAGGCAGAGTTTGGTCTAAGTTCTTGTAAGGTACAGTTTGTCAAGTGACTGCAGTCCAGTGTTTATATACGTGTGGATGCACGTATATATGCACATGTGTATGTATGTTTATGTATGCCTGTATATGTGTGTATATAGGTGGGCATATATGTGCCCGTGTGCCTTGTGTGTACTTCTATGTGTATATGTGTTCATGAATTCCTGTGTGTGCATGTGTGTGTGTGTGGGGGGAGTGTGTTCTTTGTGTACTGGTGTGTGCATAAGTGTCTCTGCATGTATGTGATAGCCATCCCTGCCCTTACAAGTGGGGGTGGCCTCAGACCTCTGTGTGTTATTTTTGTAGAGGCAGCACAGAACTTGGATTATAGAGAAAGTGCCAAGTCCTGACTGGCTGATAAGAAAAGCGAGCTTGATGACCATGTGGCCACTCCAGGGAGAACAGTAGTCCAATGATTTCATAGATTTTCAGGCCAGAACATTTGTACAAATTATACATCCCTGCTCTCATTTCTTGCTGCTGTGCAGACCACCTTTGCTTTGACATGACCAGATCCTACAGTTTGGTAGGAAATCCCTGAGGACAGGAAGTATGACCTCTCCTCAAAGGGTAAGAGGGTGTGGTCTCGGGGCCCTGCCTCCTGGAAATGCCTCACCCCAAGGGCCTTTGCTCCCAGGAAAGATGTGAGTTTTCTTTTTCTGGGGTTTCTCCCAGGCAAGTAGGTCTGACATTCCTCTATTAGAATATTTCCTTTTCTTGTGCACAGGTTTATTTCACTTGGGAGCCAGGTGGGATAAAATCTGTAACAAACTCCTTCCAAGCATATTTACTTCCTTTGCTCCAAAGGGAGGAAAACCATCTACTCCAGGAAGGTGTAATTGGGGGGTTGGTGAGATGTCCGGATGAGTGGTGTGATAACTTGTGTGGACCACTCCCTGTGGAGCAAGATGCCTTGAGGCCTTGAGTGGAAAAGGGCATCTGAGCAGAGGTGGGCAGCTTCACACCAGCCTGGAGGAGCTCAGTGGCTGCTTGGCCCAGGCCTAGGCACTGATCTGTACTCAAGGCTAGCACTCTACCACTTGAGCTAGAGGTTCACTTCCAGCTACTTTTGAGGTACTTTACTGAAGATAAGAATCTTACGTACTTTCCTGTCAGGTTTGACTTCAAAAGGTGATCCTCAGATCTTAGTCTTCTGAGAAGCTAGAATTACATGCATGAACCATTTGCTCACATCTATCCCTCTTAACCTGCAAGTTGAATGATGTTTGGGGTAGATGAGGCAGGTAGGAAAGGCCAGTACCCTTGCTTCTTCAAGCCAAACAGAGCAGCTGCTTGAGGGTCTGGGGAACCCTTTGGAGTAACTGGAGATTAGCCAGTGTTGCCTTTAGGTTAAATCCATGGGTCCTGGGCCAGCAATATCAGTTCTCTCGGGGATGGGTCAGCCCTCCAGAGCCATCAGAACTCCATTCTGAGATGCAACAATTTAAGCATAAATAAGATTTGACCTTAGGGGTATATATGTTGAGTGAAACATTGTGTCCCACCCCACAAGCTGAGTTGATGCAGTACATCCCCAGCCACTGAGTTCCTAGCCCTAGATCCCTCCTGATCAGCACCCTTGGGTCCTTGGGTCAGAGCTCTGCTTAGGTTCCTGGGAGCTCCACCAGACCTTCTGATTGTAAGATGTGATGTTTTCTTTCTTCCTAGGTCTTCTCAAAGTTCACTAAAGAACTTATCTTACAAAAGCGAAACCTCCAAGTGGGGGGTATCCCAAGAAACCAAGTATGAATGGAAATCTTTGCTTTATTTAGAAATGTTTCTTTCAAGCTCAGCCAACTGGTAATCCTAACTATTCAGGAGGAGGAGATCTGAGGATCACTGTGGGAAGCTAGCCCAGGTAGGACTCTTATCTCCAATTAATCATAGAAAAAGCAGGAAGCAGATCTGCTGGTCTAGTGATAGAGTGCTAGCCTAGAGCAAATGGTCCAGAGGTCAAGTCCTAGGACCTACAAAAACAAATATTTTGTTCAAGCTTGATGGGGGACTCAAGCCTGTAATTCTAGCTACTCAGAAGGCTGTGACTGGAGGATCATGGTTTGAAGTTAGCCTGGGCAGAAAAGCCTTCAAGATTTCATCTCTAATGAATTACTGAATTGAATTAGCAAAGTGTTCTATTGGAGGTATGGTTCAATGGTAGAATGCCATCATGAGCAAAGAAGCCAAGTAAGAATGCAAGGCCTGGAGTTCATCTGGTATCACACACACACACACACACACACACACACACACAAACACACACACGCACATACGTTTTATTCATTTTCAAAATGTGGACACCTTTTTCTTGTCCATTGTGGGGCTTGAACTCAGAGCCTAGATGCTGTCCCTGAGCCACTCGTGCTGAAAGCTAGTGCTCTACCACTTTAGCCACAACTCCAATTCTAGTTTTTGAGTGGTTAATTGGAGATAAGGGTCTCATGAGAAACTTCTCTATCCTGGCTGGCTTTGAACCACGACCAATTCTCAGCCTCCTCAGTAGCTAGGATAGAGCCACAGGCACTCAGCTTGTGGATACTTTTTTGATATGCTAGTGCATCATAAGAGCTGTTTGCTGTAATGTAAAATAATTTGCAATCTATTTGTCATGTAGCACATCTGTTGAGGTGTTGTTGGGTACCTTAGACCAGCCCAGCCCTCAGAGTGGGCCTGAAGAGCAGCCTCTTCTGGGCCAAATTGACAGCAAGAACATTCCTGTATTGCCACCAGACCTCTTTTTCTGCCACAAATGAGTGCCAGGATATATGTTACCATGTGCCATTTACCAAGTACCCACCAGGTACAGACTCCTTCTCAATACTCCTCCTTAATTCAGTTCTCAGAACCACCTTGGAAGGCCTCTCAATTTCCAGAGACCCAGATGAAATGTGCAAGTGGGTGGAAATACCAGTGACTGGTGGACGGGGAGGTGAAGGTCTGCACTCAGTGTTGCAGGGGTGGGGGAACTCTCTTAGTCAGACTGTGATAGGCTGGAGGTTTTGTCAGACTGTGATAGGCTGGGATTTGCGTCCAGTACAGGCCACTCACAGACAGATGCTGGCTGTGAGATCTATGTCTTGTGCAGGACAATCTCAGATAAATTGGGATTGGCTGAGGGATCTGTGATTGGCTGGAAGTTCTGCAGTTCAACCCAGTGTTCTCTCAGGTAGACTGTGATTGGCTGGGGAATCTTCCTTTAGCCCAAAGCTTTCTTAGAGGAGGAAATCTACTGACTTGGTCAGGGATTCCCAAGTTCATTTCTGGAAAGAGCAGCAGCATCACTCAAGGATTTCTCAGGAATCTGAATCCTTGGTTACCTTGAGACACAAATGCACAAGAAACTTGAGTGCGGCTATGTCCTATGTTAGACTAAACCTTGCAGGTTTCTCAGATGCCTGCTCAGGTTTGAGAAGACCTGGCTTACAAAACTCCAATGTCTGTTTTCAGTGGACATCAACATAAAGGGCTCTGAGATAAAGAAATGGCCACAGTCCCTCCCTTATTTCCTCTTCTGGGCAGTTCATCAATGGATCAGAGTTCAAATTTCCAGAAACCCAGTGATCTTTGCATAACAGGGGGAGCCAGCCCCATTCTGAGCTAGTGGTCAGGTCTGTCTTCCCTGCCATAAGCACCAAGGTTTGCATTTCAGAGGGTTCCAAGAGAGCCCAGTCAAAGATACAACATAATACTACAAGTAGACCTGGATATCTTAAAGGGGGTATGGCATTCATATAGGTACAGACCAAACTTATCCATATATTAAAGGCAAAGAGGTTTTCAAACTTTAAAACCAAAAAAGGCCAAATTGACTATTAATCCCATTGTGAATGAGGAGTTGCTGGTAGCCCTGAGTATCCCTGGCACTGTAGCTGTCCTGAGCTGGTGGCTTGACTGCAGGGGCTCCTGTCTCAACATAGTGTTGAACCCAAAGGGAGAAGTTTCCATGCATTGGCCAAGAGAGTCCTTTGATATGGCTATTTCTTGTGACTATGAGTCATACACTCAGGTTAATGACCTCAGTGTCCACCAGATGCAAATGCACACAGGAGAGTGCCAAGGGCAGCACTTCTGTCACATGATGGAGAATGGAAATTTAACCTTTTTAATTAAGAATTTTAATAAAAAAGGCTGCGATAAAATACATGCAACATAAACTTTACAATTTTAACCAGCTTCAATTGTGCAATTCAATGCATTAAACATTTTTGCTATGGTGTACAAGTTTCTTCAACATCCACCCTTAGAACTTCCTTCTTTGTGGTATAGAGAGCTGAACCTAGAGCTTTGTGCATTTGCTCTTACACACACACACACATACACATATATACTCACACATATATACACACATACTCTACACACATACTCTACACACATACACACACACACACACATCACCATCTCTTCCAATCTCACTTATCTGCTCAAGTTACCTGGTTCCATTTTTCACATATGTTCATCAAATATTACAGTTGTATTTGCCGACACTTTATCTCTCCTTTAGTCTATTCCTCCTCCCATTGACAACAATCCCCCAATACATATTCTAGCTTTCTGTTATTCATTCAGAATGTGTTTTTAATCATTGGAAACACTATAATAGGAAAGCAAATTCAGGTCTAGATAGTACTAGTGGTCTTTGTAAGAATCTCTCTTCAAATTGAGAGAATGATGGTATTGACATTAAGAAACATGTATCTTGGTTCTGTTGCCACAATAGCAGATCTGATATGTTACTTGGGTATAGGTAGGTACTTTAGGACTTGACTCTAGCAAGTAGTATGAGGGATGAAAGGGAGGCCATGGGTCCTGGCTATGATGTTTGTAGCTCATTCCTGACTTTGTCCTACTCAGGTGACCTTGAGCATGTCAAGGTCAGTGTAGTGTGGCCACCTCCCCTCTGTAGGTGATGAGGGGTGTTCATTGTCTTCAGTGGATCCCTCAATCAAAATGAAGCCCAATAGTCTGCCTGCTGCTTACTGTCATCTGCTCCTGTGGTTCTGAATGCCACCAGGGGCAAAACACTTCCTGAAAATTTATGTGCTTCCAACAAGTCCTCAATGTCCTCAAACTGCCAATCAATACTACTTACACCTTTATAAATAAGATTCAATTATACACCTCTCCACAGAGATACCCCTTGAGACTCCCAGTACATCCTGAATCTATGTATAGTATGGAATCTATGTATAGTATGAATCTATGTATGAATCTATGTATAGTATGGAACCATATATATATATATTCCACACTATTCCCACTAAAACACATCTATAATAAATTTTAATTGATAAATCAGGTACAGAAGATATTAACAGCAACAATAAAAGATCATTTACAGCCTTACACCTAATATTATGTGAATGTGGTTTCTCTCTTGAAAGAGTTAAGACCAAGAGTGCTTTGGATCAAGGCTACTGTGGGTAACTGAATCATGGAATGGGAACCTTAGGTCAGGAGTTTATTGTGTTTGACACGGACATGAATTTGGGAACTCCTAGCTGGATGGCTACCCTGACCAAGCTATTATTTGCAGAGCACACTTATAACTGCTTAAGTTCCTTTTTGTTCACTCCAGAGGTGGTGCATGACACTCTCACAACACCATATATGTATATAAACAGAAGTTTTGAAATAATAATCCAGGAGTGATGGAGACAAAAAGACAAACTAGAGCTCCTGTGGTTCTGATCTTAGGGGATAGTGATAATGAGACAGCCCAAAGAGATAGAAGCAGAAGCATTTTGTGCATGAGTATTGATTCTGTTTCATTTTTCTGATTGCTTTTTTTTTATTGTGTGGAAGTACTGGTACCTGGGTTTGAACTCAAGGTCTTATGTTCTCACTTGGCTTTTTCACTCAAGACTGGTGTTTCACACTTGAGCCACATCTCTACTTCTCTTGGATCCTTTTTTTTTTTTTTTCCTCAGGCTGGCTTAGAACCTTGATCCTCAGATCTCAGCTTCCTGAGTAGTTACAGGTATGAGTCACTGATGCCCAGCCTTTCCTGAGTACTTCTGACCTTTTTCTTATGGAAGACAAAATGACAACAACGTTCTGTTCATGTCTTGACCCAGCTTGTCAACTGGGAAATGTGCTGATGGCCATGTCTTTCTCCAAGGGCTGAGTAGCTATGGCCATGATGTCCAGCCCATGTGGAGATGGCAACCAGGTCTGGGAGCAAGCCAGGGCCTGGTTGATACAGTTGCTGCTGTTATCACCAGGCCCAGGCACCTCAATGGGGTATCTAAGTAGATACATGGGTCTGACATGGATGAGAGTGAGCAGGTGATACCTTTAGCTGTACCCCTCTGCTATGGTTTAGATGTGGCTTGAATATCCCTTGGATCTTCCTGTTCTGAAGTTTAGTTCCCATAGTGAGATATTAAGAGGGTGGAAACTTAACCCAATGTAGCCTTCAGAGCTTTTGGGAGGTGCTGGGTCATCAGATTGGAGCCCATGATGGAATCCTGGGGGCTCATTGGAGGGTAATCTCTTTCTCTCTCTGACTTGTCATATGAAGCCTTGTGCTATCTTAGACCTCTGCCAAAAAGAAAGCTATTTTACCAGGTGTGGGCTCTAGAACCTTGGGTACTGTTGTGCTAAATCAACCTCTTTTCTCTGTATAGTAAAGCTGCCTCCAATATCTTGTTACAGTAGTAAAAAACAAAAAGACGAATATTATACATCTTTAGAAACACATATCTCAGAGATGGTATTTCTTGTATGATCTAACGTGTGTGTGTGTGTGTGTGTGTGTGTGTGTGTGTGTGTGTGTGTGTTTAATTAGAAATCAGTCTCACAGACTTTCCTGCTAAGGAAACCATGATTCTCAGATCTCAGCCTCTTGAGTAGCTAGAATTATAGGCACGAGCCACTTGTGCTCAGCTTTGATCAAATTTTCATTTTTGTTCCCATAAGAATAAATTTGTTCTTTAAACAGGTATTTATTGAGTGTCACCCATGAGTAAAATCATTGTCCTCGTTGTGGTTCCTGGAATGATAGTTATTTATATGTAGCACAAATTTTAATGAAAGCACGTGTGTCATCTCTTCACTGCCTCTTTAAACTTTTTCCAGGCAGGCAGGGGCAGTCCCCTTGCTGGGCTGAGAAAATAGCTTGCTCCTTGACCTGTCTATACCCTTTCAGGTTATCATTTGCTCTCAGTACCTTTGTGCAGAAGAACAGCTCACTTGCCCCTAGGCTGGAACTGGTCATGAGGATCTAGGAGAGACCATTTTTACCATTTTTTTTCTCCTCATTTTTCTTAGTGGGCTTCCTTTTTACTCTTCCTTACCTTTGAGTTTTCTAGAGAATTCTAGGATGGTGGGAGGAGGAAATGGGTAAGAAATTGAGATCTGCTTTGGTGTTTCCCTACTGTACCATCTTGGGCCATATTCAGGCCCCTTTCTGGTCTTTTTGTCGTTGTTTGGGGGTGATGAGCCTCCATTCTGGTTAGCTTCATGGCTCCTGCTATAGCCCTAACTCTGTTGAGTGACCCTATAGACTTCAGGCACTGACCTTGTAAACTGCCCTTGGCAAGCATCATCAGACCCAGGCTGTCATGTCCCCAGACTGTCCAGATCAAGGACCATGATTTTCGTGGATAAATGGAAGTCTGTCCCTCTCTGCCTGGGGTTTGACAGTATCCACCTTGCCTACTCGGTTAGGCCAAAGCTTTCCTGAGCAAATATTACAGCTACTCTGAGCAACAATGGCTGTGATCTGGCTTTTTTGCTGTCTCCTGTGACTGTTTTACACAGGTGACACTATGACTCTTGACCAAGGGTTTTTTCAACTGTTGTATCTGGGTATTTAGGTTGGAAAGTTAGTTGTTTTGCTTATTTGTTGTTTTTTTGGCAGTTCCCTGCCTTGCTTGATCAGTTGGTATTCTGCCATTTGACCCATGCTTTTCTAACATTTCGCTTGTTGATTGGCCATGGGGTCTTGTGGACTTTTCTGTCTGGGCTGGCTTTAAGCTGTGATGCTTTGAATCTCAGCCTCTTGAGTAACTGAGATTACAGGCATGACCCACCACTGCCTGGCAGACATGACTTTTTATATACAACATGATCACGGGTCAGGGCCTAAGAAGTGTAGACACAGAGGAAGGACTGTCTTTCAGCAGGCCAGGGACTGTGGGCTTGAATTGTCCTTGGTGATGATGCACAGCCACATGCAAAGAGCAGAAGGTAGCTGTCAGAGTGCTGGGAACCATCAGAGATGCCTAGGACAGCCCCCTGCACCCATCACGGTGGCTGCTGGAGTCCCTGTGGCTAGGAGACCATGTGATAGCTCCCTCATGGTCTGAGGGCTGGCCAGAGCCAGGCCTGTCTTCTGAGCCAATTCTGGGCTATATATTTCCTGGCAACCTCATTTTCCTGCCCTGAAACAAACAAACAACTTCCAGAGTATTTTGCTCTCCTTAGAGTAAAAAGTTCACATCTAAATATACAGTGCTTGGCTTTCTATCAGGAAACGGTACAGCTGCTTTCCCATGTTGGATCTGACTTCCATGATTTTAATAAAGCGACGTGTTTCAGAAAACAAAACTTTCCCCTTTTTCTTTGTTCTTCTCCTCCTTCTTTTTTACCTTTTTATTTATTTTTGTTTGATGAGAGGTTTTTTTCTGAACTTGCTTTCCTGCGATTGAGAGCACCGGGGCACGGTGCATCTCCTGCCAAGGCAGATGGGTTTGTACCTCGGGAACAACAGTAACCAATGTGGCAGAGTTCTTGCCTTTGATGTGGGCAGATTGCTACACAGCATATCCAGAGAGCTGCAAGCTTGAGTGAAATGTGATAATAGGGAAGCCTGATACCTTCAGGCCAAAGCTCTATAAAGATAAAAATCAGATGATTAATGACAGCTCCTATTTAAAAAAAATCTTTCTTTCTTGAAAGTCTTCATATGAGTTTGCTCAACAGCTGGGGGGCAGAGTCCCTGTCTGCCAGCATGCGGGTAGAGGGGAGGGCTCCTCTCTCCTCAAGTTTCTGTCCTCACCTGAGGACTTGATGGGAAGGCAGCACAGCACCTCCAGGCTCCCCCATCCCTCCTCTGACTCCTCCTCATCTTTGTTTTTTCCTGGTTGTTGGACAAGGAGCCAGGATGTTGAGGTCCCAGCTGGTCTCCACCTTGCTCTGGGGATGGCAGAGGGAAGAAGTCTATCTCTCATTTGCGAGGAAAATGGGCTGAGCTGAGAACACTCAGGTCCTCCCTTGATCTCTGAGAGGGTGGTTATGGGTAATGCGAATGTCCCCAGAGGGCAGAGGGCTCCTGTAGAGGTAGAAGTGGAGACTGAGATTTGAGGGGTTATGAGGTTTACTTTTCTTCTGGGTTTACTTTTCTTCATGCTAGTCAAGTGCTCACCCTTGAGCTCCACCCTTGGCCCAAGGTACACCTTTTTTTTTTGGCTGTAGTGAGGTTTGAACTCAAGGCCTTGTGCTTCTGTCACTTGAGTCATGCCTCCAGACCTACTATTTACAGGTATTTTGGAGACAGACTCTAGCAAACTTTTCCGCCCAGGCTAGTGTCAAACTGTATTCCTCTAGATTTCAGTGGCATGGGGCATGGGCACCCTCAAGGTGCATTCTTAGGATGGGTAAGTGCTCTCTTTAAATAAAAGGGCTTAGATGGATAATACATTCCTCAAGAAGGAGGGAGTCCGTGGAACAGTTTTCTCATGGGCTTGATTCCAGCTGGACATGTAACCTGGCAAAGGCACTCCAGTATTTAGGCTTTAGCTTTAATGAGGGCTGACTTATTTGACAACTATCACACTCTGCTCCTGTCACTCCTAGTGGCAGCCACTTACACTTTAGCATAAAGAAGTTCTCCATCACTGTCTCAGGGAGTGACAAATCTCAAAGATGAAAGAAAGTCAGATCTAAATTATAAGCACAAATGAAAACACATACAGAGTCATATGCATATATACACAAAATGGTTAGCTAAATTATGGTATACTCAGGGGAGAATTCCAGTGGTATAACTCCTTTGAACAATAAAGAACTTAACAAAATGAGTACCAGGAAGTTGAAATATGTTTTGTCTGGTTCAGGGAGGAGGTGTCACAGAGAGAGGGGCAGAGGAATGGTCTAGAGAGTAAGGGTGGGTGAATACAATCAATATATAAAATGTACATATAGGAAAATGGAACCAAGTAATCAAGGGTATAGATGGAGTTGAGAAACACAGGAGAGAATTATAGAAGGGTGACATTGATCAAGATGCATTGTACTCATAAACTCACAGGTCAGGTTAAAACTCTAGTGCAACTACTTACAGACAATAAAAAAGAAGCCAGGAGCTAGTGGCTCCTGGGCCTAAGAAGGGAGATTCTGGAGAAACTATCCTAGCTACTCAAGAGGCTGAGATCTGAGGATTGCAGTTCAAAATCAACCCTGGCAAGAAAATCCATGAGACTCTTATCTCCAATTAACAATCAGAAACCCAAAGTGGAGCTGTGGCCCAAAGTGGTAGAGTGCTAGTTTTGAGCAGAAAAGCTCAGGGACAGTACTCAGGCCCTGAGTTCAAGTCCCACGATGATGATCACCGCTATCACCACCAATAAAAAAGATTAACAGAAGGACCAAAGGGAAAGTTCTAAGTGCTTCTTTCTGGGGACCGTGGTCAGGTGCGGGCAAGCTGCTGAGGATTTGGCTGAAAGTAGTGACAGGAGTGGCCGGTATGGGGGAAGTGGGAGACATAGGTGCTGCTATCAAGATCATCACTACTCTCTCAAGGCTTTTCAGATCCTTCCTAGAGCCCATGGGACATGCAAAGCCTGCTTCCATTTGTTTTCAACAAGTAAGCAGGAGTTCACTGCCAAGGGCAGATATAACCTGCACCAGAATTTGACTCCCAGCTCCTTGGGCTAAGGAGCTAAGTCTTGTTTCCATGAGTACTAAGTAGGACATTTAGATTGCTCCAACTGCAAAGCCCACCCTCAGCATAAACCCTTCCCACCCTTAGCCACAAGACCAAACAAGGAGCTATGAGACTCCTCTGCAGTTCACTCACCTGGATGAGGGATGCAGACTCTGGGTCTCTGTCATCAGTTGGGGGGATCAGGGTCCCAGTTCTGCTAGAAACCTCAGGAGGCCTTGAGCTATTGAGTAAGCATCGTGCTTGCTCTCTAGCTGTGAGAAGGTGATGTGTGCACACTCAGTAAAGCACCCAGCACAGGTGTGGATTCTGAATCAAATGTTTGGGTTGAACTCTAGGGGGACTTCGTTCTGCTTCGTGCAGTGTGATGTTTTCAGGCGTGTATGAGATGGAAGGTTGTCTACTGAAGCTAATAGGAATCCAGCAAGGGAGAAGTGATTTACAGTCCCCCACCCCTCACCTCCCTGCCCTGTCTGTAAGCCATTGGATGACATAGTCATGTCCCCTGGGAGAATGGATGGTGAGCAGAAGACGAAGAGCCACTTGGCAGGTCATAGTGAGTCAGCTGAAGGAAAAATGTGCCTAGGAGTTGGAAGCCAGGCAAGACTGGTTGGTTGTTTCCTCTAAGTTTGAATTTGATGGAGTGCTTGCTCTCCTTTATGCAGGTTGTTTGAGTTGCTAAGATGTCTCTGCGCAGGTGGGAAGGGCAGATCTGCTGGCCCAGTGGGTCTACCTAGGGAATCTCAGCAACAATTCCTGGTATTTTTAGTTATAAGGAAATAAATAATGATCAATTTCTGCCAGTTGTTTTCCCATCCCATCCCATCTATGACATTTCTCCAGAATTGTAGCCAGGAGGCTTTCTGTCAGGCTGTGAACCCAAGTTCTTGAGAAGTCCAGCTGTTTACAAAGTCTTAGATAAGTCCTTAGTCTAGCAATCAGCCCTGACCAAGAACATTTTGCCTATTTTTGGTGCTTAGTGAGATCTTGTAGGCAAACAAGCTGCTTGAATTTCATCTAAAGTTTGAATCCAATTGTGGAACTCAAGAGTTTGTGGCTGCTTTTATTCTGATTCAGCGTGAAAGGCCTTCACTTACCTAAGGTTCAAAGGTGTGTTATAATGGATCCAGAGCTCTGTTGACAATAATAGCAACAAAAAGTATACACACACACACACACACACACACACACACACACACACACACACACCCTGTTCTACAGTGTGGAGATCATTGACAGTGTATTGATCATGAAAGATCCATGCTGCCCTCCTGACCAATACTTCTTGGAGAAGTTGGGAGTCACAGCCTTTGATGACTCAGAGCAGAGCATGCATCCTCTGTATTGGAGGGGAGGTGGGGTGATTCTTGGTCTCTAGTTGTTTACCTTAAAGCTGTAGCTAAAGTTCTTCATGCGCCAAAGGGGACAGAAAATTGACAGCCACATCACAGTGTTATCCTGACCAGTGACTTTGAGGACGTTGGTCATGCCATAGTGGATAGTGACTAGAACACCATCCTGAGTGGGCTCACCCTCCATGATATTCCCCACTACTGCCATCTGATCTCAGCCGGAATCCTACTCATAGCCATCCCATCTTCCTGTCTGATCTGAGTCTGGCACACATCCCATGTCCCTCTCAACCTCATCTGACCTGACCTTCATCCCTATCCCATGGCTGGCCCACCCTCCATCAGTTTCTGTCCATGGGGTTACACTTATTTCCTTTCCTCCCTCCCTCCCTCCCTCCCTCCCTCCCTCCCTCCCTCCCTCCCTCCCTCCCTCCCTCCCTCCCTCCCTCCCTCCCTCCCTCCCTCCCTCCCTCCCTTCCTGTTCTTTCTTTCCTCTTGGGAAAAATGATACCTCTAACTGAAAACCTAGCTATTCATGAGGTTCCCATTTAAAGTTTGAGATTCAAAGCCAGCCAGGGTAGAAAAGTCTATGAGACTCATATCTCTAGCTAACTACCAAAAAGCTAGAAGTGGAGCTGTGGCTCAAATGGTTAAAGCACCATCCTTGAGCAAAAAAATCTAAGGGCTAGCACTCAAGCCCTTAGTCTAAGCCCTTAGACCAGCACACAAAAAAGAGGAGGGGATTCCAAAATATAGATCTAAGTGGGTTATTTTGAATTCAGTTGTAGTCTAAAAATATATCTTGGAATACAGAAATAATGTGTCTCCACTTTGAGTCTACTCAGCACTCTCAGGCACCTACAGAATGTCCTCAAGTTGCTTCTACAGGACCAGGTTTTCTCATATACCTACAGGCAAAGGAAAGAAATTTTGTGATTCTACCAATTCCCTCTTCCTTCTGCTCCATGAGCCTGGTGGGTGGGTTGCATGGCAGACTTTTACTAGTGGTAATACCTGAGCTTCCAAGAGTGACAGATTGGGTACAGTGTTCCCTAATGCACTACTACCCTAATTTTGGTTTAAAATCTGATATTGACACTAATAGCATTTGAAATCAACTGTAGAACAGATGACCAAAGATAGACTTAGTTCAGAAATAGCATCCCATTTATTTCAAAATAGTAGCATTTGTTCTGTCAGCCATGTTTATAGGCAAATATGGAAAGAGAAATTCCTCTTTGCCAGGGTTGTTCCGGGCTTCTGAATAAGGCAGTTCGTTCTCTGAGACAATACGTGGTCGGATTGTCACAACATGCTTCTGTTGGGCTGGATGACACATTTCATCTCTGTGTGGGCTTTTTCGCCTCTACAGTCACCAAAGCACTGGCTGTGTGTGGCCCAAGATGGGCACCCAGTCAGCATGGGTTTCCCAGAGGAATGGGGGCTGAGACTCCACAGACAGGGACCGGAAGCTGTGGTAGGAGGAAATGACAGAATACACCTAGAAGCTGAGGCTATGCTAGGCTCATGCCTGTCATCCTAGCTACTCAGGAGCTTGAAACCTGGAGGATTTCAGTTTGAAGCCAGACTACACAGAAAAGTCCCCAAAGCTCTGTCTCCAATCAAGCAGCAAAAATCAGGGCTGGAAGTGAGGCTCAGGTGGCAGAGCACTAGTTGAGCAAGCCAGCAAGCCAGCCAAGTGAGTGGAAGGCCCTGAGTTCAAGCCCCAGATCCTCCCTGCCCCCACTTCCAGGTCACCAGCCTTTCTCCCTCTCTGAGGACTCATTTGGTTGGCAGCTAGAGTCCTGAGAGCCCACATGATTCAGGTGGAATCAGTGATGGGGCTCCCTCTGCAAAGCCTGGGTGGTCACTGCCTGTTTCCTTCCATGGGGTGCAGCCGTGGTTCCTTCAAAAGCTCATTAGTGACGTCTCCTCCCTTTGAATGGCACAGCCCGTTTCATGTGCCGCTTTCAATTTGTCCATCATGCTGCTCCAGAGAACTAGTGTCTGCAATGGGGGATGGTGTGAAACCAGAGGAGGCTCCCAAACTGACTACAGGTCTAGGGTAGCAGTTCTCCCAGCCAAGGAGAAGGGTAGGGGCGGGAGCAGACAGCAGGATGCTCTTTTTAATCCTCACTTGGGCTCTGTGGCTGCATGTGTGTGGCATTTATTCTATTCCAGGAGGAATAAGAAGGTCAGTTTCAGTTCTTTGAAGTTGCATTTTAAAAAATAGGGGAAATCAAATACAGACTTCTCAAGTCTTAGTAACCCTTTGGGATTGTGCTTCCTTTTTTCTTTTCCTTTAAGCTTTGGAAAAGATGATTGAAGAAGACCCAGGACCTTTCCTTTCCCTCACTCCTCCCACTTGTCCCTGGGTTCCCAGATCTGCAAACCCCCACTCACTTTGGGCTGCTACTGGGTTTTGAGCTCATGGCTTCACACTTTCCTTTGGTTTTGTCACTCAAGGCTGGCACTCTGCCATTTGTGGTACACCTCTTCTTCCTGCTTTTTGGTGCTTAATTTGATAATAAAGATTCTCCTGGACTTTTCTAATTTGGCTGGCTTTGACTCAGATCCCAGCCTCCTGAGTAGCTAAGATTACAGATGTGCTCCGTGAGTGTCCTGTATGTCTGCCTCTCTTTATGTCTGCAGCTAGGGCTATGAATTGTACTGTGACTGCACAAGGGATAGAAACCGGGCTCTGATCCCAGTTCCCCTTTTCCTCTCCTGGGGCTCTAGTGAAGCCTGGGTGCATGCACCAGCAGGTTGCTTGTGTCTGTTTACGTTGGCATCCTAAACACAGCAGTCTGGTCTCCCTGTGTGAAAGTCCTCACCCAGCCACAAGCTTCTGCCTGTTTCCTCCTCAGAGCTGGTTCCCATAGTACTTCTTCTTGGAAAGCCCGATCCTGTGTCTCTATTGACCTAGCACAAAGACCTCTGTGTTGGCTGAGTGGTGAGGGGACCTTCGTGTGACTGGCAAGCGACTTGGTTTCCCATGGGTTGCATCATGTGTTGGGGGCACGAGGTAAGCATGGGAAGTTCAAAGGGGGACAGGTTCCAGGGAAAGTGCATGGCTGTGGCTTCTGAGGCAATGGTCTTTTAAGCTTGTGCCCAATTTGCATCAGAATAAAGGCTGTGCCAAAGGACAGCAACCAGTGAACTTGGAGAATGTCACTGACCTGTTCCCAAAGGTTGTCATCTGGCAGAAGTCACAAGATGGCTCAAGAGAGTGGCCCCAACTGGCCAGCTTCAGGTTCTCTGTTACTTCCTGTCTTAGTCCATTTTCTGGCATTGTAAGAAAATGCTTGAGGCCACTTTATAAAAGAAAAAGGTTTATTTTGGCTCATGGTTTGGGCGGGCCAAGATTGTGGTATCAGAATTGGCTGGAGCACAAGAAGGGTGTATGAGATGGAGGAAAGAAGCAAAGAGTAAGGGGGAGGAAGCCAAGTTGACACTTAGTTGTTGTTGTTTTGTTTTTATATTGGCACTGGGGTTTGAACTCGGAGTCTCATGTTCTCACTTAGCTTTTTCACTCAAATCTGGTGTTCTGCAGTTGACTCATGACTACTAAGCTAATCAGCTTCTTGCTGATTAATTGGAGATAAAAGTCTTATGGAATTTCCTTCCTGGGATGGCTTTGAACTGTGATCCTTAGGTCACAGCTTCTGGAAGAGCTAGGATTGCAGGTAGGAGCTACCGCCTCCTAATTTCTTTATCTTTGCATGGAGGTAACCATTGTCTTTCATCTTTTTTTTTTTTCAGAATCAGTTTCCTGTGGTGGAGTCATTCTTCCTAAATACATCTGATGGATGAAGACACTGTGGCAATGAGGTACAAATTCTAATCCTAGGCACATTCTACCTGAAATGTACTGTGAGCTGGAAAAGAAAACAAACTCACATTGCAATCACTCTTCTTAAAAATGCATTCTGTAATTGAGAACAAAACTTAGATCTGTGTGCACTAGGAAATTAGATTATGTAGTGCTAGGCCTCATCCTGTGTTTACAGCAATCTAAACAACAACAAAAAAATTTGTTTTCAGGGATTCAAGTAGACTAAGCTGACTGTGCTGCTCCCAGGATTCTTAGAAAGAAATGAAAGGGAAAGAAGAAGGTAGACCAAGGAAGGGATTTGTTAAACACAAAGAAGGCCTTCCATAGATACCCAGAGTAGGTAGACCTATCCTTGTCCCTGCTGCTGGTGGTAGTACTATGGTGGTTTGCTACTACTACTATTATTATTTTTAAAATTTTGTTCTTATTGGAGATTAAACCAGGATTTTACCCATGCTGAGCAAGTTCTATCACTGTCTTATATCTATAGCCCAGTAGTTTTTCATCTCAAGGTGGAGCCCAGAGCTCTTTGGTGGTCTTTGATGACCCATGGGAGGTATGTTTATGCCTCTTTTTAAGTTTTTTTTTTCAGTTAGAGTTGAAATGGAAGTGTATATATGTTCCTTTTTTGTTACTAGGACTAGGTGCCCAAGGCAGGTTAACTTTATAAACAGAAGAGTCTGTTTAGCCCACAGTTTGGGAGGCTGAAGGTCCACACAGTATGAAGCAGGCTCTGCCAAGGGTCCTGCTTGGCTGCATCACTTCAGTGGTGGAGGATATGAGTGAGGAGGAAGCAATCACCTTGTGAAACAAGAAGCCAGACTGTGCCAGTCACACAGTCTCTTCAGAGACAAGCACCCCAAGGCCTGGGGGGTCCATCTCTTAAATGGTCTACTTCCCAACATTACCACACTAGACACCACACTCCTAACACATGAACCTTGGGAGACAAATTACATGGGGTTTTGCATAATTCTCAATTAAAAAACACAATGCAAGCCTGATGAGGGTGACTCACACCTACAATTCTAGTTACTCAGGAGGATGAGATCTGAGAATCAAGGTTGAAAGCCAGCCTGAACAGAAAAGTCCATGAGACTTATCCACAATTAGCCAGCAAAACCTGGAAGTGGAGTTATGGCTCAGTGGTAGAGCATGAAACTTGAATTCAATTCCTGGTTTGGGCGTACATACACACACACACAGAGACACAGACACACAGACACACACACACACACACACACACACACACAATTTACAAGGAGTGTAACTATCTCCCTTCTTGTCCAGTGAGTAGCATGGGCAATCTGGTCCTCCAGGTGTTGTTACCTGGCCTAGTAAATGAAGCATGTGGAGTGAGGGGTGGGTGGGAAATAGAGGGCAGGTGGAGATGGGAGAGAGTCTCAATGCATCCAGAGAAAATGCTGACAAAACTGACAGTTTTGCCTTCAGTTCTGTTCAGTCATTTCCCCTGACTGCTTCTTTAGCAGTTTGAAATTCTGTTTTGTTTTTTTTAACACTTGGAGATGTTTAGCAGTGACATAGGGTGGAACACAGACAAATGAAAATGGATTAATCAATACTTAACGAAAATGAAGACTTAAAGACATATCATTCAAACTTCATGTTAAAACTTGGAGACAAAAAACATGCTTTTATTTCATGTTATTTCTTGAAGGAGACTTTGCATCCTCTTTTTTTTTTATTCTGGTAGAATGGTTATCAATGTTTACACATACCCGAAAAGAGAGAAGGGCTTTTGTCAAGAATCATACAAAATGAAATTATCTAACGTGGAAAATGGGCCACAGTTCCACTGAGTCATTCTTGGGCACCATCAAGGTGGAAAGCACTGACCAAAAGTGTGAGACTATGGACAAGGAAAAACACAGTAGTGCTTAGCGTGTAGAAGGCAACATAGGAAGCTTAGGGCTCTCCAGCAAAGACAGAGAGTGAGGAAGATGCCAGCTTCAGTGGCAGGGTGGGTGAGTGAGGTCAGGAAATTCACTGAGGGGAGAAAAACAAGTGGGGAAGTTTTGGGAGAGGAGATGGAGACAACCAGAGAAGAGCCTTTTTTTTTTTTTTTTTAACAAGGTCTGAGGAAGAGGCAAGCGACAAAGGCATGAACAGTTTGAGTCATGGCTGATCAGGGGACCTAGAGATCACTAAGGCAGAGAAGAAATGGGAAAGGAGTCACTGACTCCAGATTATTAGGAACTGAAGTACCTGAGTCCAAAGCCCTTGGTTAGGAGGCAGGGTGCTGGCTTTGGAGGAAAGCCTAAGGGCTCCAATAGAGATTATAAGGGGAGAAAAGGTCAGGGAGATGGGGGTAATTTGCAGACTAAGCTGTCAGGCCAGCTGGGGAGCCAGCATCTAGGAAAGCATGTGCAATCCAGAGTCAGTTCTTTCTTCTTTGTGGCTGTGGAAGAGCAGAGGGACCTTCACATTACTGATGCTTAGTTTGCTGCATACATGTTGTGGAATAATAAAGCACTTGGCTAACCTTGGATTCTGATTGCTGAGAAGGATTCTTTACATTCTTGTAATGTCCTAGGTAATAGAAGTGTCTGTTATTTATGGTGCATTCCTCCAACCACACCTGCATTTGTTCTAAGAAGTCTCTAGCTGGGCACCATTGGCTCATGCTGGTAATCCTAGCTATTCAGCAGGCTGAGATCTGAGGATTGTGGTTCAAAGCAGCCCAGGGAGGAAAGTCCATGAGACTTTTAAATCCAATTAACCAGCAAAAAGCTGGAAGTAGAGCTGTGACTCAAGTGGTAAAGCTTTGAGCAAAAAAAGCTGAGTAAGACCATAAGACCCGGAGTTCCAGTCCTAGTACTGACACAGAGGGGCAGTGGGAGTAAAGAGGCAACCCTTGGGATCTCACAGTCTCTTTCCTTAGTCTTAAACTTCAGGATGCCTTTTTCTGCCACCTACCCTTTGGTGTCACTTCCTGACAGAGTAACCACAGGAAAGTTTTTGTCTCTTTGGCATCATTAAAGATCCAAGTGTTTCATCATCATCCGCTGTGCCTGAATTTTGGTCCTCTTGGCTCTCAGCTAGCATCATGCATATGAATGGACTATGCAGCGCTTTTGCTATATGCTGCTTGGGGAATGCTCCTCAATATGCTCTTCAGTTTGACAACCTCCTTCTCTCACTGTTTATTGTACTCTACTATCAAATGTTCCCCCAGCTGTGGCAGCTGAAGTTCAAAGCTGTCCTCTTGTAGCAGAGTGTGTCCTTGGAGAGTTTTCTGTAGAGCTGATTAATGTCCAGAGTGTGGTTCCTGTAGGCAGTGGCCTTCTTATTGTGATCTTCAAGGCAAATGAGCACCTGCCAGAAAGAAAGCCATAAATCGTCTCTTGTGCTGTGCTCTCAGACTTAGGCCTTGCAGATTTGCTTCTGCAGAGCCAGAAGAGGTAAATCATTAGGGCCATTGTGCACTGAGAATCATGTGCTGGTGAGCCACCTCTGACTGGGTCTCCTCTGTGGTCTATACCGTGCACACAAGAGACATGCCTGCAGCCCAACAGAGCACAGCCTGCTTTCTGACCTCACCTCCTCACTAAGGACGGTAAACAGCCTTGATCTTTCTGTCTGTGTTACCTGATCCTGCACATTGACAAACAGTGAAAAATGTCTCCCAGGTTGGAGTGGGGGACATGGTGCAATCTGTCAGAATGGAATTTTGGAATTGCAACCAGACGTAGCTAGCTCACTGAAAACTGCAATTAGTGGGTAGACAGAAAAGCCTCATCACCCAGGGCTTGGGGTTTTTGGATCTGCTGAGCTCTGCTCATCACGCATGGAACATCACAGAAGCATGACTTGGGGCTTAGATCACGGCGGCCCCCACACCTAATGTACACCCAGCCAGGACAGTGACTGTCAAAATGTCTAGCAAGAGAGAAAGGGCAGTCAGAAGGAACAGCCCAGATGGAGCTCCCAGTTGGTTGCACAGGCAGTTGCCCAGGGTGGGAACCACATGACATGGCCTACACAGTAGGCAGCTTGATTATTGTTGCACCTTTCCAATTTGCCATGTTGGAGTGTGGTAGCAATATGCTAGCAATTACTCACGAGGGCTCACTTTGTATGCAGGTTAGCAGGAAGAATTCCAATTCCTTATCAGAAGCTGATGGTGGAGAAAGATCTCAGCAGTAATTCAGAAAGGGCCCACCTTGAAGGCACAGACTGTTTATCTCGTGTGTGTGTGTGTGTGTGTGTGTGTGTGTGTGTGTGTGTGTGTGTGTGTGTGTTGACACTGGGGCTTGAATTCAGAGCTTTGCATTCTTGCTTTCTTTTTGCTCAAGGCTGATACTCTTCCACTTGCATGCTTTAAAAAAATATAATTATATTACTATTATGGTGTTGTAGAGAGGGATTATAATTTCATAAGTCAGGGAATGAATACATTTTTGGACAATGTCATCCCTTCCTTCACATTCCCCAGTTTCCCCTTCCCAATCCCTGCCCACAAGTAACACAGTTCATTTCCCACATATTGTATTTTGAATAGCATGATTGTATTGTTAATCCTACCTCCCTCCTTTTTTTTTTTTTACAGCTTTTTTTAAAGCTAAGAGTCTCAAACTTTTCTGCTCAGGCTGTCTTTGATCCTTCACCCCCCAGATCTCAGCCTCCTAAGTAGCTAGGTTTACAGATGTGAACTAACACCACCCAGTTGTTTATCTGCTTTATAAAAGTCTTGATGTGAATCTTAGAGAAAGCTCAGAGGTGACTGCAGGGTAAGGCTCAGATGTAGTCCTCCTATCCAGAATCATGTCAAGAGTGTGTGACATGGGACTGGACTTTGGAGGTGCAATAAGTAAGAGTTGCAGAGAATGGAGACGGTGGTCTTACTTGCTTAGCATTGTGGTAGATTGTGCTTTCCACACATGGTCAAACCTATGACTATGTCCAATCTCCTGATGAAGGCAGGAGGGGAAGGCTACCCTCTCACTCTGGATCCAGGTAGGCCTTTCAAACTTGTCTCTACCCACAGAATAGGGCTAAGTGAGTCAAAATCCAGCCTCTATCTTGTAAGGAAGCTTAGGCCATGTATGAATGTTCCAGCCTGAACCACTCTAGACTGCTTGACCCATAAAAAATGGCAATCAGATAGTTACCAACTTGGTTTCAAGTTCCTCATCTGCTGCTGTGGAGCAGAGACAAGCCACCCTGTCTGAATTCCCGTGCCCTGGGATTGGGAGAAAGAATGATGAAGGCCTGAGTGATGTGTTACTCAGAATCCATACCCAATTCAACCATCGTGTGGTGGTATCAGTGAGTCAGGCGTTCAAATGTGATTTCACTTCATGTGAAGGTAAAGGACCAACACACAGCCAGGAACCAGTGGCTTATGCCTGTAATAGTAGCTGATCAGGAGGTTGAGATCTGAGGATTGTGGTTTGAAGTCAGTCTGGGCAGAACAGTATGAGATTCATATTTCTAATTAACCACCAAAGAGCCAGAAGTAGAGGTATGGCTCAAGTGATGGAGCACTAGCCTTGAGCAGAAAAGCTTAAGGACAGAGCCTTGGCCCAGAGTTCAAGCCTCAGAACAGGCACAAAATAAATAAACAAACAAATAACAAATAGACAAAGAACAAACCCTAGTGTATGGCAGGAGCTCAGGAAGCAGCAAGAACACTGGAGTGGGGGCCGAGGGTGGGTGGGTGGGTGGGTGGGACCGCAGCAGGGCTAGTGGATGCCCTGTCTCTCTACTTGCTTGATTTAGCGATCTGGGTATTTGTCAAAAAATGTGGAAGCAGCAGTTAGATGTGTTTCTCTAGAAACATCAAAGAAAAAGCAAAACCCAAGGGCTGGGCTAGAAAATGTTTGAGGAGAAAACAGATACACGTGGTCCATAGTAATAGAGAAGCAAAGCCACCTGAATGGACTCCCCTGGGCCTCAGGCCCTAACATTTCTTGGCTTAGTGCAGCCATGCAGGGCAAGATAGATTCCATATTTCTGGCTGGTACTATTTATTTACTGATTGATTGATTCAATTGAAAATATTCCTGCTTTCCAAGGCAGGACTTTGCTGCCACATTCTCTCTGGGACATATGGCATCCTACAGATTTTCCTTAGCTGTGTTCTGGAAAAGGGAAGAAAGGCACATAAGGCATTCGATTCTCAAGTGCTGACCACCGTACCTTCCGGACACTTGACTTAGCTTGTACAATCAGTCGCAAGGCATAGTGTTCCACAGGCTCAAAGAAATCATGTTTTCTTCCCCATCCAGCTGCTACGGAATGAAGCTGACATATGGAGGGTGGATAGAATTACACCTTGGAAATGCACTGAGAAATCTGACTTTAAAAATTAATGACTCTCTCAGATCAGCAGCCAGGCATTAGATTAGGATGGAATGAGGAGTCAGGAAGCTGAACTACATATAAGGGTGGGGGGTCAGGCCTGGGTGACCAGGGGTTCAACCATAGTTGGCATCCTGCCTGTGAGGGGCACCCTAGTTTGAAGAGGTGGACACGACTGAAATTTGTGGTAGATCTGCTGCTTTGTGGAACTGTAGAAGAGATAACTGAAGGGAGGACCCTGGAGTCCGAGCTGCCTTGTCCTTCATCTCTGTGTGTCCCCATTGTTCCTCTCTTCTCTGGGTCTCTTCTCCAGATTGCTCAGCAAAGACTGGATGGAGTCACACTTTGCTTTTCAACTAAATATATCACCACCACAGAAGCATTTCATACTCCCTGGTTTTGGAAAGGATCAGAATCTGTTCTGGGGACTGATGGTCCCTCTTGTGGGGGCACCTCCTGGAACTGCAAGGCGAAGTCAGCAGGTGGCAGCATGCAGGCTTGGTCTCTAGGGACAAGATTAGTGTACCAGGAAGGTTAGGCAGAAATTGGCCTGAATGAGACAGGAGGGTGGGATACCTAGGCACAAGGAAGGGCAGTTCCAGGCTTTGAGGACCAGGAAGAGGGTCTTACCTGGAAGGAAAGTCAACATGGTCACTGCAGAAGCTGAGAGATCATGGGCTCCAGAGAGCAGGTGAATCCAGGTGGCTGGAGAGAACACTCCAGTGTGTTCCATTTCAGAATATGGGCAGGGCTGGCCTGGGGCCAGTCAGGGCTCCTGCCTTGTGAGGTGTAGGAACAAGGTGACCTCTTTAGGTGACCACAGCATCAGTGATGGCTGGTGCAGAACCCAGCAGTGTGGGGTGAGGTGGTGGAGATGGGGATAGGGAGGAGGCGTGGCATGGGGAAGAAGGGGAAGGAGAAGCAGCCCAGTAGGGGAGAGGATCGAGGATTAGGTAGGAAACAAGGAGAAAGATGGGGTAGGGGGAAGGAGGAGTGTGGGAGCTTAGTGGAGAAGGTGGTTGGGGTGAGTGAGGGAGAGAGGATGGAGGCAGTGAGGTGCAGAGGCAGGAAAAAAGGGGTGGTATGGGGGAGAGGTGAGGATGGGGTTAGGAGAGCCAAGTGGCCTTGGGTAGGGTACTGGAGCTGGGAGGAGTTTTAGTGCCAGGCAGGCAAAAAAATAAAAAAGAGTCTTCTCTTTTCAAATCCTCCTTCTAGTGCTGATGTATTTACTATGATCCGGAACTTTTTGAGGAGACACACCCCCTACCCACACCCCCACTGGGGAAACCATTGCAAAACACTCAGGTTAAGCTGGGCACTGATGGCTCCTGTCTATAAATCCTCGTTCCTTAGGAGGCTGAGATCTGAGAATGGGAGTTTAAAGCCAGCCTGGGTAGACAAATGTGAGAAGCTCTTATCTCCAATCAAGCAGCAAAAAGCAGGAAGTGAGGTGTGGCTCAAGGGGTAGAGTGCCAGCCTTCAACAAACAAGCCAAGTGAGAGCACAAGACCCTCAGTTCAAACTTCACTACTGGCACAAACCAAACCAAACCACCCTCAGGCTAGGACAGAGGGAAAGAGAATGGATATGCTATGACCTTCCTGTGTGGGAGGTGGAGGCTGAGCCTCCAGTGCCCAGGTTAGCCTGGGCTGTGCCATGCTCCTGGTGCCTTTTATGCATGGCTGTGAGGGCTGCTCTGCCAGGTGCTGTGATTCTGTCCCATGGCAGGATTGCCATACATGGCTGTTGCCAGGTTTACCTGTACATTGGTCCAACCCTCCCCACCTTGGTCCAACAGAGACTCCTCTCCATACACACAGAGAAGCTGTGGAGAAAAGACTCCCAAGACAGTTCCCCCTTGGTGCTTCTCTCAACCCCTCAGTTTTTATGACATTTTTGAGGTCAGGGAAGCCATGAGCCTGGGTGGGTAAATTCTACTCTGAGCTGAGTATGGGCACCGAAGCCTCAGGGAGACCTGAGTGTCTGACCTCTGAGCCCATCTCTGTACTTGTCTCTGCCTCTCAATGGAATGCAAGGGAGGCCTGGCAGCAAGGAAGGACTAGGAAGAAAGATGCGGGGTCTTAAACCTTCTGTAAGGTGGGGACACATCTACGCTTAGGAGACAGAGATGTCTCCTAAGCCCTCTTGGGAAATTAATGACTCATGTTCTACAAAGGCCAGCACATCCAGGGAAGCAGCTGCTGGGCCTGCAGATGTTGCCCTGCTGACCTGTGGATGGCACGTGCTCTGGGTCTGATGGCCACCCTCTGACCTCCAGAAAGGGACCGAGTCCTAGGGAGCCCAGTGCCGGCTTGGATTGCAATCACATCAGGCAGAAACATGGATTCAGCTGCACCTGGCAACACATGCTCCAGCTTTATCTCTAACAAATGGGCTGGAAAATTTGTCTGAATGCAGCTACGCCAGGATGAGCTGGTCACAGTAGTGGCAGAACAACTCTCTGGGTATTGCATGGGGGCCAGGCACTGCATGGCAGACAAAGCGATGTCCTTGCTAGGCTTTGTAGCACTGATTACACCCTGCTGCTGATTGCTACAAGTCAGCTGGCTGGAAAACCTTTGCTCTACTTGGACAGGAGTCATAGGGAGGCAAGGAAGTTCATTTGGTGCTGTCAGTTTGGGGTGAGGCCTTGAGTGACCGGGACCTAAGGGTTAGGCCAGCAGACCCAGACGCTTATAGCTCTAATACCAGAGAGCAGGGGGCTTTTGAAGCCTGAGACTTATGACTTTAGGCACTGAGGATGAATGCTACTTGCTGTGGGCTTTAACTATCCATGGTCACAGTAGTTGGCTGCTTTTGTAATCCTGGGCTTCCAGCAAAAGTGATAGGCAACAGTAGATGACAGAAGGTAGTACCTGCTAATGTTACATGCTTTGTATATTATGGATATTAACCTTGTATCAGATGAACAGCTGACAAAGATTTACTCCCATTCTATGGGTTTTCATTCAGTGGATGGTTGTTTTTGCTAGGTGGAAGCTTTTTAGATTATTGGAATCCTATTTGTTATTTTTATTTTTTATTTTTGCTAATGGTAAAAATCATAACTAGGCACTGGTGGCTCATGCTTGTAGTCCTAGCTACTCAGGAGGCTGATATCTGGGGATCATGGTTTATAGCCAATCAGGGAAGGAAAGTTCATGAGACTCTTAGCTCTGACTAACCATCAAGAAGCTAGAAATAGAGCGGTGGCTCAAACACTAGCTAAGAGCATAAAAGCTTAGGGACAGTGGCCAGATCCTGAGTTCAAGCCCCAAGACCTCCAAACATACACGCACACACAAACACATACATAGACATGTGCATATATCTAAGTCACATACACAGTGCATCTATACATTCCTGGAAGCCTCTTAAATATGCAGATGATTGATGCTGCTAGTGACCCTATTTCTTGTGACATTTGTATGAAACAACTTTGCACAGTAGCTTCTACTACAGAGAGATTTCAGTGTGAAACTAGGATGTTTGGGTTTTTCAAGAGCTACACCAAAGTCAGCTGAGAGTGGCTTGCATGCCATGCAGAGGGAAGGTAGAGACCCAGCTTTAAGTCTCAGGCTCCTAGAGGGCAGACAGTCATGGGCCTGTAACACTGCTGCTCCTTTGTCTTTGCTTATTCTCCTGCCCCCACTGGGCACTTAGTGAGCTCTCCTTTTCCCTGAACTACAGAGGGAAACATGACTTTGGCCCTGGTTGTTCCCTCCCATTCACTTCCTCTAACTACCTGCAAAGTTCCTGTTTCACATGGCTAATGGTTGCAGATGTGAGCTTAGCTCCATCAAGCAGTTTATGAGAATGGACTCTTTTTATGTGTGCAGGGAAGACCAGTTCCTGGAAAGCTGGGAGCTCTTCAAGTCTGGCCAGCTTAGGTCATCAGTCCCAGGAAGTTGCTGTTCTGACAACCAGGCCCATTATACAATATGTGTCCTCCTATGTCCATGGAAGCTACCTGGAGTCAGAGAATAGGGCATTGTGGATTGGGAAAGGTTGGCTGCTCTCAATTCCATATTCCCTGACTTCCATGTTCTGACATTTGAGAAGGAAATGATAAGCTTAATAGGAAAATAGTGAGAAGACTTTTAGTGTGGCAGTTTAAGCCAAGTAGTTCATCACACAGGGTACTGGATTACCATCATCAATAGGGTCCCAGAGACTTACTTGAAATGCTCATTCTCAGGCCTATCCACCTCCAGGGAGAATGTGATACTAGGTATTTAACCAACATCCCAGGTGGTTCTGCATGTGGACCATTGAGAACCACAGTGATTGATACAGTGATGAGCTTTAGGGTGAGGCCATTTGGCCCCCAGCTCCCTGCTCAGTTCCAAATTCTCCCCCACTTGCCCTTCAGAGCGACCTGCTTGAAGATGTTTCATTGACTATTCATCCTTGATCTTCTGTATTCCATTCATCCGTTAAGTATTTGCCTCTTTGATAGGACTTTTCACCAAGCACCACCATAGTGTGTTTTCACCTCCTGATTGTTTCTCACCTACACAATCAACAGTTTTCAGCTTTCACTTTTTCTTTCTTTCTTTTTTTTTTTTTTGGTTGGTTATGGGGCTTGAACTCAGAGCCTGAGTGCTGGCCCTGAGCCTTATTGCTCAAGGCTACTGCTCTATTGCTTTGAGCTACAGCTCCACTTCCCAACTTCCAGCTTTCAATGAGCACCTCAGAGCTGCCCAATGGTGACCCAGAGCTGAGTGTAAATGCACAGTTTGACTTTCTTTTGTCCTCATTTATAATTAGGAGAGTGGAAGATGGTTGGGAGAGCTGTAGCTATCTGGCATGGAGCACACCTTCCAGGATCACTCTATTAGGGTCTGTGACAAGTGCTTTCACCTTCCATTCCTTCACATAAGACAGGAAGCAAAGACAGAGAACTGGATATGTACTTGTTTCAAAATTATTGGACTATTAAAAGGAAAACTAAGAACATCACACTGGAAGCAGGCCAAAGCTGTCTCTACATGGCTGCAGAAGTAGATGGGAATGACTCAAGATGGATTCAGGGTCCATCTTGCTTTTCTGTGTGCATGTGGCTGTATTGGAGCTTGAATTCAGGGCCTTATACTCTTGCAGTATTTTTCTGCTCAAGCATGGTACTCTGTCACTTGAACCACACCTCCACTTCTGGATTTTTTCTGGTTAGTTGGAGATAAGAATCTCTCCAGTTTATTTGTCCAGTCTGGCTTTGAATAGCATTCTTTAGGTCTCTGTCTCCTAAGTAGCTAGAATTCCAGGTGTGAGTCACTGGTGCTCAGTTGAAATGGGGTCTTTACCAAGTAATGAGGTGTAAACAAGATTGGCAGGGTGGATTTCTTTCCTAGCTGAATAGCAGGAAATGTGGACAGGAGATGTGGACAAGTGTCTGCAGAGAGCCAGAGGGATGGACACAGGGAGGAGATACCAAGTGTAGACCAGGAGAAGGTCTTGGATAGACATCACCTCTTCTGACACCCTGACCTGGAATTTTCACCTCTCCAACTCAGACAATCAACTGCTTATTGTCCAGCCACTGTTTGCAATCCATTCAATAGATCCACTTCCAGGCTGACCCAGCCACAAAGCTGGTGATTGCTGCTCCTCTGGGTGGGCTGGATTTCCTCTGTTGTGGAACTAGGTTCCAGGGTACATCTCTTTCAAGACAGGATGAAGAAGTTGTCCATTCCTGAGACATGGTCCTGTCCAGAATTTACCCTAATAATCCGTCCTGTTACCTTCTATATGTCACTCAGTCATAGGCCCTAACTTGAGGGGAGGGCACATAAGACTGCTCCTCTGGCTAGGGGAAGGGCTAGAGCATTCAGGAGTGTGTTAAAAAACCAAGATACCTGTTTTGGGGTTTTCAGATGTTGTCTTTTCTCCGTTATAATTTCAGCTCAAATAACAACTGAGTAACTGGGTTCCAGTGACCTACTTTGGGCTCTGGACAGTGTCAGGCACTGTCAGGATATCCAAGGAGGGAAGACATCCCACCCCTGCCATTAAGTAGCAGCATCCTGGAACCTAGTTCCACATCAGGAACACAGATGCAAGTGTCTAAGGTCTGAGACAGGGGTTTTGCTGCTACCTGGGGAGCAGGGGTTCCTGTTCTCACCACCACCCTTGGGGGAACTTCAACACAAATGCTAGGTCAGAGACTGGGCTTCAGATCATTAATGCACTGCTCTGAGGGTCCCCCTAGGGTGAGTCACTGAACCACTCTGACCCTTAGTTTCCTCTTCTGTGACACATAGACATAAAAACGTCACCTTCTCCTGGGGGTCCTGAAACACAAGCCCAATCATATGTGAAAAGCATCAGGCTAAATTGTTACTACAGGCCCCCATCACCTCCCAAATCTGTGCCACAGTGGAAAGCTGTATCTGGACTCCAGATATAGAATGAACTACATGCTGAAAGGTAAGCTGGGCGTGAAGATTGGGGCTGGTCCAGGTGAAGTGAACCATGAAGAGGGAAAGGCTGAGTAGCCAGGGGAATGAGTGGACAGCTGTGAGGACTGAAGATTCCTAGAATATGGGGTACATAGCGGTGGGACTCAGGTAGGGAGGGGCGGTTTAGAGCAGCTTCAAGTGTCATTTGGTATAAATGCACAGCGGAAACCCCAGATATGAGCAGCTTCACACAGGGGCGAGCAGGGTCCATGGGGGAGCAGGGGCTCCATGGGTGATGCTTCAAGAAGATTGAGCTGAGCTAGGATGGTCATGGTGTCTGTGGGAATGCTGGGGAGAGGGGAGAAATGGTGGATGGATGCTCACATCTTTGGAAACAGGACAAGAAAGTCCAAACATTAGAGAGGAGTAGTTTCTTCCCTTCCCTTCCTTACCCCTCATTTCCCCCTTCTTTTCTTGTACTTCCTCTCTTTCCCTTCTTCTCTCTTCCTCCTTCTTTTCCTCCCTCCCTCTCTTTCTTTCTCATATTTTTCTTTCCTTCCCTTCCTTCTTTCCCTCCCTCCCTCCCTCCCTCCCTCCCTCCCTCCCTCCCTCCCTCCCTTCCTTCCTTTCTTCCCTCATTTCCTCTCTCCCCATCCCCCTCTCTTTCATTCTCTTTCTCTCTCTTTTTCTTTCCCTCCTTCCCTCCCTCCCTCCCTTCCTTCCTTCCCTCCTTTCCTCTCTCACCACCCCATCTTTCTTTCTCTTTTTCTCTCTCTTTTTCTTTCCCTCCCTCCCTCCCTCCCTCCCTCCCTTCCTCCCTTCCTCCCTCCCTCCCTCCCTCCCTCCCTTCCTTCCTCCCTCCCTCCCTCCCTCCCTCCCTCCCTCCCTCCCTCACTTCCTTCCTTCCTTCCTCCCTCCCTCCCTCCCTCCCTCCCTCCCTCCCTCCCTCCCTCCCTCCCTCCCTTCCTTCCTTCCTTCCTTCCTTCCTTCCTTCCTTCCTTCCTTCCTTCCTTCCTTCCTTCCTTCCTTCCTTCCTCCCTTCCTTCCTGTCAAAACTAGGATTTGAACTCCAGACCTGAATGCTATCTCTTAGCCTTTGCACTCAGAGCTTGTGGTACTGTATCACTTGAGACACAATTCTACTTCTGGCTGTGTGTGTGTGTGTGTGTGTGTGTGTGTGTGTGTGTGTGTGTGTGTGTAATAATGGAGATTAGAGTCTCATGGACTTTCCTGCCCTGGCTAGCTTTGAACCACAATCCATAGATCTTAGTCTCCTTAGTAGCTAGGATTACAGGTGTGAGCCATGGGCACTCGGTCTCCTTTGTCAATTTTTACAGGAATTTGTTTTTCTTGCTTTGATGGAGTTTTTAAAAGACCTTCAGAGTTTCAGGGCAAGATCTTGAGACTCCAGGACAGTCTGAAATTTGATGGACAGTACTTCCAGCACACTGGAGTTTATAGGCTTTTGGGAGTCAGTCACAGAGGTGAAGTGCCCAGTCTCATCATACAGCTCCCAGGCCCAGACCACACTATGACTCACTCCTGCCATGTTGACCTGGTCTTGTGGCTGGGAAATTCCTGCCAATTTTCTCCCCTGTGAAGTTGCTGCCTTCCCCCTCCCCTTTTTCATAGTGTACTTTAGGAAATTTTGCCTTTTTATTTTGTTGTTTCCTTTTCTTACTAAGTTGAAGGAATTCTTTCTATATGTTAAACAAGTTCTCTGCTAGAATTACAAATATCCACTCTCTCTCCCAGTCTATGCCTTGTCCTCTCTCTCTCTCTGTCTCTCTCTCTCCCTCTCTCTCTCTCTCTCGCTCTCCCTGTCCCCCCTTCCCTCTCCCTCCCTGAAAGAAGAGTGTTAGGATTCAAAGTCAGAGTCACATTCTCCCTCAGCTTCTTCACTTGCATAGAACTCTATGATTCGACCTGAGCAACACCTCCAGCCAGGCTCCTTTAATTATGATGGAAATGGAATCCTGTGAACTTTTCTGCCAGGGCTGGCTTTGAACAGTGATCCTCCAGACCTTGGACTCCTCAGTAGATAGTATTACAGGTATGAAACATTGGCAAGCTTGGCTTCTAGTATACTATAAAATGATTTTTTTTTAATTTTAATTTTTTTCAGTGATGAGGAAGGAGCCCAGGGCTTAGGATCATGGCAAACCTGCAACCAGGCTATGGCCCCTCTCAGCCATATTTGAGTCTGAGTCCTGCTCTAAGTGGGTCTGCAAAGAGCTGTAATGGTGCTCTTGATGCCTTGGAAGGGTCACCTGACCATTCTCCAAGGTCATGGCTCAGGAATCCTCTCAGCTCTTTTCAACTATGATTTGGATTCCTGGTACCAACAAGCTTGTGGTGCCTGTCTCTAACATGTACTGCATTCACTGTAAAATGGGGGAGGGGTTACTCAAAAACAAGAATACATTCCTGTGCACTTCATCAGCTGTCACCGTGATAACCTTGTCAGAGATGCAACAGTGTTTGGAAATGTCAGCTCACACCTGTGCACACCTGTGCTAAATGACAGCGAAAGAAGGGAAGCATGCACTTCTTGACATTATCCTGAAAGGACACCAGGCTGCACTCTGAGAACTTTGGACAGGCACCTGTCCAGGTACAGGAGATACAAGAGATACAGGAGGTATCTCATGAGACTGAGGTGAGGACTTGGTGGGGGGCTCTTCCCCTGCACATCTGGAGGTGGCTACTCTTGCCATCGGGGCTGTGTTCTCTAAGCACAGCAGGACAAGGTGGTCCTGCCTCTCTTGGGAGGTCATGAAATATGCAATATAGAGCATGGTGTGTAGGAATACCTTTGTCCCTCTATCAAGGTTCTGAATGAATAGAGACATCAGAACCTATATGCCACCATTTACCTGATAGAGGCTACAAAGAGGGCTGCGGGCAGCAGCCATGAGACTCCTAAAAGAGCCCCAGAATGAGAAAGATCTATGCTGTGTTGCTGGCAGGGAGGCAGCCCCCAGGGTGCTCTGAGGCTGAGGGCTGAGCTAGAACACTGTGGGTGGGGGGGGGGGTGGCTGAAACCCAGCCCATCCCCACTCCTCAATCAGTTTGCAGCACTTCTGCAGGCCAGATACAAGGAAGGACAAACAGTGTGAGAGCAGGAAATATTTTCTAATAGACCAGGCACAGGGTAAAGGAGACTCCAATACAATGTGGTTCTTGACTGGGTAAGCTTGTATGGGCCAGACTTGTTTATGATTGCATGTATTTTCTAACTGAAAAAGTCACAGAGTGCCCATCTGAGTACCCCAAGGCTCTGGACATATAACAAGGACAAGCCACAGGAAGTACTGAAGACTCAAGCCTGTCCTCCTAGTTGCTCAGGAGGCTGACATCTGAAGACCTCAGTTCAAAGCCAGCATAATCAGGAAAGTCTATGAGATGTGTTATCTCCAGTTAACCAGCAAAAAGCTAAAGGTGAATCTGGAGCTCAAATGGCAAAGTACCACTTTGATCAGGAAAGCTAAGGGACTTTGCCCAGGCTCCAAGTTCAAGTCTCAGTACTAGTGTGTGTGTGGGGGAGTAATCCAAATGGAGTCCAGTGTTCACTAGAAGGGAGAGGCCTTCAATATTTCCCACAGACCATCTTAGAAGGTAATTGCAGCTGAGTGCAGTCAGGAGATTGGGGCTTGCTTGGCTCCTCACTCAGGCCTTTCTCTGGTATTATAAGCCTCTTGCTTCACCTCTCTTCCTTGCTAGGGAGGAAGTGCCACACCAAGAAAAGAAGAGTTCCACAGAGCAGAAGCTGCACCACCCAGTGACTTGCCTGAGAGATGAGGCATCCAGGGGATGTTGGCCACTGTCCACAGAGGGGTAGAACTGCTCATTTTCTTTTAAATGGAGGAGCACACAGGGCACAGTGTCTGGTGAGTGGTGAATAGTGGTAGGTAGGAAGCAGACGAGTCTTTGGGCAGGCCCCACTAGGTTGGCCAGTCCTGAGTTCTGAAGCAATGTTCTCCCATCACAACACTCTCTGGTCATGGCCTTTACAGAGGCACACCAGGTTCTATACTTTGGTGAGGTTGAGGTTGCTGAAATCAAAGACTGATTACAGAGGGACACTACAGAAGGAGGGAGCTGATTACACAGGGAGAGACTGACTGCCCCATCTACCTGCTTCAAAGAAGCCACTATTTCTGTCAGTTGCAGGGCTTGAGCTCAGGGCGGAGGCACTATCCCTGAGCTTTTTCACTTAATGCTAGCACTCTACCACTTTGAGCCACAGCTCCACTCCTGCTTATCATCCTAGCTACTCAGAAAGTTGAAATATAAGGATAGAGGTTCAAAGCCAATCTTGGTAGGAAAGTTTGTGTGAGACTCTTACCTTCAGTTAATCAGCAAAAAAAAAAAAAAAAAAAAGGAAGTGCAGGTGTGGCTCAAGTGATAGAGCCCCAACTTTGGGTAAAAAAGCCTAGTGAGAGTGCCAGGCCCCTTAGTTCAAACCCCACTATTGGCACAAAAAATTAAGAAATAAACAAGCCAAACAACAACAACAGAAAGCCTAGGGAGAGACAATCCTATTGTTTGTGACTGAACCCTGCCCCACACGCTGAATTACATAAATGGGTTTCTTAACACGGAACCCAACTTCTTTGCATTTCTGGAATGAACTCAGCTTGGTCAGAGTGTACACAGTAATTACACTGCAGGGCTCTGTGACTGATGCTTTATTAAGATCTCAATATTGCTTTCTCAGGCAAGGGTAAAGAGTAAAGTTCTTTTACATTAGTTAAATTTACATCTCAGTGTTTTGCCTGCCTTCAGAAAGGGAATCTGGAAGCTTCTCTTCTTTGTTGTATTACAGAAAATCTTACATGTTGAAATTAATTTTTTTAATTGTCAAGTTTTTTCCCCCCAAACCTAAATGAATGCTTTGATTTGGGAGGTGTGGTCCCAAGAGAGCTTATTAATAACTTCTTCATGATAGGGATGATCAGAGGAATAGAGGTTCAAGGTCAATCCTAGTGAAAAGTTAAGGAATCTATGAGCAAACTCTGGTATCTTTTTGGTCTCTGGGAAAGGACTGCCCAGGGAGAGGTTTGTGAAGAGCTGGGAAAGCAAGAGCACAGGAGATGTGTCAGAGTGGCATGTTTGTGCCTAGAGAGAAAGCATAGGCTGCACCTTACCCTCTTGACACTATACTTTTGGTCCAGCTGTAAAGGTTTTCCCAGGTTCCACTCACAAACAGAAGACACAATGTGGAAGTCAGCAGGCCTGTGATGGGTTACCAGAGGAGATGGTGCCCTGGAAATACAAGTGTTTTTTTTAAATATGCTTTTAAATGTCCAAATGTGAGCCATTCCTTATCCATAATTTTTCTTTCTAGTTGCGTTACCCATGGGATACCACAGTTAAAAATACAATATAGAGCAATAGCACAGATACACAGAGGGGGAGAGAGAAAGAGACACAGAGAGGCACACATATACACACTCAGAGACACAGAGAGAAGCCAGGCATAGGTGGCTCATGCCTGTAGTCCTAGATACTCAGGAGGCTGAGATCTGAGGATTGCAGCTGGAACTGGAGCTATGGTTTAAGTGGTAGAGCACCAACCTTAAGGAAAAAAGCTAAGGAATAATGCCCAGGCCCTGAGTTGAAGACCCAGTACATGGCATGCAGGTGCATACACACACACACACACACACACACACACACACACACACACATGCACGCACACACTAAAACGAGCCACCAAGCTAAGAAATGACATGAATGTATTAAAAAATGTATATCTGTAAGAGAAACAAATCAGTTACAGGAAATTATATGGTGCATCACTCCAATTATAGGACAGTTGGAAAAGGTGAGACTATAGTAACAAGTTAAGAGGCTAGAGGCTCCAGAGGAGGGGAGGGGACTCACCTGGTGAAACTGGGGACTGGGTATAAAAACCATTCCCTATAATTCTGTCATAACTGTAGATAAATGGCACTTTGTATTTGTGAAAATTGATAGACTTTTCCAGCCTATATAGCCACAGCAGTACTTGCGTGTGAGCTACCAGTACCTGGCTTAAAATTCTTTTTTTTTTTTTTTTTGGCTTAAAATTCTTGATGTAGTCTGGTATACTGCTTTTTCTTTCATGAATTAAGCTTTTGGCAAAATTAAAAATTCATTGCTAACTGCAAAGTTGCAGAGAGTTTTCTTCTGTTTATTTTTTAATGCTATGTTTGAGACTATAAACTTTTTTTCTTCTTCTTTATTGTCAAAGTGAAGTAGAGAGGGGTTACAGTTTCATACGTAAGGCAGTGGGTACATTTCTTATCCAACTTTTTACCTCCTCCCTCATTCCCCCTACCCCTCCCCACTCCAAGATTATGAACTTTACTGTGTTTCTTTTTGTAGGAAGTGTGTGATCTATGTCACGTGTATTTTGTTGTTGTTAACTTTCACTTTAGAACACTTAGTTGTGCTACATAATTTGTTTAGAAAGACATTGTTTCTCCATTGAGTCATCTTTGCTTAACCAAAGATTAGGGGACTGTATTTACTTCTGTCTGTATCTGACTCTCTATTCTGTTCTACTGAGGTTGTTCTGTTCTCTTGTGGGTTCCATGATGGCTTGATTGTTGTAGCTTTATAGTAAGTCTTAAAATCAGGTGGTGAAACTTTGCTGGCTCTATTGTTCTCCTCCCTGTTCTTCTCTTTCCTTCCCCTTATCCTTCCCCATATTCTCTTCCTTTTCTTTTTCTTCAGTGTTTCAATGGCTAGTCTAGGTCTTTTGCATTTCCATATTATTCAGAAAATAGTTTTCTTAGGCTTTATTGGGATTTTCTTAAATGTACAGATCAAGTTGGGAAGAATTAATAATTTAGCCACATTAACTCTTCAATTTCCTCCTCTTTAACAGTTTGATATTTTCTGAATATAAAGCTTTTACTTTTCAAGAATAGACTTACACCTAGATGTTACCTTTGTTATGGTGTTATAAATAGTATTGCATTTTAAATGTAAAAATTCAGTTGTTCATTGACTTGTGCATATTAACTTATGTCCTGAAACTTTTCTATGCATGATAATTAATTCTAAGAGCATTTTGTTTATTATTTGGATTGTTTATTGGGGCAATGTTCACTTTGACAACTGTGTAAGGCCTGTGAAATCATGTCCTGTGGTCTTCTTGTCTATATTAATAATTTTGTATGGCCTGTGAATGATATAACATCTAAAGGGGCCTTGGAAGAATAAAGATTTACCACTTTTGGTAGACAATCATACTATCTGTTAGCAAAGATAGTTTTGTTTCTTCTTTTCCATCTTAAAAATGTAGTTTTGCTTCTTCTTTTCCATCTTAAAAATGTATTACAGTCAGGAAGTTCTTCTCTATTCTTATTTTGAAATAAAATATTGATTAAATAGGTTTTATTAATTTTTCTGCATTAATGAATTTGATCATAGCCTGATTATGTGATGGGTTATTCAAATATTGCATGCTCTGCATAATATGTGATCTTTAAATCAATTGTTTGAATAGATATTCAAACAAAATCTCTGTAATGGGAAGTTTTGCTACATTGTAGCCTTTTCTTTCTCTCTGTCTCTTTGTCTCTCTCTCTGTCAAGAAAGTTGTGTGCCTCATAGAATTCCT
This sequence comes from Perognathus longimembris pacificus, assembly GCF_023159225.1. Classification (NCBI taxonomy): domain Eukaryota; kingdom Metazoa; phylum Chordata; class Mammalia; order Rodentia; family Heteromyidae; genus Perognathus; species Perognathus longimembris. The sequence goes on from NC_063161.1 coordinate 105,188,066, forward strand.
GATTGTCTGGATTCTGTCCTTATATTTTAATTTTTATTTCTGTGTATTTCCTATAAATTAGTAGTAGGATTTCAGAGATATTTTCATACTCAAATAGAACTGATAGCTTGGTTCATTTGAGGACAAGACCAGTTATTAGGTGATGCTGTGACTGCTGCCAGGTGGTAGAATGTGCCCAAACAACCTAACACCCCCCTGTGATGCAATGAGCCAGGGATGCCCTTGCCCTCACTTACTAGCTCAGTAAAGTGGCAAATCTGAGCCAGGGGTGCAGCTTAGTAAGTGAGCATTTGCCCAAGATGAGGCCTTGGGTTCAATACTGATGCTAAAATGTAAACACGGCAAAATGATGATGTGCTACCTGTAGCATTCCTTCATTAGTTATGAGCTGGAATATTTTTACAAAGAGGAAACTTTTCCTCATTGGATTTCATTTTTTTGTGAAGAGAAAGCTTTCCCTCATTAGTGACTGGATTCCCAGTGGGAGAGTTTCTATAGAAAAGGCAGGATGAAGAATTTTTTTTTTCTTTTGTGTACCAGTACTGGGGCTTGTACTTGGGGCCTCGAGCTATTACTTAGCTTTTTCACTCAAGGCTGGCACTCTAACACTTGGCATCACATCTCCACTTCCAACTATTTTTTTATGGTTAATTGGAGGTAAGAGTCTCATAGTTTCATCTGCCTGAGCTGGCTTCAAACCAAGATCCTCAGACATCAGCCTCCTGAGTAGCCAGGATTACAAGGCACAAGCCACTGTTGAGTTTGTTTGTTTTTAACAGATGTAAACCTCTCGTCATAATTTAATCCATAACCTTGTTTGCTGTTGCTTCTACAATCCCTCTGTGGCTTCTCCTTCCTTTTGACATGATCCTAATGGTTCTAGTAGCTTCCTTCCTGTCAGCTGTGAGGAAAGATTCTCTGTGCATCCTCCAACATGTCAGCACAGACCTGCAGCCAGCTCTTCCTCTGCGGACCCCGGCTGCCTTCACTAGGGAGTAGGATGATTTGTATGCACAGCTTCCTACAGGAAATAGAAGTAGCATGTGGGAGACTGCCTTCAGCTGTCCTAGAGGCCAGCGCACATGTGTCCTGGGTTGCGAAAATGTTGCCACAGAATAGCTTTGTTTGTCTTTGGCTGGGGGGCCTTGAGATTCCACCAATCCAAGACAAGTTTTTGCATTCATTTGTTGGCTCTGGATTCTCTGAGCCATTAGTCGTGCAATGCTGGAACTCTTCCCTACATGTGCTGCTGCTTGAGGTTTTGATTTCTCATGGGAAACTCTTTTCCTTCCATTCAGAGCCCCAGGCAGATGACAGTGTGCCCGACACATCCCTGAACTGGCAGCTGGACTCCCTAATGTCTTTCTCATCAGGCCGGATGAGAGGCTAAGTGCAGCCCCTTCATTTCCACCTAGATACTGAGGGTCAGTAGTGACTGCATCCATCAGCTCCTGCTACCCAGATCCAGGTGGCCTGGCCGACAAAAGGATAGGTTTTGCTTTTGAGTTCCTGATTCATTGGTGGCACCTCCCTCCTTCTTTCTTTGTCTCTTCTGAGCTTTCTGGAAGTGGTTAAAAACCACATCTATAGCCAGGCACAGTGGCTCTTTTCTGTTATCCTTGCTGAGACTGAGAGCACTCCTGTAATCCTAGCTGGAAGGCTGGGATTGAGAGGTCTGCAGTTCAGGCAACATGTTCCTAAGTCCCCTATCTCCACCAATAAGAGCTAGGAGTAGTGGTGCACACTGGCTATCCCAGTTATTTATGGAAAGTATAAATAAGAGGATCTTGATCTAGCTAGCTGGGCCATAAATATTACAGTTCATTTGAAAAATAACTAAGGTGAGCTAAGTGCTCACTAGATACTCAGGAGGCTAAGATTTGTTTGGAAGTCAGTCTGGGCACAAAAATCCATGAGACTCTTCTTTCCAATTAGCCACCAGGGGGGAAAAAAAAGCTAGAAATTGAAATGTGCCTCAAGTGACAGGGCATCAGCCTTGAGTGAAAAAAAAAACTAAGGAACAAATGGACAACGCTGAGGCCCTGAGTTCAAGTCCCCATACCAGCACACACACACACACACACACACACACACACACACACACACACACACACACACACACAGGCTGGAGGCATGGTTCAAGTGATAGAATGTGTAAAGCCCTGCGTTCAAGCCTCAGTACTGTGAGAAAAACAAATAAACAAATCCTAGCATGTAGGCATGTCAGCATTTTACATATTTTGTCTGGTAATGGGGCTTGAACTCACAGATTTGTGCTCTCACTTGACTTTCTCCATACTCTCCCACTTCTGGCATTTTCATGGCTGATTTGAGATAAAAGTTTCCTGAATTTTTCTGCCTGACTTGGCTTCATACAGGGATCCTCAGATCTCAGACTTCTCAGTAAGCTAGGATTACAAGTATGGGCTGCCAGTACCCAGTGAATGTCAGTGTTTTTAATTTGGCCCTTTCCTCCTTCTCAAATAGACAATCACTTGAACACATGGACAAGAATCTGCTGAGCTTTTCCTTCTCCAGTGGAGTTGCTACATGTCCCAGATGGTGTAAAACCTGGATCATACCTTTCGTATTGGCTCCTTTCTTCCCAGATTGCTTTTCCCCATGCTAGGTTAACATTTAAATGCCTCAGGTTCTGGATGGGTGTTGCATGTTCTGGCTCACAGGTCTGCCACTTGAATGCTGGGCATGCTTGTAGGCACCATGCTGGGTGACATGACATCCTGCGTGCCTGGAAGCCACAGAAATGGTTTCACCCAACCAGACTACTTTCCAGAAAGACGTTTTATGGACATTTACTTTCAGAATTCATCTTTTCTTATCAACAACTTCTACTTCCTGAGGGAGAAATGTAGACAAACGCAGTCCTTAGAGAGGTTGGTGCCAAGTGTGCCTGGATGTAGCAGGAGTTGGCGTGACCTGTGAGCCATTACAGGTGGGAGGGACAATGCCACCTGTCATGGATGTCTCCCCAAAGCCATCAGCATAGAGACACATGCCTCCTCTTGCTGAGTGTGGCTTCTCCTATTTCACCTGTCTGCTGAGGAGAAGCTGATGAGGAATCTTGGTTTCTAGTCTAAACTTGCTGTCTGTAAATGCCACCTCTTCCCATTTTGTCCTCTGTCTTCCAAAAATCCAAGAAGCAGGCACTATAGGAAACTTAATATCACCTGTCAGGTTTCTTATCTCCTCTTGCAACAAGGCTTGCCATGGTGGGAATCAGGGGTATTGTATGCTCCCCTTCATTTTACTGATACCCGGGGCTTTCCTAAGTAGGTGTGCTATAGCCATGACGTCTGAGTGACCTATACCAGATGCTGAAGTCACCTGGAGCCACACACATGTCTAGTTTTCATAGAGCTGGCTCATAGGCTGATAACATGCTGGTCACCAGTGTAAGCAAGTAACACATTTGTAAAAAAAAAAAAAAATGTCAGCCATTTTCTAACCTAGTAACTGTTGCTTAGCAATTGCATGCGTGCAAGATGGGAGGGAAGATGCTAGAATTCAAGAAAGGGAGACAGCAGTTTGGAACAATTACCAGACTGAAACACAAGATGTAGATCATCTGCTACAGTAGCAGTGTCACTCCTGACATGTGACCTGGTGGCTTTGTTTAGTATCCTATTACCTGGTCTCCTCAATAGGTTATCTGGACAGCTGCTATGCTCTGTAGATAAGACAGCACTGGGGAAGGAAAGAGATGGGGACACAGGTGGCACAAACCATCTGGGGGCCCAGATTCATGCCTGGAAATGCCCTTTCTCTGACTCAGCAGCTTTCCCGGAAGTTCTCCCTTGAAGTCACGGTCACAGACGAGTATAAGGTATGATGCAAATCATAATGACAGATAATCTGGATTAGTCACTGTGATGACTTCTGCCTCAGAGTGCACCTTATGCGTTTCTCTCATGTGGTCAGTGTTTCCCCAGCCCCCGTGGCCACTTGGTCCTTGATTCAGATATCCACATTTGATATGGTGGAGGAATACCCTGTGCAGGCTAAAGATCCTTGCACATGAGGCCAGAAGCACTTTAGATTTTGTTAATTTTTTAGACTATTTGCATACAGATAATCAGGTGTCTTGGAAATAGCATCAGGATTTAAAGACAAATCAGTTGTGTTTCATGTATACCTTAGGCACTTAGCTTGAGTTTGCCTGTGATTTTTAGTGTACTTTCTTTTTTTCCCTTCCTTTCCTTCCTTCCTTCCTTCCTTCCTTCCTTCCTTCCTTCCTTCCTTCCTTCCTTCCTTCCTTCCTTCCTTCCTTCCTTCCTTCCTTCCTCGCTTCCTCCCTTTCTCCCTCCCTCCCTCCCTCCCTCCCTCCCTCCCTCCCTCCCTCCCCTCCCTCCCTCCCTCCCTCCCCTCCCTCCCTCCCTCCCTCCCTCCCTCCCTCCCTCCCTCCCTCCCTTCCCTCCCTCCCTCCCTCCCTCCCTCCCTCCCTTCCCTCCCTCCCTCCCTCTCTCCCTCCCTCCCACCCTTCCCTCCCTCCCTCCCTACCTCCCTCCCTCCCTTCCTTCCTTGTGTTGATTATAGGGCTTGAACTCACAGACTGAATGCTGTCCCTGAGTTTTTGTGCTCAAAGCTAGTACTCTACCACTTTGAGCCACAGAGCCACTTCTAGTTTTCTGGTAGTTAATTGGAAATAAGAGTTTCAGGGACTTTTCTGCCTGGGTTGGCTTTGAACTGAGATCCTCAGATCTCAGCCTCCTGAGTAGCTAGGATTACAGGCTTTGAATTTGTGATTTGAATGTGTCTTGCTTTGTCAGTTGGGCTCCTTACTCCAGCAGAGGGAGGCCAGGTTTTCACACATCCTTTGCAGCTATGTGTGGCCAGATAAACAGGGTGTCAGCAGAGCACTTTGAGGGCTTTTGCTGAGGTCTCTAGGCAAGGGGATCTCTGTGCAAGGGGGCTGTGGCAGCTTCAGCACAAGGCTGCATTTGGAGGCCTAATTGACTCCAGAGCAGCAAAAGGGAGGAGAGGGATTCTGGAGAAGGAGGTACAGGACTCTGCTCAGACAGGTGCTTACCTAGCTGTCTCAGCCTGGCAGGAAACATAGAAGGATAGCATAGCTCTCAAAGATGAGTAGTACATCAGGGATATAGGGAGAGCAATGCTGGTACAGGGATCCAACTGAGCCTAAAAGTATAGAGAAGCTTCAGAGCTCACACAATCATCAAAACTGCTGCCTCCTCTGTGGCAGAAGCCACAATGGCTAAATCCCATCCTTACTCCAGGCCAGTTGAGGTAGCCAGCAAGTAAGGAAAAAAGGTAGCTGGTCATAGTGGTGCATGCCTGTAACCCCAGGATTCAGGAGGCTGAAGAATTCTGTGTTTGGTTACATAGGGGAGACTCTATCTTAAATAAACAAACAAGATAAATTCAGGCACTAGTGACTCACACCTGTCATCCTAGCTACTCAGGAGGCTGGGATGGGAAGAATTATGGTTTAAGGATAACATGAGAAGCAAATTCTTGAGATCCCTTCTCAACCAATAACTGGACTTGGTGGCTCATGCCTGTTATCTCAGTCTCTGAGGGAAATGTGAAGTAATAGAATTAGAAGTTGGGGCATAGTTGGGGCCAAAAGAAAGACACTATCTTGAAATAATCGGGATGTTGGGTAACTGGCCTGTTGACTTCTCCTAGACACTGTATTATCTGGAATCCACAAGACCATCTACATTCTGCTGGGAAAGGGGTTTAACAATGATTTAGAAGCATTTGGAATGCAAACAACAATAGATTCCCAGGTATCCAGGGAGGACCCGCCTTATCTGCACTGAATGCCTCTAAGTCTCACAGCACTGCTTCATAGCTTCACATAATTGAATGGGGTTTTAGAAAGGAGAGGATTTAAAATTTTAGAGATTAGAGCATTTCTCTTCTTGTGGAGCTACTCTGTGGGGGTATTTTCTTTCTTTCCCTTCCCAGACTGGGTCTACATCAGAAAATTTGCTTTCAGACAGTGAGGTTTGACCCTGGCACCCTCCTGAGAACCCTTGTTAGAGGCATGGCATGCTTTAGGGATGTCTACACTCCAGTGTTATTATTTCAAATGTTTAAAAATAAATATACCAGTGTTATACATCCCATGCACACATAACACATTATTCATATAAATGGGGTCATGGCAAACCTATCTATACCATTGGATACCTTTGCTTTTATTACTATAAAGTAATCTTGATGATTATGGTGGCTATTTGGGGAACACATTTCTGTAAGTACATTTATGACATCTTAGCCTTTCTCCGCCTCTGCGAAGCATCAAAGTTGGTTCTCTTGGAACTTATGTAAGCAAAGGACTTAACTACTCATGGAATTTGAAGCTAGCCCAAGGCAGACAAATCTGAGAGACTCTTATCTCCAATGATCTAGCAAACAGTCAGAAGTGTAAGTATGGCTCAAGTGGTTGAGCACTAGACTTGAGTACTAAAAGCTAAGCCAGAGTATGAGGCTCTGAGTTCAAGCCCATGTACTGGTAAAAACTAAAACCAAAGCCATTCAGGGAAAAGTCATTTCAACCTAAGCAACATGAATATCTCCTCTGGAGAGCAGGGTAAATTGGTACTGATGTGACAGAGTGGTATTTTCAAGGAGCTCTGTTAAGACATGCAGGGGACATTACAGAAAGAATTAGAGTACATCAAACTGTTTGAGAAACATAAATACAGATCACCCTAAGTGTGACTTTCCGTGCAGCTCCTTTATGAGCACAATTTCCATATATTTTAGAGGTATACTGTAGCCTTCCTGGACTCAGGAAAGCTGGCCTATTTCTAAGACATGGGAACTGTGGGTTTGCCTCCTCTTGTGTGGGGGGGCTGGGCATCTGTAAGTTGTGTGCAGGTGCATCATCAAAGACATAGGTTTCAGAGAGAAGTAATAATGAGGAAGACATGACCAAGAGATCAATTCTGAATCATCATGAGTGGTTTTCCATTGTACAGTGGAGTTTTCTGTAATGATGTACATTGAAGAGAAAAAAATGACATCCATCTAAATGTCTGTGAAGGCTCTCTGGATCTTGCCAGTGAAATTAGACCAGACAAAGAACTAAGGAGAGGAGCAGGTGGGACCCATTTTTCAATTTAGGTTCAAGTAGGTCTGATGTGAAAGTCAAGCAAAACCTCCATGTCATACCAAGATGTAGCAAAGAGGAGTACTATCTCTTGTAGTGGCAATCACCACATTTTTAGAGACCTGATTAAGGACAAAGGAAGGTACCAAGGATAATTCATGTGGTCCTGGGAATGGCTTAAGTGTGTGTGTGTGTGTGTGTGTGTGTGTGTGTGTGTGTGTGTGTGTGTGTGTACAAGCTCTGACCTGCACAACAGAACAGGAAAGCATGCCTATAGAGTCTCGGCAACCTCTGGGGTAAAAGGAATTGGTGCTGGACATCCAGGAGAATGCTACCTGCATCCATGGCCAGCCAGACCAGGCAGGGCTGAGTCAGGATCTACAGAGGGAAGCCCAGACTCTATCCCTCTGCCTGGGGTTGAGATGCTCCTAGTGAATGACCCTGGAAAGGAAATGAAAGTGGACTGCTGCTTGCCCTGGAGGGTCCTCAGAAGAGTACCTTACATGGAAGAAAGTTTCAGGAAAAGCGCCACAGTGGCCCTCATCCTGTCTCCTCCAGCTGGAGACATAGAAGGTAGAGCAATAGGAAAGCAAGTAAACAGAGAAGATAATAAACAAACCTGAGGAATGGGCCCAGGGCAGTGAAGGAAGGCCTGCAGTGGTAGAATACTTGCTTGTGCTCTAGGTAGTTGTGGTTGTGAAGTATGACCACAGGGTCACTGTGACATTAATTGGAGCTGCAAAACCGTTTTAGTCATGATCACCAGACTCCCTTTGAGGTTCAGAGAGACTAAAATCCAGGGATTTAAAAATTCTCTAAAAGGAAGGCTGTTGATGAGAGGTAGGAGGATAAAATTTCAAACAGAAGGAATTAAAACAACATCATGATAATGCCAGCTTTTGGGTGTTTCTTCTTGGAGTTCTGCATAGATTTAAACATTGGGCTTGCATCCTAAGTCTATTCTAATATAGTAGGAGATCTGCACTATTTTCCCCACTTCAATTTTCTGGAAATCATTATTTTAAAGAAGCTTCCTTAGGAAATTTCCAAGCCCAACGAAGTCTAACCATTTCTGAATCCTCTCCTTTGATTACCAGCTTGATTGAGAGACACTTTGTTAAGCTATTATCTCACCCTGTTCCTCAACACTGGGTCTGTATTTTAGCTTATCTCTGTTGTTTAAAGTGGGTTTGGAATTAGCATCTAAAGTTATTTTTATTTATGCCAGTACTGGGATTTGAACTAAGGATCTCATACTGTTGAGTGGCTTCTTAGCTCAAGGTTGACACTTTACTACTTGAGGTACACCTCCACTTCTAGCTTTTTGCTGGTTAGCTGGAAATTAATTAATTGGAGAGTCTTATGCACTTTCTAGTCCAGGCTGGCTTCAAACAGTGATCTTTAGATCTCAGCCTCCTGAGTAGCTAGGATTATAGGCATGAGTCCCAGGATTGAAGTCTCTTTTAACCTAGGCATCCACAAGGTGGAAATAATTGTATTGTAATTTTATCTTGCCATAGAATGTAGAACCCCCACTAGCTGTATATCACCTATGTTCCCAGAGTTGGAAGCCACACTGTGGAATCTTCTTTACTGTTGTCAGTGGGATGGCCTGTAGCTATGGAAACTGATTTGAGGCCCATTGATGGGTAGTTACCATTTCCAATGTTAGTCAATAATATATATCAGTCCTAAGGCATTGATGAGACATGGGTGGTTTCTGTCAGTCACTTTTGTTAACTGATCTGATAGCCTTATGTACTTATTCCTTCCATACATATATATTGGCTACTTCTTATGACCAAGCACAGTACTTTAGGTCCTGGGAAATAGAGAAAGAGCAGAATAGCTCCTGATCCATGGTGCTTCTGTCTATTGGAGAGTAAGATTCTCAGGCATAGAGTGCATATCTGCAGGAGGGCTTGTGAGGAGAAATTGTGAAACCTAGGCTAGTCTCAGAGCTTCCCTGCTCAGTGCAGGGTTTAGCCGGGGTCCTTGCATAATGAGGTCAGCAAAGCTACTGCAGGACCCTCCCTGGCCTGTAATAAGCTTGTTTAGAGCCCTGGTGACAAAGCCAGGCTGATCTTGCAGGAACAATGAGTAGACAATGAAGTGAAGAGACTCACTGCAGGGTCTGGCCAAAGTTTTCACAGGAGTGAAGTGTACGTAGGCTGCATGCCTGGGAGTGGAGCCCAGGTAAGGAGTCTGGGCAATGTGGAGGCTAAGAGGCTTAGGAAGAAGGGAACAAAGATGTGGTCTCAGCCAAGCCAAGGGCAAGTGTAGAGCAGGGATAGCACCCATAGTTCAGTCCCCCTCACCCTTCCTGCCTCTCCACAATCACTATCACTACCTGAAGTACTGCGTGTGCAGATATGAATGTACAAACACGTATGTGTGCGAGGGCATGCTAGTGTGCAGGAGTATATGACTAGGTGATGTGTAGATGTACTTGGGGGTATGTGTGTGAATGCAAGTGTGCAAATGTGTGTTAATTGTGTGAAAGTATGTGCATGTAGGGGTGGAGTCGCATGTGAGTGTGCTGAGTGTGAAATTTTAAGTTGATTTGATCATTATCTGCTTTGCATCAGCAGAAGAGCCCTCCCAAGGCAGCTGGGACTCTTGTCTCCGTCATTTCTCTCATCAGTCTTAGTCTCTGGTATGCCTCTTTTACTTTAAGCCTAAATGGCAGCAGAAACAACAATGGGAAGGGTGCAATTCTGGGGCTAGGATCAGTGTGAGTGGTTGGTCTTCTCTGTTGTGATTCTGTTCTGGCATTTTCTCTGTGGTTCCTGAGTGCCTGAGAAAGAGAAGGCTTTGCTCAACTCACCTGACATTCCTGGTTTGTTTTGTGTGTTTGTTGGTGGTACTAGGGGTTTGAACTCAGGGCATTGTGCTTGCTAGACTATCATGACTCCTGAGACATGCCTCCAGCCTTGTCTTTCACTGGTTACTTTTAGGATTGGGTCTCACTTCCCACCAGAGTAGAGCCACAATTCACCTACTTTAGGCTTTCTGGTAATTATTGGGATCATAGGCACATGCCACTGAGTCTAGTGGAGATGAAGTCTCTTGGCCTTTCCTGTCTAGACTGGCCTGGCACGGTGATTCTCTTAATCTCAGTCCCCCATGTAAGTTGAAAGGATAGGTGCATACCACCACTCCCACGTATGGGCTTGAAAGGATTCTTGCTAACTGTTCTGACCAGATTAGATGTAAACAACAATCCTCAGATCTCAAGCTCCTGAGTAGCTAGGATTACAGGTGTGTATCAGGCAGGGGCTCCTGGCCTCACCTGGCAATTCTGTGGCTCTTCCATTGGTCCTTAATGGTCATCTCTAGCCTCTGTGCGTGGTGACCACTTTATCTGCTCCCTCACACTCTCCCTTAGTCTCATCACCAGTAGTCCCTGGACCGAGTTAGAGATAGTGATCTTCCTGTTTTCACAAAAACACTTGGCCTTTGGAGGACAGCCTGGTGCAGGGAAAACATCATTTATGATCTCCAAGCAAGGACGCTTTCTCATTACTTTGTCACTTCTCGAGGCTGGACACTGCCTTTTATTTTTCAAATTATTCACAGAACATAGTCTGATTCCTGACTACACACCTTATATTCTTGATCAATAAGTGTAATAAATGATTACAGAACTTAATACTATAGATGCTGAGAAAATAGAATTGTTCTTTCCCTAGAAGTGAACTCAAATTTTTGCTCACTGGCTGGCACTCTACCACTTGAGCCATAGCTGCAGCCCCTAGAATTCTTTTTAGGGTTATTTCAACTGACAAAAAGAAATTGTATATTTATATGTAACATGTTATATATTATATAAATATATATGCTATGATATGTTGTTTGATGTTTTGATATACATGAATGTTATTGATTGGCTAAATTGAAGCAATGCATTACCACACATACTTACTAAAATCTATTCTTTCGTATACTCTCAGTATATAGCAAATCCAGTATATAACAAGTATATAATAAATGCCACTATAGTCACCATGATGTGCACTGAGCCCTTGAAATCATTCTTCCTGTTTTACTGAACTGTAATATCCTTCCACCAATGTTTTTACATCCCTTCCTAATGTGGGTAGCTGATCCACTCTTTGCTTCTATGAGCTTGACTTTTCTTGGCATGTTTATGGGTACTGAGGCTTGAATTCAAGGCCTCTTGCTCTTCTCTAACTTTTTTGCTCCAGGCAACCACTTGAGCCATACCTTCACTTCTGGCTTTTTGCTAGTTAATTGGAGATAAGAGTCTCACTTTTTTTCTGCCTAGGATGGATTTAAACTATGCTCCTCAGATCTCAGCCTCCTGAGAGGTGTGAGCCTCCAGTACCCAGCTATATTTGGCTTTGGGCATTCCCCACGTGAGTGAGATTAAGTAGCATCTGTCCACATTGCAGGTTTGTCCATGCTGTGGCAACATGACTTTTTTATACAAATCTTTTTCTATAAAGGAAGAAGCAGAGAAAGTAGGTAAAAAGTTATATAGGAGATGGATTGATGATAGATTCATAGATAGATGATGGAGATAAATATGTATTAGATAGATAATAGATAAATAGACAGCTAATCAATAATAGAAGACAGATAACAGAGATACATTTGTAATAGAAATTAGGTGGATAGATAATAGATGAGTAGATAAATGAGAGTTGGATAACGGACAATTAGATATAGAGATGATAAACAATAGCTATATAGAATAACAGGTGTTGGATAACTGATAGGTAGCTGACAGATGGATGCTTCATGCTAGATAGATACCTACACTAAACATACAGACTGACAATGGGCAGATCACAAGGCAATGTAACTCTGGCCCAAAGTTTCTGCAGCTTGCGAAGCCAAACCACAACTTCTGAGCAGTTGGCCTTTAGTAGTCAAGGCTTGGTCACTCACTGACCACTTCTCATTCTGTTTTTGTCACACTTGCAGAGAAAGTCAAACATATATCCACAGGCTGCCCTCCTCCCAAACCACCATCCCAACTTCCCCAGGCCAGCAGACTCCACTGAGCTCAAGTGAGCCTCATTTTTCCATGGTGAAGCTTTCCTGATGTTTAGTTTCTGGGCTTTCTACTAAACACATGTGCTGGTGGCAGGGTCCTTGGCCAGCTCTGAATATACAGTGCACAGTATCTGCTCACACATGGCTAGATTCACTTACTCCTATACTTGCACATGGATGTCACACACATGCAGTGGTTGGGATTCACTTTTGATAGCCATGCTCAACGATTAATATTAACATATTGAAGATGATGTGGGCAAGTGGAGCAAATCAAAAGCCCAGTGGATTAGCAGTTTCTAGACATTTTGAATAAAGGAAGCAGTGGCTAGGAGTCTTCACACTTCAGTGGGAATACAGGACCACCCATCTCAGAGACCTGCGGCCCGAGCATGACACTGACCAGCTTTCCTCTAGAGTAAAGGTGGAGGAGCCCCCAGAGGGGAAATGCTAGGTCCCTGAGACACTTGATGGAGCAGGCCCACCTGCCAATCAGGATCAATATTTATTTTACAAGGTGGCAAAGTCAATTTTGAAGTTGATCTTGTTAGCTACAAGCTTCTGGGGGTCTATCTGTTACACAGCTTCTGTTACCTACACATATGCAGTCCAAACACACAAAAAGAAAGACAGAATGCAACAGATAGATTCTAGGGAAACATAGTGGCCACAATGCTGAGAAGAGTGAATGACTGTTCAGATGTGACAGAAGCCTCTTTGCAGAGGTGATTGGAAGCAGATATAGGGCACTGAGGACAGTTTATGAGGAAGAGCAGAGGAGGAACAGGGAGGCACAACAGGCACATGAGACATGTGAGAAACAAGAACCACATGTCCCCTAGAGGGACAGGATAGGGCAAAGGGAAAAGTCATTTTCATTCAATATACAATGGGAATCCAATGGAAGGTGAAGCAAGGGAACAACTTTTTGTTTTTGTCGTTTTTTTTTTTTTGTTTTTTTTTTTGCCAGTCCTGGGCCTTAGACTCAGGGCCTGAGCACTGTCCCTGGCTTCTTTTTGCTCAAGGCTAGCACTCTGCCACTTGAACCACAGTGTCACTTCTGGCCGTTTTCTATATATGTGGTCTTGAGGAATCAAACCCAGGGCTTCATATATATGAGGCAAGCACTCTTGCCACTAGGCCATATTCCCAGCCTGGGAACAACATTTTATCCACAGATATCAGGTGGAGCACTGTGGAACTGGCTGATGTAATGGGGATTAAATGAGGGGTAGTGAAGGATGGAAGGGCGCCTCCACTGCTGACTGAGTACCTGAAAGGAAAGATTTCCAAGGAGATGATAAAGCCTGGTGGAAGGAATGAATTAGCCTTAGCTAGTAAACAAAGCCTTCTAGTTATTAACGTCCTTGAGCCAGCGTGGTTATGGGACAGGCATTCTCTGTATTTGTTTTATTGAAATTAAAATCCAGAAACATTGTCAATAAAACTAGCCTTGAGGCAGTGGCTTCCTGCTCTGAACCCAATATTGGCCAATGAGTTTTTGCAGAATCGCATCACCTGTCACATTAAATGAATGGACTTATTTGAATTTTATTGGGTTTTCCACTTTATAGTACTTAATCTGAAAATTATTTTGTTTTTATAGTTAGATAGAAGCAGTAAAGATGGACACAATTTCTACCTACTTTTATGATGTTACATATTAAGTCACATTACAATGAGAATGATTAAGTTAGCAGGGTGGTTTTTATTTTTTTTCCTCTTAAAGGGAATACATAATTTATCCAGTATCAACAAATTGCTTGCCAAACCCTGTTAAAATGTAGTCAAGGGTTCATAAAGCTGCCTCCCATGTGTCTCTGTGGGTGCAAAGCTAGGAGCATGGGTTCCTGTCCTGGCTCTTGGTGTCCCCCGCCCGCACTGTGATTTGACCAGTTCATGGGAAAAGATCACTTCTCTGGCCTGGCTATACTTGTGTATGACCCAGGGAATGCCCAGTTGCTGAGGCTCTGATGTCAAACCCTGAACTGTGATTTACTTGATTTGCACAGGAATGAGAGGTGATTCACGTGTATGGGTCAGGTTGGGATGCAGGTGACTTGAGCAACACTTCCCCAGCACCTTGATTCAGCTGAAGATGAAGTGTCAATTATTCTAGAGGGATGGGGTTGGCAGGAGGTCATCTGCATGGAGGGAAAATCCCAGCATCCTCTTTGGAGCTCAGTTCTCTGAAACTGGATGAGTCTCTCCAACCACCTCATCTCTTTTCTGGGTATGTTCTCAGACAAAAGAACAAAGAGAAATGGCAACAGACGGGATTCAAAAATGGACAAAAAGTAGGTGATCAATTTACTTTAAAAACATATTATGAGCTAGGTGCCAGTGGCTCACACCTATAATTCTAACTTCTCAGGAGGATGAGATCTGAGGATCAGTGTTCAAAGCCAGTTTAGACAGAGAAGCCCATAAGACTCTTATTTCCAATTAACTCTCAAAAAGCTGGAGGTGGAGGTATGGCTCAAGTGGTAAAGTACCAGCCTTGAGTAAAAAAGCCAAGTGAGAGCACAAGTCCCTGAATTCAAACCTCAGTATCACCACCACCCCCATGCTTAAGTAACAAAGTTGAATGGGTCCATCAGAATGAATTTACTTTTCAGAAGATAGCAAAGCCAGCAGGCAGACATCTTTCCTCTAGGACCGATGGGGTTGAGGTTGGATGCTGGGAGAGATGGTTAGCTACTTTGTGGTTAGCATCAGAAACATCTTCATCCTCCTGTCCAGGGCTGGACATCAGGCTGAACAGAATCTCTCCATTTTTGTGATACCCAGTGCTAAGCTCCCTATTCCTCTGTCCTATCCCACTGGAATGCCAGGTGCTATGTGCCTTCCCTTGTGTCCAGTCACAACAGCATATTCCCAGCTCTACAGCGTGAGCATAGCTAAGCTAGAAGGTGTCTCAGGTTAGGTGTATTCAATGCATTTTCAACACATGTTATTTCCAACTTACAATAGCTTATTGGGATGAAGACCTGTTTTAATTAAAGAACATCAGGCTAGGAATGTGACCTAGTGGTAGAGCGCTTGCCTTGCATACCTGAAGCCCTGGGTTCAGTTCCTCAGCATCACATATATAGAAAAAATGATGCTGTGGCTCAAATGGTAGAGTGCTAGACTTGAGCAAAATGAAGCCAGTGCTCAGGCCCTGAGTTCAAGCCCCAGGACTGGCAAATAAAAAGTTAAAGAATATCTATGTTTAATTTCTTTTAAAGTGAAAGGTCAGGTAGGAAGCTCAGTTCTTCCCAGAAGTGCCAAATTCATTATACCACGCAGACCAAAGCAGCTTTGTAGAATTTTCAAAATCAGTAAAGGATCTGTAGAACCCTGTCTCCCCTTCGTCCCCACGACCAAGGAAAAGCCACACTCAGTTTCAAGGAATTACTGTTCACTTGTGCCTCACAGGTCAAAGGAAGCTGACCCTCTTCCTGGCTCCTTCCTCCCCTGGATATGAGGGAACGTTTGGGCTTGTCTGGGGCTTCTTGTGGGATAGATTTCTGTTTCATTTGATGTAGGACACTGATGGAAGTAGAGTTCAGTTTAGGCAAAGCTGAGTATTGTAGCATGCTAGAACAGGACCTTCACGCCAGATATACGGGCAAAGGTTCCAATAGAATACCTCAAGAGAAGGGAAAGGAGTTTAAATACCCAACTGCAACAATGGACAGACAATGTAGACAGAAACCTATGATGCAACCAGAGAAGCTAAAGTTTACTCTAGACAAAATAGACCGAACATACAGAAAATCCAATCTAACAGCAAGAACATAGGGATATGCACCAGAATACATCATACGATAGACCACCAAACACATCTTAACAAATCTGAGAATACAGACACATGCCAACTTTTCAACTATAATGATGTAAAATAAGAAAATCAATAGCTGGAAGGGAAATGACAACTTTAGAAATATGAGGAAATTAAACATGCTCTTGAGTAACCAGTGGGTCAACAAAAGGGAAATAAAAAGGAAATGAAAAAATCTTGAAACAAGTGGAAATGAAAATGCAACATGCCGGAAAGTAGAGGATGCAGTCTAAATATAGAAGGAAGGTTATGTCAATAAACATCTAAATGAAGACCAAGAAAGATTTCAAATAAACCTAACTTTATAGCTCAAGAGACTAAAAAAAGACCAAACCCAAAGATTTTAGAAGGAAGAATATAGCAATAATAGAACAGATATAAGTGAAAAAGACCAGAAAAAAATAGAAAAGTTTTAAGAAACAGGAATAGGATTTTTCCCCTTTGTCAGTAGCAAGATTTGAACTCAAGGTCTTGCTCTTGCTTTGCTCATCCTGTACCACTTGAGTCATTCCTCTAGACCTGATTTTTTACTTCTTATTATTTTGAAAATGGAATTGCATGGATTTGTCTGCTGGGCTGACTTTGAATAGCTCTCCTCCAGATCTTAGCTTCCTGAAGAGCTGGGATTGCAGGTGTGATCCTCTGGCATCTAGAAAAATTGTTTTATTAAACAAATAGGGGGACTTCAGTTAAATGTGCTTTGAAAGAGAGAAGTCTCAAATAAAATCAGGAAATGAGGGAAACCTATTGCAACTATTACCACAGAAATACAAAATACCATAAAACTATTGTGAACAATTGTATGGCAACAAATTGGACAACCCAGGAGAAATAAACTTCTAGACTCATATAACTTGCCAAGATTGAACCATGAAGAAATGCAAAGTCAGAACAGAGTCACAAGGAGATTGTAACTGAACCAGTAAACAACCTTGAAACCTAACAAAGAGCTCAGGACCGGATGTGTTCCCTGGTAAATTCTACCAAATATTTAAAGAAGAAATAATTATCAGTCTTTCTCAAGCATTTTTGAAAAACTAAAGAGAAAGGAACACTTTCAAACCATTCTATTAGGCCAGGCATACTCTGATATTAAAGTCAAGGAAGACCCTACAAGGAAAGAAAACCACATATCAATATCACTCATGATTACAGATGCAAAAATACTCACCAAAATACAAGCAATCACAACTCCACAACACATCAAAAGTATCATACACTGTGGGCTACTAGTCTTAAACAGGGAGAATTGAGGGCAGAGGATGAGAAAGGTATACGTAGTTAAAGCAGTGCCAAGGTGCAGGTATGGCCTGGTTGACCATTAGCTCAGTCTTTGTCCCTGGAGGAGTTCCACAGAATTGTTATCAGTTCATACCTGGGACAGAACAGAAACAAGGTGGTCTCTTAAAGTTTTGCTTTTAAGATAATAAATAGTGAGACTTGCTTTTTTTGAGGGCAGTTTGCCTGCTACACAAGATGGTTATCACTGAATTTTTTTTGTCCTACAGACAAGTGATTGCAAAGGAACAGCAAGAAAGCATAGCACATAACAAAGGGCACAGTTAAAAATTTGGGGTGGGGATGCAGGGGAGACTTTCAGTTAATTTACAGGACCCAGAAAAAGCATCTTCTAAGTCTCCTCTTACAGTCCCATGGAAAACAGTATAGCAGTTCCTCAAATAACTAAAAAATCAAATGAACATACTCCATCACTTCTCAGTATATGTCCCAAAGAACTGAAAGAGTATCAAAGAAGATATGTTTTTTACCCAATTTCATAGCAAAATCATTCATGATAGCTTGAAGGTGGAAGCCATTCATGTATCTGTTGCAAAATAGGTTTGTTTGTTTTTTTTAAACAAAAAGGAGTTAGTAGGGCTCTGATAGTTCATGCTTGTAATCCTAGCCACTCAAGAGGATGAGATCTAAGGACTGTGGTTCAAAGTCAGCCTGTGCAGAAAATGCCAGTCTTCAGTGGAAAAAGCTAAGGGACAGTGTCAAGGTCCTGAGCATTAGCCTCAGGACCAACACAAAAAGAGGGGTACATTTATATAGAAGACTATTATTCAATATACAAAAGGAAGAAATTCTGCCAAATGATAAAATAATCAATGTAAATAGAGGGCAGTTATGATAAGCAAAACAAGCCAGTCACAAAGGGAGACATATTGGATGATTCCAGTTACATGAAGTACCCAGAGTACAGTCAGACGTACAGACAGAAAAGAAAATGGTAGTCACCAAAGGGTAGGGAGAAAATTCTATGAGACTTCAATGGAAACAAGCTTCAGTTTTGCAAAATGGAGAATTTTGGAGGTAGATAGCAGTGATGATTGCATAATACTGTGAATGTACTTAATGCTGACGAACTGTATTTTGGAGAAAAAAAAAGTTTATCGCGCGTGTGCGTGTGTGTGTGTACTGGTCCTGGAGCTTGAACTCAGAGCCTGAGCATTTTTGCTAAAGGTTAGGACTCACTTAAGCTGCAGCTCCATTTCTGGCTGTTTGGGTGGCTAATTGGAGATAAGAGTCTCATGCACTTTCCTGCCCGGGCTAGCTTCCAACTGTGATTCTCAGATCTTAGCCTCCTGAGGGGACAGGAGTACAAGTATGAGTCAATGTTGTGTTGGGCTCAAATTTTATGTTATGTGCATTGTACCATAACTTAGGAGACAGAGGACCAAGAAATTGTACAAAAGAGATCTGGAACATAAGGGGAAAGGATACAAATCCAAAGAGTGGAGGCAGTCAGTGGTACTTTTCCTGGGTAGAAAGTGTGAGTTGGTGAAAGAACCCCAGAGTAGGTAGGGACCTCAGGCAGGAATTAGCCTAAAATGAGTGGTTCTCAAAAGTCTGAGTGTTTTGGAAGAAAGTGGAGTTTATTGGCCCCAGGGGAAGCCCAGGTAAAACCCTCAAGAACTGTCTTTCAGAGGGACCGGAAGGCTCTGAGAAAGTAGATTGCTGATAACTCCTGAGTGCTGCTGGGTGGTGATCTGACAGCCCCACTTTGGGGGTGCCTGGTCTAGGGAAAAGCTAGGGATTGTCAAGGGGCCCTGTAGACACAGAGCTCTCCCACAGCCAGTGAAAGGATGCCTGTGACATTTCCTGAGGAACAAGACACCTGGCCTGGACTATTTACACTGGTGAGCTTTGAGGTTTACAGGAAGCCACATGGAGTGGGTTTTCTCCCCACTCACAAGAACATCATTGCATAAACAACCCGATGACCCATTTCCTGAACGCCTCCTCTCTGTCCACTCCAGGTTCAGCATAGAACTGCAGCCACCTGGCTGCTCTGAGAGGTCTCTTTCTACTTTATGACCCGCTTTTATGGGCCTAGTGATAGCAGCTTGGTCCTCATGGTTGCTTTCCCGTCTGTCATGTGACCTGGTCTGTTAGAGGTCTGCACCCTAGGGTTTTCCTGCCTTTGATGACTCTGGGGGACAAATGCAAGCAGCTGCCTGTAAAACCTGAAAGTTAATAATTCTTCAAGGCAGAAGCTAGGATCTGGCACCCCAGGGAAGGTTGGCTTCAGGTTGAATGATGCCACCCTGTTGTAGGAAGCCTACACTGACATCTGGCCCTTGGCAGGATTTCTGGGAGATTTTACTTCCTCCTTTTCAAGGAAGAGTATCATGACTCCAATCGCCCATGCAGGTGCTTGGAGAATTGCAGAGTGTTTCCTGCAGTTTCTGTTCTCTAGGACACACTCTGGGCTGGATGTTGGGCTACTGGGATTGGAAAGCCCTTATTGTCCCATGTGGGATCGGATCCTGTGATTATATGGATCCTTGTGCATCTATGAGATTGGGGAGGGGATGAGTTTTCTGGCTCAGGAAAGCCTGTGTAACACTCATTTCTTTGGGCCTTCTGCATTGAGTGGCCCCTAAAGAGATGCCTTCCCTGTCCCTACACAGATCATTTAGCTGCCGGAGGACCTGCAGGCATCCTGACAACAGTACTAGTGCCAATTTACTCTGGCCAGCAGTGTCTTTGGCCCTCTGTGGAGTGAGCTTTGAGCCTGTGAGGCCTAAGAGATCCTTTTCTCCTTGGCTCACTCTTGGTCTACTGGATATGTCCTAGCTCCTGTGGTGACTGACCCTTGTGCTCACAGCTCAGGAATGGCCATCATTTGGCTGGTCACATTCTCAGCTGTGTCTCTACTTGGTGTTATCGAATATGGGCTCTAGGAGGCCTCTGAGCATAGAGGGAAGGAAGCCGAGGGGGCTAAGTTAAGCTCTGGGGAGCATGGGGCTCACAGTACTCACTTACTGGAAGGGTCCTGGTCTGCACAGGGCAGTACTTGCCTTCCAGGGAAAGAGCAGGGAGGCCTCTGGACAGGCCCCTTTGAGGCCTTACTGAAGTGCTTACAGGAGGCTGATGTGAGATAAATGCTTACATCACTATCACCACCCTAAGCCTAGCCTGGAGGCCCTCTGTGAGGCTAAGGGGCACTTCTCTGGCCTTTGTTTCCTCTGAGAAGAACCTGGGCAGCTCTTTCTGCAAGACAGAAATGGGAACTAGGAGAGGGGAAGAGGAGGCCTTGCTTCACAGGAGGGGAGGGGCTCCCTGGCAACAGCTGGAACTGGGATTCCTAACAAGAGCCATGGGACTTCCAGCTTGGAGACAATTGGCTGGGAAAGAGTGACATGCACAGCCAGTAGGTTTGTCCAGAATGTGCTCTGTCAGCCAGCCACATGTTGGGTCAAGTGGGGTGAGGTAGGGATGTGGCACTCACACCCTGCTGCCTCTGGGAGTGGAATTCGGGGGACATAGTCCTGGAAAGAGGACTGCAGTGCCCTAAGTTGTGAAATAGCTCCCTCAAAGACAAGCCACCCCACCACAAGGCAGATCCCAATGTGTGTTTGGGAAGGTGGAGGTTAGGGCAGGACCACCTCCAGGACCTGGGAGGGATTTCTGGATAAGTCACAGAGGATGTTGGATAACAGACTGAGGGGTGCAGCTGGACCTCTGCTCCCTTCTTCTCCATTGCACTGTGGGTTCAGTAAGGGATGCCTGTAGATCTGCCAAGCACATGCAAGCATGTGTCTTCATTATGAAGGAAAGCACCTTAGAGTATTCAAATGTACACATTCCAATATCAGCTTACCTTTATGTAAAGCAGGGAAATAGAATACCAGAGAATGAGGTTTAAAGTCACATATGGGTAAATATCATATATGCTCAGGTTTCAAGTCCAGGTTCAGTCAATTGTGACTCAATCATACTTCAATCTGACACTTACCATGGGGCAACACACTTCTGAGATCATTCAAACACAGGGCTGAGATGTACCTCAGTTGGTCAAGCACTTGGTTAGCATATTCAAGGTCTGAGTTCAATTCTCAGCCCTGACAAAAAAGGCAACTTTAACACCCTTATTGCTCCAGGACCCCTATTTCTTTATTTCTATGTTATTTGGAGGCCAACCATCCTGGCACAGAAAATGGATTCTCCGGAGATGAGTTTTTCCTCATTCTTTGTGGTGGCATGGCGGTATATTTGCATAGGAGGAGGTAGGCTGTTTATTATTACTGTTGAAAATTGGGATGGCATGATCTGGGTCTCATTTGTACACTGTTAACTTGGTGAGATCAGCAGGAGACTTGTTGAGAGAAAAGGATCTGGGCTTGACCTCACCTACACGGAGGGAAGTAGGTTAGCAGCGATACAGGGTGGAAGGCCAGTCTCAGACAGTGGTAAGGCTCAAGGTCTGTATGTGCTGGCCTATGAGAGAAGCTTAAGTTAGTGGGAGGTTTTCAGTCCCTTCCTCTCTTCATATCTGTGATCTCACTCACAGCTCAGAGGTGCAGGTGGGCAGAAAGAAGTCTAAGGAGGATGAGCTCCTGGATCTACCAAGGATTGGCCCTGGATCTACCACGGGGCTGGGCGGGGGGAGGAGGGAGGCATGCTGGAAGACCAGCCCTGCTGGCTTCTGAAAAGAACACTGGGAATTTGTCTTTCTCCAGTTTCACATAGAAAGGAATAGAGAAGAATACTATCTAGGTAATCCCAGAGACCCATGTTCAATGACTTTCAGAAATACAACCTGCCAGTGTTTCAAAGTGGAGAAGTGGGGGGTTAGGGAGTCTTTCTGGCAAAACTAGCATACTAGGGTAGAAGTTTTGAAGGACTTGGAGTGGGGATGGTATTTCTTCTCCAGAGGGATGCTTGACAAGGTCTAGAGATCCTTCAGGGAGAAATGCTAGGCCAGGAAGGTGAAAAAAATGTCCTACAAGGCATGATGGATAACCTCCATCACACACACACACACACACACACACACACACACACACACATCACATACACACACACACACACACACACACACACACACACACACACACACACACACCCCCTAGCCCCAAGTGTTTGGGTACTGAAGTTGAGAAACCCAACCTGAAGCAAGATGGCCAAAGGGTGATCAAAGAGCTGGTTCTATGGAGTAGACTGGATGACTTTACACGGGGCCAGGCCTGCAGCTAAAGGTTCCAGAGAAGAGAGCTCTGGGCTTACCAGGGGACTGTTGGTCACCAGTCATAGTTATGTCCCTTTTCCCCCAGCTCTCGAGGCCCTAAAAGACTCACTTCAAACCTCACAGCTGGAGTTTGATGCTCACTGATCTGGGACTATACCAGTTGGGTTTGAGTGGGGCTTTGTTTCCAGCTTTAAATTGGTCTGTTTAAAGTGGTGTCTTTGCTCTAAATGTTTGAGTGAAGCTACCTTAGGGTAGCAAGTATGAGAACTTGTTGTTAGATCGTAAGACTATTGTGGGCCAGGAGTTCTAGCAGGGCGGAGCTCTGCTGAGCAGTTCTTCAGAGGTAGAAAGCATGGGCTGGACCAGCATGGTAGTATTGTGTTGGTTAGTCAGCATCTGGGAATCCAGGCTTTCTTTGTTCCATGTCAGATATGTTGGTGTGAGCAGCTGCAGGTTAGATTGACTAGGATTTCAGCTAGGGGTAGTTTTGGGGTGGTGTTTGAGGGTGGCTGACTGGTAATATTTCTTCAGGACCCCATGAGAGATCCCATTGAGAAGAAAGAGTATATGTGCATTTGGTAGCACCTCAGCTCAGGTATTATATTATCAGTCAAGATAAACTCAAAGCCCTCTAGACTTGGAGGGAGGGGGCCGGCAGGTTCCAACTCTTCAATGGAGGTGTGTGACAAAGGCTAGAACTATCTCCAGCTCCTCCATTGTCTGCACCAGGAGTATATGTAGTCTGCTGGGGACTCGAAGACAAGAGTGGGGTCAGATGTGCTTCCTTCCTCCTACAAGGTATCTAAGAGGCAATTTAAAAGATGTGAGTCAGGGGCTGGGAATGTGTCTTAGTGGTAAAGTGCTTGCCTAGCATGCATGAAGCCCTGGGTTCGATTCATCAGCACCACATAAGCAGAAAAAGCTGGAAGTGGTGCTGTGACTCAATTGGTAGAGTGCTGGCCTTGAGCAAAAAGAAGCCAGGGACAGTGCTCAGGCCCCAAGTTCAAGCCCCAGGACTGGCCCCCCAAAAAAAACCCCAAACCATGTGATTTAGCTGACCCTTTCCCCTCTTATTTGTGACCTTCAATTCTTATTCTCTGCTTCAGTCCCTTTGCAGTCACCCATTTACAGAAGAAAAGATTCACTTAACCATCTTGTGTGGAAGGCAAAGTGCCCTTCCAATAGCAATGTCTCATTACTCTCTTAAGCAAACAGCCCAAAACTCAGGAGAGCACCTTGCTCCTGTTCTATCCCAGAATGTTCTCTGCTACCAGAATGTGGTGTACATCGTCACTGTCTGTGAAAGAGTTTTGTGTCCATTTCTGCCTGGGATCCTAGAGATAGCTGGATGACCCCACTCTGGGCCTGCACCTTCTCTCTGCTTACTTTTCTCCTCCTTTTACTTCTTTTCTTTTCCCCGTAATGGATCTTCCCATGTAGACCCTGTCTTGCAACAGACAAAACATGGAGCAGCAAAAACATGGAGAAGCCTACAGAGCTGGTCAAAGATTCCACAGTTCGCAGAAGCATGGGAGATGCTAGGAGCGTGGGACGGATGGAAGGAACACATCCTTTCAGAAAGTCGTCAATGTAAACTGATGGGAGTCATGTGCTTTAAGTGCCGTGCAAGTAGATACCACTTGATTCATGTAACTGTTTAAAAAAATGACTTCACATTTCTTTTGATAATTAAGTTTTGGAATGATCTGCTCTGCTATCACTTGCAGGTCTTTCTGTGATATTTGATCCAAAGATTTCTGCAGGGTATATGGCATATGCTTTTAAAAAATGCTCCCTTTACCAAGCACTGGTGGCTCACACCTGTAACCCTAGCTACTCAGGAGACATCTATCTGAGGATCATGGTTTGAAGCCAGCCCAGGCAGGAAAGTCTGTGAGTCCAATTAACTACCTAAAAACTGGAAGTGGAGTGGTGGCTCAAAGTGGTAGAGCTCTAGCCTGGAGCAAAAAAGCTCAAGGACAGAGCCCATGTGCTGAGTTCAAGCCCCATGACTCCTCTTCCCCCTCCTCCCGTCCCCCAATAAAAGCCCCCTTGTCCAGGTTCCGGTAGCTCATGCCTGTAATCCTAGCCTAGCTACTCAGGAGGCTGAGATCTGAAGATTGCAGTTCAAATCCAGCCCAGACATACACATTGGAGAGAGACTCTTATCTCCAATTAACTAGCAAAAGGCTGAAAGTAAATATGTGGCTCAAGTGGTAGAGTCCCAGCATTGAGAAAAAAAAATCAAGAACATGAGACCCTGAGTTTAAGCTCCAGTACTAGCACAAAAAAATAAATACCCCTTTCCTGATTTGTCTTTGCTTGCTCTGTCCATTTTATGTTGCTATAATAAAATTTCTGAGGTTGGATACTTTGTAAAGAAAAGCAGTTGACTTTGGCTCATGATTTCAGAGCTTGGTTCAAGGACATGGGGAGCATCTGCTTGGCTTCGGTGAGGGTCCCAGGCTGCTTCACAATATGGCAAAAGAAAAGTAGAGGGGGAATTGGGAATAAATAGAGAGGAGGTATGTTTTCAAGAAGGAGGCTGAGGGGAGGCTAATAGAGATGCATACACAGACATTAATCCAGTCCCCAAATACCTAACCCACTCAGGAGAGATATACCTCACTCCCAGGAAACCTAATCCAGTCATGAGGGAATAAACTCAGGAAATCATTAATCCATGCATGGAGGAGGAGCCCACGTGTGACTTACCTGTTAAAGGTGACTCACCTCTTAAAGAGTCCCACCTGGTTTCATCTCCTAATACCTCATGAAGAGGGGTGCAATTTCCCTCCCTCCTTCCCTCCCTCCCTCCCTCCCCCCTTTTTTCCTTTCTTCCTTTGAATATTTTTATTGTCATGCAACACATTTTATTGCTGTTCAGCATTCTCAACCACCACTCCCAACCTACCCCTTCTCTTACTTTTTCTTAAGTTTTAGGATATGTATTGATAATTTTGGCCAATTAACAAAGCAGTTTATGTATACAATGCATATTACTCTGTGTCATCCCTTCAACATCTTCACCTTCTTTTGACCTACCCCTTCCCTTTTTTTTCTCAATTGTGTGGTATTTTCCTCCTCCCTCCCTCCCTCCCTCCCTCCCTCCCTCCCTCCCTCCCTCCCTCCCTCCCTCCCTCCCTCCCTCCCTCCCTTCCTCCCTCCCTCCCATAGAATTGGTATTCTCTTGATATGCAGAGGTCCCTGCAGTCTGTCATAGTGACTTCATAGTTTTCAGGTGGAAATGGTGAGCACTCACCAGTCAGATGCTGATAGGAGCCTTGAGCTTGTACCTGGATCATGCTCTCAATGCCTGTCACCAGACTCGCTTAGCCAGCAGCCACACCTATAACCCCTGGTGTGCAACAGTCCCTATAGAGGCCCTGACCATCCACCCACACTCACTCCAATAGATCCTATGTGAACCCTAGCCAGGGGGTGGGTGTCATGAGCAAGCTATATTGGAAACACAAACAGACACAATTGTGTCTTTTCACAATATAAAAATTTCTTGAACAACAATTAATTTACACACTATGTTAATTTTGCTGGTATTAATTTACTAAGCACTATGGAGGTTACTTGATAGTCTATGCAGTTGGCAACACAGATTATTTATTCTGATCTTAATCACTAATGTTAACTCTCAGATCACACAGTACACTTCGCAGTAATATAGAGGCTACCAATGGGTAGGAAAGGGCTAAAGGGACTGTGGATTTCTGAGAGACCCATGCCTGAGGCAAAAGCAGAAAGAAATAGGGAGGGCCAGAGAGGCACTGGTGGTGGTCAGATAAGATACTGGTTAGGAACTCATCACAGAGCTGTCACAGAGCTCTCAGAGCTCTGAGGCTCTTTGGTGTTGAAGTACAGAATGCCTCTAAGGTGCAATGTTGGTTGGAACCATAGAGTTGAGTCCAGGCACAGGCTTGATTCTTAGATTTACTGGATTCAGACAGATGGCAATTCCAGTGAGTCACTTTATGTCATACAGGGGATCAAGATGAGCTGAAGTCTCAGAAACAGAACAGAGTTTAATGTGGACACCAGATGGTCTGAGGACAATGATAAGTGCCACTGTGTTCCAGTGCTAGATGCTTCCTCCCCACAACTCCCCCCACCCACGTTATTTATTTATTTCTCCAGTACTAGGGCTTGAACTCAAGGCTTGCTCTCCGTTACCTTTCTCCACTCAAGGCTGGTGCTCTACCATTTGAGCATTTGAGCCACACCTTCACTTCAGCTTTATGGTAGTTATTGGAGATGAGAGAGAGTCTCATGGACTTTCCTGCTCATACTGGCTTTGAACCATGATTCTCTACCTCCTGAGTAGATAGGATTATAGGTGTGAGTCACTGGTGCTCAGGTAGACATTCCTCTTTCTATATGATCTAGGTGAGGGAGTTGCATTGTTTCTTATATGTCTGATAAGTTCAGGGGCCTGGTATTTCTGAAATACTTTGATATATTTACCCATATAATCGTTTTTTTTTTTGTTTTTTTTTTTTTTGTTTTTTTTTTGGCCAGTCCTGGGCCTTGGACTCAGGGCCTGAGCACTGTCCCTGTCTTCCTTTTGCTCAAGGTTAGCACTCTGCCACTAGAGCCACAGCGCCACTTCTGGCCATTTTCTGTATATGTGGTGCTGGGGAATCAAACCCAGGGCCTCATGTATACGAGGCAAGCTCTCTTGCCACTAGGCCATATCCCCAGCCCCCATATAATCGTTTATTGGCACAAATAAAGTATTTATCTGATTGTGCCTCATAATATGCTGACAGACAGTGGTTGTTTACTGCCATTGAGAAGATATGAAGTCCTTATATTTGGCACTTATACTCAAGATTGAGAAACATAGGTTAAAAAATTATTGCTTTAGAAAGTGGAGTGTGTCAATGCTTGGCACATCAACGCTCAGCACAACCTAAAAGCTGCTTCTCTCTCTGTCCTAGAGTAACCCAAAGCAGCCCAGCCTGTTGTCTTCAGTGGGCTTCTGGAAGTCTGAAGCAGAGTTTCTTCCATTCTCCTGGCCATTGTCACCCCTTGATCCAGAAGATTTTCAGGATCTGGAGGCCTAGAGTAGACCTGAACTTGTATACACTTTTAACAAGCCCAGATACCTGTCTGGAAAGCTAGCAAGCCATCCCAGGCCTCCTAATACCTGGTAAGCACATGAGCATTCATGCATGTATTGTACCAGCTCATGCAGACAGGAAAATATCCTGTCCAATACAGAGGATAAAGAACCTTCAAATGGTGCATGCCCTGAGACCCCCCCTCACGAATCAGCATGCAGAAGGTACCCTCAAAGCACACTGCTCATAATAACCCCCATCCCAGTTAGGGAGCTATGGGTACCTGGATATCTGCTGGTGCCAACCTAGACTCCTGGTAAGGTGGGAGGCTACTTGAGAATCCTCCTTTTCCATTGCCGAACCTCCCAAGCAGCATCTTCATTATCCCTCATAACTTCCCCCAGGGCTATTTTCAGTGTTCTACATGTTTCTTGCTTGAAGTTCATAATGGTTGACTTCATTGGCTTCTCAGAAAGGGTACCCTCCTTGAGAGATCTGCTGTCCATGCCATGGTGGGCATTGTAGGAGCAGTGGTGAGCAGGATGACCTGCAGGTCCTGATATGCTGTGCAGGTGTGTAGTCACACCCGCAACCAGGTTGACATGTGCCCCTTACCTCCTACTTGTGCTCAGCTCTGCTCCCTGAGTTATGTGGTTCACAGCCTCACCGGTTCCCCACAATCCAAGGCCAGACAGGAGGAGCTCATACAGCACCTACTTTTATTGGCCAATCCTGGATCCCTTTTGAGAAAGTTCCATGCTTACCCGTGGACTGTCCCCCAGGACTCTGGCTATCTCTTTCAGTACTTGTCACCTGAAAGACTGTGATCCAGCATTGCTGGGGCCACCCTGAGAGTCTCAGGGTCACAACAGTTTTTGTGTGTAACTGCAGATATAGGGACCAGTGTCCAAGGATCTCAGCAGCCACTGAAGGAAATGCTAGGTCTTTTGCAACTCCAGATCCTGTGTGGATTGTCTGAGCACTGAAAGGTAATACGGGGACAGAGGGCAGACGGCAGTACCTGGGAGGTCTGGGTTCCTGCCTCCCATCTGTCATTTTCAATGCACTGACAGGGGAAGGCTCCTTTCGGAGAAACCTGTTTTCCCTGAGGCTGAGTTCAACGTCTAGTCTCCCAGGGTGGAGATCACCAGTAAGCTAATGTACACAAAGCCTGGGGAATAAAGATGACAAGTAAACAAGGCACTTTGCTACCCCGCCTCAGCCCTGCCTGTACAGTGAGGCCCACAGTGTCATGTGTGTGTACGGGATGCTTGGACATGAAGCCCAGTTGGTGTGAGTATCTGCACTGGTTTCTCAGGGCAGTGCTGGGTTAAGCAAGGCACCACTGGAGTTTTGTCTTTCCATGCCCACCTATGACCTTCGATCACGTTTGAATGTCTCTGAGCCTTCGTTTCCCCATCTGTGCTGCCTAGAAGGCCCCTTTAGGTGATAGATTGAAGCAGGTGCCCAGGAATTCTGTGTTGTCTTATTACCTCCACCCCTCTGAGAGCTCATGAGGTCTGACCCTTCCCATCTCCTTTAGAAATTTGGGCCTCATTTGCCCAAACTCAAGGAGATTTTTCTGTCCACAGTAGGTGATCTGAGATTATAACATTTATAGGTAGCTACCCAAGACACGTTGGAATGAACTCTGCAGGCAGGACTTCGAGTTGACCAGAAGTATCCAGTTCTGGAGAATCATCTGTTTGTTTGTCTTGGCACTCAGAAAAGGTCGGGTGTGCTTTATGTCCTCCAGGAATCCCCACAGCCGGCCATCACACCCCTTTCTCCAGAACACTACAATTCTAGCCTGGCATTGTACACTCCTGTCCTAACCCTGTACTAAATGTCAGGAGACCAGGACTGTGCCTTCCATGGGCACATCCTTTGTAGCCCCTATGCTCAGTAGCTGGTTACTAATTAACAGAGGGCCTGAGGAGTAGATGCCCACCCCACCAGTCTACATACAGGGACCTTGCTCCTCCTAGCCCTCTGCCAACTGGTTTGCTCAGGAATACCCCACTGAGAAGCTCTGCCTCTTATGTGGGGGGTAGCCCTAGAGAGCCAGAGAGTGTTGAAATTGAAACTCACAGAATCAATATTTAGGACATGAGATGAACCCGGGGAATGACACAAATGGCTCCCATCGTGAACATCCAGGCTGGGCAGCATTCCGGCATCCCAAAAAGAGGCCTGGATTCTAATTGAAAATTAAATGAGAGAACAAAACAAACAACCAGGTTTGGGCATGTCTTGTTTGTTGTGTGAGGCCTCCAGTCTGAGTTCACAGACCCAAGTTCCCTGGCTTCCTACTGCCAAGTTTCTCTGGGGACTTGAATATGACCTTCCTTGACCTGAGTCTGTTTGGATTTAACTCTGTGGTTAAAGTCCAAGGAACACTGTGATCAATTGGGGCCTTCTGGAGTCACCTATCACCATGTTCAGAGGGATATGGACAAACCATCCCTAAGTCTTTGTCTGTAGGCAATGCTCAGAGGCCTGCCTGAGCCCTGTATCAGCTATCATCTGGGTGTGACTGTCCATGACCACCAAAAAGTTCTTTTCTTCCAAGCCCAGAATCTCACTGCTTGCTAGAAGTGAATTTTTCTTCTGCATTTTCTAACCAAGGAGAGCTTCTTGCCACATTTCAGACCGTTCTTTTCTGCCTGACTTGTTGCAAGGTGTCAGAAGTCCCATGTATTATGCAGCCGTCCCAGTTACTGATATCCACCCATTGCCCTAGATGTCATGTTCAACATCCTCCCAAAGCAGAAGCCCTAGAACCACTGAGTCTTCAGAGGTAGCCCAAGGCTCTTTGGTGCTTGTAATTCCAGTCTCTGTTCATATGGGTTCCTTTCAAATTCAGAACAGCAAACATCACAAAGGAGGCACCTCTTGTATTAGCAAACATGTTAGATACAGTGTGCTCTGGGACACTGAGGACAGGTGGTGGGGGTGGGACCTGTGGATTTGGCCCTAAGTGGACCTCAAAGTGGGGGGGGGGGGCGAGAAGGGCTTGTGGACCAACTTTGGCAGGGATCATGGGGGGCCATTGTGCAGTGTGGCCCCAGTCTCTGGCCTCAAGTTAACATTCCTGGAGCTGGGTTCTGGTGGCTCAGGTCTGTAATCCTTGTTCCCCAGGAGGCTGAGATCTGAGGATCAAGGGTTGAAACCAATCTAAGCAGAAAAGTCTGTGAGACTCTTACTTCCAATTAACCAGCAAAAAGCTGGAAGTAGAGCTGTGTCTCCAGTGGTAGAGTTTAGCCTTGAATTAAAAAGCCAAATGAGAATGTGAGACCTGGAATTCAAGTCCCAGTACTCCCCACCCCCGAAATTTCTAAGTGGTGTGTGTGTGTGTGTATGTGTGTGTGTGTGTGTGTGTGTGTGTGTGTGTGTGTATTTGAATGTCATGCATTGTTGATCTGTCTTCTTCCTTAAAAATCAATTCTTTCAGGAAGCCCAAGAGAAGTTCTACATGTTTCATCCTTTCTGGGCCTGGTGACAGTTGTGAGCTTTGCAGCCCCAGTGTTTCTGGTCTGACCTCCATAAAGACCTGGTCCAGTTCCCAAATGGGACAGGGGTGTGCCTCTTCCTGGGGAATTGAACACAGGGAAGGAAGCCTATTTTACTCTCAGTTTCAGGGGCTGAGAGAGGACCAGGGAGGCAGATAACTTTCAAACCCTCAACCCAAATTAGATCTTTCCCTTTGGTTTCTGTGCCGAGTCATGGCTACCATAAATATTTTATTTGGTCAGTTGTGGGGCACTGGCTTTGAACCTTGATCCTCAGATAGCCTCCTGAGTACCGAGGATTATAGGCATGAGCTACCAGCGCACAGCCATAAACTTTTATATTTTTTGTTATTATTATTACTACTACTGCTGCTGCTGCTATTGTTGTTGCTGCTGCTGCTTCTTCAACTTCTACTACTACTGCTATACTACTGCTACTACTATTGTGCTGTTACTGGCTTGAATTCAGGGCTTTACCCTCCCCCTTATCTTTTTTCTTTTTGCTCATACTCTATCACTTGAACCATGTCTCTAGCCAGCATTTTGTTGATTCTTTTGGAAATGGAGACTCAGTATGCATGCACCCAGGCTAGCCTCAAACTATGATCCTCAAGCTCTCAACCTCTTGAATAGCTAGGCTTATGGGCATTAGCCACAGGTGTCTGGCTACCATGAACATTTCATGAAGGGGAATGCCATCTCCAAGGTTATATCTGTAGCAGAGAAACAATTAGGTCTGGCAAGGTTAACACAGAAAGGCAA
Source organism: Perognathus longimembris pacificus (assembly GCF_023159225.1). Taxonomy (NCBI): domain Eukaryota; kingdom Metazoa; phylum Chordata; class Mammalia; order Rodentia; family Heteromyidae; genus Perognathus; species Perognathus longimembris. Next base: position 105,219,843 of record NC_063161.1, read on the forward strand.
AGCCCCTTTTATGTACATGTGTTTTGCTTGCTGTCCTAAAACTCAGTAATTACATAACCTATTGGACAGACACTGTGCTTGGGCCAAGGAAGGGTATAAGGAACACAAACTTGGGCCATAGTGTAGATCTCATTTTGTGAAATGAGAGGGATCTGTTGATGGATTGGATGGAACCTCATGCCAGATACTGCTACAGGGCAAGGAAAAAAGTCTCTGGGTGTATAGGAACGGATGAGGCTGGGGAGGTGACATTGGAACATGTGGCTTTGCAGGATGAGTCAGCAGGGCAGAGTTGTCCAGAGGATGGGGACACTCTGTGCAGAGGCACAGAGCCATGTGGATGACTCTCCTCGGGGAGCAACACAGGGCATTTATCCTTTAGAAGCCAGCTGGAAGGCCATGGCCATACTTGGCTGTGACACACTCAGCTGGCCATGCATCACTCTCCTAGATAAGTGTGCATAGGCTGCAGTTATTCTGTAATGCCACTCAAAGCACAGGGAACTCCAAGAATGGAATAGCTGGCTGCAGACAGGTGTGCATGGTGCAGTCTTAGACTTTGGGACCCATTGGCATCTGACGGGGCATGCACACATCTCCTCAAGCTTGATTGCTTTGTATTCTGTAATGTCCCACCCAGGTAGTCCAGGAATGTTGGCTTTCAGCAGAAGTCAGCCACACCTGGGCATCCTCTGGTCTCCCTAATCCTGATCTCCCTATCTCCTGATGTACCTCATCCTCCACAGTGGTGCCCAGATTGAAGCAGCATTAGAAGCCTCTCCATGTTCTTTAACACACAGATTACCCATTCATCTCCTCAAAGTTTGGACTTTTATTTTTGGAGGGGCAGTACTGAAGGTTGAACTTGATACTTGTGCTTGCTCAGTTTGCTTGTTCAAGTAGTGCTTTACCATTTGAGCCATAACACCAGCCCTGACTTTTGTGGATTCATTGGAGATGGAGTCTGATGAACTTTTCTGCTTGGGCTGTCTTCAAACCATGATCCTCCAGGTCTCAGCCTCCTGAGTCGCTGGGATTACAAGCATGAGCCATCCATGTCCAGCTCAAATTTCTGACTCAATAGTCAGGTGGGGCCAAGCATTTGATTTGCCAACAGAATCTCACGGGATGTTGGCCAGTGGTCTGGGAGGCATACTTCTCACAACCACTGCTTTGAGCAAGATGAAGCAAGTAAGAACAGCAGAATGAGCAGTGCATGTGATTGGTCTCTCTGCTTATTCCCTAAGGCTGCTGGAAGCAAGGGCCAGACACTGGATGATTCTGGAAGCAAGAGGTCTGATATCCCTGTTTGCAGGGCCATAGGGAACAATGGTGAGTCACATCAATGTCAATGACTTAGCATCAGATCCACAGAGAAGTCTAGAAAATTCTTCAGCTACTTATTCTTATACCATTCCCCTTGCTCAAGCAATCCCAGCAGCCACCAGAGATCTAAGATCTCCCAGATCTGAGCAGGCTATTCATATCTCAGTTGCTGCTACCTGGCATCATCATATTTGCATTCAAGGCTCTCAAGAAATAGCAAAAAAAGGGCTGGGGATATAGCCTAGTGGCAAGAGTGCCTGCCTCGGATACACGAGGCCCTAGGTTCGATTCCCCAGCACCACATATACAGAAAACGGCCAGAAGCGGCGCTGTGGCTCAAGTGGCAGAGTGCTAGCCTTGAGCGGGAAGAAGCCAGGGACAGTGCTCAGGCCCTGAGTCCAAGGCCCAGGACTGGCCAAAAAAAAAAAAAAAAAAAGAAATAGCAAAAAAAAATGGAGTATTTTTCCAGGGGCTCAAGAGGTAAGAATCATGCAATCCTACAGGCCTGCCTCAAATATTCACTGGATCTAGAGCACAGCTAGATGTGGATAAGCTATGTTCTGTCTTCCTACCCAGTCCCCGTGTTAGACAGCTGAGGCTGCCATAAACCAAGCACCTCAGGCTACGTAAAGCCAGCAGCAGACATGTAACTGCATCCTGCTAGAACCTGGTAGGGGGAGCCAGGGTCTCCCCATCTTTAGAGTTTGGCCCTGGGTCTGACTTCTCCCTCTACCTCGCTCTATCCCTCACTATGAGAGACAACCTTGTAAGCACATCTAAGTTCTGACCATACCTCCAGTAACAGCTTCTTTGGGGCCACTTAATGGTCCTAGTGACACTTCCACTGTGCACATGGCAAGGAAAGGCCTGTCAAGAAAGCATCCAAAGTGTGCTTATGGAGAGCACTGTGGAGTTCTTGTATGGACGTGTAAGGTGTGGGGAACCATGTAGAAAGGGGTACCTGGTGGGGTCCTGAGCAGAGGCTGCCCTCAATGTGCCAGCCATGTTTTCCTTCTTTTGTTCTTTCTGTTTCCTTTTCCTTTCTTGTGTGTGTGTGTGTGTGTGTGTGTGTCTCTGTGTGTGTGTGTGCGCGCATGTGCATGCACGCACATGCCAGTACTAGAGCTTGAACTTAGGACATGGTTACCTCACTTGGGTTTTTCACTCAAGGCTGGTGCTCTGCCACTTGAACCACACCTCCACTTCCAGCTTTTTGCTGGTTAATCAGACACAAGACCCTTGGATTTATCTGCCAGAGCTGACTTTAAGCTTGATTCTAAGATCTTAGCCTCCTGAGTAGTTAGAATTACAAGTGTGAGTCAATGGTGCCTACTCCTTTCTTTAAACCAAGTATATATGCATACATTTGTATACCTCTGGACACACACCCACATTTCTTGAATTCATCTGTGTGTGTGTGCAGACCAAGGAGCAATGATGATGGCATAGCATGTTTACAATGCATATACACAGACATGTGCAGAGTCAGTTCACACCATCCATGTCACATGTATGGTTTGAAATGTGAAACTCCTCCAGGCTCAGTAAATCTGCTGATGAACTAAGCAGAGAGAACCCAGACAAAGAATGAATTCTTCAAAAACAACCCGAAGGCTTTGAAGAACACTAGCAAGCAGACAGAAGCAGAGTCAGCAAAAGCCCGGAAGCTGTCTTCCCATGACGGCTGCTCTGCAGGTGGCTGAAGCTCGGAGCATGGTGGGTGTCCTGCTCTTCTTCTCCCAAGGCCACCTGCTCTCATGAGGACCATGTGGATTCTTCTCCCAGGACCTCAGTGAATGACAGGATGTGGGCTGTGAGTGCACTTCCTGGAACTGAAATAAGGTTGAGGTGCAGCTTCAGCACCTCCCCCTACTAGCTGTTCACAGCTACGAGGGGCATCTAAGTCCCTCACCACCCTGTCAGAAAGACATGGGGCCTTTGATTTCCTGTTCAACATTAAAACATAGCTGCTCAGGGGGAGCATGGGTTATTCTCCAGAGGAGGGGAATTTAGAAGTGTTGCTGTAATCTAGGTTCTACACCTTGTAGCTTGTAAAGGAAGGCTTGTTCAAAAGCACCAGGACAGATGGAATGTCCAGGAACAAGAGCTGAAGTCAACTTCCCTTTTGGTCTGGTGCCATCCTGGCAAAGCACATTCTGTAGAGTTAATCAGCCAGTAGGTCATCCAAGGTCAAGGGTGACCTTCATGGTCCTAGGCCCACTGATCTTCTGTTTCCAAATTCAAGGTTCCTATCTTGCCCTTGAAGAGACCTTGATATTTAGGAGAGGAAGTGGTGGCTGATGACTTTTCAGAAGTGGAAATGGACTTAGTGGGGAAATTGGAGAAGCATTTTCCAGAATGTGGAAGAGATAGATACAGGCTAGACTATTCAGAGTGCTATGAGATTCTGTTTGCAGACTGCACCTTCCTAGAGGATGTGGGCAGGTTCCTCATAGCAGTATCTGGTCCACATATGACTTCTGTCTTACATCCTTAAATCCTTTTATTACTGAGGATGCCATGAGTAGTAGGCACAGAGGAATGTCAGCTTGAGATAAGAGGAGGCAAGAGTGCGAGAGGCTTTGTTTTTTCCCTTGTAAGAGCATCTGCAGCTCTAAATTCCTTTGCTTTGTCACAGGGGCTGTGCCAACAACTGCTCTATATTGTGATCCTGAAGTGGACATGCGAATAGACTGGAGGTGGCTGCAGTTTCATGGTCAGCTGCCTTCCAGTGACAGGGCTGGGTGATCTGACAGCGCAGGGACTAATGTTGAACTTCACAATCCTCACAGCTTGCATGGGCATTAGGCCACCAAGGCTTCCTGAGCTATACAGAAGGGAAATGTGGGGGATTGTTATTTGGCTCATTTACAAACCTACTTTGAAGTCTATTCCTTTGGGCAGAAAGGATTAGCCAACCTTGCTAGCTGTCTTTTTCAAAATGAGGATATTTTGAAACAGACAACTCAGAACCAAGAGTTACCCACTACCTGTGTGGTTGTCAAACTGTATGATGATTACAGCATGAATAAGTTATAAGATCCATTTAGGGAGTGTGAGCAACACTTATAAAAATAACACTGGAATTTAGCCAGGCACCTATAGCTCACACCTGTAATCCTAGCTACTCAGAATATGTGCATGCAAAAGCACACACACACACACACACTCACACACACACACTCACTCACAAGTAGAATGGAATGGACTGTGTCCTGCATGCCCTACTCATTGTTTATTCCAATAAAAGTAAGTCCTGAGTGTAGTCGCTCCCCACCAGGCCCCGATGGACAGCCTCTGATGTGTACCATCCCTAATCCCTGCTTCTGGCTCCCACTTCACTGTCTCCTCCCTTTCACTTCACCTTGGTTCCCAATTCTGCTTCCCCCACACTGATGGGCTGTCTTGCCTGCTCTGGGGTCTATGCTCAGGTGTCATCTTCTTCCAGAAGACACCACCACCTAGACCCTTGAATCCTGGTTCACTGTTGACTGAGATGCTTTGCATTGCATCACAGGATATTAACTAGGAGAACTTAGCCTTGGTATTTCTCTCTTGTTAGATTATCATCTTCCCTGGGGAAGGAACATTACTTGGTTTTCTGCCACATGCTAGGTGGATAGAAGCATACTCCATATGCTGTAGACAATAAACACTGATTATCATTGATAAAACAGGAGAAAATGAAATTGGTGACTATTCTGATGCTATCAAGATATGATATTATAAAATATGAAATAAGATGAGAGCATACTGCTTATGTGCCTTTGATCATATAAAATAATACCTATCGAAATGAACTCCAGGAAATGGAAACAAGAGGTTTTTTTTTCTTTGTTGTCGTTTTTCTGTTCTTTTCATTTTGTCTTTTTTGTTTATCTGTCTTTAGGAGGGTAAGGGGCACACAAATGGAGGGCCAAGAAGTAAACAAATGCAGCAGTGGTATTCACTAGACACTATGTTGAAAACAAACTATAGAATTTGTGGAGGGGATGGGAGGGGAAAACTGGGGGTAGGAGGGACCGAGAGAGAGAGAGAGAGAGAGAGAGAGAGCGAGCGAGAGAGAGCATTGTCCAAAAAGAAATGTACTCATTACCTGATTTATATAACCATAGCACTTCTATATGTCACATTTATAATAACAATAAAAAATAAAAAGAATAAGATGAGAGCAAATAAGATAGATCAAACCAAGTACCCAAAACAGACTAAGCATTCAGTAGTTACTAATTATTGTACCGTTTCAATTTCTTTGAATTTCCAGGCTATTGCTAGTCTCCCTGGAAGGGAAATAGAACCTATGTTCCATAATGAGTTGGTATTTCTAACATGGCGTCTTGCCATTTGAGAAAGCTTAAATGGAACATGTTAGGTCTCTCTGTCCTCCCCTTCCAGAACACATAAGTGGACAAGGTTGTGAATAGGATCTCCAACTGTGCCTGGTCAGGGAGTCAACAGCAGCCCCTGGTGCTTCCTGTGGGCTTAGGATGTTTGTATCACACAGCTCATGGTTCTCTCCAAATACCTCACAGGAAAGATATGTCAAGCGTGTGTTGAATATTTTCAAGTCCATAAATTCTTTGGGATCCCCTTGGTTCATTTTTAGAACACCGTAAGCTTCCCTATTTGGATAGGATTTGTAGACAGGAGTCCTGGGATGCCAGGAGCTGCTGCATGTCACTGGAGAAATATTTCTCTCTCTCTTTCTCTCTCTCTCTCTCTCTCTCTCTCTCTCTCTCTCTCTCACACACACACACACACACACACACACCAGTCAGCTTAATTATAGAAGGACTGTGTGTTCACAAAGCACTACTAAGCTTAGCATATGTGTCATAGCTCCATTGTGGAAGATAAGGTTGCTTACATGGAAGAAGAAGAGATGTCGATCAGGCATCTGAGAAAAGTGCCTGAGATGCTGGCCCACTCTTGACATAGTGTATCATTTGTCCCCACTTGTCATGCAGCCTGAACTTGAGTTGAAATAAACTGACCAACAGAGTGTCTGTCTTGGTGGGACCAATCTGAATGTCTGAAAAGGACATATTTATCAGATCTGTCTCTTGAATATGTGCCTTGAACAAGGTAGAATGTCTCTCAAGACAAGTGTCTGTATCATATAGCTAGGAATGACCATTGCCTATGTGAAGTGGTGTGTGTGTGTGTGTGTGTGTGTGTGTGTGTGTGTGAAAGAGAGAGAAAGGGGGGAGGGGAGAGAGAGGGAAAGAGAGAGAGAGAAAGAGAGAGAGAGAAAGAGAGAGAGAGAGAGAGAGAGAGAGAGAGAGAGAGAGCGCCTGGACAACATTCAACTATTTCCTTCCACTTCATTTGGCTAAGATTTCTTTCTTTTCTTTTTCATGTGCCAGCACTGGGGCTTGAACTCATGGCATAGACACACTATCCCTTAGCTTTTCCCACAGCTCTACTTTCAGCTTCTTTTATATATAGTTAAGAGGAGGTAAGAATCTCATGGAATTTCTTGCCTTGAAACCTTGATCCTCAGATCTCAGCCTCCCAAGTAGCTAGGATTACAGGTGTGAGCCACTAGCACCCAGCCATAGAACTTTTTTGGGGGAAAAATTACATACACACACATATGTATGTGTACACACATACTTGTTTTCTTCTTCTTTATTCTTAAGGATTCTTTGCTTCTTTCATACAATTTCCTAAGTTTCATATATGCTCAGGATTTATTTCTTAACCTCTCTATGTGCCAGGACCTGTGGTAAGTGCTGACACTGGTTTCTGCCACTATTCATTCCCACAAGGTAAGCAAGATGATGTTTAGTTTACAATTGTGAAAAAAATGAGTTTTCCTCATATAGCTATTCCAGGAAAATAAGAACTGGTTTTCCATCTCAGGTACCTGTGGCTCTAAGGGCATGCTCACAGCCTCCAATGTTCAGGTTGCTTCTGGACAAGGGGTCTAGACTGCCCTTCAGGGCCATGAGGACTTGTCCAGGACAGTATCAGCAGCCTGCTCCAGAAAACTGAATGCCACCTGCACCTAGGAAAATGCCTCTTCCTCCCCCTCTTGGCTCTTCCTTCTATTTCTCAAGTTCAAGGGCTTGTTGAAAGGTTCCTGGAAACAGTGAACTTGAAATCGTACTTCACAATTCAAAATTGAGGAATGGTAGAATCCCCTAGGCTGTTCCAGGGAGTTGATTTAATCTGAGCATTCATTCCAGTGATCCCAACCCTGAGGAGGAAGATTGCTATTGCAGGATGTCCCAGTCATCCAAAGGCCCAGGAACCGAGAGACCTGAGAAACATAGGACCATCCCTGAGCCCATCCATGGTAAAGATGGACAGGGTTACTCAGAGACCATAGATCTGTGGGACAGGGAGAGAGGAACATGCATCTCCTGACCTTGAGTTTCTTGGAGATGGTGGAATATCCTAAGAGCAACATGACTGGGATTTGCCTTGTATATCTCCTACTGACTTAGGTCTTAAGTGGTTTCTTAGAGCCAATCAAGTATGGTTGATGATGCATCCCAGAGGCCAGGAAGATACCTGAGTGTGTGCGCATGGATCAGATTTCCTATATGTAGTAGGGGAAAAGAATGTCAACCAACAAATCCTTCATGATGAAGTTCCTGGGGGCCAGTAGAGGTGATGCAGGAGGAAAGGAAATCTCTTAGGCCGTCTGAACAGGTAAAACAGCTTAAGCTTTGCTATTTGTTGGGGACACCAAGGAGCATTGACCAGATGCCCCATTATTGCTTTTGCCAATATGTAAAACTTGTATTGGACAGCTCTAGGAGTTTCTGTGTTGTGACATTCTGTTCAAATGGCACACTAATCAGCTGCTTACTACAGGGAGCTGGAGCTTACTACAGGGAGCTGACATATACCAGGCAGAAGTGATCATCACAACTAGAACAGACAGACCCAAATTTATTCAGGCATCAAACTTTGAGAGCAGATATGGATGCAGTTTCCACATTTGCATTAGACCTGGAAACCTGTGGGTTTTTTTTTTGTTTGTTTTTGTTTTTGTTTTCTTGATCAAGCACTTAACACTGCAACCACAACCACCGGTACTCCACCCTTAAAGGAGTACCCTTCTAGTACCATTTCATCTACAAAATAAGCTGGGGATATGGCCTAGCGGCAAGAGTGCTTGCCTTGTATACATGAAGCCCTGGGTTTGATTCCCCAGCACCATGAAGAAGACGGCCAGAAGTGGCTCTGTGGCTCAAGTGGCAGAGTGCTAGCCTTGAGCAAAAAGAACAGGGACAGTGCTCAGGCCCGAGTTCAAGGCCCAGGACTGGCAAAACAAAACAAAACAACAACAACAAAAAAACCTCATCTACAAAGTAAGCTGCCCTTACAGTCCCTGAGACTTGACCCAGGCAATTGTTTGCTGTTTCCTGTTTCAGTGCACAAGATGAGGACAAAAGTTCTAAGTTCAAATGCTGCCAAGTTTATTGTAGGGCCTTTGCAGAAGGTCTGTACCCGAGGCTGGTCTTAGGAGTGCCTTGCCCCAGCATTTCTTGTACTTGTTGCCTTGAATCTGCACCTACTTTGCAGCTAAGTCCTGCCAGCTGACATCTCGTGTTATAGAATGAGCTGTGTGCCTCTGAACTCCAAGCTCTTTAAAGAGGTGGCCAGGGAAACATGAGGTCATGGATATGGGCCCTAATTCAATGTGACTGGTGTTCTTTCATGAAAGAGGTTATCGGGACACAGATACTCACAGAGGGACAAACGTGAGGACACAGGGAGAAGATGGTGTTCCACAGCTAAAGAGAAACCAACCCTGCTGACACCTTGGCCTTGGCCTTTCAGCTTCCAGGACTGTGACAGAATGTTTTCCGTGTTTAAGCTAGTATAGGGCACTTTGAAAGGGAAGTCCCAGACATTTCAAGGGGAGACTCCAGATCAGGGTGGAACAAGGAAGCCCCATCACCTGGGCCTGATTTTATCCCCAGCACTGTGGACAACTATGAAACCCAGCCTTCTCTTCTTCCCTCAAAGCAACAGCCCAACCAGCTTGTCACTCCTGGGAAAGTGAAACCAATGGTGACAAAGCAAGTGATTTAGGGAATGAGGAAGAATAGTCAGAGAGGAGATTCTTAGGAAATCCTTCTCTGACTCTACAAAATGGAGCACTGGTATTAACTACACATTAACTTCCTGGCATTTTCAGCTCAAAGAGATGCCCACCCAGGCCAGGGTAGTGGGTTTGGGCTCAGAAGCAGAGGTCCCTAGGGTGAGGCAGCTGGGTGTCAGCTTCAGAAATTCTAACTGGCAAATCAGAGTCCATCAGCCACTGTGCTATGCAGGCATGTAGCATCCCCACCCCAGCATTTGAGGAAACAAATATGCAAAAATGCATCCAGCTGTTATAAAGGGTTTCCACTTTGTCTGTTTAGTTTTGTTGTTTGCAATGCCATGGTGTGAACTTGAGCCATACCTAGATCTTTTTGTTGTTGTTGTTTTTAGCTTGTTTTTTTTTAGCTAGAGTCTCACACTTTTACTATGGGATAGCCTCAGACCAGGATCCCGCTACCTACATCTCTAGAATAGCTGGAATTAAGTGTGTGAGTCGTCATGCATGACCAGTCATGATTTTTTTTTTTTGGTGGTGGTATTGGGGTTTGAACTTGGGTCCTAACACTTGCTAGGCAAGTGCTTTATCTACCACTCTAGTCACACTTATAAAACATTTTTGCTCAGGTCTTTTCAGGTATGGTTTCACACACACACCCCTTCTAGCTGGCTTACACTGTGATCCTTCTATGCACACTTCCAATGTAGTTAAAATTCAAGGTGAGAATTGCCACACCTAGCATGATTTTTGCCCAGACTAGCAGTGAACCAGGATTCTCCTGTTCTTTGTCTCCTTAGTAACTGGGATTATAGGTATGTGTTATCATATTCTGCTGATTTATAAAGTTTTTAATATCCAAAGTGAGAATCAAAAGTCCTGAGACGGTTTCCAAACAACATCAGGGACCTCTTTCAGGCATTTACCACCGTGGTCACCTAACCCCAGCCCCAGGCATGGCCTTCTCTTATGCCTGGCCCTGTAGCCACTCCTGCCAGGCTCTGCTTCTGCAGCATTGTGCCAGGCACCCAAGATGGCAGGCAGCATGGCTTGCACTTCCTTCCAGTTGATTGTGAGACTTAAGGGGACCAGTCAGGCATGAGTGAGGACACTTTTGCCATGCTTAGGGGCAAAGGGGAAAGGTTTCTTTATAAATAGTTTCAACTGTGTGAGTTGTTCATAATGCAATGGCCCTGGGCTTCTGCTGGGCTCTTGCTTCGTGAGCTCTGTCCATGCTCACTGTGTGTCTGTGGATCTGAAAGTCGATTCAGACCTAAATAAGCACATAAGGTAGTTTTCAGGAGATAACCTAAATGGTGGGGATATCTTTAGTGGCTCTACAGAATATAGCAGCCCTTTAAAAAGTACAAATCAGGGCTGGGAATATGGCCTAGTGGCAAGAGTGCTTGCCTCGTATACATGAAGCCCTAGGTTCAATTCCCCAGCACCACATATATGGAAAATGGCCACAAGTGGCGCTGTGGCTCAAGCAGCAGAGCAAAAAGAAGCCAGGGACAGTGCTCAGGCCCTGAGTCCAAGCCCAGGACTGGCCAAAAAAAAAAAAAAAAAAAAAAAAAAAGAAGAAGCTCAGGGACAGAGCCTAGGCCCTGAGTCCTGGCCCCAGGACCAGCAAATAAATAAATAAATAAAATTATTTTTTAAAAAAGTACAAATCAGCATTATCTGAGGATCTCATTAAAATTTGTCACATAGCCAGGTGATGATGGCTTATGACTGTAATCCTAGCCACTCAGGAGGCTGAGATTCAAAAAATGACATTTGGAAGCCATGTAGAAAAGTCCATGAGTTCCTTTATCTCCAAATAGTCATTTTAAAAATGTGAACTGGAGCCATGGTTCAGGTTGTAAAGCACCAGCCAAACAAGTTGAGTGGGTGCAAGGTTCTGAGTTCAAGCCCCAGTACCATCAAAGAAGGAGGAGGAGGTGAAGGAGAAGGAGAAGAAGAAGAAGGAGGAGAAGGAGGAGGAGGAAGAGGAGGAGGAACTGAAATATAGATTTTACAAAATTCTGAATTTAGTGTTCAAGGGAAAACATGAGCAGTTTATCTGATTTTGTTCATTATTAACTGTGAGTCTGTGAGTGTCTGACTCAATTGAGACTCCCAGGACCTGCTTACTGGGGCAATCCAGACCCCAGGCCTAGTGTGTCCCACAGGAACACCTGGGCCAGGGAAAGACCCCCAGGCCTATGAATGACTGCAAGAGTAGCCCCTGGGTGCACCCAGCCCTAGTTTCTTGGGACTGTGAGGCTGTGGTTTGTTTGATCAATTCAAGGGACAACTAGAGTGCCAAGGGGAAGGGTGGGGATTCGCAGACTGAGCTGATCTTTGAAGAAGGTTTCCCAGGCCCCATAACCCAGAGCTGATTGTGGTCTTTTGGCCTATTGGTAAGAGTAAAAACCCAGCGATAAGAGTTGCCAGGGTTTGGGGTGAGATTATGGCCAAGGTGGGCAAAAGAACTGAGGACTGAGGAGTAGTGCTGGGCTCCCCCTGCAGTGCCATTGTTCAACTTGCCCTGTGAGCCTTACTGTACTTGGCATAGGACTTGCCAAAAGGAGACTGAGGCCAGAGCACATTTTCTGCAGCTTTTCCCTCCAGGGTTTTATGGAAATAACTTTTTACACGTGGGCCTCCGCCAGAGACACAGGCATGTTTTGTGTAGAGACAATGGTAGCATTTTGCCTGGGAAACATTGGATTGCCAACAGCTTTGCTTTGGCAGTAGTTCCCAGCCAGGGGGGAGATGCTGGCTCTGCATGCCCTTACCAATGTACCCAGGCTGTCTCTCTATCATCTTGTTATAGCTAGGAAAAGCAAAAAGATCCAGGACCAGGAGCAGGCTTGTCTGCTCTGAACAGGTCCTGCAAACCTCTCTCTCTGCTGTCAGCCTTTAGAGACCCCCATACCATGTCTCTCCTGGCAGGAACTTGGTATTTTCTGAGTCAGAAAGAAGAACCAGAGTGCAATTGTCACATAGGGGCATTATGGTCTTTGCTTAACAGAAGCTCTGAAGAGGGCAGTGTCATCAGCCAAACTGAAAACACTAACTCTGAAGGGAATGAGCCAGGAAAGGCCTTGAATTCTGCATCCCTGAGAGCAGGCCACACTTGGAATCCAGAGAACAGGAGTGTTTCCAGCAGGCCAGAAGCAGCCCCTAACCTGGCTGCTCAAGCCAGCTTTCAACTGTTGGGCTGTATTTACCAAAGAGTCATTGTTCCTCCCCATTTTTCTTTCTTTTTTAAAAATTTTTTTTTGTGTGTGTCCATATTGGGGGTTGAACTCAGGGCCTCATGCTCTCATTTGGCTTTTTGACTCAAGGCCAGTGCTTTACCTCGTGAACCACAGCTCCAGTTCCTGCTGGTTAATTAGAGATGATAAGAGGCTCTAGCAAGCCTGGTGCTCTCAGCTCATGCCTTTAATCCTAGCTACTCAGAAGGCTGAGATCTGAGGAAAGGCAGGCAGGAAAGGCTTATCTTTGGTTAACTACAAAGAATGCAGAAGTGAAGTTATGGCTCAAATGGTAAAGTGTTATCCTTTATCACATCTGGCTTTTTGCCAGTAAATTGAAGATAAGACTCTCTTGGAGTTTTGTGTTCAGGCTGGCTTTGAACCTTGGTCCTCAGATCTTAGCCTCCTAAGTAGCTAGGCTTACAAGCATAAGTCACAGGTCCCTGGCACTTGAATAACTTTTCCTTTTGTGTGTGTGTGTCTTTTCTTTTTTGGTACTGGGGATCAAACTCAGGCTGTTGTACTTGCTAGGCAAGTGTTTTGCCACTGAACTACATCCTACCCCTTGAAGAGCTTTTTAAATATATATATGTATATATATATATATATACATATATATTTACATATATGAATCCCATACCATATAATATAGTTGTTCTTTGAGTCATTCTCCTAACATTGGCTAGTCTCTTTGACTGTCTCTTCTTTCTCAATTGTGGGCTCACATTTCAATGTGTCAACTGCTGTAATAGAATTTGTCTAGGACAATGGACTACAGCCATATCTGTCTTTCCCCATCATTGTAGCAAGAACTAACATGCTCCTATTTGTAAAGGCCTGGGTCCAGTGTAGACCAGAGTGGCCTGGTAGCCTGGTCTATCTGCATCTGTCTTTTTCCTTGGACTTGCTTTCTCCAGGTGGTTTTCTTTTTTTGGTCATGTGTTGCTTAAAGATAAGGGCATGTATAATCATGCTGACACCACACAAATGTGCATCAACTTAGAAGATACAGGTGTCAATTATTCCATGTGGTATCTTTGTGTAATCAAGATATATGGGTATGATATGCATAACATGGCAGGATGTTTTCTAGTAAATGTATATTGTTTAAATAAGTGGAAGTGGCATACTTTAAAATAATGATAAAAAAGAATAGTACAGTCAAATGCTCTAGACTCACATGTGTAATCCTAGCTACTCAAGAGGCTAAGATCCAGAAAATCTAAATTGAAAGCCAGTCAGGACAGAAAAATTCACCCCACTCCATTTCCAGAAACTAAGCTGGAGGCTTGCCTCAAGTGGTTAGTCCTGGCCAAGTAAGCAAGCTAAGTAAGATTGAGCCCCTCGGTTCAAATCCCAGTACTGAACAAAGGAAAGTAAGGCAAATACTTAAACCAGTAGCATAGTTTATTATCCTTCTTTAGTATTATGGGCTGTGCATAACTGTGTACGCTCACTGTTAAAAATTTTAATTTGACGGGTAATGCAAGGGGTGTGTTTACACCAACATCACCAAACAGTAGTCACACAATCAACTAAGATGTCATACAATGGCTATGTCATGACTAAGCAATAGTTTTCAGCTTGGTGACCTCTGATGTCTATGCAGACTGATACTGTCCAAAATATTGCAATGTGATGTATCACTGAATTGCTATCCTGGTCCTGCTACTATTGTAGTAGAAGAGTAAATGAAGTATTTTGAACCATCTGATCTGCTTGCTCTGCAGCCATGAGCAGCTTACCCCATGGCACTTTCTACAGTGTAGATGAAGTGCAACTGGACACCATCATTTATGATGCATGTAGTGGTTAGGACAAGAGTTGACTCATTTCAGATAATGAGGCAAAGCTGTCACCCAGATGATTTTCTGGCCCTAGTGTCTCATTCTCTGCCATGTGTTCTGTCCTCATACACCAAGAAACTGCTACCTCAGAACACCCAGGACTTTCTCAGAGTTTTCATGTTAGTATGTGTTACTGCCTCTGCAGCTATTGGGCCTAGGGTGGACATTGTGCATGTTTGGGCTCCATACTTCATCTTAACACACTAGAGTAAAAATGATAAAAGAATAGGCTTTGTTCATCAGGAATGACTGGGTTGAGATTGGCCATATTGCACACCGTATGCTGTAGTTCGATGATATTTATTACTCTTTACAGGACATGGTGTGCCATCGGGTGTCATGGATCCTGGCACACCTCTTGTCCAGTCTGGGTGAACCAGTGCACAGAGTTGTGTGAAACCCACAATGATCACATTGACACAAACACATTGAAAACTGCAGCATAAAGACAGATAAAGGAGAAAAGAAACCACATCCTTTGTCCTTAGGTATAGCTGCTTCACTTGCTTCCATCCTCTGGATTTCTTTTCTTCTCAAATACCAAGAGTTTCAGATCAGAACAGAGAAGCACAGTGGTAGTATGTGAAGCCGTTCCTCTTTAGCTCTGTTTACCAGGTCGCTGTTGGCCTGCTTCCTTTCATACAACCCACAGGCCAAAGAATGCTGAGCCCTCCCGACAGGACAGACCAGACACCCAGACACTGGGAGCATCAGCCCCCGGGGCATGTTCACGTCAATTCTGTCTGCAAGAGGTGGTCTGGTCTCTAGCAAATCTGGTTAGTACACATTTGGACAATGAAATCTTACCTTATGACAGGGAAATGCATTCATTCATTTACTCATTCAACAAAATTTTAAAAGCAAAGGCTCTTTATGAGTTCCTGAAAAACATCCGTGAAGAAATCAGATGATGGAAATTACTTTCTAGTGGGGATGAGGAAATATGAAAATAGCACCAAAGATCTTTAATGAAATACGATTTCAGAGAGGTTAAGTACAGAGAAAGAGAGAGATGTAGAGCACGTGATCAGGAGGATGCAGGGCTGGGTGGTGATTCTGTCTGTATGGGGAATCAGGAGAGTCTCTTTTAGACAGTTATATGTGCTCTGAACTTTGTGAGACGAAAACAGACAGGTCATATAGAAAGCCAAAGAACATTCCTGGCAAAGGAACATGGGCAGCTCTTTTCTAAGCCTTTGTCTGTTTGAACAATAGGAAGAAGTCAATGTCTGGAACCAGAGTGATTGAAAGGGGTAAGTGATGAGGTCCAAGATGTGAGCAGTAACAAAACATGCAAGAAAAAAAGGGGGGGGGGGAGATGAGAATTGCAACTCTCATTGCAATGAAAATCAACAGGAGAGATTTCTCCTGGATGTTGTGTTTTAACTTTAAGATCTCCTTGGATTATAAGCAGAAGGAAATCAAGAAGACAGACTAAGAAGTTATTGCAATGTTGTAGACAAAGCTGATATGGTTAAGATTCTGGTAGAAGCAGTGTCATTGGAATAAAATGATCAATTCTAGATATAGATTTGGTGGGGCTGATGAGATTTTTCATAGGTGAAGGCGCTGGATGCCTGGAGGGTTTGGAGATGAGTTCATTGAATGACATCATATCCTGAGATGGGAAAGGCCTGGTAGGTTTGGTGGATGGAAAGTCAGACTTTCAACTCTGTTATTGTTGACAGGCATTAGGCACGTGGTTAGAGATGGCTCTTCACTAGACACTTGCTTTGGTATTAGTACTACATGGTGCATGGAACAGTCTTGGAGTAAAGCCAACCAGAGGAAGGTGGAGAAGGCAGATTTGTATCTTCTGCAGCTGATGAGGACAGAGGAAATGATGCAGATTTGAATGAAGGAATGTAGTAAGTGATATGGTAGTCATCTTTCTGCTACCTAAACACATCCCTGTGACCATCAACTTATATAAAAGGTTTATTTTGTCTCACAGTAGTGGGTCTGTCCATGATTGGTTGGTCCTGTTGCTTTGGGCCTGTGTCAAGGAAGCACGTTGTGACGGAGTATATGGTAGGGGAAATAGCTTTTATTATGGCTGGAGGCAAAGAGAAGAAGGAAGGATTTGGAATCCCCAATCTCCTTCCAGGTCATGCCCCAAATGACACAGAAGCCTCCTGCAAAGCCCCTCTCTACAAATTCTACCACCTCCCACCAACTACCCCACTGTCTGTGAATCAACAAGTATACACTGGCTTCTGTGGCCATAAATGAAACTAAACTTGCAAGTACACTGTTTTCCAGATGCAAATTGCAGCATGTTGGCATGGTAATGGACGAAAAAATCTTGACTCCAGACAAGATGTGCTAAAAGCATGTCTGCTTCCCTCCCTTTTAGTTTTGAGGTACTATGGATTGAATTAAGCACTCTACTATTTGAGGCACATCCCAAGTCATTTGCTTCTTTTGTATGCATGAGTGTGTGTGTGTGTGTGTGTGTGTGTGTGTGTGTGTGTGGTATGTGTGTGTGCTAGTCCTAGGGCTTAAATTCAGGGCCTGGGCTATTTTGCTCAAGGCTGGTACTCTACCACTTGAACCACAGTTCCACTTTGGGCTAAAATTTTGGTGATTAATTGAAGGTAAGAGTCTCATAGACTATTCTGCCTAGACTATGAAATGTGATCCTCAGATCTCAGCCTCTTTAGTAGGTAGTATTATAGGCATATAGCAGCACCTGGTTTTAGTGTGTTTTCAGATGTATTTTGTACTTGTGCATGGGTTATCCTTAGGCTAAGCTTTTTTCTACCTCTACCTTTGAAGTGGCTTGGATTGTAGTTATGTACTGTCACACCCATCCTTTTCTAACCTTTTGTGAATTATTGCAATACCAAACCTACACATATGAATAAAGCCTTATTCACCAAGTTAAATATCTCTGCTTTTCTTTGACAAAATAGAATCTACTTTTTCTAGTTATATAAACCATCCTTATTTATTGTAATACATTTGAAAATGCAAAAATAAAATTAAGTCTGGCCACATAAAAATAACTGGTAGTAATATTTGATGTCCTATAAACACAAACACATTTTGGTCTTCCTCTATAATTTTTATAATACAGCATTTTATAATGCTTTTAAAATGTAATATGTGGTACATATTTTCTCATGTCTTTAAACTTCCCTCTGTAAAATACAACTTCATGGTGTCTTCCTTATTTGAAAACCTAAGAAACAAAAAGAATAGTTGATTCCCATCTCTGGGAGGCTTTATGCTGTTCCCAATCCCTTCTGTGTTTTATGGGATGAGGCAGCATATCTTGGGGAGGATATAGTCCTAGTCAAGAATCAAGGTCTCATGACCAAAGTTAATTCAAGGTAAGTGGTAAGATGAGAAGGTGCTTTTGGCAATGGCTTGAATCTTCAGAAGGATGCCTGAGTCACAGCACTACCTGACACTAACCCATTTGAATGTGGGATTCTCCCTATTTATCCTTATTCATCCACTCACTTGATTTCCTCCTGTTATCAGCCTTCACATGCAATAGGAGAAAGAAAAGCAAGCATAGAACAGCTTAGAAAGAAATACAGTCCTTTCAGCAACCAAGTCCAATGCTCATCCTAGTAGGGCTCATTTTCCTGTTTCCCTGCCCACCGGAAGATGGAGAGTCCTCATCTTGTTCCAGGTGCTTTTAATGAGCTGTGAGGAGGCACTGAAAGAGCAGTGGGAGGAGGGTGGGCTGAGGAGGATGGAGAGCTCCGGGATGACTCATTCTCCTTCCTAGGCCCTTCCCTCTGGGAGAATGAGAGTGGCCCTTTGCAGTGGAAGTCATCCAGCTTCCCACCAGAAGGAAGCTGGCCTTACGAGGTCATAAATGTGAGTCTGTTTTGATTTACATATTGTTAACACTGTAGGGACAAGTAGAGCTTTGGAACTGAATGTAATTCATTATGTAGGGTTTTGTGAACATTATGACACACTGTTCCCCAGCCTGATATGAACAGGGAGCCTCTCTCCTCTCTCTCATTCTCTCTCTCTCTCTCTGAGAGAGAGACACACACAGAAAAAACAGAGAAAAATGTGAGAGGATAGAGAGACACAGAAAGAGGGATAGAGACAGAACTGGACCTAACAGTTTGGCAGGGTCTAATTAGAAACTTAGGCTGGGGACCATAAGCCTCTATCCTAATGTTGGCCTGAAGTCAGATGGCTGCACACGAAATGTGGGACAAGAATGTCCCTTAATGGAGTGAAGGAATAGGGAGGTGGGAAATGTAAGGACCAACAGCCCTAGGAGGTTGTGTTAAGACAGCATTCTATCACTGTGAGAAATACATAAGAAAAAAAAAATCAATGTGAAGGAGAAAAGGAGAAATTCAGAGGTTTCAGTCCATAGTCACTTAGCCACAGTGCCCTTGGGCCTGTGGGGAGGTAGAACATTGTAGTTGGAGAGCCAGTGGAGCAAAGCTGCTCATCTCCTGGCAGTTGGGAAGCTGAAAACCTCAGAGGTTGGTTAATGTCAGCACAAAGAAAGGACAGATAGGGGCCCATTAGAAGAGAACATATTTAATGATCAAAGGTCCAAATGGCACCACAGACTGGGCACCAAGCCTTTGGCAGGTGGGGATAGTCCAGACCCCAATGCAGCACAGAAGGCACCGTGGACAGAAATGTCTCTCTTCCTACAACAGATCCCAAAGACACAGAGGACCTACAGAAGAGCTACAATCCTGGGTGGTGAGTCATCCTGCTAACCTGTCCAGGACTTAGAGAAGCCCAAGAAGAAAACTGGTGGGAATTTGAAGCTTAACCACCAATGAAACTCCGGTTAGCAGCTAGCCTTGTTCAGCATAAGGTTTCCTTCATTAATAGGACATCCCTCAAAGGCTGTTGGGAGATAAATTCAGTAAGTACTTACAAACAAACATGTGATACTTGCACTTAACAAACCTTGAGAGAGACAGTGGAGTGTTGAATGTGCTTACTAGCAAAAGAAACTCTGGTCATGGCTAACTACCAAGTTTATTTTACTTCATTAAGTAGGTTTGATTGACATTTACTGCTCCTATTGATGGATACTGTAGAAATAAGGAGGAACCCATTAAAAGGCCATTTATGCTCTAGGAGTGATTGATAAGGAACAATCAAATCTGAATCCCTCAGAGTGTTAGCCTTGAACAAAAAGGCCAAGGGACAATGTCCTAGTGACCTGGCGCTGAGTTCATTCCCCAGTAACCAGAACCAAAAAAAAAAAAGAAAAGAAAAGAAAAGAAAATCATCTGATGGACCCATATCAGCTGGTGGTCATCAGAAGAGAGATAAAGATCTAAGTTTTATGAATAATAATAGACCACAGTAGATCACTTAAAGTTATAATCATGACCATAAGAACATGTTAAATCTTTACAATGTAAGGAAACAACTAGACCCACAGGCTCATACATGCATATTGTACAAGGTTGAATTGTATTCAACCAAGATTTTCTTTTTTGATTCTAATATATTGATTAAAAAGAAATGCATATATCCATTGACTATATAAATAGATCTAGGTCTGCTTTTAAGTTTAAAATAGAAATGGAAGACACGCAATTTAGTGTGAATGGGATATAATTCACTACCAATTTGTGGAAAACATTCTTCAATAATGATCACATTCAGGAGTGTGCTCTACACTAATTCTGTAGATTCTGTGATCTAAAATATATTTGAAATGTATTTGACTTGTGCAAATTCCCTTTCCCCTGAGACTATATTTTACTGTAAGTGTTTCCCTGTGTGAAAAGACAAAATTCTATAAATCAATGAACTGTCCATCTTTGAGGGCTCGAGTAGATTGTTACAGCCACAAAATGAAATATGAAACCACTTTTTCAAAAATAAAAATCTGTTGGTACTACATTGGGAAATACTTAAGATATATTATTAATTAAAGTAGATATAGGTATAAAGTAGATATATTAATTAAAACAGAAGTCAGTATAACTTATCTATGTAATAATCTTAAATGCCTCCCAAAAGCTCAAAGGTTGCAACAGCAGTGTTTGGAGGCAAGCCTTGAGGATATAACTGAATCATGAAGTCTTTGATGTCATGAATAGTTCATTGATGGATCCGTAGCATCATGGAGACAGCAGTGAACAGTACCATTTTGGCCAAGAAAAATCTGAGTGTTGGTACCCTATATTGGAGGCCCTCATGTGGTGCTGGTACCCTATATTGGAGGCCCCACTGAGGGTGGAGAGTAAAGAGTGGGTTTAAGCCACACCAGAACCTTTGATACCATAGTTCTCCAGTTGCTTAGTGGGAGATTCCAGGCAAACACCCTTCCTCTTGCATTCTGTTTGCCTCCCAAGGAGGCAAATGGATCTAGGGAAGCCTAGACCCATTTAGGAAGTATGTGGGGGTGAAGGTGTGCAGGAAATAACATTAGCTCAGTTCTGGGAAAGCATTTCTCAGTGCCTTAGGAAAGGGGAAGGTAGGATAACTGGACAGGGACCCAGGGGAGGAGCCTGAAGCCCCTGAAGATTATTTTTGCTTTGGTAACAACCAAAGTAAATGTGGCTATCTACTTTAGCCACTGTTGTCAGCTACTCACAATGAAGCCCACAAAGATAATCCTTTGATGATTGTTATTGCAGGCTCATGACAGCAGATCGACAGTGTTTGGGGACCAATCTCCTGCATTCAGTGACTTTGCATTGTATTAGTTACACACAGACACCTGGTGAGCACAGACATGGGCAGATGTTCCTCAAGAGGGCAGGTTCCTGCCTTCCATCCAAAGGCCAGGGCCAGATCACAGAGACTTCCCTTTCCAACGTTCGCCCTTTCCTGCTCAGCCTGAGCCTCTTCCTGTTGGGTATCTCACTCACCACTCTTTTTAGTTCCTGTTTTTGTTTCATTCCTGCTATTTAGGTTTTATCTTTGCTTTTCCAGCTCTCTGCTCTAAAATAAGGACTTTTCAGATAACTGACTGTCATCTTGAGGAAAAGACAGGGGAGCTGTTAGGTAGATAGGGATAAAAGGAAAAGAAAGGGGAGCTGTTAGGTAGATAGGGATAAAAGTGGTAAATGGAGAATCTGGAGGAAATGAACAAATTCCTAGAAGATATTGATGTACACAAACTAAACCAAGAAGATTTAAACCAACTAAATAGACCCATATTAAGTAATGAAATAGAAAAGGCAATAAGAGACCGCCTAGCCAAGAAAATCCCAGGATCAGATGAATTCAGTGGAAATCTATAAGGCCTTCAAAGTAGAACTCACACCAATACTCCTCAAATTCTTCAATGATATTGAAAGAGAAAGTTTACTATCAAACTCTTTCTATGAAGCCAGCATAACCCTCATCCCAAAACCAGACAGGGCCTCATCAAAGAAAGAGATCTATAGACCCATTTCTTTAATGAACATCAATGCAAAACTTCTCAACAAAATTCTGGCCAATCAATTTCAACAACTCATTAAAATGATTATACACTGTGATCAAACAGGATTCATTCCAGGGATTCAAAGCTGGTTTAGTATATGTAAGTTAATTAATGTAATCCATTACATCAAGACAAGAACCACATGATTGCTTCCATAGACAAAGAAAAAGCTGGCTGGGAATGTGGCTTAGTGTTAGTGTTAGAGTTGGCCTAGCATGCATGAAGCCCTGGATTTGATTCCTCAGCACCATATAAACAGAAAAGGCCAGAAGTGGCGCTGTGGCTCAAGTGGTAGAGTGCTAGCCTTGAGCAAAAAGAAGCCAGGGACAGTACTCAGGCCCCAAGTCCACGTCCCAGGACTGGCAAAAGGAAAAATTGACAAGATCCATCACCACCCATTTATGATGAAAGCTCTGGAGAAACAACGAATACAGGGAACATTCCTGAATATAATGAAGTTTGTCTGTGACAAACCTACAGCTGGCATTATACTTAATGGCAAAAAGTCAAAGCCATTTTCTTTAAAGTCAGGTGCAAGTCAAGGATGTCTGCTTTCTCTACTCCTCTTCAATATAGTACAAGAATTCCTAGCTAGAGCAATAAGGCAAGAGGCAAATATAAAGGAGCTCCAAAGAGGGAAACATGAAGTTAAACTCCCTCTTGCAGATGACACAATCCTGCATTTAAAGAACCCCATAGACCATGGACACTACTCGCAAGTTACTTGAGCTGATCCAAAACTTTGACAAAGTGGCAGGATATAAAATTAATCCTCAAAAATCAATGGCTTTCCTGTATGCCAACAATGTGAAGAGTGAGGCTGAAATCAGGAAAGCAACTCCTTTTGCAATGGCCTCAAAAAACATAAAATACTTAGGAATAACCTTAACCAAAGAAGTGAAAGACCTCTATGATGAAAACTCTAAAACCTGAAAAAGGAAATTAAAGCAGCACTAAGGAAGTGGAAAAACCTTCCATGCTTTTGAATTGGGAGATTTAACATTGTGAAAATGGTAAGACTGCCAAAGGCTATCTACAAATTCAATGCAATACCCATCAATATCCCAACACCATTCTTTAATGAAATAGAGGAAATAATTTAAAAATTCATATGGAACAATGAAAGACCCCAAATCACAAAAATAATCCTAAACAGGAAGAATAGTGCTGGAGGGATATCAATACCAAACTTCAAACTCTATTGCAAAGCAATAGTAATCAAAAAAAAAAACAAACCATTTGGTATTGGCACAAGAACAGGCTTGAAGACCAATGGAATAGAACTGAAGACCCAGAAATGAACCTGCAGACCTATGGCCACATAATCTTTGACAAGGGGGCCAAAAAAAAAAATAGGATGAAAGAAAGCCTCTTCAACAAATAGTGCTGACAAAATTGGCTCAGCACCTGTGAAAAACTGAAGCTAGACCCTTATATATCACCTTGTACCAGAATCAATTCTAAATGGATCGAGAACCTTGAGGTAAAAGCAGATACCCTGAGAATATTGCAGGAAAGAATAAGAGAAACACTAGGGCTCTTTGGCACAGGTTGAAACTTTCTTAATAAAGGCCCAGAAACACAACAAATCAAAGAAAGGTTGGACACATGGGATTTCATAAAACTGCAGAGCTTCTGCTTGGCAAAGGACACAGCTTGCAATATAAATAGAAAGCCCTCAGATTGGGAGAAGACCTTCACTGGCCATACAACAGACAAGGGCCTCATATCTAAAATATATGCAGAACTCAAAAAATTAAGTTCCCCCAAAACAAATCCTCAAAGAAACAACTTCCCCCTTAATAAATATTTAATAAAGACTTAAAAAGAGACTTCCCTGAAGAGGAAATGAGAGTGGCCAAGAGGCACATGAAGAGGTGTTCAACATCCCTGGCCATAACAGAAATGCAAATCAAAACAACACTGAGATTCCACCTCACCCCAGTAAGAATGGCCATTATCAAGAAAACTAGTAAGGACAGATGCTGTCAGAGATGTAGACAAAAGGGAACCCTACTACACTGTTGGTGGGAATGTAAACTTGTTCAACCACTCTGGAAAGTAATGTGGAGGTTCTTCAAAAGGCTAAACATAGAGCTCCCCTATGACCCAGCAACCCCACTTTTGGGCATTCACCCAAAGGATCACAAACAAGACCACACTAACTCTAGTAGCACAACCATGTTCATTGCAGCACAATTTACCATCACTAAATATGAAACCAGCCTAGATGCCCCTAAGTAGATGAATGGATCAAGAAAATGTGGTGCATATACACAGTGGAATTCTATGCTTCTATCAGAAAGAATGACATTGCCCCATTCATAAGGAAATGTGTGTTTAAATCCTGGAATTTTAAAAATTAAATTTTGTTTACCTCCTGCAAAGTTACAATGATTGATATTCCCATGAAAAGCATGTGAAAGATCCATTCTCCCTCACTTCATTCACCAGGGCTTGTTAAGACATTAAAAATATTTCCCTGCCTCCTCCTCCTTCCTTCCTCCCCTCTCATTCTCCCTTCCTTCCCACCACATGCAACAAGTATTCTTATTTATTGTCAATAACCAGCCAACTACGTGTGTTTTTAATCCTGTGACATAAAAGAAGCAATCCAAAAAATTCATATGGAATAATAGATGACACTGAATAGCAAAAACAATCCACAGCAGGAAGAACAGTGCTGGAGGAATATCAATACCAAGCTTCAAACTCTATTACAAAGCCATAGTAATAAAAATAGCTTGGTACTGCTGCACGCGCACGCATGCTTGCGCATACACACATACACACACATAATTGGCTGGCTTTTGACAATAAATAAGAATGCTTGTTATGGAAATGATTGTTATATCACAGTTGTAACTACTTTCAACGTGCCATATGTAACTGTAGCCTCTATTATTGATGATCTTGTATCACCTTCCTATGGTTGTACCTACACTATCTCTGTATCTTATCTGAGTATATTGGAAACTGGATATACTGGTATTAGAACTAGGAAATTGGAAGGGAATACCAAAATCGAGAGACACAGGGTAAAAAAATATAAACAACTACAAACGCAATACTTGCAAAACTGTTTGGTGTAAATGAACTGAACAACTCATGGGGGAGAAGGGAAAGGGGGAGGGGGGAGAGGGGAGGGGGGAATGAGGGACGAGGTAACAAACAGTACAAGAATATCCAATGCCTGTGAGCTGGGGATATGGCCTAGTGGCAAGAGCGCCTGCCTCATATACATGAGGCCCTGGGTTCGATTCCCCAGCACCACATATACAGAAAATGGCCAGAAGTGGCCCTGTGGCTCAAGTGGCAGAGTGCTAGCCTTGAGCAAAAAGAAGCCAGGGACAGTGCTCAGGCACAGAGTCCAAGGCCCAGGACTGGCCAAAAAAAAAAAAAGAATATCCAATGGCTAATGTATGAAACTGTAACCTCTCTGTAATTCAGTTTGAATATAGAATGCTTATTGTATGAATGTTGTTAGGAGCTGTTTTAAAAGGCTAAGGATACCAAAGTAAATGAACTGGTGTGAACCTTTGACAGCTGATGCTTGAATGAGTTATAGTGTGTTGACTCTGCATGAGGTGAGGTTATTTAATCAGAAAGAAGAAAAAGGCAGGCTTCCTGTACTGAATTGGACAAAGTTCTACAATATGTTTTTAAGTGGAAAAATGTCTGAGAACAGTATATATAAACTCATCTACCTTTCTATCAGACACCCCTGATTTGTGAGGAAATGAAAAGTGACCATGTCTACCTCTGTGAATCTCCATGCCCAGATATGTGTGGAGAAATAGTATTTTGTCTTCAGAGACAAAGGAAAGAGTGCATAGAGGGGTCACACCAAGCTGCTGGCCTTTGGTATCCTTAGCACCCATTCCAGCGAACAAAAGAAGTCACAGAAAGGGCTAGACTCCATGATCTTAGCCAAAGTGAATCTAAAAGACATGCATGTACATTCTGAGTCCTCCCCTTCTTTTGGCGTGTGTCCTGTCTAGGTTTTACTTCTAGCACTGCCTCCTGCGTATCTGGGATTACAGGTTTGAGTCATTGTACCTTGCTCAGTCTAGTTTTTTTTTTTTTAAGTATTTTATTTATTGTAGGAGTTGTGGTTTTTTTTTGACATGAAGTATTGTTAAATCTTTAACCTATTTAAAATACTAAAATCTGACAATGAAATAAGATGTCATTGTTTGTTTGTTTTTCTACACGGTTTCAGGCTCTCCAGCCATATTTAGCAAAGATAAAGCAAACTGCTTTCCCTCTCTCCTGTCATGTTATTCACCACTCACTTCTGGCACCAGATACGTGCCACCCACACATGCTACGCAATCATTTCTGCAGCAGTGACAGCAGCTGGGCATCTTCTACCTCAATTCTGTTCTGACACTCACTATCTATGGAGACAGCACCAGATCCCACAGCCTGTTTCCCCCCTTCCCAGGTCAGTCTCACATTGTGTTATCTGGGTTGTAAAATGACTGGCTACAAGTTGGGTCTCCCCAACCTCTTCCTCAGGGACAATTAATTTGCTAGAGGAGCTCACAGAACTCAGGCAAATACCTCAGTAGGGAGGTTTATTATGTGGGAATAGGTATAGAGCTCTATCAGATGCCTTCTTCCAGTTGCCAGCTTTGGGAGAGCTTTGTGCTCTCCCAAAGCTCAGCCAATCCAAATCTTGTCCCTCTGGGATTTCATGGCTGGTGTATTAGAATAATGCTTATGTCATTAGATACCAGTCATCTGCTCATCCTATAGCCTCTTTCCTATCCTTGGAAGTAGAGGAGTGGAGTGGGCTGTAAGCCTCAACTCTGCAATCCCGCCTTGGTTTTCCTGTGACCAGTACGATCCTGAAAGCTACCTAGGAGTCATTGACCACAAGGCCTCTCATCAGCAAACAAAAGATACTCATATGGCTCGAGCTTCAGAAACTGTGTGCCAGGACCTAGGGAGAGGTGGAGCATGCACAACAGGACATGGTGATATCCATAGCCCATCGTGTGTCTTTTAAATTCAGATCACTTGTGGGTAGTACTGTGTTTGTGGTGGGGACAGGTCTAGAGCTGTGACTGACCTCTACTAGGGCCAGGACTCCAGAGAGTGGGAACTAGGTGACTGTTTTCTCTGCCTTGTCCCCCACTACATCACACACACACACACACACACACACACACACACACACACACACACACACACACACACCCATCAGGCTGTGACCTCCTTCCTATTGAATTTTACTTTCATGGGAGCAAGGCCCCTGGGTGTGGCTCCTCTTTTCCACTGTGGAATTCTTCCAGGATTTGTATAAGTAAGAAAATTCATGCAGCAGGTTTCTGTCCTATGGCTGTTTGGAAAATTCATGGACTATTTTTGGGAAAATGTTCTAGCTTTCTTTTTTCTCTCTTTTTTTTTTTTGTCTAAATAAGGAATACATTTTCAGAATGATGAATCCAGGCAAGGCCTCTCATGCCATCTGTGAATTAATAATTTTCCTACTTTTTCTTTTATTTGGGTAGTAGTATGGATTTAATGATCATATGAACTTCCAGTCTGGATGCCTCTCAGGTCATGAGTATCCCCTGCTCAAAGGAGGGCTCACAGCCACATGTGAGATCTTTCTATCCCAGGTAACATGGGGACATAGGCTGGGATGAGGCAAGGCCCTCTCTATGCTTCCATGAGGCTAGGAAGTGTTTCCCAGCAGACACAATCTCAAATGCAGAGATTCGATGGGGAGAACAGGGATTTATCTGTACTTGGCCAAGAAGATGACATTTCAGACATTGGATACCTTCACTCTTCTCCACCTTCTGGGACTTAGTAAATAAACAATGGACAGTAGCTCAAGTACCTGTTAGTTTGCTGCAATGTGATCTGTAGCCACACACTGGCCTTTAGAGACATTGCTACCTTGGCCATATGGAAGAGTGCAAATAAGACCAATAAGGCCCAGCTTCATTCAGATGCCTTGGCTGTCTGACTCTAAGATCCTCATGCAACCAAATTGAAGGAACAACTATTCAGTAACCCTGTCATTTCACTTGCTTGTAACACCAGGTTCAGAGATCCCATTTCTATGAAAGACACATTATCTCTGCCCTTACACCTCTGACCTATGGATCATTCATCATGGGAAAGGTTGCCTAACATGTTTGTGGGGAACTTAGGGTTCACTCAGACTGGTGGAAACTACTAATCCTTCCCTTGGCCTCATGCAAGTGTCCAATGAAGACCTTTTGAGCTTAGAGGAGCAATCTTTCGACCTCCAGGATACTGACACTACTATTTTCTGAAGTCACACCATGAGAACAGTCATTATTTGATAACACCTGCCTAAGTCACCCATTACTCTACTTTTCCTCACTTCCCCTTTCCCACTCCTTAGACTCCCCCATGTATGCATCTCATAATAACCTCTAGGCCCTGTCCTCAGAGTTGGAAGCTTGAGACTCACACTTATTGCTTCGTTGACCTCTTGAATATGTATTTGATGTCTATTCTCTTTTGCAAAACTCTTTTGCTTTCATGATTGACAACATTTTCTCCAGTCATGATTTGCTGGACATAGCAACCCCTGTATTTTCTTTTGATTCTTTGTTATCCAAATTATTTTTCAGGTTAACCGTGAAAGAAGAAATCACTCTGAGGAAGGGGGTCCCATACCCCTGAAATCCTTCTGAGCCTTCTGAGATAACCATCACAGTTTGGAGATTACTTCTATAGATACCAGACCAAGTACCAATAAAGCCCAATGGGACAATGAACTCACCCCCAGCAGAATGAATGGCTGATGAACAGCAAGGATACCAATGGCCAGGGAATAAGTTGAGGGATGGCCAGAGCAGCAGGAAGAAGCCTCAGGAGAGTGGGGTCTGAGAGGGCTGAGTAGCAGAAGGGGATTTTTAAATGTGTCAGGCAGAGAAGGTAGCATTAGACTGAATTGCGTATCTGGAAGTCCCAACCCTCAACAAAGGGCCTGAAGGAGGTTGTTAAGGTTATATAAGGTCATAAAAGTATCTGCAATGGAGAGAGTGCCCTATAAAAAGAAAACAGGGTGCTCTCTCACTCTCGCTCTTGCTTTTCCTCCTTCCTACTACCCCTGTCCCATAACACAATAGCACATTGAGAAGAATGCCATCTGCACGCCAGGAAAAGGCCCTCACCATAACCAGCCCATGCCAAAACCTTGACCCTGAAGTTCCAGCCTTCAGAACCACAAGGTGTTGGTTGTCTATTATTTAAGTCCCCATCTGTAGCAATGTACCTGACAGCACAGCAAGGAATGGGGTGTTGTTCTAGGATCAAAGGCAGTTTCTTTGGTATACAGCTTTGTATTTGGAATTCCTATTCTTCCAACATTCATTCATGAAACATTTTTTTTGTGTGTATGTGAACTGGTGATGGCAGGTAGTAGGGAAAGAAAAGGCTCTGCCTGCTGATGCTGTCCCTTTGGGCAGCAGCATCTCTGTGCTGTTGGGTGTCCTCATTCACAGAACCCCTCAGGGCAGTGTCCCAGAAACAAGTCTTCCCAATGTAGTTCTGCCCTACTTTTGAGAATAGCTGCTACACAGCCTGGGGTTGAAGCACATTTATTCCTTTCAAGCAAGAGAGAAATGAGAGGACAACATGGCCTTCTTAGCTGCCCTGTGACTCTGGTAAACATTTGTGCAAAAATTTTTGAGGGCGCTCTCTCTCAATGGAAGATCAGTGTGTAGTAGCAGCCTGATTTGAGAGGTGGCAAAGGATGCATTAAAGCTCCAACCCCGACACCAAGAATTAAGGTTAAGTTTAGGATTCATAAACCACCATTAAAAGAAAGGCCTTGCTGCATGCTGGTGGCTCGTGCCAGTAATCCTAGCTACTCAGGAGGTTGAAATATGAGAAGCACAGTTTAAAGCCAGCCCAGGCAGAAAAGTCCACGAGTCTGTATCTCCAATGAATTAGCAAAAAGTTGGACTGGAGGCATGTCTCAGGTGGTAGAATGCCAGATGAACAAACCAAGTGAATACAAGACCCTAAATTTAATCCCCAGCATCAGACAAATAAGCAAACAAACCCAAAACAGACAAATTTAAAGATTCATCATACGCAGCCCAGAGTACCACATGAGCAGGGGGTAGATAGGAAGGTCGACACTGGGAAAGGATGCATCTTATGTTTCCTTCTTAAAATAAGGGGAATTAACCAAGTAATATGAGGGGATATATGGGATTGAGAGAGATTGAGAAGAACAATAGGAGGACATTGATCAAGATAAGATGCATCGTGCTTATAAACTGACATGTTGAATGAAACCCCTTTGGACACGAACTTAAAGATAATTAAAAATTAAGGATTAAAATAAAATGAATGAATTTATTTAGATATTGATTCCTTCACATTATTATTATTATTTTTTTGCTGGTACTGAGGCTTGAACTCAGGGCCTTGGTTATGTCCCTTACCTTTTTAGCTCAAGGCTGGTACTATATCACTTGAACCAGATCTCTACTTCTGGCTTTTTGCTATTTAATTGGACATAAGAGTCTCATGGACTTTCCTGTTTGGGCTACCTTTGAACTGTGATCCTCAGATCTCAGCCTCTTAAGTAGCTAGGATTACAAGCATGAGCATGGAACTGGCCCATTTCAAAGAAAGAAGTAGTGAATACATTTATTTCTGATTGGATGAAAGATTTCTGAATATTGAAACACAATATATTTTCAGTTTCAGTATGTTGCTTTTTACAATGACAGATAAATAGTTTGAGAACCCAGCTTTCTCTGTTGAGGGGAGTGATATCAAAGTATTTATTTGCAGTAACAAATGTTAACTTTCCCCAATGGCTTTGCAAATGGATTATTGTTCTGAGCACTCTGAGGTAAAAATATCTCTAACTTTGCACACATCTGAGACTTTTTGCTATATGTTTGCATGATATTCAAAATTAACAGTAAAATTAACTGAAAATTACCTGTACAACTGGGGAGGGGGAGGAGGGAAGATGGGAGAAAATGAGGGGGGTAACAAATATGACAAGAAATGTACTCATTACCTTATGTATGTAATTGTAACCCCTACCACCTGAACCACAGCAGCACCTGTAGCTTTCTTGTGATTAATTGAAGATAGGAGTCTCACAGACTTTTCTGCCTGAACTGGCTTCAAACTGTGACCCTCAGATCTCAGCCTACTGAGTAGCCAGGATTACAGGCATGAGCCACTGGTACCTGGCTTTTTGTTATTATTATGTTGCAAAGTGATTTGGGGATTATGAAAGAGTTACAAGGGTAGAGTTTGTCTGTAGACTTCACCCAGCTTTCCTTGAAGCTTGAAGACTTTTTATGAGCACAGAACATCAGTCAAAGCTGAATATTTTTATAGTTGGTAAAATATAATTCGCTAAGTGTTAGGCTTGGTCTGATCTTCCTGATTTTTCTATCAACTCCCCATCTTCCTTCCAGAATCCCACACTGCATTAAGTCACCATGACTCTTGAGCCTCTCAGTCCTTCCTTGTCTTTGCCACAGTAGCCCTGATTACAGGTGTAAACCACTGGGACCCAGCTAACTTCTCTCTTTCCTTCCTCTTTTTCTCCTTCCTCCCTTCTTTCCTTCCTTCCTTCCTTCCTTCCTTTCTTCCTTCCTTCTTTCCCTTCTTTCTTCCATTGGTTGCGGGGTTGTGTAGGTAATTAGCTGGTGATAAGAGTCTCATGGACTTTCCTGCTTTAGCTGGCTTCAAAGTATGATTCTCTGATCTCAGCCCCCTAGGATTACAGGCACAAGCCATCAGTGCCCAGTAACTTCTCCCTTTTTTAAGGATAGTAGTCACACTAGGTTAAGGCCAGCCTAAGAGCTAGTTCTTAACTAATTACATTAAAAACAAATTTGCCTTCAAATATAACCACATTTTGATATCACCAGGGTGTTAAGACTTGAGCAAAAGTTAGATGTTGGTAGGGACATAACTCAACCTATAACCAAAGTAGATGAAACATTTGCCTTTTGTGGTAGATCTGGCAGAGGAGGGGATAAAAGCCAGGCTATAAGAGCTATGATCTTTGGCTCCTTTTCTGCCCTCCCTTCAGAGACACCTGCCTAACCTGAACAGAAGAGGAAAAAGTTATCAGTCCTTGAGACAATATTGCAGGCATTGACTGACACTTGCTGTCTCCTTACCTGAGTCTGGAGCCCCAGGCACCAGCCTAGAGTTCCCCCCTCATTTCCACCTACTTAAGTTCTGGCAGTACTTGCATGCCTCACTGTGGATGTGAATGAGCAGCTGCGGACTGCCAGACATTAGAGAGAAAAAAAAATCTCTTCATGAAAGACAGAACAAAGCCAGAAAGCAAGTATGTAGAGAAATAAAAATAGACAAAATGACCAAAAAAATAACAGTCATGCATATTCTTAGGGATCAAAGATTACAATTCTGACCTCAGAAAATTAAAAATATGCTAGTAAAAAGAAAATTACCAAGTTTTATTCATGAAGGGAAGAAAAATATATTTTCAGACATGGAAGTAAGCTCTATCATCTATATCTGTCTATCTATCTATATATCTATCTATCTATCTATCTATCTATCTATCTATCTTCCTCTATGTATCATCTATCAATATTTCCTCTGAATTCTATTTTTGAGCTACTAGACAAAGTACTTCAAGGAAATAAAAAAGAAAACTATATAAGATAGAATTCTGTATGTGAAGTAAGAAAGGCTCAAACCTTTCAATAATAAGAGTGTTTAAATAGTTGGGAAAATTTTGAGTCACTTAACATCTATACTAAAAGATTTAAGAAATGCTAGCTAGAGGTGCATGAGAAACTGAGCAGTTGGAAATATAAGGTGATATTTAACTCTTGGAAAAACAAGTGTGCAGTATAAGCAAAGCAGTGAGCTGGGAGCAAGTCACTGGGAGAGTAATATGAAATGGAGAGTAATATGAATATGTAATATGAATCGTAATGAATAGTAATATGGACCTCATATTACTATTGCACACTCTGAGAGTGTGGAGGGAAGGGTGACAGCTGGGAGGGGGTGATGTCAGAAGACCCACTTTTCTTCTCTTTAGCATAAAGTACTCTAAAATATCGAGTAATCAAGGCTATGGGAATAGCATATTACATAGATGTACAAAAATAAATACTGGCAGAAATTTTTAAATGTGGAAAATGACTTTCTCTACAATGCAGGGAAGGTTTAGATACCAGGCCTGTAGTTGCTAAAAACAGAAGCATAACTTTACAGCAGAAAGTTGAGTAGAAGAACATGTGCACACAACT
This sequence comes from Perognathus longimembris pacificus, assembly GCF_023159225.1. Taxonomy (NCBI): domain Eukaryota; kingdom Metazoa; phylum Chordata; class Mammalia; order Rodentia; family Heteromyidae; genus Perognathus; species Perognathus longimembris. The sequence goes on from NC_063161.1 coordinate 105,252,983, forward strand.
CTTGGAGTCATAAAAACACAGGCTTTCTGGCAGGGTTGAGTATTATTGATTTCTGATGAACTAGCCCTGAAATTTTCTGTCCCCCCTATCAGCACCAGGAGGAGCTCACTGGCTCCCCAGAGCCCTGTCTCTCCACCCATCTCTAGCCCTTTGAAATGGCCTCTGTGACAGAATTTCTACCACATTAACACTTTGCCTTCCTCATTTCTGAAGGGGATGACAGCTGTGCTGCTTCCTTTGGGGGGAGGGAGCTTGAGAGGCCCTGGGCACATATGTCCGTGGGTGAGAGGAACCTGTATTTCTCTGCTGGTATTATAAAGCTGTTGCTCTGCACTAGGGTACATCTTTGACAGCAGCTGTTATGACCCAGGCTCTGGGGATGCTTGGCAGCTTGGCCACATCCTGCCAGCACTCCACCTATCCTCTGGGCTCTCCAAGTCCTCTTCATGGCTTTCTCCATTGTCACAACCCCTGGCTGCCCCCCTCCAGGACAGAGGGGCTGCAGTCAAGGCCAGGGAGACCTTAATGAGAACATGGATCTCCATTGTGACCCTCCTACAGCCCCTCCAAGTTGCCCTCAGAAGTAGAGCTGATACAGATCAGGGGCAGGGTATGACCACTTGAGAGGAAGAGTGAGAGAGACATGAATGTCACTGCTGGTTGACTGGAACAACCCAACTGGAAATTCAAATCCACAACGGGAACTTGGCAGTCCAGTAGCTTTCATGACCAACACTATGCTGTGGAGCCCATTGGTCCTCAACACCCCTCAAAGCTGTCTCTGGAGGTTTGAGACAATAGTGGCCGGTGGTCTTTCCTTATGCATCTCCATCATCCGAGAATGTCTGTATGATGCAGGTGTCTCCAGGAGGATGTCAATGTAGAAAGGACCACCACAACAGAGAGTTACCAGAAATCTCCATAGCTCTGAAAAGTGAGTCCTCCAGATGCAAAGAAGAAAACCACACATCCTTGCTGTTTGATGGGCTGGAACATTTCCCACTTCACTTATTCAAGGCAGAATGGCCTGCTGTGGGCATGTCTATGTGCAAGGCTGGGTGGGAGCTATGGTGTTGCTATTGGTTAAAGACTTTGGGGCAGTAAGAACAAGAATTTTCTATCATCTCTGGTGTTGAGATCTTAAGGAGAATTTGCTATACTGGTGTGGAGTGGATTCTCACTTTAATTTTTGGGTTGAGTATGGGTCTTGAACTCAGAGCCTGAGCACTGCTGAACTCTTTTGCTCAAGGCTAGCACTCTACCACTTTGAGCTACAGCTCTACTTCTGGTTTGGTTCTTAATTGGAGAAGAGACTTTTCTTACCCTGAGCTGGCTTTGAACCATGATCCTCAGAGCTCAGACTTCTGGGTAGCTAAGATTACAGATAAGTGCCACCAGTGCCCAGTTCTTATCTTCTTTATCACAGCATAGGTCATAGGTTCTGAATTTTACCAACAAAACCATATGACTTATGGTATCTGAGTTTCACATGCCAGTAGAGATATACTGTGTGTAGGGTGGGGGGGATGGCCGTTTCCTCCTCTGCTCAGCTTCCCCCTCCTTTCCAGACCTGTCCTAGACTTCCACAACCATAACCTCTGAGGCCCCAGATCTCAGAATTCAGTCCTATATTTATAACACTTGTCTGAGTCAGAATGATGTCCATCCATAGGCTGAAACAATAACGTTTAGAAACATGTCTTGGGAAGAGAAGGCTGAGTGGGAGTGTCTGCCCAGGTGCAGCCCCCTGTGGCCATGGTTCCTGCTTCCTCGGATGGAGAAGGTGAGAGGCTGCAGGGAGTGGGGAGAGATTGGTTATGTTTCCTGGGTTACAACCAATTGACAACCTTCATCTGTCTGCAATTCTTCCTTCCCTGAGGCTTCTCAGGAAGCTCCCCCCACCCCCGACAGTGGCAGCTGTGTCCCACAAAAGCTGTTGCTATTCTTTCTGCCTGCCTGGAAGTCATATTTGCAACTGTCTTTTTCCCCTCTGTGGTGCAGCATGAACACAGGGAGCAGCAGCACAGCACATGGGGGACAGTCTTCTTCACAGATCATGCTAGGGCCATCTTTGCCCCCAGATTGCTTCCTCCTCCTCTGGGTGACTTCCTTTTCCACCTTTCCCATGTTATCAATGAGGCCCCTGAGTTTATTCTTGTCGTGTGTGTGTGTGTGTGTGTGTGTGTGTGTGCATGCGCGCACACGTGAGTGTGTGTACTGGGAATTAAACTCAGGGTCTGGGTTCTATTAGCTTCTTAAAAAATAATATTTTATTTTATTGTAAGGGTGATGTACAGAGGGGTTACAGTTACATAAGTCAGGTAATCAATATATTTCTTGTCTAACAGTGTTACCCCTCTCCCTTGTTTTCTCCCACTTTCCGTCCCTTCTGGCTCCCCTGCGCCCCAAGTTCATGAAGTAAGGTTCATTTCCAACATGGTGTCTTGTGAGTATCACTGATTAGCTTTTTTTTTTTTTTTTTTTTTTGCTCAAGGCTGGCACTCTACCACTTTACCCACACCTCTATATCCAGCTTTTTTTGGTGGTTTGTTGGAGATAAGACTCTCACAGACTTTTCCTGTCTAGGCTGGCTTTGAGCAATCCTCAGATCTCAACCTTTTGAGTAGCCAGGGTTATAGGTGTGAGCAACTGGAAGCAGACTACTCTGATAACCTTGGGCAGAGCTAAGAACTGAGATGCAGCTTTCCTTAGGTAGAAAGCCCCTGGGGAGTCCTGATGAGGCAGACTATGGAGAGCTGGATGTAGTAGATCTGCACTGGCCTACTTGATGGGTTATTGGCAGTTTGTTCATTCAGTCATTTGTTTATTTAGTTATTCTTTCTTGTAGGTCTGACGTGTGTCAGGGATTTCCTGGAAGAGTAAAGCAAGCAGCCATAGAACCTGAATCCTGGCCCTCCTGGAGAGAGGGTAGCAGTCTATGTGGTAGAGAGCCTGTGGGATGAGCAGTTCTGATGCTGTATCACAATGTAGGTCACAGAGGCTTCATGGAACAGAAAGTGTCCCAATGAGGCTTCTTGGGAGCCAATGGAGGGGATACTGCTGGGCAGAGGAAGTAGTTCAAGGTGAAAGCCAAGTTGGAGGTGGAGAGGAGGGGAGGGAAAACCCCAGCATGTAATGAGGAGGAAGCTGCAACCAAGGACCAGGGGTCTACGGGCAGATGTTTTGTGATCTAGAAACATGATAACGCCTTGAGTTAGGAAACTCCCCCTGTGGAGAATGGCTGGCAAGGGGCAGTCTGGAGAGAGGAGATCCCCATGTGGGTTGTTTTAGGGGTCTCTTGAGGTACCAAGTAGCAGTTGTGCCAGGAGGAAATTCCCAGGGAAGAGGAGAGATGGCAACCAAAAGATGTCTAGGAGGGGGAATAGACAAAGGGGATGTGGACAGTGTGGATTCATGGAGAAGAGCTATGATGAAGGGGGAGGAAAGGAAGAAGAGAGCCTGTGTAAAGCTCAGGGGCTTCTCTTTGGGGAAAGTTTGTGGTCTAGGATGCTATTGGATAGGACAGGTCCCATTCATTTTTTCTCTCTCTCTCTCTCTCTCTCTCTCTCTCTCTCTCTCTCTCTCTCTCTCTCTCTCTCTCTCTCTCTCTCTCCAAACATTCTGACCCCAGGATATCCCTAGGACTTGGGACAGCAGTAAAGACATGCCAGACTCAGTCTGCCCATTGGTGTCTGTTCTACGAATGAGAGCAGCATACTGGCAGGACCTTCCAGAGAGGTGTGGCCTGGCTTGAACTTTGGTGCAGATGAATGTGGATTATGTTGATAAGAAGCTTAGCGCCCAAGCCAGTGCCTATGGATAACTTTACATGTGATCTCCTGGAATTAAAATTTGGATTGCTTTAAGAAGGAATCGCCTGGACTGGAATTTCTGAAAGGCAGTTGGGAAATAGCATACATTATGTGATTGTGTTTGCCAAGAACCAAACAGAGCTTATGCTGCTGTGGAAAGCCATGATAGTACCACCATTGGGTGAACAGGTTGAAGGGTCACCAGGTGATTATCTTGCTCTTTTCATAGCCCGTGTGCTCATTTTGTAGAAAATGAATTATTCTTTCCCACCTGTGTGTACAGGAACCTGGTTGCCTGGGATACTATCTTTGCCCCTGAGGACCCAGGGTATCAAAATCCAAAGATGCTCAAGAACTTTCTGTAAGATGACATGTGGCTGGGCACTGGTGGCTCATACCTGTAATCTTAATTAGTCAGAAGGCTGAGAACTGAGGATCACATTTCAAGCCAGCCTAGGAAGGAAAGTCTAGAGGACACTCTTAACACCAATTAACCACCAAAATGTTGGAAGTAGAGCTGTGGTTCAAGTGGCAGAGTGCTTACCTTGAGCCAAAAAGATCAGGGACAACACCTAGGCCCTGAGTACAAACCCCAGGACAGGCACAACAACAACAAATGACATGGCATTTGCATATCACTTACACACACCCTCTGAAGCACTGATAATACTTAGGATGAGCCAACTCATACACAAATAATTGTTTCTCTGTGTTGGTTAGGAAATGCTACAAGCAAAAGAATTCTACATATGTTCAGTGCAGGGAATTCTTTTTAAATATTTCTTCTCTATAGTTTCAATTTGTAGATGTAAAATGTTCAGGTATGAAAAGATGACTCTATTTACCTCTCTGTCCATTTATCTTTATCTATCTATAGATACATACCCATACATACACATACACACATACACACAAACACACACACACACACATACACACCATGAGCAGGTCCTGGCAGCTCATATCTGTAATCCTGTAATCCTAGCTATTCAGGAGGTTGAGATCTAAGGATCACAACTTGAAGTCAGCCCAGGCAGAAAAGCCCATCAGACTTATCTGTAACTAAACAGCAAAAAGCTGGAATTAGAGGTGTGGCTCAAGTGTTAGAGTACTCACCTTGAGCAAAAAGGCCAAGTGACAATGTGAGGCATTGAGTCCAAGCCCTTAGTAAAAGTACAAAAATAAAAATAAAATTATAGGCACACAGAAGCGCTTCTTCACGAGATGAGGTTGGGAGTGTCTCTGGAGACACTCTGTATTCTTTGTGTGTAGGTAGAAGAGTCGCAGTACAGGTCTTGCAGATCCATGTGCATAACGGAGGGTGAGTACCTGCAGCATATGTGGTGCTTCAGGTAGCTTGGGATGAGGTGGGCCACTCTGGACTTGGACAAGGAGCCCCCACCTGCTCCTGAACATTCATCAGGGAAACCTCTGGTGATTCAGGATTCAGAGGTCACAGACTCAAGCTCCATAAAAGAAGTTCAAAAGGAATTGTTGCAAAGGACAATGGAAGTTCTGGTGTTCTCAAACAACAAGGTTCTTGGACATCTTCCCTGCTGTCTAACAATCAAGCCATCAGAAATCCTGGGGAATGCATCCAGGGAAGGAAAGGATATGTCTCCACTTGATGCAACATAGACATTGTGTCTTCTAAGTAGAATTGCTTAGCCTGAGACAGTAGCAGAGCAGAGCTGAGAGTAGTTATAATCCTGGTGATGAGATGGTCATCACTGTCCCAAATCACTGAGGTCCTGACAAATCCCACTTCAATGGGACAGAGTACACTGAGCAGCCCATCTTCAACATTTCCGAGTCAGGGCTTCTTTACAGTCCAAGTGTGTTCATCCAAAGGTAGAAGTTTAGTGCAGGATAACAGCTCTGTCTCATCCTAAGCACTCCAGATGCAGGTGTGTGGTTAGAAGAATCTCAGCCTCCTTGTCACCAGCCCATTGGTTGCCCCTGTCCTCATCCTTCACAATGGATCTCAGTTGTTCCATAACAGGCAGGACCCAGCAGCCTGCCTGACCTCATGAGAGAACTGCTCCTTTCTGATAGCAGCTGCTCAGGAGACTGTGTCCTAATGACACAGTGGAGTCCCTGATATCTTGACACCCACGTATGGGCACAGCAAGGACCATTTCCATGCTACATCGACCTAGGTTCCCTACAGGGCTCTCATGGGGTCATATCAGAGGCCACACTCAGAAACCCAGTGGTCTGGTTCATTTTCAATATCAATAGAGCCTCTTTCCTGGGAGCCCTCCTGTGGCTTCTCACACCTGGAGTAGGGAAGAGGTCTCAATTATGTTCCCATGGCCTGTGCTCTCATCACTGTCCATTCTGCCTAGCCATGTTCAGTGTGGCCATGCCTTACCTCAGAGATGGGCTTATGGTACCTAGCCTGCACATGGAACTTGGAAGGAAATACTGGCAAATACTCAGCTTTCTGGAAGGTTGTCTCAAATATTTTGTCATTAGAAAACTTCCTGTTCTGTATCACTCTATCCCTACTTGGTATTATCAAACTAAATAACAGATTCCTGGATGACTGGTATTATTATGAATAATAATTTTTTATTTGAAATGGTTATTCAAAGGGGTTTCAACTCAAAAAGTCAGATTAGGAATACAGTGAATCTTGATCAATGCCACCCTTTCTAATGTTTCCCCAAATAATATGCTATTAATATATTATTATGAATAGCAATGGGAAGCACAAGCCACAGTAAGTTCTCTGCAGGGAAGGGGAAATACCTGCAAGCAAAAGGAGGAGATGGCATAAGAGATTTTGAAACAAAAGACTTAACTACAAGAATCAACAACAAAGGTGCCCTCTGTCCAATGTTGGGTAAACAGTTGCTGGACAGACATCCGTGCAGAAGTTTTTCCAGCGTGGGGTTACAGTGACTTTTGTGCAAGGACGTGCGTGGTCCTAGAAGTTCTACAGAAGGGGCCTTCAGTTTGGTGTGGTCCTGGTCCAGGTTACTCTGTGAGGACTAAGATTCCCAGGAGAGAAAACTTTGTATCTCCATCATGACTCTGCTGTGCTGGTCATGCAGCCAGGTGAGCCAGGTACCCACAGAAACCTGAGCTACTTACTTTACTCAGAGCCCAGAGGAAGGCCACACATGTATGTGAAGAAAGCAGAAGAGGAGGGGGAAGAGCTGGAGGGAAGGAAAAAAGAGGAGGAGGAGAAGTAGCAGGAGAAGGAAGACCAGAAAGAAAAGGAGGACAAAGAGGAGGAAGAAAGAGAGGAGGAAGAAGGGAAGAAGTCAGAGAAAAACTTCTGTATCTCTACATTACCAAGCACCTTGCAAACATACTTCATTTATTAATCTCTCTGGGTGTCCTCTGTCTGTCTGTCTGTCTGTCTGTCTGTCTGTCTGTCTCTCTCTTTCTTATTTTTTGCTAGTCCTGGCACTTGAAATCAGGGTCTCAGTGATGTCCTTGAGATATTTTTGCTCAAGGCTAGTGCTCTGTTACTTGAACCACAGCATTGCTTCTGGCCTTTTCTGGGTAGTTTATTGGTGATAACAGTCTTATAGACTTTCCTGCTTTAGCTGGCTTCGAATTGCAGTCCTCAGACTTCAACCTCCTGAGTAGCAAGGGTTACAGGCACTGAACCACCAGCATCCAGCTCTATTCATTTTAATAGTCACAGTGACTTCCATCACTAGATGAGGTTAGCCACTCTCTTCATGCTATCTAGAGCTGACAAAGGGGTAAGAAGAGCTTAGGCTGCTGTCCCAGGCAACATAGTAAATGGAGAAGCTGAATCCTAGGATCTGGCCTGCCTCACTGTCAACTCTTGATCTTTCAGTTCACTGTACTGCCTCTTGAAGAAATAGATAACCACAGGATGCATTTAGCACACAGCACACTGACGAGGTGCAGGCCTTCTGCTCCTGATTCTTGGAATGAGTATTCTTAGAAGGAATTAAAACAGAAACTATTTCTTTAGTCATGCAGAAAGCATCTTCAAGATCAAAAACTATTGCTGGAGCCAGTGGTTCATGCCTGTACTCCTGGCTACTCATGAGGCTGAGATCTGAGGATGGTAGTTCAAAGCCAGCCCAGGCCAACAAACCTGAGACTTTTATTTCTAAGTAATCAGGAAAAACCTGGAAGTGGGGGTGTGGCTCAAGTAGTAGAGTACCAACCTTGAGCAGAAAAGCTCAGTGCCCAAGTCCTGAGTTCAAGCCCTAGAATCAGCAAAAATAAAACAAACAAACAAAAATGACCCCCCCCCCAAAAAAAAGAAAAAAAAACCCAAAAACAACAACAGAAACAAGGCATTGACCAGAGCAGGCTATGTTTTGCACTTATACTTGGCTATGTTATCAGTTCTTGGGAAACTGGCTTTCTAGATGCAAATGCAAGAGGAAAAACGCAGGTAACTTCAGTGTCACCAAAAAAGGTTGCATCTGTTACTCTCTGTGAGTATCCTCTGTCTGTGTTTAGCTGTGGGGCATGCAGACTTTCCCTAGGATTGATTTGCATCACTGAGAGAGAGCTGCTTGCTGATGGCTGGGTTATGTTGGGTGTTCTGGTAGCAGAAGCTGGCTTGGCTCAGTGTAGATGCAGTGGAAAATTTCTAAAGCAATATTAAGAGCAAAGGATGTTTATGGTTGGTCGTGGCTAAGGGATAGTACACAAGCCTTGGCTCCAAGCTCCAATAATAACACACACATACACACACACACACACACACACACACACACACACACACACCACTTACTGATTAGGGTTGATTAGGAATCATAATAGTCAATCCACTTGGAGGATGGAGCTAAGGTAGGCTGGGGAAGAAGCATATTTGACTCCAAGTTCCACTGGGATGTAGGATGGGGTGTTTAATAGTCAATATACACCTGTGAAAAGGGAAGTAGTTAAACTGAGGGGATGATGAAGTTGGGAGAATTGAGGGAGAAAAATAAGTGACATTGATCAAGAAGTATTATCCTCACAAACTGATGTGTTGAACTGAAAACTCTCTGTACAACTAGTTAAGGATAATAATAAAAAGAAAATTCACCTGTGAAACTATCGAGGCCTGCTACTTTCCTTCTTGTAATATTTTAAATGATGGACTCAATTCCTTTAGTAAAGATAGAGCTACACATGATGCCTATTTCTCTTATGCAAGGTTGTGTCTTTCAAGAAATCTTTTCATCCTATCCACATCACAATAATGGTAGCACAAGGTGTCATTGGTCTTATTCCTGCAACTTCATATAAAGTTCCAAGCCTTAATGCAAATATTTATTTATTTATTTTGCCAGTCCTGGGGCTTGGACTCAGGGCCTGAGCACTGTCCCTGGCTTCTCTTTGCTCAAGGCTAGCACTTTGCCACTTGAGCCACAGCCCCATTTCTGGCCTTTTCTGTATATGTGGTGCTGAGGAATGGAACCCAGGGCTTCATGTATATAAGGCAAGCACTCTTGCCACGAGGCCGTATTCCCAGCCCTGCAAGTATTTTTTAAAGTCTCTGTGCTGTCAGTCAGTTTCTGGATGTTGAACTAATTGAAGTCAAGGCTGTAGTGCAGGCTTTATGTGAGTGGCACTCCATCTTTACCAGTTGGTACACTTATTTACATCAGCAGAGCCATGTGACACAGGAGCAGAAGAGGTGGTACTACAGCTAGCTAAGTTCCTGAGGCTCAGGCATTGGCTGGGTGAAGATTAAAGTCAGCAGTGCTGTGCAGCCTTTAAATGGCAGTGCTAACAACCTGATCTCAGCCAATGCAGCACAGTATCACTTTTCTACGGATGTTCAGTTCAGCTTTCAAGTTCAGGTAGAAGGATGTTTCTTAATATATCACGTGCGGGCACGTGTGTGTGTGTATGTGTGTGTGTGTGTGTGTGTGTCTGTGTGCGCACATGCTAGTACTAGGGCTTGAATTCAGGGCTATTTCTTATACTTTTTTTTGGCTCACAGCTGGTGCTCTACTACTCTAGTCATACCTCCACTCCCTGCAGTTTTCTGGTTAATTGAAGATAGGAGTGCCATGGATTTTTCTTTTCTGGGCTGACTTTGAACAGAGATCCTCAGATCTCAGTCTCCTGAGTAGCTAGGATTATAGGCATGAGCCACTGATGCCTAGCAATGGGATACTTCTTTGAACAAGCCTTTTAGCAAACACAGGGCAGGAAGTTATTTGTGCTTTGTCCTGCAAGACAGCTGAATTCTGAAATGGCCAAGGACAGTAAGGGTCTATCTCAAGGCTGGGAAGGCTTTGCCCAGCAAACTTGCTGGTTTTCCAAGAGGTCTATAAGTATCCACAAGCCTAAAACATGGTTTTGCCCAGGATATAATTCTGCAGAGTGGTAATGGATTGGATTCTTATGATGGTCTTGTGATTCAACACTACTGGGTTCTTTAACAAAGGAGCTGGCCCCCAGGTTCAGCACAGAAGAAATCACCCATCTCTGAAAGAATCTTGAACCTGTCTGAACTTCATCTGAGCAGGACATCTGTGCTGCAGATCATCTGTGCTGATCACAGGACAGTAAGAACTTTGGAGAGGGGTGGAAATAAAGACCAAGTTCTGAATCATTATTGTGGTTTTGGGGTCAAGTTTGTCTTGCTCCTGTCATCCTGAGTGAGGACAGCCTATCTGCATGGTTGACTGCAGGTGATCTCGTTTGCATTAGCTTTTCTGGTGGAATTTCCTGGCCCAGAACTAAGCTTTCTGATCAAGTCCCCAGGTTGGTTCCTGGATTGATGTTAATGAGCCCACCTACCACATTCTCAAGTCACCTTTGTCAGTAATAAATATGATGTTTCACCCTCTCTCCAAATACTGATTCCTCCAACTTGTTTCTGGGATGGTGCAGAATTCTTTCTCAATGGGAAATGGGCTTGATGTTTGCTGACATCTGACACTTCAAGTGCCAGTTTCTAGGTATTCATTTCATTAAACTCTAAGTTAATTGTTCATAGGAGTTAACATTATTGACATTTTCCCTTGCATATACCATACATTATACACATATATATGTATACATGTACATTTATAAATTAGTTTGCTCCTAATGCCAATCACCTCGACCCCAACCAAGACTAATTGCCCTGCAATTTTGCTAGCTTCCTTTCACCATTGCAACTACAGAAAGTTGCTCAATGCAGTCACCTGAAAGGTACCAATAAATGCACATGGTTCCCTACTTGTTTATGGTTTGACTTACTTTTCTTTGATTTCAGGATGGTAGCCTACTGTCTTGTGTAAGTGCTGATACTGGTGTTTGAACTCAGGGCCAAGGTGCTGTCATTTCACTTTTTGCTGAAGGCTATAGATCCATCGCTGAGGACACAGCTCCACTTTGGCTTTTTGATGGTTAATTGGAGATAAAAACTTCACAGATTTTATTGACAGATTGACTTTGAACTGTGATCCTAGATCTCAGCCTCCTGAGTAGCTAGGATTACAGGTATGAGCCACTGGCACTCACTAGAAAGAATACCTTGAATTGTATATTTTCATCAACCCATGGACCAGCCATCTGCTATATGATCATCTCTGGTGAGGTTGAGCAGCATGGTCATGAGGGAGAATGGCCAACGCCCTCCCTTGTACTGTGTTGTGATGATATTTTCAAGTTGCCAGAACCTAAGTTTGATATAAATTAAGAAGCATCTGTCCTTGTTGAAAAAGTATTTTTTTCTGCAAGGAAGAGTTAGACCTATGGAAAAATTCAGTCATTTGAAGTGCTCCAGGAAGGGCTGACAAGATGATAGGCTTCAGCCATTCTTGCTCTTTTGTGACTAGACATTTCTGAGCTACTTCCTTCCTGGTGTATATATCCTAGAGAAGACTCCCAGAAAGCTGTGCCACAACATGGTCTAATTTTTCAACTCTTCATCTTCTAAAGCTAAAGAAACCAATTTATGTATGCCTTCATTATCTGGTCTAGTTACTTATTTGTTAGATACTGCTAGGTATCAGGAGCTCTGGGTATATGAAAAGGAAAATAAACACATAACCTTTGCACCACAAGTACACTGAGAAACAGGCAGACATTAAGCCTAGTGAGGTGGAGAAACACCGGCAATGGGCATCTGACTGAAGGCTTGATTCTCTGAAACAGAGCACATGAGAGAATGATTGGCAAGATGAGTGGGAGAAGGAATTTAGGGCAAAAGGACAGTATTTACATCCAAGGTCTGTGCAACTCAAGAGAAAATGTCACTTCAAATCATTTGGTCCTTCTATCAGAAAGAATGACATTGCCCTATTTGTAAGGAAATAGAACTTGGAAAAAATTATACTAAGTGAAGTGATCCAGACCCAAAGAAACATGGACTCATGGTCTCCCTCACAGGGAATAATTAGCACAGGTTTAGGCTAGTCACAGCAGAGGATCACAAGAGCCTAATAGCTATGCCCCTATGAATGCATAAGATGATGCTAAGTGAAATGAACTCCATGTTGTGGAAATGAGTGTTATATCACTGTTATAATTACTTTCAACATGCCATGTCAAACCATAGCTTCTTTTGTTGATGATCCTCTTGTATCCCTTCCTGTGGTTGTACTTGTGCTATCACTATATCTTATCTGAATATGGCAGATACTGTATATACTGGTATTACAACTAGGGAAGTGAAAGGGAATATCTCAGGTGGGCAGGGGCCCCCAGCGGCAGTGCCTGTTCTGATAGGCGTACTCCGCACAGGTGGGCGGGCCACCCCTCAACAGCAACACCTGCTCCTACAGGAGCAATCCACACAGGTTGGCAAGCCACCTTTTCAAAGGCAATTCTCAATCTGAGAGGTGAGCTCCTCTGACTATGGTACCCATTGGGAAAAAGAATCAAAGAAGAGAAAAGTCTCCATGCCACGCTGAATCAGCGACCTGCAAACCCCCATCAGGGGCACGCTAGGGTCAGCACAAAACAGCGGCAGGACACAGTCCTGCAGAGAAAGACACAGAACCTACCCACCCCTAAGTGCAATGAGGGTAACTACCCTGGCAACAACCAAGACAGTCACGCTCACCCATTGGGCAGTAAGATTCAACAGCCAAACTCAAACCCAGAGCCCAGACACAAACAAGTCTCCACTGACGGACCAGCAGGAACCAGCACAAAGCCAAGCCAAGGGCATCACCTACAGATCTTTGTAGGGGATGGTTATGCCTTTAAGACGTGGGGCAGCTGGCTGCTAGCCGGTAGCCCCACCTCCTTCCAGGTCTGAAACCGGAAGAGAAGCCAAACAAGCCCCCGCCTCTCGGTGGAGAGCACATGTGTCAGGATGGCGCTGGCTAACCCAGGAGGCCGAGCCAAGAGGTCTCTGCCTCTGCAGGAAGTTCCGTGACATCACCATGATGGACAGTTCATTAGCCAATCGCTAGTGCCTAGCTAGGCACTCCAAGTCCCTCCCCTTCCCATCGTCACTATTGGTATAAGTGTATTTGCCCTTCCCCTTATTAAACAGAAATCCAAGAAGCTTTCCCCGAAGATGCCCACGTGTCTCACGCCTTTGTTCTTAGTGAGTCAAAGGGGAGGAAGGGCATCTTTGCGTTCACACACAGGTTCGAGGCTTTCATGTAACCCTCGCTCCAGCCTTGCTGCCTGCAGGTCGAGCAGCTCGTGCTTGAGGGAGAAAGGGGTTGCACAGGAGATAGAGACAATCTGACAGATCTCCAGATGCGCAAATCACAAAGAAATATTACAAATTTTATGAAAGGTCAAGCCAACTCGCCAGCTCCAAAAAGTAGTATGACTGAAGAGAGATGGAGAATAAAAAACAACTGAGGCTATGATAGCAGAAATGATGGAAAGCCTCAGGAATGAATTCAGAAAACAATTCCAGGAGCTTAGAATGGAAGTCTCGAAGGACCTTCAGGAAGTCAAGAAAGAAATGGAAGCAAAAATGGATACAGTGCAATCCTCCGTTAACGAAGACCTTAACATCCTGAGAAGTGAAATGCATGAAAAAAACAGATTTAAAATACAACTCTTTAAAGGAAGAAATTTCCACGATCAGAGCTGATCTGGCAACCATAAATAGCTCCCTGACATCCATAAACTCCACACTTAAATTCACAGCACAAAGAGTTGACCATATTAAATCCCGAATCTCTCTCTTGGACGACGATGCAGCCGATAAGGACCAGAAAATTATCACACTCCAAGAAATGGTAAAACTCTAGGGCAGACTAATCCAGGAGCTAAAGAACAAAGACAAGAGATACAATCTGCGCATAATTGGACTAGAAGTAGCTGAATACCAGAGCAGAGATCTTCAACATATTTTCAATAAAGTTATTGCAGAAAACTTCCCCAATCTCACAAGGGACCTCACCTAGGTAACCGAAGCCTATAGGACGCCTGGCTGACCAGACCCTAGAAAATCCTCACCCAGGCACATAATAATCAAGACTTCAGATCTCCAGAATAAAGAGCAAATTTTGAATTCAGCCAAAGCGAAGAAAGAGATTTATTACAATGGGAAAAGGATCTGAATAACAGCAGACCTCTCCACACAAACCTACCACTAACAAAGAGAGTGGAAGAACACAATCCAAGTCCTACAGGCCAACAATTGCCAACCCAGAATTAGATATCCAGCAAAACTAGAATTCATATTCGAGGTAAAAACCAGATCTTCCCATAGCAAAGAGGATCTAAAGGAGTATGAGAATATAAAAACAGTCTTACAGCAAATTCTAAGAGGGGAACTCCACCCAACAGAAATCGTACAGGACTCACAGAGAGAAACAGAAAGAATCCACAATAGCTGGAACCCAACAGAAAGAGCAGCTCATCAAAGACAAGAAAAAAAAAAAGAGAGGAAAAACAGCCTAACAGGAAAATGACAGGGGAAAAAAATACTCTTATCCTTGATCTCTTTGAATATAAATGGTATAAACTCTCCAATAAAGAGGAACAGACTGACAGAGAGGATCCATAAACAAAAAGTTGCTATCTGTTGTCTTCAAGAGACCCATCTTACAGCAACGGATAAAAACAGGCTCCGAATGAAAGCATGGAGCAAGATCTTCCAAGCAAACGCACCTAAAATGGCAGGAGTAGCCATCCTGATCTCAGACAAGCTGGACTTCTCATTAAAATAAACTCAAAAAGACAAAGAAGGACACTACATTCTAATACAAGGAAAAACCCAGAATCAAGACATCACGTTGATAAATTTATACTCACCGAACAAAAGAGGGCTTACATATATCAAGCAAATTCTCACAGAACAGAACAAGATAGACCCAAACACAATCATAGTGGGTGACTTTAATACCCCACTCTCTCCAAGAGACAGATCCAACGCCCAGAGGATTAGCCAGGGAGCCGAGGACCTAAGTAACAAGATATCCCAAATGGATCCGATAGATCTGTACAAAGTCTTTCACCCTACAGAGACCCAATACACCTTCTTCTCAGCATCCCATGGATCATACTCCAAAATAGACCATGTCATAGCCCACACAAAGAACCTCAGAAAATACAAAAGTATTGACATCATCCCATGTATTATATCTGACCACAGTGGAATAAAGGTAACCTTCAATAACAAAGGATACCACAGTGGGCTGGGGATATGGCCTAGTGGCAAGAGTGCCTGCCTCGGATACACGAGGCCCTAGGTTCGATTCCCCAGCACCACATATACAGAAAACGGCCAGAAGCGGTGCTGTGGCTCAAGTGGCAGAGTGCTAGCCTTGAGCGGGAAGAAGCCAGGGACAGTGCTCAGGCCCTGAGTCCAAGGCCCAGGACTGGCAAAAAAAAAAAAAAAAAAAAAAAAAAAAAAAAAAAAAAAAAAACAAAGGATACCACAGAGGCTGCACATACATTTGTAGGCTAAACCCCTCACTGTTATCTAACACTTGGGCCACAGACCAAATTAAGGATGAAATTAACGAATTCATAAGCCACAACGACAATGAAAGTACATCACAAAGAAACCTATGGGATACAGCTAAGGCAGTACTGAGGGGCAAGATCATTGCCCTCAGCACTCACATTAAAAGAATGGAAGCAGAACAGGTGAATAACCTCATGAAGAAACTAAAACAACTGGAGAAACAAGAAATAATTGAATCTAAAATGACTAGGAGAGAGATCACAAAGATTAAAGAAGAGATAAATCCGATTGAAAATAGAAAGACCATTCAACAAATAAACAAGACTGAAAGCTGGTTCTTTGAGAAAATAAATAAAATTGACAGACCCCTCTCAAGACTTACAAAAAAAAGAAGAGAAGAGACTCATATCCGTAAGATCAGGGACTCCACTGGAAAAATTACAACAAATACACATGATATTCAAACAATCATAAGGAACTATTTCCAGAACCTCTACTCACTAAAAAACAATAATTTCACAGAAATGGATCAATTCTTAGAGAAGTATAAACTGCCCAAACTGAATCAAGAAGAAATAAATCAACTAAATAAACCAATAACTTACAGAGAGATACAGGGGGTAATCAAGAGCCTCCCAACAAAGAAAAGTCCAGGCCCAGATGGATTCACCAACAAATTCTATAAAACCTTGAGTGAGGAGCTAATACCAATACTCCTCAAACTCTTCCATGAAATAGAAACAGGAAGAAATCCCAAAGTCATTCTATGAAGCTAATATTATACTCATCCCCAAACCAGGCAAAGACCCAACAAAAAAAGAGAACTACAGACCAATATTACTAATGAACACAGACACAAAGCTCCTCAATAAAATATTAGCTAACAGGATCCAGAAAGTGATCAAGAAAATTATACACCGTGACCAAGTAGGCTTCATCCCACAAACACAAGAATGGTTCAACATCTGTAAATCAATCAATGTAATTCATCATATCAACAGAACTAAAATCAAGAATCACATTGTTATCTCAGTCGATGCCCTAAAAGCCTTTGACAAAATACAACATCCATACTTATTAATAGCTCTGGAGGGCTGGGGATATGGCCTAGTGTCAAGAGTGCTTGCCTTGTATACATGAGGCCCTGGGTTCGATTCCCCATCACCACATATACACAAAACGGCCAGAAGTGGCGCTGTGGCTCAAGTGGCAGAGTGCTAGCCTTGAGCAAAAAGGAAGCCAGGGACAGTGCTCAAGCCCTGAGTTCAAGGCCCAGGACTGGCCAAAAAAAAAAAAGGAAAAACTCTGGAGAGAACAGGAATAGATGGAACATTCCTCAAAACAATAAAAGCCATATACAACAGACCAACTGCTAATATCGTATTAAATGGGGAGAAACTAAGACCATTCCCCCTAAACTCAGGAACAAGATAAGGATGCCCACTCTCCCCACTTCTTTTCATCATAGTGCTGGAATCCATAGCCATAGCAATAAGGCAAGAGGAGGACATCAAAGGGATCCACATTGGCAAGGAAGAAATCAAGTTATCCCCATTCGCAGATGACATGATCTTATATCCGAAGGACCCAAAAAACTCAATCTCCAAACTCCTACACCTAATAAGCCATTTTGGCAAAGTAGCAGGATACAAAATCAATCCACAAAAGTCAGTAGCTTTTCTGTACACTAGCAATGTACAAGCAGAAAAGGAAATTATGGAAATAATACCATTTACAGTAGCTAAAAAACGAATAAATTACCTAGGGATCAACTTAACTGAAGACGTGAAGGACCTATTTAATGAGAACTACAAAAATCTAAAAAGGGAAATCAAAGAAGACACAAGGAAATGGAAAGACCTCCCATGCTCATGGGTAGGCAGAATCAATATACTGAAAATGGTCATATTGCCCAAATTCACAAATTCAATCCAATCCCCATCAAAATCCCAGCTACATTCTTCACTGAAATAGAGAATGCAACCCATAAATTCATATGGAACAGCAAAAGACCTATAATAGCAAAAGCAATTCTAGGCAAAAAAAAAGCAGCACAGGAGGTATCACAATACCAGACTTCAAGCTCTACTATAGAGCCATCATAACAAAAACAGCTTGGTATTGGTATGAAAACAGACCTGAAGACCAATGGAATAGAATTGAAGACCCAAAAATAAAACCGCACTCTTACAGTTAACTGATATTCGACAAAGGAGCTAAAGACATACAATTGAAAAAACATAGCCTCTTCAACTACTGGTGCTGGGAAAACTGGGCAGCCATATGCAGAAAACTCAAAGTAGACCCTAGCCTATCACCATGCGCCAAGATCAACTCAAAATGGATCAAAGACCTCAACATCAGACCTGAATCCTTGAAACTACTGAAGGACAGAGTAGGAAAGATGCTAGAACTTATAGGCACAGGAAGGAACTTCCTGAATAGAGTCCCAGGGGCACAACAGATAGGGGAGAGACTTGACAAATGGGACTACTACAAAATAAAAAGTTTCTGCACAGCTAAGGACATAGCCACCAAACTAGAAAGACAACCAACCATATTGGAAAGGATCTTTACCAGCACAGCAACAGACAAAGGCCTAATATCTGTCATCTACACAGAACTCAAAAAACTAAGCCCCTCCAAGCCCAATAAACCAATTAGGAAATGGGCAAAGGAGCTAAAGAGAGACTTCACAAGAGAAGAGATAAAAATGGCAAAGAAACATATGAGGAAATGTTCAACATCCCTGGCAGTAAAGTAAATGCAAATAAAAACAACCCTGAGATACCACCTTACTCCATTTAGAGTGGCCTATACTCTGAACTCAGGCAACAACAAATGCTGGAGGGGGTGCAGGGAAAGAGGAACTCTCCTCCATTGTTGGTGGGAGTGCAAATTAGTACAACCACTTTGGAGAACAGTATGGAGGTTCCTCAAAAAGCCCAACATAGACCTACCCTATGACCCAGCCATTCCACTCCTAGGCATCTATCCTGAACAACAGGTCCCAATATATCAAAAAGACATTTGCACTTCCATGTTTATCACTGCACAATTCACAATAGCCAAAATATGGAAATAACCCAGATGCCCCTCCACAGATGAATGGATCCAAAAAATATGATACCTTAACACAATGGAATACTGCATAGTGATTAGAAATGGTGAAATATTGGTACCAAAAAATATGGTACCTATACACAATGGAATACTACATAGCGATTAGAAATGGTGAAATATTGGTATTCGCAGGGAAATGGTCAGAACTTGAACAAATAATGTTGAGTGAGGCAAGCCTAGAACACAGAAAACAAAGGGGCATGATCTCCTTGATATATGACTGTTAAGGTGGGTGGAGGGCGAGACAGTAGAGACCAGGTTTGCGAAACCAAAAACCTCTTGTCAAATGGTATTTCCCACAGGTTTGGGTCAGCGACCCTACACTATGTAACTAAAACCAAACAACTACTTAACATATAAAGGTCAAAAATTGATCTCTCAGTGTATCACAATAGCTCAAAAGCTATGTATGTACATTCATATAAGACAAGGATAAGCAAACCCTATTGTCGACATTACATTTAAAGCCCTAGGCGAATTTCCTTTGGCGTAGGCCACGTGGCTACTGTATATGTTTTTGGTACACTGTGTATTGTATATATGTCTACCTGACCTAGGGAAGGGAAAGAAAAACAGGGTATAAGATATCACAAGAAATGTACACACTGCCCTACTATGTAACTGTACCCCTTTTGCACAACACCTTGTTAAAAAAATTGTTTAATTAATAAATAAATTACAAAAAGAAAAAAAAGAAAGGGAATATCAAAATCGAGAGACAAAGGATAAAAAGACAAATGACTTCAAAAACAATACTTGTAAAATCATTTGGTGTAAACCAACTGAACAACTCATGAGGGGAGAGGGGAAGGGGTAGGGAGTAGGGGGGAATGAGGGAGGAGGTAACAAACAGTACAAGAAATGTACCCAAGGCCTAATGTATGAAACTGTAACCTCTCTGTACATCAATTTGACAATAAAATAAAAATTAAAAAAAAATGTTTGGTCTTGCAGCAGTGTGCCCTAAAAATAATTTGAAGTCAGAGGATTAGTCAGAGGAGCAGTGTGCCCATGGCTCATGCCTGTAATCCTAATGTCTTAAAAGGCTGAGATCTGAGTATCATAGTTCAAAACCAGCCTAAGCAGGAAATCAATGAGACTCTTATCTCTAATTAAGCATAAAAAACCTGGAAGTGAAGTTGTGACTCAATTGGTAGAACACTAGCTTTCAGCAAAAGAGCCAAGTAATAGTGTATAGGCCCTGAGTTCAAGCCCCAGTACCAGTATACACACACTCTCTCTCTCTCTCTCTCTCTCTCAGAGAATGCCAGAGTGAGGAATTGTGATCCATTCTTCAAGAAATAGGGAGCTTTGTTTTGGAAGCAGAGAACAACCAAAAGACCAGGACTATTGCTTTGTGATAGTGTGTGGGCTGGCCCCTCTGGCTGCTCTCTGCATGAGGCAGCTCATAGCTTTTCTTCATTGTTATCATTTTGCTCTGACCTCTGTTTTGGTTTGTGGAATTATGTTGGGCAGACCACAGGGAACAGAAGCTAAGTTGTGCCTTCTCTCTGAACAGACAAAGCTTCAGGGCAACAAATAATAGCTTTGTCATCACTACCCCATCAAATTATTCACTCTACTATAAACAACTGAAGTCATCATGTGTAATATTTGTTGATGGAAGCAACAGGCACATCTCAGAACCTATCTGAGCAATATGCCTGGATTCTGATAGGGTACAATTAGTGTGATGTGGTTGGAGGGGGTCAGCAGGGGATGGAGGGGATACGTGATCAGCCTACCTCTAAGCCAGGAAGAGCAACCACAGTCCTATGTACTGCCCTGCCCTGTGCTTACCCAAGGACAACCTCAATCTCTGAACTCTACAATAACCATCATGACTTTTGAATAGGCCACTGATGATTGCCTGGATGCATCATACAAAATAAAACCCATGCTTCATCCATGGAACATTCATGCACTGAGCTTTCTATGTGCGATATCACTGGGGATGCATTTTGTCTACATTGCCTTTAACTACTGGGCTGGTGAAATTCTTTCTGAGGGTTTTCTTGGAGAGAGGGCTCACCTAGGGAAGAGTACATGATTTCAGCCATATCTAGAATGCACTAGTCACCTCCACCAATATGGCCAGGGTCTTTGTCTTCCTTTAGCACCAGCCAAGACACTGCCAGGCATGTTTAGATCATACTGTATAGAAGGGCCTCTGACAGGTGAAGAATGAGGATACAAATATTCAGACTCCAAACAGATTTACATTCAGTTCTCTGGTATCTTCTTTTCCTTCTCCCTGTCAACCATCCAAGTGGAATAAAAGAATGAAATGACCTCTTGTTATTGAAAACCATGGTGTTTTGAGAAAAGGAGAGAAGGTTAGCACTCCCTTTGACAAGGATAGAAGAGGCCTAAGGTATTGCCACCTACTTAGTAGCATCTAAACCCTCATTTGTTTTTTTTTTTATTTTTTAAAATCAACTCTACGATAACAATAAAAAGAAAGAAAGAAAACCATAGCGCTGGGAATATGGCCTAGTGGCAAGAGAGCTTGCCTCATATACATGAAGCCCTGTGTTTGATTCCCCAGCACCACATACATAGAAAAAGGCCAGAAGTGGCACTGTGGCTCTAGTGGTAGAGTGCTAGCCTTGAGCAAAAGGAAGCCAGGGACAGCGCTCAGGCCCTGAGTTCAGTGCCCAGGACAGGCAGAAAGAAAGAAAGAAAGAAAGAAAGAAAGAAAGAAAGAAAGAAAGAAAGAAAGAAAGAAAGAAAGAAAGAAAGAGAAAGAAAGAAAGAAAGAAAGGAAGAAAGAAAGAAAGAAAGAAAGAAAGAAAGAAAACCATGGAGATGGAGCTCAAACTAAAACCAACATGGTACCTGAGTGCAGTGACTTCTTTTTGGTGCCAGCCCCATCCTTATTTGGGAGTGTCTGTGAATGAGCTCATCTTATACTGAAACTGACTCTGTCTTCACTCATTATTCTGATTAAGCCCAGTTTAATCAGAAGGCTTCTCTTATTTTTGAGAATGTGCCTTGGTTTCAACATTCTGTTGGATCTGAACCATTTCATATGAAGTTAGCCTAGCAATCATTCTCCTAAGGTCTGGAGTAACAGTGAAAGCTTGTTTGTTCATATCAGGGGAACCAGAACTGAAAGAATGAAAACAACTTGACTGAGGTCAAATGTCCAATCAGAGGCCAGCACAAAACTCAGCTGGTCCTTTCAGACTACTCTTCCCCATGGCTTTCATTCTCTTCTTCATGGATCTTCTGTGTTATGATGAGATCCATCTTGGAATTCCACAGTTACAGTGACAGCCAACTATCCCTAATTATGGAATTGCTTCTACATCTTCATGTGTAAAGTCAGCTGGGAGGCTTCACACCTGCTTGTGGCATTTTCTGGGAAAGTGAATCTTCTTGAATTTAAATCTGTCCTGGAAACAGGAAAGGGATGGCTTGTTCTGTGAAAGTATTTTGAAGGACGGGTATGAGATGTGTTGGTCCTCCATCCTACAGATGCAATCTATAGAATTCTATATGGGAACTATTAGCAAAAACCCTACTTGGATGTTTGAAGCAGGAAGATGGAGTTGCTGGATCTCAGTCCTTTCACTTTGACCCATTCAGATGTCCTGCATCCATGTGGGCCATTTCAGCCAAACCACTCTTCCTCTAAATGTTTGCAAGAAACCTATGAACAATCAAAATCAATGCTGTGCATGAGGGGATATCATGATGAAGAAATAAGCAGAGCTGGTCTCTGCTCTCATGGGATGCATGTTGCATTTATCTATTGAGCATGCCCAGTATACCTGGGTGTCTTATAGGCATCTGTTCTGTAAAGAAAAATCAGTGTGTCCAAATCTGGATCGCTGTGCAAAGCCTCTAAAGCCCAAGGGACATATGTATTGGAAAGACAAAATAAGTGTGATATAAGTAGGACCCAGGGCTTGAATAGACACAGGAATGGAGAGAAAGATTCCAACTTGTATACTTTGATGTTAACTTTGCATTTGATGGTTCCAACTTGCAATTATGCCACTAAGAAGCTACCATGGACAGGAGAATGAGTGTTTAACAATGAGCTCACAAAGGAATGGAGAGCTAGGTTGCAGGCTGCATGATGTTTATGTTGAGAGGGAAAGAAAGATTCTAAGAAAATTACTGACATCTCACTTGAAGGAGACAAAGCAATGACGAGCAGTTCCTCAGCACCAAGAACAGGGTGGTGCAAGGAAGTGTAGAATGGACATTAAGAGGAATACATGGGGTTAGAAGGCAACAAAGCACCTAGGATCTGAGGTGAAGGACAAGGAGGTAGAGGGGGATCCAGGCAGTTGGAGAAAGAAATAGGGAAACTGAGTTTTCAGGACATAGCTAATATAAGAGGAAAGGGAGAACAAGGGCTTGAGGGTTTACGGTCTGAGATTATTTGCTTCTTCTTAGGACAAGGGAGAGGAGAAGAAAGGAGAGAAGATGGCTCTTAAACCAGGCCACCTCTTTCCTATCGTGAGCTTTGTAGAGCAATTACAGGCATATTTGTGGCACAGATAGGAGAATATATCCAGTGATGTGGTACCAACAGAAACAAGGAGTTTGCTCTGACCAAGTTGTCCTCAGAACTGAAGTGGTTCAAGCCAGCCTTTGCACATGAGAGTACAGCATGTTTCTGTGCTGCTAGTGGCCTGGGTCGTTGATCACAAGGGCTATGTTTGTGCTAGCTTAGAGGCACTTAAGATACTTGTGCCTTTTTCCCCTTATGCTGGAATAAAGGAAGATTCTAGTAGTCACTCAGGATTCTCATTTGAGCTTACAGATCATTTTCTGATTGCTGGCAAGCTACCATGTATGGGGACATTTTCTAAAATGAGTGTCCTGAAATGACATAAAAATCTAGTGTAAATAAATCTTATCCTCATGCTGCACTGTGAGCTCACTGGATCCAGTTATTTCAACACCTCCTCTATGTCACTGGGCCAACAGGGACATATAGAGTTCCTTCCTCATCTCTAGAGCTGTTGTTTGTGGATGGACATTCAGAATTTACCATTTTTTTAGGAATCACTGATGAATGGAAACTAAGAAATCCTAGTGGGAAGCAATTGCCCTGTGGGTTTTTCTCTGGACAGCATGTTCTCCTCTATGAACTTGGTTCCAGAAAGAGGCATTAGGTCAAGGTGCTCTCTCCCATGAGGGCTTCCTAACCAGGCTCTACTAGGCTGGAGATACTGAATCTTACCACTGGTTGTTTTAACTTTAAATTTGTCTATTGTTCTTTTGCTCTAATGACAGTTTGATTAGAGGAAAGTCTTGTGTCCCCAAAAGAAGGTGTTGTGGTCTCTAGGGAACTGTGACTAAAAAAACAGTTGAGGCTAGGCTATTCCTTAGGCAGGCTGAGCAGACCCATCAGAGACAAGCTAACAGCTTTGGGGGTAGGTGTTTTATGTAGAGACAACCTAACAATTCTGGGGGTAGGTGGTGTGTGTGTGTGTGTGTGTGTGTGTGTGTGTGTGTGTGTGTGTGTGTGTGCCAGTCCTTAAACTCAAGGCTTGGATGCTATCATTGAGCATTTTTTAACAGCTTCAGCTTCAGCTACATTTCTAGCTTTTTGGTGGTAAATTGGAGATAAGAGTCTCCTGGACTTTCCTGATTGGGCTGGCTTAGAACTATAATCCTCAGATCTCAGCCTCCTGAGTAGCTAGGATTACAGGCATGAGGCACCAGTGCCTAGCTAGGGATCAGGTTTATAGGCCCTAAATCTTGACCTTAAATGACATAGTAATGTCGCTTTGAATCTAGTGAGTATCTTTGAGTCTGGAGAAATTTACTCCTATGGGACCTCATGGAACTACAACATTAGTGGGTAGCCTGTATTAGCATCACTTTTTATAGTCATCTGCCTCTCTTCTCCCCTCCAAATACCCCTAAATTCTTCTATAGTTGGGACACAGGATTTTCCTCTAATCAGTCACTGGATAATCTTTAAGGGGCCCATTATACAGATTGGCATCCAGATGGAGGGGATTTGTTGACATAAATATGGAATATGTATGATCCCACCAAGGAAGAAGCCATATTCTTTATGAATTGGTAGCTGCCTGATACAATAAACAATACACTGTAGGAGACAAAAAAAAAAAACCTATGGAGGTTTGGGAAATATGTGTGTTTACAGGGAGTCCAGTCACACATGATCCCATTGTCAAAGTTAGCCTCTAAGCTAAAGAACAGTCGCAGCCCATACAGCCTTCTGGATTGAGCCTTTGCTTCCTCCCTGATTCTTTGTGAAGAAGGTCAAGGACACCAGAGACACGATGTGACCACTTGGGTGTGTTTGGCTTTGTCAGTCCAGGTGCTTGGAGAGGTTCTCTGATGAGTACCACTTGTGTATATAAACTCCATAGCTGGGAAACAAAGGATGGCTCAGAAATCAAGTGCCAAAACTGGGAGCAGCTGAGAGCCCACTCCAGAGGGACTAACCACAGTAGATGATGGAAAGCCAGGAAGAGGAAGTGCTAAGAAAATGGAGGGTTGAGAAGCCCAGAACCATAGGAAGCAGGGTGGAAATGGAATGGAGCCCAGCTCTTTGAGTTTCCATCTGATCTCATGTTTCTATGGTGCTGCATCACTTCCCAGGTACTCACATCCGATCATTCTCCATCAGCAAAATAACCAATTCCAGCCAACAGGAGTGCCTGGGTAGCTACCATACTCCTAGCCCAGTTTGTCTGCTTCTTCCTTCTACATATCTTTAGACTGACCAAGGGTACTATAAAATGCTTTTATTCCATGCTGGGGAGGAAACAGAGCATGGGACAAATCCCTAGGATGTCCAGCTGAACGAAGTGTTCTGTTTTGGTAATGCTTGCTTCTTGGCACAGTGGAGTGGCCCAATGCTATGGCGCCAGCTGTCCTATTGGCCACCACATGCCTGAGGCAATGTGCACACTGGGAATACAGAGTTTAAGAAATAGGCCTCCACTCCATCTCTGGGCGTCAGGAAACACACACAGGCTGCTGCCCTCTGGCTCAGCTGGCGGAAAGTAGCTCCAGCATCAATCTTCACAGCCAAAGCACCAAAGAGCCAGTCTCAACAGATCTATTTTCACAGAGGATGGGGTGGTTAGGCCTGAATCTTTGGATGTGACTTTTTGGATGATGTACAATGGCACACATGAAACTAATTTTTCATCAGCCTAATACTTAAATATGAACCTCAAGGTTCATTTTTAGAGGAAGTCAAGTACTCTGATGAAAGGAAGAAATGGAAATGAAGCATAATTTTTTCACACAAAAAACAAGGACATAGAAGGATGCTTTCAGGCTTTTATAAAAGTAGCTGGTCTAGGTTCAGAGGACAGTGGAGTATGAGACAGGAAAGCCAAGCAGCTGAGTGCTCGCTCCTCAGAGAAAGCTCCACTGACCTGTGAGCCCCTTGGCTGTTGTGTTCCTGCTCTGTTACCTGGCTAACAATGCTGCCTCCCAGCCCAATAGGATTAATTCAGGCCACAAGGGAAGAAGTGTGTGGGCAGCTCAGTCCATTCTCAGATGGCTCTTGTTACTGTGTGCTCATGTGTTAAAATTGTGGTCTCTAACTTGGTGCTATTGGGAGGTGGTAGGACCTTTAGGAGGAGGTTCTTCAAATTATTGAGGGCCTGCCCTTGGAGAGGTTTGTACAACCTTGGTCTGTCTATCTTTCTCTCTCATGATGAGGTAAATGGATTTGTTTTGTTTACACATTCAGAGTGACAGGACATCCAGTCATGGATGGGAACCTTGAAGATCATGAGCCCAATCACACTTTTTCTCTTTAGAAAGGGACTATCTCAGGTACTTGCTGTCATGATGAAAAGCTGAGTGGCACATGCATCTGCTAGGAAGGAAGCATATATATGAGTTCATGGGGGCTACTCCTGAAAACTAATGGAGAATGCTTGAGTAGTTCCCACCCACTACAGAACCTCCAGAAAGGTGCATTTCACCAGAATGTGTAGATTAGGGAAAAGGGGTCTGGTCTTCTGTTGATGAAGGTTTATTACCGTGTGTGTGTGTGTGTGTGTGTGTGTGTGTGTGTGCGCGCACGTGCGCTTGCCAGTCATGGGGCTTGAACTCAGGGCCTGAGCATCTGAACCTTAACTTTTTGCTCAAGGCTAGCAATCTACCACTAGAACCACACCTTCATTTCTAGATTTTTTCTGGTTACTTGGAGATGAGTCTCAGGGACCTTCTTGCCTGAACTGGCTTTGAACCACAATCCTCAGATCCCAGCCTACAAGTAGCTAGGATTACAGATGGGGCCACCAGTGCTCAGCAGGTTTAGCATTATTTTTTTTTAAAAAAAATTATTGTCGGGCTGGGAATATGGCTTAGTGGCAAGAGTGTTCGTCTCGTATACATGAAGCCCTGGGTTTGATTCCCCAGCACCACATATATAGAAAATGGCCAGAAGTGGCACTGTGTCTCAAGTGGTAGAGTGCTAGCCTTGAGCAAAGAGAAGCCAGGGACAGTGCTCAGGCCCTGAGTCCCAAGCCCTAGGACTGGCAAAAAAAAAAAAATTATTGTCAAACTGATGTACAGAGAGGTCACAGTTTCATATGTTAGGCATTGGATACATTTCTTGTACTGCTTTTTACCTCCTCCCTCATTCCCCCCAAGGTTTACCATTCTTAATGATCAGAAAGCTCAGTAAGGTCAATCCCTTTCTCGGCATCTTCTTGCTGGGCCTTCCTGAAATCAGTGATATTTACTGGAGGGAAGCAGGTGTCTGCCTCTGGGATTGGCTATATGTGAAACATATCCGCACCCAGTGTTCCCAGGTCCTTCTCTCTATCAATACTCACTGAAAAGAGGAAGGTCACAAAGTATCTCCTTTCCAGGGGCCTTGGGTGACCTTGGATCCAGGCTTCAGTAACTGAATAGGTCACAAAGACCATGCTCTTTTGACTTTAAATTGCATGCTTATGTTGTACCAAATCCTACTCATCTCAGTTGTTGTGTTGGATATAAGAGATCTAACATCAAAATATGTTTAACTGCACAGATTATTTGTTTGACAGTGAGAAGGACCTTAAGATTTGTGTAAAGTAAGGTCAGGGAAGAGACTGAACATATGACAAAGGGCCATGTCAGTATCATCTCCATTTCTCCACATTTCTAGCGCTTTGTATCTTTCCTGCCCAGACAGAGAGAAAACTAGACTCATGGTTGAGAGCAGCTCCCAAAGGGAACTATTCATTTTCCTAGTCTCTTGAATTTTTCTTTACATTGTGTAATTGCATTTCCATATAGGTGATCTTGCATTTTAAGATTAGTTTAAGATTAGTTTTGTGTGTGTGTGTGTGTGTGTGTGTGTGTGTGTGTGTGTGTGTGTGTGCCCACGTGCTGGAACTAGAACTTATGGCTTCATGCTCTCCCTTAGCTTCTTTTCTTTCTCTGCTTCTGACTTTTGCTAGAGAATTGGAGATAAAAGTTTCAGACTTTTCTCTCAGGACTGGTTTGATCTGTGATACTCAGACGTTAGCCTTTTGAGTTAGTAGGATTATAGGTGTGAGCCACAAGCACTTGGCAGCATTTTAAGGCTTGATTTTCCAGATGCATTAAACTCATAAACTGAGATGCTGAATTGAAACTATATTTGAACTGTATTTTTTTATTGTGATGTTGTACAGAGGTGTTACACTTACATACATCAGATAAAGAGTACATTTCTTTTTGGACAATGTCACCTCTTCCCTCACTTTCTCCCAGTTTTCCCCTCCCATCCTTACCCACAAGTTGTATAGGTCATTTTCAATGTAGAGTCCAGTGAGTACCATTGCTGTATTTGTTCACCCTTTGTCCCTCTATTTCTGTGCTTCCCCTTAGACTTCCAAAGACATACAAATGAGTAGGATAAAAAAAATACTTAAAGATAATTTAAAAACACAAGTCACAAAACAAAACTTATATCTAAATTAAAAAATACTTTCCATATGCCTCAAGTTCATCTGGTTCAACAATTTTAGGGGCTCTCCCAGTAATATATGGAAATATAAATATTCCTAGTATTCCTACTCTCCTATCATCTAGTAAACATCTTAAGTATCTTGATTTTTACCTACTTAGGTGATTTCAATGTGCTTTTGGATATTTGGCAGGATAGTTTAATACAGAAAAATAGAAAGCAGTAAACAACAACACAAGAGAGCCATAGTCTTAGTGCCCAGATAATGCCTGTTATTTCAAAAAGCAAAATTGAAGTGGGTGTGATAGTACATACCTGTAATCAAGGGATTCAGTAAGTGGAAGCAGGATTGCAAGCTCAAGGACAATCTGGATAACTAAGAGAGACCTTGTCTTGAGATAATGGAAAGAGTGAGCATGTAGCACAGTGGCAGAGTGCTGGTCTGGCAGGCACAAGGCTTAGGGTTCCAGCCTTAGTGCTTCAAATAAAAATATATCTCTGAATGTAAAAAGGGGGCTTCTGGTTATCTTCCTTTTCTTCTTCTTTGCTTTCTACAGTATTTAAATACACCAAAAATTATGCTACCAACATGTAAAAAATTACCTCCATAGCACACCTTTGTGAAAGATAGGTAGTTCTTTCACATCACGAGAGGTACTTTTTACTGTGGTCTCTTGTTTTTATTCTGGGCATTAGTTTACTAGGCCATTGGCTGCTTCAATGAAACTTTGAGGTCAGCAGGATCCTAGAAATCAAATGTCTCGAGGACAAATATCAGCTTAAACTATTTGACTCAATTTGCTGGAGTCTAGAACTTTCCTTACCACATTCTTCACTCGTTGATAATTCAAACCTTTAAAGATAGATAGTGATAGGAAAAGAGAGAGACTTATGATCCTGGTACTGGTGGCCATGCTTATAATCCTATAGATATTCAGGAGGCTGAGATCCGAGGACCATGGCCAGAAGCCTGTACAGGGAGTCAAATTGTTGAGACTCTTATGTATAGAAAATCTGGAAGTGGAGCCATGGCTCTAGTGGTAGAGTACCAGCTAGGAGCAAAACTGTGAAGCAGGAGTGCAAAGTCCTGAGTTCAAGCCCCAATACTGGCACCAAGAAAATGCAAGCATATGAGTCTCTGTGTAGATATGGACAGGCAAACGTATTGGTTCTTTCTATCAGAAGCACTGGCCCATTTTACTTGGTCTTCTATTACCTACCAAATGGATATTCTGTCATTCCTGTAACTTTATGTATTTAGTTTCTTATTGCTTTTAATCTACTAACTCTGCAACTGGTAATAAGTAATCTCAATATGGTTCTTTATTTCCACATTCTCTTTTCTTTTTAAAAGGAAATATCATCTTTGAAACTGCTTTTTTAACAACTAAACTCTCATTTCTTCATCTCCACAACAAAGGGCCTTCTTGTTTTCTGTTTGTGTTTCCTTCCACATTAAGTTGATTTAGTGTTCGTATATTTTTCATTTCTCTCTGCTCTTTACTGCAGTTGGTCTGAGAAATGATGCATTGAGTTGCTTCTTTCCAAGTTGGGGATGAGAACAATACTTTCCATGATACCTTGCACTCACAAGATAGACAAGGAGGATGGACTCTGCCAAGTAAAGCTGTAGAGAACACCCATTATCTTTGCCCCTACCTACCACTTCCTGTGCCTGTCTCTGTTTCTTTCCTTTCTTTTTTTCTGAAGTCATTTCTTGTTCATAGAGTTAGGCAAGGTTGGCTTTGAATGTGCCTTCCCTGTAGGATCTCATAACAGCAAATTACCAGGATTACAAGGTGAAGGGAGAGTGTTTAGACCACAATTTTAACATTTGATAGATGTGTGTGCGCGCGTGCGCCTGTGCGTGTGCGTGTGTGTATGTGTGTGTCTGTACTGGTACTAGAACTCAAACACAGGGTCTGGAAGCCGTCCCTTGGCTGTTTTGCACAAGCTTAGTGCTCTAATATTTGAGCCACAGAGCCACTTCAGCTTTTTTGGTGGATAATTGAAGATAAGAGTCTCAAGGACTTTCCTGACGATGCTGGCTTCAAATCATGATCCTCAGATCTCGGCCTCCTCAGTAGCTGACATTACAGGCATGAGCCACTGACACCTGGCCAATGAGTTTTTTTTTTTTTTAACACAGAGATTGGTAGGCTACATTTTATTTTTTTTTTTTGGCCAGTCCTGGGCCTTGGACTCAGGGCCTGAGCACTGTCCCTGGCTTCTTTTTGCTCAAGGCTAGCACTCTGCCACTTGAGCCACAGCGCCACTTCTGGCCATTTTCTGTATATGTGGTGCTGGGGAATTGAACCCAGGGCCTCATGTATATGAGGCAGGCACTCTTGCCACTAGGCCATATCCCCAGCCCCGGTAGGCTACATTTTTGACACTCAAAGACAAAGTGTCCATAATACTGACATTCTCACTTAGGATATTAGAAGAGTCCTAATGAAAGGAAAGAGACTTGTCCTTTGTGTCTCTCTCCTCTTGCTCTATTCAGGCTCACTCCTGTTCTGAAAGACATGTTCCTGATTTCCTTACAACTTGAAGCTTTGAGACTATATCAGGCTCAGCAGTCTGTGGTTCTTCTTGCAGTCAGACTATCAGTCCTAATTCTTACCAGAATAGATCAAGTCTGAATTTGGCAGTCCTCTACACTGCTCATCCCTCTAGTTTGTTGCACCCACTTTCAGCTTCTGCATCCCTAGGCCAAGTGGCCTCTAGGATGGCCAGATAATCCTCCTCTCCATGTGGTCTCTCCACTGGAGCATGGGCAAGACCTGGGGTTTGATTATAACAAACAGCACACAGCATGCTGGACATCATCTCTGAGATTGTGGAAGGGAGGGTGTCTGTCTGTCTGTCTGTCTCTCTCTCTCTCTCCCTGTCTTTCTCTGTGTCTCTCCCTGCTTCTTCCTTCCTCCTCCCATCCCCATGTCTCTTACTCAAACATACTACTGCCATGTTTCAAACTGCCCATATGTCATGGAGCTTCTGTCTTAAACTCAGCTAGAAGGAACCTGAAGATTTTCCAGTTGCCACTTGAGTGCTCTGGGAAGCAGATTATCCCAAGGCAACTCTTGATGCTACAAACACCTTGACTGCAGCTGGGAGTGACCCTGAGTCAGACACACCAGCCCAGCCATGCCCAGACAGCTTCAAACAACAAGTCCAAATCCTCATAAAACATTTTCTCTAATTGTCCTGGGCTACACCTTAGTATTGGCCTGTGGTGGAGAATTATTTGAAAACATCCTCACACATCAACCGGCGAACATGGTACAGGTCTGGCTAAATTTCTTTTTTTGTGTGTGATGGAATCAAATTTTATTTCCAAACTTTTTAACTATTCCAAAGAAATTTAACTAATTCCATTCCTATCTTTTTGTACAAATTTCAAAGGCAATTAGGTGTCAACAGCTTTTACTTGCATTTTTTCCTGAAGATTGTATAAGGAAACTACATGCAATATGAATCACCAGAAAGTATACTCCCACATTATGTATTCTAACTTTCACTCGTAGGCATCGAATCTGCACATTGAAATTCCTGAAACGAAGCAAATAATTTTGAATGTATCAGATCCCTTGCTTTAATTTCTTTTTTAAAGTCTTGTCATCTGTTATTCTTTTTTTAAAAAAATTATTGTCAAACTGATGTACAGAGAGGTTACAGTTTCATACATTAGGCATTGGATACATTTCTTGTACTGTTTGTTACCTCCTCCCTCATTTCCCCCTCCCCCTTTCCCTTCCCCCCCATGAGTTGTACAGTTCATTTATACCAAATGGTTTTGCAAGTATTGCTTTTGTAGTCTTTTGTCTTTTTTACCCTGTGTCTCTCGATTTAGGTATTCCCTTTCAGTTTCCTGGTTCTAATACCAGTATACACGATTTCCAATGTACTCAGATAAGATACAGAGATAGGGCAGGTACACCACAGGAAGGGGATACAAGAAGATCATCAATAATAGAAGCTACAGTTACACATAGCAAGTTGAAAGTAGTTACAACAGTCTTATAACAATCGTTTCCATAACATGGAGTTCATTTCACTTAGCATCATCTTATGTGATCATAAGGGTATAGCTATTGGGCTCTTGTGATCCTCTGCTGTGACTTGCCTAAACCTGTGCTAATTATTCCCTATGAGGGAGACATAGAGTCCATGTTTCTTTGGGTCTGGCTCACTTCACTTAGTATAAGTTTTTCCAAGTCCTTCCATTTCCTTATGAATGGGGCAATGTCATTCTTTCTGATAGAGGCATAAAATTCCATTGTGTATATGTACCACCTTTTCCTGATCCATTCTTCTACTGAGGGGCATCTGGGTTGGTTCCATATTTTAGCTATGACAAATTGCGCTGCGATGAACATTGTTGTGCTGGTGGCTTTAGTGTGTTCTTGTTTGTGGTCTTTTGGGTAGATGCCCAAAAGTGGGGCTGCTGGGTCATAGGGGTCATTTGTTATTCTTAAAGACTCTAGTTTTTTCTTTATTGTCAAAGTGTAATACACAGGGGTTACAGATTCATATGAAAGGCAGTGAGTACATTTCTTGTTCTACTTTTTACCTTCTCCCTCATTTCCCCCCTCCCCCCTTCCCCTTCCCCTCTCCCCTCAAGAGTTGTGCAATTAATTTACATCAAATAGTTTTGTAAGTGTTGCTTTTTGAATGGTTTGTCCTTTTGTTCTTTGTCTCTCAATTTTGGTATTCCCTCTCCCTTCCCCATTTCTATTACCCATACAAACAGTATCCAGGGTACTCGGATGTAATACAGTGGTAGCGAGGGTTAGGCATCCAGGGTCAAGAAGCAATGAGATTAGCTGCCCCAGAGCTTTCTGGAACATCCAGTGCTTGAATAGCATTCATTTACCCAGGGCCACAGATAACGACAGCTTCACTGATGGTCATTTCATATTACTTAAGCAAAGTCCACTTGTTGTGGACTGTATTTTACAAGGAATACAGAAACATGTGCCCCTGCAGGTCTTTACTGAGAGGTAGAGATGAGATTTCCACTCCTTGGATCTGAGCTGGCATTTTAGCACACTGGTGATCCACACAATGAAATGAAACAATATTATGGTACTTTCACGACAAAGTCAACATTCAGGCCTCTGCCTGGGTTTCTGGAGAATCAGCTCCAAGAGAAAGTTCTATCTGGGGAGTTTGTTCTGCCTGAGACCACTATGTTGACCTGCTCTGATGATTGACAGCTCCAGATCTGCTCCACCTCATAGATACACCGCTTCCAGTGTTTTGAGTGAAACACGGTGCCCCGCCAGCCCATCAAGCCTTCAGGTGCCATCTGACTGTGACTCTGTGGAAGGCCCAAACCCAGAACTTTCTTATCAGTACCCCCCAAGTTCTTCACTCACAAAGCAGGAAGTTGAGCTGTGGCTAAAGTGGTAGAGTGCCAGCCTTGAGAGAAAAAGCCAAAGGAGAGCAGGAGGCCCTCAATTCAAGTTCCATTACTGGTGTGAAAAATAAATAAATAAGATATAAAATAAAGTGAAGCAAACCACGAGCAACTCAAAGCAATAGTTTTAAGCAAGTAAATGTTGTGATCTTCGGTCCTACTGCTATAAGCAAAGCGTCGTTCAGGCTGAAAGGAGATTAAAAGGCATGTTCTCTGATGTCAGAAGGAGAATGAACTTGGAAGAGGGAGACCACAGCATTTGATCCAAGCCTCAAAGATGGAGCAAAGCTTTCCTGACTCTAGGCAGTGAGGCTTCAGTACAAAACTCCAAGACTAAGCAGGGTCTCTTCTGGACCAGAGTCTAACACACAGGAAGCCTCAGATATCAGACTAAAGCCTGTTGGTTTTCTCCTGCCTCACTGGGCAAACCACTGGAAAATTTGGAGCAGTGTTTATCAGGGTGGTGTAAATAATCATTTGTGAGTGAGAAGAAAGCAATACCTCTTTACCAATCCAACTAGTTGGAGGGGTAGAGGTGGAGGGCGGGGCGGGTGGGGGGGTGGAGAAGGCCTGCTTTGCAACTCAAGCAGTTTCTATTTAAGGCCTTATGCTCCCCAGGACTTACCCTGTGATCTTTCAAGATTACTTAAGGCTCATGCCCTCTCTGTAAACACCTTGCCACTTGCCTGCTTTGCAGAGATGCTGGAAGGCAAATGAGATCACACCTATGGAATGTAACATGAGCTACTTAAAAGCAAGAAACCAGATACATGGAGGATATAATATTATCATCTCCCCAGCCTCCTGGATATCAGCTTTCTAGAAAATTCGAGGGTACAGAGAGATTGGAAGCCATAAATTCTGAAATAAAAGAAAGATAAAGAAAAAAGTAGTTGGTCCTAGAGAAAGTAGAGGCGACTGTGGAAATAACTTGAGTAGAAGATACGATGTCCTAGCACGCCGATGGCTGGGAGGAAAACTGCTCAGTGATATAACTAAAACTAAGCTACTGTTCCCAAGAATCTCACAGAGAGGGCTGTGTTACAAGAAAGGGTGAGGCAGAGAGAAGTCGAGCACAGATCAGAATGGAGGGCTCAGGGTAGGCAGCCTTGATCTGAGCATGGGTGTCCTGAGTTGTAGATAGTCATCATGCCTCCCCTAGGCTCAGCAGCTGGGTTGTTTGATGTAATGTCTTCTGGATTGAGAAGTGAGCTGGGAATTTTGGACAAAGTAAAATTCTTTCAAGCAGTAAAGTAGAAAGAAAAATCAGAAGGAAAGGGTATGGTAGGGATTCTCAATCTTCCTCTTCCTCACTCATCATTGGGGTAGAAACCCAGGAGCTCAGGATATACCTGAACATCCACACATGTCTAATTCCAGATGGAGCTTCAGCTTTCTGGCTGTCCTGTTCACCCTGTGCTGTGTGGACCATTCTGTAAGGGTCATCTCCAGCCATACCACATACTAGTTGGTGAAGGGTGCTAGTTGGCTCCTCTCTTCCTCTTTACCCCACCAAGAGAGGTGCAGGAGGTGAGGGGTGGTTCTAGATGATTTTATGAGACAAAGCGACCATAAATTCAGTCCCCTTCACCTGCAGATATACTATGGTCATTTTTAATTTAAATTTTTTTTTGCCAGTCCTAGAGCTTGAACTCAGGTGTTATCACTGTCCTTGAGCTTTATTTGCCCTACTACTTGAGCCACAGCTCCACTTCTGGATCCTTGCTGGTTAACTGAAAATAAGAGTCTCACAGACTTTGTTTCCTGGGCTGACATTGAGCCATGATGCTCAGATCTCAGAATCCTGAGTAGCTAGGATTATAGGCATGAGACACCAGCTCTTAACATATCATTTGTAAATTTTTTTTTTTTTTTTGCCAGTACTGGGCCTTGGACTCAGGGCCTGAGCACTGTCCCTGGCTTCTTTTTGCTCAAGGCTAGCACTCTGCCACTTGAGCCACAGCGCCACTTCTGGCCATTTTCTATATATGTGGTGCTGGGGAATTGAACCCAGGGCTTTATGTATGGGAGGCAAGCGCTCTTGCCACTAGGCCATATTCCCAGCCCTCATTTGTAAATATTTTTATATGTTTGCCCATACTGGGATTTGAACTCTAGCTCTTTTTTTTTCCACTCAAGGCTAATACTCCACCACTTAAACTACATTCACCCTTCTGGTTTTTATTGGTTAATTGGAGATAAGTTTCTCATGAACTTTCCTGCCTTGACTACCAACAAAACTTGATCTGGAGATCTCAACCTCCTGAGTAGCTAAAAGTGAAGGGTTGACTTGGTAGAACATCAACCTTGAATGAAAAGGCAAAGAACAGCATGTAGGTCCCGAGTTCAAGCACCAATATCAGTGGTGCACACACACATACACACGCACACTAACATATAATATCTTATGCATGCCCAATCAAGACACCTCGGCTAAAACTGGCTTGAGT
Source organism: Perognathus longimembris pacificus (assembly GCF_023159225.1). NCBI lineage: Eukaryota > Metazoa > Chordata > Mammalia > Rodentia > Heteromyidae > Perognathus > Perognathus longimembris. The sequence goes on from NC_063161.1 coordinate 105,289,518, forward strand.
ATGAATTTTGCTATTCTAATCATCTTTCCTCCCATTATCTGACAATTATGGCATGGTACTTACAAATCCACAGGCGCTTTTTCAGTATCACTAACAAAGGCCTTACTTCTGCTTTTCTTACATGCCTATGTAGGCATTAACTTTGATCCAGCACCATTTCAAACACTAGAGCAAGGGCACCAGGGAGGGTCATGTGAAATGAATTGACTTGCTGGGATTATGAAGTGTGACTTTCCTGCCTTGAACTATTTGGCTGCTCTTCCTAAATTCTTGTAGTCAGATGTTACCAGGAGAGCCACTACTGGTGTGCATAGTCTGCATTTTGTACAATCAAAGTTTTTTGAATGATAAACCAAAATACTCTTCCAAAAAGAGTTTCACCTAAGGCATATTTCTTCATGTAATAAAACCAGAAAGGATGCTCCTTGGCAGTTCTTAAACTTGATGCCTGTTAAAAATGATCTACTGGGCCTGGGAAGGTAGCAGATTGGGAGACTCCTGGCTTAGCATACAGAAGGTCCTGGGTTCCATTCTCCTCCACCCCCCAAAAAGTAAACTAAATAAAAATGTGCAACAACAATGTAGCAGGCTAGAACACAAGCATTGAGGAGAAATGTCAGGTACCATTATTCAGGAGGTAATGACAGTGTCACAAATGTTCCTTACTTTATAATCATGAAGCGTATTTCCTGAGGTTGTGTCAATGTCCCTCCAAAGATCTTACAAAGGTTGAAAGATGGGGTGGGCCAGAAACGAGCAGTTTATGCTTGTAATCCTAGCTACTCAGGAGGCTGAGATCTGAGGATGGCCACATGAAGCCATCCTGAACAGAAAAGCCCATGAGACTCTTCTCATTAACCAGCAGAAAGCCAGAAGTAGAAATGTAGCTCCAGTGATATAGAGTGGCAGCCTTGAGTGAAAAAGCCAAGTGAGAGTGTAGGGCCCTGAGTTTAGCTCCAGTACTAGCACAAGAGAAAAACAAAGGAAGAGAAGAAGGAAGGGAGGGAGGGAGGGAGGGGATATGATGTAGGAATGTGCAATCCTTGACAGAAGTTGAGAGGCAGAGCTTAGATTCCTGCTAGGTGTTACCTGTTTGTGTCAGGTGAGAATGCACATGTATGTAACACTTTTACCTTCTCCATTGGCATTGATGTTCTTGTTCTCAACAATTCTATATTTGGGTAGAAACACTTTCTCTTTTACACTCCAGACAAGGAATCATCAAGAACTAGGACCCATGTGGGCATAGACAGCCCTTGTCTCTTATTTAACTCACTAGTAAACAAGACACCTCCTGAGATGACAAACATGTTTTAAAGAAAGACCTACTGGGGCTGGGGATATAGCCTAGTGGCAAGAGTGCCTGCCTCGGATACACGAGGCCCTAGGTTCGATTCCCCAGCACCACATATACAGAAAACGGCCAGAAGCGGCGCTGTGGCTCAAGTGGCAGAGTGCTAGCCTTGAGCGGGAAGAAGCCAGGGACAGTGCTCAGGCCCTGAGTCCAAGGCCCAGGACTGGCCAAAAAAAAAAAAAAAAAAAAAGAAAGACCTACTGATGAGTTACCATTAAGAACAATGGGACAAACTTGTAAATGGATGTCCGGCTGGCCTGGGGTTGGAACAGCATTGATTTCCATGCATATGAACAAATGTTTACATTACTCTGTTTTCTAAGCTATCTCCATAGCATCATAAATAGTAGCCCAGAGACAAAGACTTTTATCCCCATCGGTCCATACATCCCTTCCAGACTCTCTCACACCATTAGATGATATTTAGCAATAATTTCGTTTACTCATATATATGAGCAAGCTACTGTGGATTTGGAAAAGAAAAGTGAGGGACCTGGGTAAATGCGTAATTCCATTTTAGACTGTATGTCCAAAGCTATGTTAGGACTATTACTGATGGATCTGTGCATCTGTGACCCAAAGGTCTGGTGTATTTCACATCCACATTCTGCCAATTGCTACTTTATTTTGCTACTAGATTTGAGGTTAAGGAAAAAAAAAAAAAGCAAGTTGGGAGCCAGTAGCTCATATCTATAATATTAACTACTCAGGCTGAGATCTGAGGATTGAGGTTCTAAGTCAACCAGGCAGGAAAGGCCACGAGACTTGTATCTCCAACTGACAAACAAAAAATCAGGAAATGGAGCTGTGGCACAGTTAGGAGAGCCTCAGCAATGAGCAAAAAGAAAAACTAAGCAAGAGCTAAGTAAGCCCCTGTACTTGCATCCACGCGTGTGTGCGCACACACACAAACACAGCAAAAGCAAAGCATGTCTGCAGAAAATACATCTTTAGTAAAACTGTGATCATTTGAAACCATGGATAAATGGGAGTGAAGGCTCATGAACAAAAAAGCAGTTGTAGTTGTGGATGTGTTAGGTTGCTGGTTTTCACATAGATTTGAGAACACTTGAGATTAGGACTTCCCAAATGCAATGTGCAATTGATTCATCATCTAAGGGATCTTGTTACAATATAGCCTTATTCTTACATCTGGGGTGGTGGACCTGGAGGATTTTTTTTTTTACTTCTATAAACCTCCTGGATACTGAGCATGGTTGTGTGTACCTATAAATCAGCTACTCAGGGGCTAGAGATAGGAAGGTCAAAGTCCCAAACCTGCAAGGATAAAGCTATCTGAAAAACAAACTAAAATAAACAGCCTGAGAGAGCAATTGCCTAGTAAGCTACAGACCCTGAGTTCAAACTCCACTATCAGGAACCAAACCAAACAAAATAAAAATTAAAAAATCATGTCTGAGTGATATCTACTGCTGCCCTGTAGGCTACCTGTAGCTCAGAAGAGCTGATCCTCTCTCTTCCCACAAGATCGGTGAATGTCTTAGTCCCTTTTTGGTTGCTAAAACAGCATCCAATTAGATGAGTTCTAAAGAGAAGGGGGTGATGTTAACTTAGGGTTCTGGTGTAATATCAAGGGCTTTCAAGTGGTAATGGCCTTCTTGCTGGCAGACTCCTCATGTTCTGAAGGCTGCACACAGTGAAGGATGGGAAGTGTGTGTGTGTGTGTGTGTGTGTGTGTGTGTGTGTGTGTTTATGTGTGTGTGTGCATATGTCTTCTGGTATTCAGCTGTCTCTAGTCTATTAAAGCCACCAGGATTTAGGAATGGAGGCTCGACCCTGAAGACCATAAATTTATCTAATCCTATCCACCCTCACAGCACTGTAGTGAGATCTCTACTTCAGTACTTCACAATGGTAGCTCCTCCAGGAGGAGGAGTTTTGGAGGTGACAGGCCACAGTCAAACAACATCAGTGAATTCAAGAAAGTTGTCAGGAAAGACTGACTGGTATCTGCTGTTCTCACCCTTCCCTGGCATCAGTAGTACCCAGTGAGAAGCTTCACTTCACTTCACTTGGAGCCCAGAGGAGAGCTGAGCAGGTACCTGGTTCTTTCATCCACAACTCAGAGGGAGCTGCTGACAACATAAAAGATGAAAGAAGATCCAAAGTTTCAGCAGACTCCCAAGAGAAAAGACAAAATCACCAAGCATACAAAGTACAAGGGCACCCTTTATGCTGTGAGAAATGCACTGAAGATACAACCCAAAGCTGAATCAGATGTTGGGACTATTGGAACAGCTGTCACAGAAACAGTTTTCCTACTCCACCAGATTCTCAAAGTTGAACCATTCGTCTCCCCTTTCTTTCCTCAGCAACAACTTTCCCTCTCGCTTTCCAAATGGTAATTCTTCAGTATGCACTCTAAAACTTCCTTTGCTGCCTTCTTAAGTCTTGCAGGTCCCCTCTATCTATGGAGCCATTGTTACTGGACCTGAAAAGCATTTTGTTAGACTCAAATCTTGAAGAGTTAACATGACATTCTCCAGATCTCTACCAATTCAAGCTGCCCCTTGCATGCTCGATTCACATTACCTCCTTCTTCACTTGGACTATCAGACAGACTCTTGAAATCATAAATCCAACTATGTTCTAACCTTTCCCGTTTCCCCAAGCCTTCTTCATGTGCCTCAGAGAAATAACTTAAATGTTCATGAATGACTGATCCTCTGCCCAAGGCTTGATATGATTCATTCCTTGCCCCTGCAATGCCACTTTAAATATCAATATTTTCTCAACCTTGAAGCTCTGATCTGTGTATGTGCATGTGTGTGCACACGCGCATGCACTGGTACTGGGACTTGAAATTAGGGCCTTAATTTCTTGCTTAGCTTTATTGCTCAGGGCTGGAATTCTACCACTTGAGCTATGCTTTCTCTTCCAGATTTTTGCTTCCCAAGCTGGCTTCAAATTGGGATTCTCAAATCTCAAATCTCAGCCTCCTAGTCAGGATTATAGACATGAGCCACGGGCATCTGTTTCAACCCTGGTCTGATTGAAGCCTGAAGACTAAAAACTTGTTCCTATCTAAGAACACAGAGTATATTTAAAACCCTCTATATAAAAATTTATGCTCTTCCTCATGCTGTTTATACATACGTTTTAACTGTGACATTCTTGAAAAGTATTTCCCAAAGCCCATGTCAACAAATATCCTTGGGTTTTTGCAAGCGTCCAAGTGGTTGTTAAGGTAAAGAGCTGGAAGCCTGCATCTTTCCTTTCTTTGGAATTCAGTTGCTTTCTTTCTGGTTAACCACTGAGTTTCTTTGCATGTTTTCAGCATTATGGCTCCTGTTAAGATCTTGTATCAGACAATTCAGTCTTCTTAAAGTAAACATCTCCAGCATTGATTATCTTCAATGTACTCTTCTCTAAGAGTTCTGCAGGGCAAAAAGCAAACTAAGCATTAGAAGACTGAGATTTTAGGAGCATTATTCAAAGTGGATGGCTGTCCAGAATTAATGAGGCAAGAATGTAGTTTTCCCTCATAACATAGTCCTGGGTGGTCATTCCTGAACTCCGGCTCCTTGACAGTCCTGTGTGGGTTGGGCAAGTATCCTCTGCTCCCCAGAGTCATTCAGGAACAGCTACTTCTACAACTCAGCAATTCTTGGCACTTGGAGCATTTTCCTTTCATCCTTTCACTCTCTCAAAAGAGAGTCTTAGGAATTACATGTGGGAGATATTACGGACTGGTCTGGGAGGTGGTACGTCTCCCTTTTCCTCTCACATCATTGGTCATAAAACTCAATCACATGACTTTGTGTGGCCACTAAGGAGGTTGGTAAATGTTTACAGATGGTTATCAGGAAGAAACAAGAACAGTGGTATTAGTGAGAATTGGGTATAGCCAATCTGTCAACATTAGCACCCAAATCTAGAATGCATTCATGGTTTGGATATCAGTAAGTGTCAATATACATGACAAGGCTCTATCTCAACATAGAAACTGAGCAATGTGGTGTCTATTATCCTAGTTATGTAGAAGTCATAGGTAGATGAATTATAGTCCAAGGAAATCTCTGATCAAGAATCATGAGGACTTACCTAAAATATAACTAAAGCAAAAAAGGGCTGGGGGCCTGTCCTCAAGTGATAGAGCACCTGACTAGCAAGCAGAAGGTTCTGAGTTCAGATCCTAGTGCTATCTTCCCCCATCCCCCAGAAAAATGGTAAGGAAACAAAAAGAAATACAAACATAAACAACCAGTCCATAGCCAACATTTTCTTTGAGCAAGCGAACATGGTTATAAAACAGATTTCCAAGCTAATGTATACCAGACAGGATCTGTGATGAGGTTGACCTGTACTCCAAAGTCAAGGGGAAGCTGCGCAGGGCTGCAGCTGGGAGCAGTGTCTGCTGCAAGTGTGTGTAGTTACCCATTGTGGTTACTGGCCTGTCTCACTCATGCCCATCTGCTCTAGGCAATTCCACAAATACCAGCCTTTGTGCAGGACCCAGGTGCGAGCCAGAGAGGGCTTTTTGGGAATCCCAGTGTGGACATCTGTTTCTCTAGAAGTCCTCTAGGTTGGGCTTGGGGTCCAGGCAGGCCCCTCCTCTTACTTAGTTTCAAAATTAGAAGGAAGATTGCTCTGCTGCCTGTGCTGCACCTGCCTTTTCATCCCTTCCTTCCTCCTACCTCCTTCCTTTCCTCCCCTCCTCCTCTTCTCTCCTCTCTCATCTTCCTCCTCTCTCTGTCGTCTATCTGTCTCCCTCTCTCTCTAGGCCTTAGATACCCAAGGCCAAGTTAGGAGACAAACTGTGTCTCTATTAAACCCACAGCCAACACTTTCTGGGTGGAAGCCACGATCTCCTAAGGGACACAATGGCTCCACAAAGAAGAGTCCAGATGATACTCAGATAGGCCTGGCTTGTGCCCAGGAGAAGGCCAAATCAGAGAAATGCAGCTTTGCACCCAGGCAGAGATCTGTAAGTGAACATGAGAGTCTCCCTGGCATTGTATCAAGGAAGTGGTGCAGAACACCCTGGTTGTAGCTGGACAGCCCCACTGTCCTGATTAGAGCCCATTCTCCTAACTGTGGGTGGCTGGTAAAAGGGCCTTGCCCTACAATCCCTCAGTGTCTCAGTTTCCTCTCCTAGAGAAAAGACCAACAGCTGCTCAATGTGGGAAGCCATTTTAAACCCTTGGGTCAGAGCCCATCCATAATGTTTTTTTTTTCATTTTTCATAATTAAGTCATTATACAAAGGTGCCATAAGTCACATTATGCGTACAATGCCTCTTGATCAATGACATCTGTCATTGTTGTTCTTAGTTGCAGGTGGTCATTGTGCCAAGAACCTGTGACTATACATCTTGAGCCCCGAGGGCACCACCTTTGTGTCCCTGTGCCAGCAGCTTGCCTGCTAGACCTCCTATGCTCTCTGCAATCATGGTCTTAGCTGACCTGTAGCTACTACCAGTAAACTTCAGTTAGTCAAAATTGAATAAGCACCAACATCAAAGTTCTTGGTGGCTGGTGGCACTTACAATTGGTGCTACTGTGCCAACACCACAACTACAGAGTGTTCCCACCCTTGTTGGGGGCTCTGCTGTCTGCCATGAGCTATACAGAAGCGAACTCGTAGACTCTGAGGCCTTCCCTGCCTGGAGGTCTGGACACAAAGGATGACATCGGGAAGTGATCAGATACCTGCAGTGGGGAGAGGACTTGTCCCTACTCCCCTGAGAAAGCACAGAATACCCTCCCCCAACACATATACCTTTCTAGAGCTCAAAGCAGTGACCCAGTGGAGCCACACAGAAGGCACCAGAGCCACAGCTTCCCCACCCCCACCCCCCAGGAGCCCAGCTGTGGTTTCAGCCATCTGTCTATCTGTTAGACCAGAGGGGCTCAGAAGTCAATCAGTCCAATTTCTCTTTAATGAAATACTTTTTCTACAGGAGGCGACAGGCAGCCTATGGCTATCCTGGCCTCCTGCCCTCACTGCACTCCCTTGGGGAGGTGATGGAGGATAGAACTGGCCGTGCAGGCAGCTCCTGGTCTTCCTGCACTGTGATATTCTCAGCTACTTCCTCTGCCTGGTGGTTACCATGGGGACCCCATGGCACACCAGGGCAACTGATGGTTCAGAGCTGTTCAAAGTGGACAGCACAATGGGGCTCCTGGCACAGCTGTGGGGAGAGGCTCCTTTTCTAGCCCCCACCCCCACCCCTGTCAGGTCTTACCTTGGGGGCTCCTTCCTCACAGTCCCTACTGGTGTTCTATGGCCTCACCCAAAAGACACTGCACTTGATCATACCCGTGTAAAAGTGCTATGCACATACATGTACACTCATGTATGCACAGGCATGCATATAGACACAAGGGCACACATGTATACCATGCACACATATACACATATGCAAACATGCACACACATGCATGCAAACACACACTCATACATGCACAGATGCATCACACATACACACATACACACATGTGCACACACAGTCATGCATGCACAAGCACATACCACATAGCACACTCACATATACTTTTATACCACACACGTACATATACACAAACACTCACTCATGCCCAATTCCCTCCACCACAGCTTTCTTCTCACCACAGATGAAACATAATCAAGAAATAATGAAAGTGTGTATGTGCACATATGCATATTTTTAATATCTGGAATTAGCTGCATTAAAAAGGCGTAGCAAGCTAGTTGTGGTTTATATGTATAATCCCCTCACTCGAGAGGTTAAATAGGACTGTCATGAGTTTGAGGTCATCCAGAGCTACCCAGAAAGACCCCATCTCAAAAATACCTATCTTGGAAATGTTTACATATTAAAAAGTGAGCTGGTCACTAGTAGTTTGTACCTGCAATCTTAGTTACTCAGGGGCTGAGATTTGAGGCTTGCAGATGGAAGCCAGCCCAGGCAGGAAAAATCCATGAGACTCTTATCTTCAATTAGCCACCAAAAAGCTAGAAAGGGAGTCATGGCTCAAGTGGGAGAGTGTGAGCCTGGAGGAAACAAATCTCAGGATAGTGCTCAGGCTCTGAGTTCAAGCTGTGGTACCAGCATGCATGCACGCGTGCACGCGCACACACACACACAAACACTAGTATGCTAATTAATCCACCAGGGTGTGAATTTGACAAAAATTTAGAAAGTACACATTTTTTCATGCCTTCTTCTAGAGTTGAACTAAGGACCTTGTTCTCTTGCTTGGCTTTTTCACTCAAGCCTAGTGCTCTGCCGCACTTCCATTTCTGGCTATTTGATTGTTAATTGGAGATGAGAGTCTCATAGACTTTCCTGCCTGGGCTGGCTCTAAACCATGATTCTCAGATCTCAGCCTCTTGAGTAGCTAAGAGTACAGGTATGAGTCATCACTGTCCAGCTAACAAGTACTTGTTTTCAGCTGGTTGTCAGTGTTTCATAGAATTTTTTTTTCAGATGACAAATTAGCTTTTATAGAGCAGTATAGAAATTTGATTATAAGACCCAGATTCTTAGCATTCCCTCACCAGTCAAGCTCTACATGGATGAATGTTCTTCTGGTTACAACTACTTAAAAAACAAACACATAACTTTGTTTAACAAATTGATTAAAATGATCATAATGACCTAAAATGTATTTTATATGCTATAAACATATGATCTTGATTAATCTGCAACTTATGTCGAATATATTGTTAATTATTAATAATATTTATGTTCACTAGTGGTTTTACAAGTATACTATTCTTGTTTCGTTAGTCATGAGGCTTGCACTCAGGGCCTGAATGCTTTATGTGAGCTCATTTTGCTCAAGGTTCGCTCTCTAACTTACTGCCACTTCTGGTTTTCTGGAGGTTTACTGGAGATAAGAGTCTTCCTGTCTTTCCTGCCCAGACTGGTTTTGAACCATGATCCTCAGATTTCCACCTCCTGAGTAGCTAGGATTACAGGCTTGAGCCACTAGTACTTGGCTTCTCTCATTCTTCTTAATTTTGTAGGATATATACTGAGTTCTTGATCATTCTCTCCATTTCCTTATCATATATACTTTTTCCTCTTGGCTCACCCCATACCTTTCTAGTTCCTGGTATTTATTTATCGATTTATTTTTTTACATTGGCTCTGCCTTTCTAAAGAATTACACTATTAACAAACAGCACAAGAAATGTACCCAAGGCCTAATGTATGAAACTGTAACCTCTCTGTACATCACTTTGACAATAAATAAAAAAAAGAAAAAATATAAATCAGGAAGGACTTGTGACAGTGAAGAAATAAAGAATAAAGATACAATTAGAACACGTATATAATAAAGATTAAAATAGAGAACTCTTTTCAGAATTGGAAGAATTTTATTTAATACAAATGTCAGGGGCATATATATACCTACATCTCTGTGGAAACTCCCCCAAGATATCTCTCTGATAATTTCTCATGTTTGCACGATTCGTTAAGGCAGTTGTACTTGTGATGTTCAAGACTCCAAATAAATGCTCTTATTTTTAAATTTTACACGTTGTTCTCTTTTTCTCATTTTTAAGACAGATTACACTCTCACTAAATTTGTATTTCAGTGATGCTGGGTGGAGCTGGTTCTGTCATTTTATTTTCTTCTCTTCCTACCTACACTTCCTGTACTAGCAGCACATACTTCTCTACAGAGGTACACTGCCTCCTCCTCCTCCTCCTCCTCCTCCTCCTCCTCCTCCTCCTCCTCCTCCTCCTCCTCCTCCTCCTCCCCCCCTCCCCCTCCTCCTCCTCCTTTTTCTTCTTTGCTCCATGCAAAAAGTACATTTGATCTGCTATGGCAAATATTAGTACTCCCTCCCTCTCCACCTTCTCCTTCCGTCTCTCTCTGGCATCTAATCAATGGCAACACATGCCGTGGGGCACTTCGAAATCAAAGGAAGCTCTTCATCCTCAGGAGCCCAGGAGCTGAGGGCAACCAGAGACCCCATAGCCTGCAAGATGGGTGTCATGACTGCTCTTCTGTTTCACACAGGGACTCAGAGAAGCCACTCTGCTGGAGAGATTTCAGCTCAAGCCAGTGGATTCCAGAGTTGGTCTTCCCTCCTCTGTCTGTCTGTCTGTCTGTCTGTCTGTCTGTCTGTCTGTCTGTCTCTCCCTCCTCCCTCTCCCCTCCTTCTTGCCTATTCCTTTCCCTCCCTCTCAGTGTTGAACATATAGTAGTAACTTTTTAATTCTAAAAGCAAAGAACAACACTACAACATTCTCACTATACACACATGGAGATGGTGTCTGGACAGAGTTAAGGTTGATTTTACTCTTGAATTGTCTGATACTGTGAAATTATGTCAATCCTAGATGGGGAGGAGCTATCTTCTTCTTCCTTCTTCTCCCTCCTTTCCTTCCTCCCTCAAGTGAGTGGAGTTCAGTTCCTTGAGTATTCTGATTTTCCTTTCAGTCTGTGAGGATATGGATCTCAGTGCAGAGTATACTTCAGAGATGAGAACTAAAAAAAGTTCTGGAATCTTTTTTTCAAGTTCAAAACAGGAAATGGGGGTGAGGTGAAGGGATACATGTATTAGATGTGTAGGAGAGGTGGGCCCTCATGGTTTCTGTCCGTGATCCTAGCTACCCAACCAGCTGAGATCTGAAGATTCCAGTTGGAAACCAGCCTAGGTGGGAAAGTCCATGAAATTCATATCTGTAATTAACTACCAAAAACCTGGAAGTAGTGGTGTGGATCAAGTGGCAGAGGTCCAGCTTTGAGCAAAACAGCTATCAGACAGTGCCCAGTCCTCATCCCCGCCCCCACCCTCCCTCGCTGCCATCAATGTCAATCCACACTAGCAGGTTTCAACTTCAAGGTCACAAGGTTGTGGAAGCTGGCCTTCCTGCCTTCCTGGAGGATATAGGGGATCACGAATGTCTGCGCTTAAGCACTGTCAACACAGGGGGCAGTGCCTCAGAAAACCCAGATGCTGGGTGATACCAACATCAGAGCAGGCTAACAGCAAAGGGACTTTGGTGACTCTGAAGTCTTGGTTGTCGCTGCTTCCTAGATGAGCCACACAGAACAGTGGAAAGAGGGATTTGGTAGGTTATGGATTGAGGCCAGGGAAAGAATCCTGGGTTGCAAAACTTTTAAATTTGGTGCTCATATTAATCATTAAATTTTATTTCATGTGGCAGATATTGTAAATTGTCTGTCTAGTACTCGTCTCTTCTTCCTCAGTAAAAAAAAAAAAAAAAGAATCTAAATTTCTTAGCTTTGATGTGGATAGATGTGGTTATAACTTAATTCTAGCCACCGAGATTTAAGCAGAAAAGGTCAGCTGCCTAAAAAGTGACATAAGAGAGAGACAGATGCCTCCCACACCTTTTCTTTTCTTTTTGACCTTTAAATAAAGGAGTGTATACTGGATGGCTGTCTTCCAGCAGTCATTTTAAACCATGGCCTTGTGGTTGAAAGCCACTTACTAAGGATATAATGAAAAGGATGTTTAGAAGGAGCCAGAGCTTGCCATCTTTGGGCCTGTCGGCGGGAGGTGAAAATACTCCTATCTTCAAGCAGCTGTCCTGGCAGTTTTGTTTTCTGCAGGAAAGTCAATCTGATTGGTAAGAAATTCAGTCTCAGCCATAAGCAGGGGACTTCTGTGCATGCACATGTGAGTTTCACACTGCACTCAGAAGGCATAGTAAGTCAGCCTTATGTTTATGTTTGTTTTCCTGTACTGGTACTAAGGTTTGAACTTGAGGCCTGCCCATTGTCACTGTCACTTAGCTTTATTTTTGTTTTTTTTTTAAAGAGCCAGTGCTGTATCACTGGGTCCACAGTTCCACTTCTGGCATTGTGGTGGTGAATTGAAGATAAGAGTCCCATGGGCTTTTCTGTCTGGGCTGGCTTTGAACCAATCTGAGGCTTGATCCTCAGATCTCAGCCTTCTGAGTAGCTAGGATTACAGCTGTAAGCCACCAACGCTTGGTTAATTTTATGTTATTGTAACAAAATACCGAAGATAGTTAACATATAAAAGGAAAGTTTTAGTGGTTTCACAGCTTGGGAAGGCCCTGTTGCTTTGGATTTTTTAACATGAACTGAAGGATAGTGGTAGGTGGATGTGGTACAGCAAAAGTGTTTACATTATAACCAGGGAAGCAAAAGGGAAAGTGTACTGGCCAGGGCCTCATAAACCCCTTTGGGGATCCACCTCCAATGACCTAAGGACCTCCCTTTAGGTTCCTCCTCTTAAAGACACATAACACTTTCCACATGGCCTTTACCACCTGGGCCTTTGGGAGGCTCTTAGATCCAAACTCTAGCAGTAAGGGATGGATCCCATGCTTGGCTGGCTGGCTGACTGTATGACAGTCATCCCAAGGGTGGTAGAGACAGTCCTGGGGCCTCTAAGCTTGGTATAGGCTCCAAGAGCTTTGGCCAGCTGTGTAACCTGGGCAGCCCAGCCTAGCTCATTGGTTGAGCCAGGGAGCACTGATTCTCCTCATAGGTACTCAGGCTCTAGCATTATGTTCTACCATCCCAGATTCTTTGAGCTCCTGGTGGCCTCTCTGCCTCCACATCTCCAGCTCTCTCCATCTCTCTATCTTGCCTCCATAAGAGAGCCATAAGGGTTTCTTGTGTAAGAGCAGCACATGTGGGAAGGGGAGATGCAGTGTCCAAGGGCTCCCCTTCCCTGATGTAATGCATTTATGTAACCCTTTGCCTGCCCATAGGGAGGCTATCCTCCTCCATCACAGAGCATGCCCAGTGAAGACCATGCACCAGGCTCCCGAGTCCTGAATTTCTACTGCTCTCCACATCACCTCAGTAGACAATCAGTAGAACCCAGAATGGTCACAGGGGTTTAAAATTTTGAAAATCACATTGGATGCTGGTGTTTCACACATGCAATCTTAGCTATTCAGAAAACTGAGATCTGAGGATCCCAGTTCATAGCCAGCCCAAGCAGACAAATTTGAGACTTTTAACTCCAATTAAACAATAAAAAGAAGTAGAGATGTGACTCAAGTGATAGAGTGTCAGCTCTGTGTAAAAAAGCTAAAAAGACAAAAAGAAAGAAAATGAAAGAACAAAGCAATGACAGATTGTAGGGCAAAATAGAAAACTTGACATTTAAAATGGGAGGATTGAGCTGGATGCTGGTGACTTAGGCCTGTAATACTAGATACTCAAGAGGCTGAGACCCAATGTAATGGTAAGTCATTATCATATGATCAAATATCTTTAGAGTAGTCATTTGGATTCCGTTTAGGTTACATTTAGTTAATACAGAAATAAATAGCTGAAAAAAAAAAAAAGAGGCCGAAACCTGAGTGTAGAAGTTCAAAGCCAGTCTGGGCAAGAAATTCTACAAACTCATATTGCCACTAAACTACCTAAAAGTCAGAAGTGAAGTGTGGCTCAAGTGGTACAGTGTTAGCCTTGAGAATAAAGGTCAGGGACAGAGCCCAGGCCTTGAGTTCAAGCCCCAGGACTGGCAATACACACACACACACACACACACACACACACACACACACACACACACACACACAGAAGATTATCAATGCCTTGAAATACTTGGCAATAATCATGTGACTCCTGAAAGTAACCATATGAATGATTTTGGGACTTTTATGTCATAAAGGGGAAAAGAATGTCAATTTCTCTGTATCACAGTCACACAAAAAAGTGGGTTTGCCTATTATATTAACAGCTGTCTGTTTTCTCACAGTCTGAAATCAGTTTAATGGTGAACCGAGTGCTGATGGCTCACATCTGTAATCCTAGTTACTCAGGAGGCTGAGATCTTATCTCCAATTAACTAGTCAAAGACTGGAAGTGGAGATGCGCCTCAAGTGGTAGGGTGCTTGAGCAGAAAAAGCCAAAGGAGATTGAGAGATCCTGAGTTCAAGCCCCAGTAACAGGACAAAAACTAAAGGGGTTTGATACTGCTACATGCATTGAGGACCTTGTGAAATTCCAACACTAGCCTTCAACTTGATAGTAAGAACCATGTCTAAATATTTTAAATCACTGCTGGGTGGAGCCAGGAGATGCACAAGTCCTATGTTGTAATCACCATAGTGCAATCAGCAAAAAACCAGGCTGGCAGGATGGCCCAATAAATGCTCCATGCTTGTGCATGGAAAGCTACAGAGGCAAGGCTATTGTTGTGGCCCACATTGGAATAATGAGTTCTGAGCCTGGGGCACCTGGGTGTGAACTCAGGAAGTCACGTTCCGACAGGCTCACCCTCTGGATCTTTCCTCCACCAGCTTCAAGCACCTACCCAGGTTGCAGGTTATGGAGTTCAGACTGTTTGGGCTGGGAGCAGGTAATGACAGTTTTGCCACAGACAGCTGCTGTTGTTGAAGCCCAGCCTTGGGCGTTCACCGTGTGGCTCAAGTCTGTGACATGAGAAATTGCAGTCACTTTTTTCAGGCAAATCTGCTGCATGGGACAAGACCCAAGTGTGGTTCTTAGAGTGGCCATGTCACTACTTCTTGTTTCACAGGCTATTGCATTTCTTTGATAGAAATCTAATTGGAAGTCAGGCATTTGTTGTTCATACCTGTAGTCCTAGCTACTCAGGAGGCTGAGATCTGGATATTGCAATTCAAAGCCAGCCTGGACAGGAAAGTCTGCAAGGTTCTTATTTCTAATTAACCATCACAATGCCAGAAGTGGTGGTGACGTTCAAATGGTAGAGCACTTGAGCAAAAAAGCTAAGGGATAGTACTCGGGCTCTGGGTTCAAGCCCCCATACTGGCACAAATAATTAAACTACTAGTAGTAATAAGAATAATAAGAATAGTCACTAATGAAGAGCTCAGACCTCCTGTGATCTGAATTTGAATCCCTTGAAAGAATGTTCAGCTTGGTTTCTACCCGTCCCCTGACATCTGGCTTTCAGGGACTCCATGCACAGACTTCCTTTGGTAAAGATGGCAGCAGGCTATGGTGAAGAGGAGAGTAGACATTGGTGGGTACACAAAAGGCACCTATTTACTGCACCTGGCTACAGAGGGACTGCAGAAAGGACAATGAGATCATCGTGAGAGGTGGGGCCAAAATGAATAAGGTCCATTGGGCTGAAGTTCCCAGTGCCCTGCCCTCACCTCTAACTCTTAGCTCAAGAGGTTTCCTTGGAGTTGAGAGCTGCCTGGGCCCACATACCAAGATGCTCAGAGGACTTGGAGGACCGCATGCCTTGTGCACTCTGAGACCAAGCTCAGGCCCTGATTGACCAGGGCTGTCCCACCAATGCCAGGCTTGGTTTCCAAGTTCCAGATGGAAACCCAGGTGTGCATGCCATAGGTTTGGCCTGGGAGTAGTACCTGGTATTTCACAGGTGACCTGCTCCAAGTACCACTAATCAGGTCTGTGACAATAGACTTTACTGTCCAGAGACACACAGAAGGGCTGACCACAGCCCTGTGGCAGCTGTTACCTTGATCTACTCACATGGCTGATGCCAGGATGGCAGAGCATGAAGCCATTGTTGGTGTGGAGATTAGCAATGTACAATAGGGTGGTCACCCCGAGGGCGTGGCTCACAGGAAAACAGACAAAGTCACCAGGGACAAGAAGGCTGGGCATCCCTGCTATTTTAATGGGATGGATGTCTTGTGTCTGTGCATATGTATGTGTGTGCATGTGTGTGAGTATGCATACAAGGTCATTTGTATGTGCATGAGGCTGCATGCATGCATGAGGTGTGTGCACTGTGTGTATCTCATATATGTGCCAATGTGTCTTATGTATGAGTGTATGTGTATAGTATGCATGAGTGCTATGTTATGCATGTGTGTATTGTGTGTGCATGTGTGTTGAGTATTGTGGACATGTGTGTGAGTATGTGTGTGGTCTCAGCACTCTCCTTTCCTCCAATCCTGGTATCATCACTTTTCCTTGGTTCTCACCTTTGCACACCTCCTTAACTCCCTGGAGAGTACCCACTCAAGGTGGCCCGAGTCCTTGGAGGCTTGCGTCCTGCACCCCTCCCCCCAGCAGGCACCTGGAGGGTTAGGGACAGAGGTGATAGAGATGAGGGGAGCCTTCCGAGAGCCTCCATCACTGTGCTTGGAAACTTTTCCTCTGCCCCACAGGTTCTTCCTCAAGCTTCCTAATGTTTTGTAAATGCCTTTCCTGATCACATGGCTGGATGGAGGGAGGCAGCTTGTGGGCAAATGTTGTGAAGAGTCCAGAAGGGCAAGGTCCCTATCAACATGGATGGGCAGATCTCATCTTATGGTCCATAGACAACAAGTTAAGGGCACTGGTCAATAAAACATCTTCCCAAATCTATACAGGATCAGCTGGTGGGCTTGGAATGCTGCAAGCAGAGTAAGAAGTAGATGAACTCAGTAGAAGGCTTGGCATGGTAACACATGCCTGTAATCCCAGCCCTTGAGGAACTGAAGCAGGATAGTAAGTTCAAGGCTATCCTGGACAGCAAAGTGAAAGCTTGTATCCAAAAAATTAAAACAAACAAACAAAAATGGTATAGAAAAAACAGAAGCCATTTCACCAAGTGTGAGCAGCAGGTGTGAAAGTTTGCCAGTTCTAATGCACTCTGTCACAGACCCACCCAAGCACCTGAAAAACAAGGCATGGTCCCCAAAGACTAGAAGACACTCCTAATTCCAGTCCCTCAGATGCCATATTGTAACAGGTTATGTTTGATAGCACTAGAAATTATCAGTCAACACTCCCCTCCAGTTTACTGAGGCCAAGACCCAGGAAACAGGCCAAGGAATTCCAACCACAATACACAAGCTACCTACTAGTAGAAAGCTCTGTCCATACATTGTTGTACAATAAGAGTTCATTTATTTATTTACTGTGCTGCTACTGGAGCTTGAACTCAGGGCCTCATACTGTTGCTTAGGTTTTTCACCCCAGGCTGACCACTTGAGCCACAGCTTTTGCTGGTTTGTTAGAGATAAGTCTCCCAGTGTTAGCTTCAAATTGACATCCTCAGATCTCAGCCTCCTGCGTAGTTAGGATTACGAGCATGAGTCACCAGCTTGCAACAATGGGTTTATTTCTTACCTGCACCTGACCTCTATGTTCAGCATATAGAGAACCTAAGAGGGGTCCAGCAATCTTTCCCATCTCACAGGCTCACCTTGCTGCCATCAGGGGATTGGAGAGGCCCTCATCCTGGCCTGCAGTCTCCCTGGCAAGCTTCTGGGACTTCCTGGCCTCCTGGAGTCTGATCCTCTGTGTTGCCTCTGGTTTAGGAGTGGGATCCCTGTGTCCTTGAACTTGTGGCCAGAATGGATGGAGGACAAGGCACTCTCCCTATATCTGGACACACAGAACACTGGGCAGAGAGAATAGTGGGCAGTTTACTGCAGTGTTGTTTGGCTTTTTAAAAATTTTGCTTCCAGATGAGAGGAACAGAACAGAAGTGGATAAACCCATAAAGGATTTATCCGTGCCATTTGTCCTTGCTAGGCAGTTAAGGACCGAAAAGGAGGGCTGGGATTAGTGCCAATATGGCAGGAATCTAAGCCACCCCTCTTGCTCCCATCAGACCATGAGGGCTCAAGGTCCTCAGTGTACAAACATTGCATGATGAGCTCTGTTGGAGCACAAACTCCCCCACTTCTGTACTTGTGGGGCACCACTTCTGAGACACAATCAAGAGGAAACTTCTATGCAAGTGCCTTGGGGCAAAGAAAGCAATCATGCCACCTCCAGTGATGCATAGCCACAACTGGATCATTTAAATTAAAAAGAATAGACCCCTGGGGGAGAGAGATAAGGGTGGGGAAGCCATTTGGCTGGTCTACAATAAGGAGTTACAGACACTTATCTTTGTGTGTCCTCTCCTCTGACACTCTGCTCTGCTGCTTTTCTTTGGCTCTTAGAAACACTTGCTCTGTCTACTTTAAGCATTTTCCTACCTTTTCATTCTTTAATTGGCAGAGAAAATTATCCCAATCCTAGATAGCATTAAGACCATGTGACTTTTGCTGATGGGAAGAAAACACTTTACATTCCAAGTGTCTTATCCCCATCTTACAGATGGTAAGATAATAGCCTGACCCTCATTCTCAGCATTGCTGGACTTCCACATCCTATATAGTTACCCCAGAAATCAATGTGTTAAAGGGTTGCTCCCAGCTTGGTACTGTCCTTGAGGAGATGTTGCTTAGGTCCAAAGGTTATTGAAGACATGCTCTCAAGGGGGTTATGGGACCCTCGTTGCTCCCCTTCATTCTCTTCCTCCTCAGCCTGCAGGGGAGCAGATTCATTTTACCACGTGCTTCCACCATGATGTGCAGCCTCCCAACAGGCACAAAGCAATGGGCCAATTAACTGATCAGGGAACGGATGAGCCTCTCACTTGTAAGCCAAGATAAACCTTTCTTGTGTATAAGTTGATTATCAAATGTATGTGTCACAGTGATGGAAAGCTGACAGAGCCTCTCTTTAAGAGAATATCCTCTTAGTCTGGTGTACCTCCTCTCCAGTTTGGGTTTGGGTTCAGTATTTCATTCTGCATTCCATTTTCCTTGAAACCTCAACACCTGCTGTTTTTGAGGTCCCTGTGGTCTCTGAGCAGGCTGGGACAGGCAGGGCCCTTCATCTTCCTGTAGTCAGAGCTTTTAATTAATTTGTTTGTTTATTTATTTGTTCATTTAATTGTTATTGTAAAGGTGATGTACAGAGGGGTTACAGTTATATAAGTAAGATAACGAGTGCATCTTTTTCTGATCAGTGTCACCCCCTCCCTCACTTTCTCCCACTCCCACCCCTGAGTGTCCCCTCCCTCTCCCCCTCCCAATCCTAAAGTTAATTTTCAACATTTTATCTGGTGCATATGCATATCACTGTTACCCTGTGCCTCCATCAGACAGAAAGAATGACATCGCCCCATTTGTAAGGAGATGTAAAGATGTGGAAAAAAAATTACATTAAGCAAAGTAAGCCAGACCCAAAGGAACAAAGGCTGCACTGTTTCCTTCATTTGTAATAAATAGAATATGTCTAGGATATGCTATATAGAGAGAATATATTTTATATCTAGAATATATAGAATGGCTGTATAGCTATGTGAATATGACCATATATAATGATGCTTATTGAAATAAACTCCAAGAAATGAAAACAAGAAGTTTTGTTTATTGTATCATTAGCAGTTATTTCTTTTTCTCTTTCTTTTCCTTTTTCCTTTGGCTTATTTACTGTCGTCACTGTTTTTTTTTTCCTTTCTATACCCTTTGTCTTGTTTATTTATTAATTCATTTATTTGTGTGTGTGTGTGTGTGTGTGTGTGTGTGTATGAGAGAGAGAGGGAGAGAGAGAAAGAGAGAGAGAGTGAGAGAGAGAACTGTGGCCTCTCATTGTTTCTTGTAATTTTTTTTCTCAAGAGTAGCACTCTACCACTTGAGCCAAAACTCAACTTTCCTCCTCCTCCTCTTCCTCCTCCTCCTCCTCCTCGTCCTCCTCCTCCTCCTCCCTCCTCCTCCTCCTCCTCCTTCTTGCTCTTCCTCTTCTTCCTCTTCCTCTTCTTCCTCTTCCTCTCTTTTCTCTTTCTCCTCGTCCTCCTCCCCCTCCTCCTCGTCCTCCTCCCCCCCCCCCACATCCTCCTTCTGTCCAGGATGCCTTCAGACCATGCTCCTTAGATCTCAGCTTCCTGAGTAAATAGGATTTCAATGTGAGCTACTGGCTTCTGGCTGAGGTACCTGTATTATAAAATGAATCCAAGAAATCTGTGTACTGGCCTCTGGTCACATGGCTGAGCCAAGCCTCCATTGTGGGTATGTTTGGCTTAGAAGTCTGGCTGTGTTTTGCTCTCCCTCTCTCTCTCTTCCCTCACAAGGCCTCTGCTTTGGTTTTATCTTAAGGGTCTCTTTTTCCTTCCTGTCCAAGCTGAGGAGCCCATGAATAACTGAGCTGGTCATGAGTGGTAAGAAGATCAGGCAAGCAACCATTTCTGGAAGCACTTGCAGCACCCTGGGTTCAAGGTGGTGAGTCAGTCATCTGTCTGCCATTCTAGTGTCTCAGCTGGCTGTGTGAACTTCTACTGGATGGGCTGGTAGATGTGTCCTCTTTGGTGGACCTACTTTTAGGGTCTGACTCTTTGGTGGGCCTACTTTAGGGTCTGACTTTGTCTCTGCCCTGGGCATAACTCTCTATTGCCCACTCCTGTGTTCAGATAAAACTGCTAGGAGCAGCCAGGCTGCAGAGCTGAGAGGGAAGTTCTGTGTGCAGGTAGGGCACAGGTGAGGTACAGGGAAAAATAAGCCCAGTCAGCCTCACCTGTTGAGGAGCCTCAGCTTTCCCAATCTTCCTGTGCCTACCTATAATATGAAGCCAGCTCGCTAGGTCATGGTGAGTGGGGCAGTGGGAACGGCCTTCCAGAGACAAGCAGAGGAGGTAACTTGAGTGCTTCGAGAACAAAAAGGGAGCTGGGCACTGGTGGCTCAAGCCTGTAATCCTAGCTACTCAAGAGGATGAGATCTAAGGACCGTGGCTGGAAGCCAGCTTGGGCAGGAAAATCTTTGAGATTTGTATCTCCAGTTAACCACCAGAAAACTGGAAGTGGTACTGTGACTCAAAGTGATAGAGCACTAGCCTTGAGTGAAAAAGCTCAGGGACAGCATCCAGGTCCTAAGTTCAAGCCCCACAACCACCTAAAAAAGGAGGTGGGGGGACAGTGGCATTGTTAGAAGGACCCAGGATGTTCCTGCTTTTGCCCTTGTCTGATATCATCCCCAGAGTAATTCTTAGCTGGGCACTGATGGATCATGCCTGTAATATAGCTATTCAGGAGGCTGAGTTTTGAGGATCTGGGTTTGAAGCCAGCTTGGACAGAAAAGTCCATGAAATTCTTGTCTCCAATTAATCAGGAAAAAACTGAAAGTGGAGATGTGGCTCAAGTGGAAGAGTCCAAAACTTAAGTGGAAAGTGTTAAAGGACAGTGCCCAGGCTCTGAGCTCAAGCCCTAGTACCAACGCATACAGGCACACATATATGCACCTACACATACATAGTTCTCTGTCTAAGGATTCACTTAAGGGGCAGTCTCTCCACAGATAGCAGCCACAAGTCTTCAGGGGCCCTGCATTTACCGCCAGGCAGTTATGAGTTTAAGGGTCCCCATAACCTCTCCCTAGTTTGATTACTTGTTAGAAGGGCTCACAGAAGCCAGGAGAGCACTCTGCTTATGATCGGAGCTTTCTTATTGAAGATCTGACCCAGGAACAGCTCAGTGGGAGAAGTTCTGAGGGAAGGGATGGAGGAAGATGGGGGCTGCCCCTCTTTGAGTGTTCATCTTGCCTAATGTGTGAGTGTATTGACTACCTCAAAAGCTCTGCAATGACTGCATGTCATATGTGTGTGTTTGTATGCAGTATGTATGATGTGTGTTTGATTGTGTGGTGTGTGGGTGTGTCATGCACAGGAGTAGCATACCTGGATGGTTCCATCAGCCAATCTCACTGTGGGATGATTCACCATGACTCCATGGGGACCAGCTTGGAGCTCTCACAGTGCACGTCTTTGGGAAGAAGTCTAGGGCTCACCATCATGATGAATTCCACCATCATGATGGACTGGAAGAACACTAATATTAACACCATGGTGTGGGGAAATCAGAAGGAAAAGAGCTGTGTTTATTATCCTGAACTTTAATACAACTAATCTTAGTTGCAGAGTTTTTTGGTTTTTTTTTTTTTTTTTTTTGCAATAAGACTAAGTTTATCGATCCATTGCAATGGTAGAGAATGGGGGGGAGGGGAAGGGGATTGGGATGAGGGGTAGCGATGTTTCTTATTCTGAGAACCATCTGGGAACCTAAAATGTCAGGAAGAAAGGGGACATTCCTCCAATCCATTGTTGTCAAGTGAAGGTTTTTAGTCCATAGATCTAAATCAAAGGACAATTAACTGCTCATTCATTGCATGTACACACACACACACACACACACACACACACACACACACACACACACACACCCCGTCAGCTTGAGGAATGCACATACTCTCACATATTGCCAGTTTGAGGGATGCACACACACAGGGACACACACACAGACACACAGACACAGACACACAGACAGACACACACACACACACACACACACACACACACACACACCCCGTCAGCTTGAGGGATGCTGGAAAGGATCAATTGCAGAGTGATTTTTAATAATGGCTGTGTCTAATAACTGGTGTGCACTTATCACTTTCATGAATATTGGGCACGTCAGCTGTGACAATTGGGTAGGAGTCGGGCCTTGCTGGCTATATTTGGGCCCTGCAGTGTGATGAGCCCTCAACACCCACTTCATAGGGAAAACTGTGTTGGAACTGTGTTCCAACTGTGTTGGAACCACTTCATAGGGAAAACTGTGTTGAACTGGAACTCGATATGAACACATGAGGAGCCCCTGGTCCTGAGAGGCTATTTCTAAATGATGATACTGTATTTGTTTAGACATGTCCCTAGTTTGTCTCATACTTATCATGACAAGATGCCATGTGCAGGCGCGATGAGAAGGGCATTGGTGTGCAATTTGAAGCCTGTCTGGGCATCTATTTGTGGACATGTACATGTGTGTATCCACAAATGTGTGTGGATACCTATGTCTATACTTGGTGTGGGAGTTTCCTGGCTTATACAATGCAATAGAAAAGAAATTGGGCTTGGTGGCTCACGTTTATATTCCTAGCTACTCAGAAGGTTGAGATCTGATGATCTGGATTTAATGCCATCTCAAGCAGGAAAATCTGAGACTCTTATTTTCAAATAACCACAAAAAGTAAAGTGGGAGTGTGACTCAAATAGTAGAGCACTAGCCCTGTGTAAAAATACCCAGAGATAGCACCCAGGCTCTGAGTCAATGCCCCAGCAATACTAGCACTGAAAAAAATTTCTTAAGAGAAAAAGGTAAAATTCCACTCGACAGGAAGGCCCACTTGAATCATGATAAGGGGAACAAAAGTAGATACACGGTAGCCATAGAACTCAGCCCCATAGTTCCCTGAGAGGGATGAAGGAAAGTTCTGGAAGTTGGCTAGAGGGGCTATGAGCAGATCATGTCCTGGGTGCTGGGAGTGACAGGTGTATGCGCCTCACAGAACATTGTGAAGCGGGCTGGGGATATAGCCTAGCGGCAAGAGTGCCTGCCTCGGATACACGAGGCCCTAGGTTCGATTCCCCAGCACCACATATACAGAAAATGGCCAGAAGCGGCGCTGTGGCTCAAGTGGCAGAGTGCTAGCCTTGAGCGGGAAGAAGCCAGGGACAGTGCTCAGGCCCTGAGTCCAAGGCCCAGGACTGGCCAAAAAAAAAAAAAAAAAAAGAAAGAACATTGTGAAGCCTCACGGTTGCTTTAGGGATCTACCTGTACTTATGTCTCAGTCACAGACAAGCATCCGTCCATATGTCTCTTGGTATGTTACATGCAAGTCTGTGTATACCTGTGTGAATCTACATGCTGGCTTAATAAAACATACACCGTCTCTCATCTATGAGGATCACCAGTTTGTGCCATGCCACTCTCACCTGCATCCTTTGCTACCTGGCAGATACTGACAGGCTAGAACTGGTACCTGAGCCCCAAAGTTTGAATTCAAGCAAGATGATTCTGGCCCAGGGCCCAAGTGTCAGTCCTGCCCTGCCCCTTAGAAGGAGGACCACCCCAGATTTGCCTGGAATTACTCTCACTATAACATGCTTCCCCGCGCTTTGAGAGACCTAACCTAAAAATCCCCATGAGATATATGGCCTGTCCTACAGCAGATTTGATTGCAGACGATCCATACATGTGGAGATTTTTGGTAAGAAGTGTCACGAGTACCTCATGGGTTTAGTGGGATCAATAACACACTGAAAAAAAGAGCAGGGCTAAATGGGACCTCCCCGCTTCTCCCTGGCTTGGGCAAACTCCCACATGTGTGCACACATGGTCTGCAGCCTCCTACTCTGTAGTGGGGCTCCTTCCTATAAGTGGACTCATTCTGAGAAGCAGACTTTCACTTTTCAGACTGAGCTGGAGGACAGAGGAAACCTCTCAGTTGTCCTTCCCCTGAGAGTACACATGCTGAGAGGGTACTGGGAGACGCTGTGATCAGCTGCACGGAGGTCAGAGCCTGAAGCTGGGAGTGTCTTTCAGAGGAATTCCGGCTCCCAAGACCTGCCTGGCCTGGCACATAGCACCAGTGCAGGGACTGTGCATTGATATAATTCTAGCTGCCTGCCAGGAAGCTCCCAACACCTAGGACGGCAGCCTTTGGGACATGAGTCTTTATAAGCCATGTGAAAACTCAGCAAGACGAGCCCTCCCTTTCCCAGCCTGCTTTGTATAAGGAGGCTTTGACCTCATGAAGTTTTGCAGACTTATTTTGGCTTTTTGGAGAGGTGAAGTGAATTACATCTTGGTTGTTCGACTAAGTCATAATATTTACAAGCTTGATTCTTAGAATTCTTGGTGCGGGAGGGGGAACTGGTTTATTTTGTTTTGTCTGAAATGTTGAAGGTGAATAATTTTCTGTTCTTTTACTGTCCTGTCAGCCAGCTTCTTGTTTGGTTTGGTTCATATTTTTTTTAAGCAAGGGAAAGGAACTGCTTTTATTGAATATCTTCTTCTGTCCTGTCCATCCTGGGGGCTGTGCCTGCATTTTTTTCTTTAAACACTTACACAAATAACTACGTTTGTAAAAGTCAGTATGGATAAATGGTAGAGTTTTGTGGAGGGGATATTGGGGCTGGGATTCAGGGCATGGTCACTGTGTCTTAGCTTTTTTCACTTAAGGCTGGCACTCTACCACTTGAGCCACAGCTCCACTTCCAGATTTTTGGTGGTTAATTAGGGACAGAAGTCTCATGGACTTTTATCCCTCAACTGGCTTTAAACTGTGACTCTCACATCCTTAGATCTCAATCTTGTGAGTAGCTTACAGGTGTAAGGCAATGGTGCCCTGGTAGTTCTTAATTCATTTTTTTTTCAAATTGAAACTAATTACTTCCAAGTGCTAGTGGCTCATACTTATAATCCTTAGATTAGGGTTCAAAACTAGCCTAGGGAGAAAAGTCTATGAGACTCCATCTCCAAATAAAAAGCAAAATGCTAGCCTTTAGGCATGGCTAAGGTGGTAGAATGCCATCTGTGTTTAAGTCCCTGAGTTCAAGCCCTGGAGCTGGTATAAACAAGTAAATGAACAATAGCAACCAAAAATGCAGATCCTTACTTGGTTTATGATTAGGGGCTAACTCATTACTTTCTGAGATGGGAGTATGCAAACTGGAAACTTTCCTGGTTTGCGAAACTTTACATACCCTGCATGGAAGAAGAAAAATGCAGACAATAACTTTCTTTGATTAACTCAAATTATTATCCCAGTATATATACTTCATTCTCTCCAACTTTTTCTCCCTACACAAGCAATCAAGGTTCAATTTTGCTTTCCCTCATTACATTTATGCCAGTATTAGAAGACCTTGTTTATATAAATTTCAGGAACTCTCAGAACTCCCTGTAATAGGAAACCTGACCTCCCCCCAACTCCTCCCCATCACATGCATCATTATTAAGGGTCACTTGCCAAAATAACACTGAAGCTTCCTGGAACACTTGCTCAAATCCGGGAGGGACGTCAGCTTGACCTGTGTCTTGTGCGCAGGAAGGCTGACCTTCCAACATCAAACACTATCCCAAATATCCCTCCATCTCCAAACATGCTTGTTGCAGCTCCCTTTGCTGATTGTCAGCTCTCTCAGAAGAAGGCTGGGACACTCTCCTGCCTGGTTTACCCATGCTGTGTTGGTATACGAGCTGGGTGTTCTGTTGTGTGACCTGCCAAGTTTTATTAGTAGTCATGGCTTTGCCAAGGTAAACAAAAAGTAAGAGAGAGACTGAAAAACAGAAAACTGTTTTCAGTTTCCTACATAGAGCTCCAGACAGATAGATGAGTGAATTCAATTTAAGAAGACAGGGATTGGCCTTTGGCCTGTGACCTGTAATTCTAGCTACTCAGGAACTTCAGATCTGAGGATTGTGGTTCGAAGCCAGCCAGGAAAGCCAGGCAGGAAAGTCTGAGAGTTTTACCTCCAATTAATCAGCAAAAAGCCAGAAGGGAAGGTATGGTCCAAGTGATAGAGTGCTAGCATTGAGAGAAAAGGCTAAGGAACGGCACTCAGGCCCTCAATTCAAGCCCCAGTACTGGTGCACGTGTGTGCACACGTGCATGCACACACACACACACACACACACACAAAAGAAAAGAAAAGAGCCTACACTTGAACAAAAATAGGCTTGAATTCAGGACCTGTGTACTATTCCTAAGCTTTTCCTCTCAAGGCCGGTAACTCTACCATTTAAGCCACTGTTCTACTGTTGTCATTTGCTGGTTAATTAAAACTTAAGAGTCTCAGGACTTTCCTGCCCTGGCTGGCTTCCAACAGTGATGCCCAAATCTCAGCCTCCTAAGTAGCTACAAGTGCAGGTAGGAGCCACTAGCAATTTGATTCTGATACTTCATAATAAAAGAAATTCCTGGGGAAAATAAATCCATAAGGAATGTAATCCAATAAAAATGTTCACAACAGGGGACAGGGTACTGTGACAGGACAGTAATTGTGAATACAAGTCAAGCTGAACATCTGGGCATTGCCATTGATTTTGCCATTGCCAGTGAGTCCAATCCTGACCCCCTGCTGCTCCTTATGCCCTCCCATTTCTGGATCCCTGCCTTGCTCTGTGCCTGAGCGCTGCTCTCTGCGAGGACAGAGGGTGCGTAGGGCCTCACTGGCCAGTGACTTCATTCCAGGACACATTGTAGCATCTCAACCAAGGATGCCAGAAAAAGGCTGAGGGCAGAGGGAACATTTACAGCTTCTAACGGAGTTTGTGAATTGCTGTTTGTTCTGCCCTAAGAATGAACACTGTAACCATAGCAACCCAGTGGCAAGTGGTCCAAGACTCTGGCCTATGAAGTCAAATGAATGTTTTGTTATTATGATTCACTGTGATAGGATTAAATCATGCAGGACCTGTAATAAAACGTATTTTTCCTCTAATCCCCACATGTTGGGCTGACAAGGCTCACTGTGTTTCTTGATACAAGCCAGCTGCTAACATCACTTCACAGCTGTAGGACCTCTGACAGTGCTTCCTCACAACAGGTGTGTGTTTTAACACCCAAACCCACAGAAAGTGGATTTGCAGGGAGGGGCCAGCTGCTTCCTCTTGGGCTCAATATTTTTCATCTGTAATGGGGCACCCTTCTTGAGAGACTGGAATTCTGAAAATTATACTGTCCATCACCTAGGAAAAGCTGTCATGGTTGAGCTATTTTTTCTTTTGCTGGAGGCCATAGGGAAAGCCATGGAAAAGATTTGAACCCTTTGTCTCAGCTTTAAGTTAAAAAAAAATAATCCAGGCTAGGCAGGAACTGCTGGCTGTCCAAGAACGTGCCAGCTGAGAGCCCAAGAGTTGAATGCATTTGATTAAGAAATGTGTCCTTACCTCACCTGGCAGAACTGGGATAACAAAGCACAGGAGAGCACTGGAAGATAGTGGCTCACACTGTTGTAAGGGAACTCAGTCTGCGAGAAACAACGAAGCCACATTTTTTTTTTGCCAGTCCTGGGGTTTGAACTCAGGGCCTGAGCACTGTCCCTGGCTTATTTTTGCTCAAGGCTAGCACTCTATCACTTGAACCACAGCCCCACTTCTGGTTTTTCTATAGATGTGGTGCTGAGGAATCAAACTCAGGGCTTCATGTATGTGAGGCAAGCACTCTACCACTAGGCCATATTCCCAGCCCCAAAGCCACATTTTGAGATGTTGAAATGGGAATCTTTATTGAAGAATCAGCTTACTTCAACACTTGTAATCCTAGCTACTAAGACTGAGATCAAGAGGCTTGTGACTCGAACCAACCCAGACAGAAAAGTCATTGAGACTCTTCTATCCAATTAACCAGCAAAAAGCAGGAAGTGGAAGTTTAGCACAAGTAGTAAGAGTGCCAGTCTTAAAGGGCAAAAGCTAAGGGATAGTCCCCAGGCCCTGAGTTCAAGTCCTAGTACAGAAAGAAGCATGAGGAGGAGGAGAGGTGGAAAAGAAGGAGGTGGAGAACAAATAAATCTTAGATTTTTGTGTCTTGTTTTGCAACATAGAGTACACTACTAATTTCAAAATCTAAACAGGGAGCTGGACACCTATGGATTATGTCCATAACCCTAGATACTCAGGGGGTTTAGATTTGGAGATCTAGGTTCCAAGCCAGTAACCTCTGCCAAAACAAAAAAGTCTATGACACCTCATATTCAGATTAACTAGCAAAAGGTGGAGCTGGAGGCATAGTTCAAGTAGTATAGCACAGGCTAACCAAGGAAACTGAGCAAGTTCAAGATTCTCAGTTTAAACTCCTGTATGGGCAACAACAACAAAAAGTTGACAGAGAACATCACTAGTAATTGTTCTTTATTGGGAGATAAACTTCTGGGGAGCAAAAGCCTGACTAGGGTATTACTCATCACTAAATTGAAGCCAGGGGGACAAGTTTTAAAACTTTTGTAATACTTGAGCCGACTCCAACAAGGTTGATACTGTGGTCACCCATGCTCCCTGTACACTCTCTAGGCTGACCGAGTAGCGAGTCTGATGATGCTGAAATGTGTATGCTTTACTTTCACAAATTTTAAATAACAAGAGTCAGGCTCATGCCAATGAGGAGGCTGAAATATGAGGATCAAGGTTTGAAGTCAGCTCAGGTAGACAAACCAATACATTCTTATCTCTAATTAACAAAACCAAATGCCAGAAGTAGAGCTGTGGTTCAATAGGCAGGGAGCCAGCCTTGAGCAAAAAAAGCTATCAAAGAGCACAAGGCCATGAGTTCAAGCAATAGTCTCAGCATACACACACATACACACACATACATGTGCGCATGCACACACATACATGATGACATGAATTTAAAGATTCAAAGTCAGGAAAGCATTGAAAAAGCACTCAAGTAAACAAGTAGGCGTCATTCATTGATGAACAATATCCTCGAAATCAATGGTTCTGTTTATTGTAGAGGTTTGCCTCCTCTCCCTGGGGAGAAATTTGGACATCAGAAAGAACTTCAGGAAGATGGACCCTGATCTGATCTGAGGTAGGCTGATGACCAGGGAGTGGTCACCAGCACCTGTGACTCTGATTTCTACCAAGGAGAATTGAAAAGCCCAAGAGAAGGGCTAGTGTGGACAGGTTTATCCATGCCTAGGAGCTAGATTCCCAGTGCCTTTATTTCCCCAAGGCCACCCATTTTCTTAACAGCCCCAAAGCTTTCCAATTTCCACCAGAATCACATTACTCTCAGCACTGGGTGAAATGCCAGTGGTATAAACAGGGAAGACAGGAGGTAAAGGGGAAGGGACAGTGGGTAGAATTTCACTCATGGGCTCCTGGGGGGCACAAGGGGAAAGCCCTGTGGTTCAGCATTCCTAGCTGCAGCTCAACCTCAGGCCCAGCTGGCAGGGAGTAAGCTCCTCTGAGCCTTGTCTCTGTCACCCGGCAGGTGTCCCTCACACAGGTGGGGTAGGGCACACCTGGGCCACTGAGGGGATGGGTGTAGATGAGAGCTATGCATAGAGGACTACCATGTCATCTTGATTTCTCCTAATGTAGAATTAAATCACAGGTGTCAATTAAGTCTCTGCAGTGTCCCTCTGCACTTTTCTGGGACACAGTAACATCTTTTGGGACCCTTGGTCACAGGTTCACACCAGATACCCAGTGTCCTCTCCTTCTCTGTCATCCGACTTGCTCCAAGTCCTCCAGTGGTGCTGGTATTGAGCCACAGAAAAGGATTTTCTGGCTGTATGTTGTGTACAGGCGCTCTTCTCCCCTAGAAACTTGGGGGAAGGGACATTCTGTTGAAGGAAAGAGGCTGATCATGCACAGGAAGCACAGACACATAGCCATTTTCCACAGAAACCAGCAGCTCCTGGAGACCCTGGGGCAGGGGAGCGAGTGCTTTGTACAAACCCTCCTCCTCTTCATCTTCCCCAGCTGGAAGGATAACTCTTCAGCCCCAGCCTTTCACCTTGTTTCTCCCTCCAGGTCACAGAACGTTCCAGAACTGACAGTAACTTTCTACTATATTTCCTATAACTCAGACAGCCCATTAGGAAGGGGTCTAGGAGAGAAATGCAAGGTGATGAAATCAACAAATACCACAGATTAGCAACTCAACAAATGACCTGGACACCTTGTCCTCACAGTCATCCTGATGCCTTGCTGGATGGTGGGGGTGAGGGGTGGGAAGCGCTTTTCACTCACTTCCAAAAGCCTAGAGGTGAGATGAGCCATGCTTTCAATTGTAGAAGCTGTTTAGCTGCTGGATTGCTAGGAGAGCTCTGCTCTGGAGAATATGCAGATAGCATCATGCTGTTAGGCCCCAGGAAAGTTTTGCTCCAGAGAATACTCACCCCTGGCTGTTCCCCACCCTAAGCATGTGGGGTTTTGCCTTTAAAAGCTTTGTGTAAACAGCATTCTGGGCTGCAGGTCTTTGAGACAGGAGTCTATCTGCAGTTGCAGGCTCTCCAGTAAAGACTCACCTCTCAAGAGGTTGCTTCTCTGTTTCTCAAGGTTGAATTCCCATATAACATGTACAGTAGATCTTTAGTACCTATGGATACATGCTTGCAAGGAGAACACCATTGAAAAGCCATGCATGCTCAGAATGCAGAGTTTAGCACTGACCAACTCATATGTGATTCATTTTCCCCATAATGGCACCCAACTTCTTCTAAAGACATAACATCTTCCATCAAATCCCAACCCCACCTCTTCCTTAAATTTTTTAATGCTGTTGGCTATGCATTGAATTTTATGACTATATTCTTCCCCTCTTCCTCTCTTCACTTATTTACAATCCCATCCCACCCTTTGATACCCATACCCTTTAGAGTACCTGTTTCCTGGTGTTTATTTTATTGGATTGTTAGCCTTTCTAAGGGATTGGAACAGAAATATATATTCTTGAATTACATCATAGACATCCTATCAATTACAGATAGATCATTTCTTCTTACTCTATGTTTTATTCTAATTAATTTGTATTAAGTTAAAAAATAGGGGCTGGGAGTATAGCCTAGTGGCAAGAGTGCTTGCTTAGCATGCATGAAGCCCTGGGTTCGATTCCTCAGCACCACATATATAGAAAACGGCCAGAAATGGTGCTGTGGCTCAAGCGGTAGAGTGCTAGCCTTGAGCAAAAAGAAGCCAGGGACAGTGCTCAGGCCCTGAATTCAAGGCCCAGGACTGACAAAAAAAAATAAAAAATAAAAAATAAAAAATAAACAATGGTAAATGCAATCAAGATGCGTTGTATTCATAAACTGACATTTGGAAATGAAACCCCTCTAAACACCTACCTAAAGACAAATTTAAAAAAGAAAATGGGAAATATGGACTTTGTTTAGCCTCTGATTCACTATCTGAGGTCCATGTAATTTGCATTGATTCTTGATATGTATACAATAAATTAAGAAAAACAAAATTGGCAAGCATTAAAAATGTGTGTTTAAAAACTTTACTATCTACTGCTTTGAAACATACAGACACTCAGATTTCAAAACGTTGTTTAAGCAGGGTACCAGTGACTCATGCTTGTAATCCTAGCTACTCAAGAGGCTGAGATCTGAGGATCATGGTTCAAAGCCAGCCCACACCACAAATTCCATGAGGCTCTTATCTCCAGTAAACTACTCCGAAAAAGCTAGAAGTGGCGGCATGGCTCAAGAGTGTCAGCCTTCAGTATGAAGAAGCTCAAAGACAGTGCCCAAGCCCTTGGTTCAAGCCCAAAGACTGGCAAGAAGGAAGAAAAAAGTTTAAATTTTTTTAACATTTAACTAAACATTAACAAAATAAATAAATATGTTCCTAATGTTGATCTTACAGAAAATACAAAGTGAGGCTCATTTTATTGTTTCTGGTGTTAGTTGTTGACAATTGCCAATGCTATTACATGAAGCTGGGATAGTGAATCAGAGGCTAAACGACGCCCACCTACTATTGAATTAACTATTGTATAACCTTGAGGAAATCATCTTGAAAGGCCTCATAGCCTCATGTGTATCGATGGTGACAATGCCAGCCCTAGGACTCAGGGCATAGGCTCAGCCCAGAGCTCACAGATACTATTGAATACTGTTTCTGATACCATCTGATCCTGGCAGTTCTCCCAAGCCCTGCTGGAAAGATTCACAGCTAGGATAAAGGTGAGTGAGCATTTCCATTCTTTGGCTAGGAAAAAAAATGCATGTATTCAGGCTCTGGTGGTTCACACTTAGAATCCTAGCTACTCAGAAGGGTGAGATCTGGAGAGACCAGTTTGAAGTCAGCCTGGGCAAACCAATCTGAGCGACTCCTCCAATTAACCAGCAAAATCCTTGTCTGGAGGCATGGCTCAAGTGGTAAAACACTATTCTTGAGTAAAGCAAGCTGAGTGAGTGAGAGGCCCTAAGTTCAGGTTCTGGTACTAGGAAAACAAAGGAAAGCATGTGAACACAGACATCTAAATTCATTTAGAATATTCAGTCTATATTAAGAAGTCATAGCTAAGAACATCCATGATTCCACCTTCTCCCTATTAAGTAAAGTGGTTTTCAGATTTTAGAATTTCTGGACCCCTCTCCCAGGATTCTGGATTTCTAATAAGTACTCACCTTAAGGCAGTTAAATCTAAATTCTGAAGATGTGAATGTCATCCCCTCTGGTCAATTACATCTCTTACTTGACTTTCCTCCTCCTTTCTACTATTGAGTTCACATTTTTTTTTTTTTTTTTTTTTTTGGCCAGTCCTGGGTCTTGGACTCAGGGCCTGAGCACTGTCCCTGTCTTCTTCTTGCTCAAGGCTAGCACTCTGCCACTTGAGCCACAGCACCACTTCTGGCCATTTTCTGTATATGTGGTGCTGGGGAATCGAACTTAGGGCCTCATGTATACGAGGCAAGCACTCTAGCCACTAGGCCATATCCCCAGCCCCTGAGTTCACATTTTATTCTCGCTATAGATGTTATTTTGTTCCATGTTTGAAAGCCACCCTTACTCCCTTTGCAAGGGTGGAGAACGACATAAAATAAGACACACCCACATCCCACAGCATCTGCCCAGGGCAGGTGCAGCTACAGTTGTTCCCTCTGTCCTGAGGCTGCATAGCTGTGAGCTGGGCTTGCAGAAATCCCTGAGCTATTTTTTTCCTGTCTTCCTGACACTGCTGACTTCACTTGAGCTAACCAGACACCAGGCGCTGTGGATTCTTGCTGCTGCCTGGTTTTTATATGTGTGTGATGGGGGATTTGGACTGTGATCCTTTCAAAGACAGGGCCTGCAGGCTGTACCCCTATACTGCTTTTGCATGTGCAGTTCTACCATTTGTTCCTAGACAAACGACACTGGGATTAGATAAGACAGTTCTTGTGATTGGTTGTACTGACCATACACTATAGCATTTTCTTGTCATAGTGAATCCATAAGACCCAATTATTTGGGGGAGGGGGTCTGGTATTATGAAGAATGGGCTTACATGATTATGGAGGCTGTGATGTTCTATGATCTTCTATCTGCAAGCTGAAGGCCCAGGGAAGCTACAAGTGTAATTCAGTCCAAGTGCAAAGGCTTGAGAATTAGGGGAGCCATAGGAGTAAAGTATCAGTCCAGAGGCAGGAGAACAGTGATGTGCCAGCTCAAGCAGGAAGGCAGAAAGACAAAGACATGAATTCCTCCTTTCCTCAAATTATTCCATTCATGCACTCAACTGATTAGGTGATTCCTACTTACCTGGAGATGGCAGCTCTTTGCTCAGTCTCTCAATTAAAATGCTAATCAACCACACTCAAGGATACATCCAGCAGCATTTCACCAAATAATCCTACTCAGCAGTGTTTAGCCACATCTAGATACCCCTCCCAGTGATCCAGTCCAGTTGACATTAAAGTTAGCCACATACCTCACTCATCAGCTCTTTCCCCCAGATCCTGTAGGCATCACTTTGATGCTCTATGGTTTGAAAACATTTAGTGATTGTAAGGAATCTTGTTTCTTGTGGTTACTTTCCAGTGGCTTTTAATCGAGCAGTATGGGGCTGGCATCTGGGAATTTGAGATATATTTATGCTGCTGTTGCCTAGTTGCTGGTTTGTTCTTTTAGGATGTGACTATTTCTTTGCAGGGAACAGCAACTTCTTGCAGTCCTTGAGATTCCCTTTCAGAAGAGCCCCAACAAAACTATCCCGTGCTCCTGTGTAAATGGTAGGCTCCCCCATTTTTCCGTTCTTTGTTCTTCATATACTCACATCCATCTTCATTGTCTCCATGCAAAAGGAAGAACACTACAATCATTGAGCCAGTACTCATAGATATTCTTTATGTACATTTTTTTCATTTGAATTTCCTTTTTTTTTATAAAAAGAAATTGACTCTGTCTGTGTTTGCTTCTATTCCATTCTATTCAATCTATCTGATTTTTGGTGAGCCATTTGACATTATCTTAACTGCTATAAATTTAATACTAGCGTGTCGAAGGCAGGTAGTACCAATATCTCAACTTCCTTCTTTAGTATTATATGATCTCTTTTTATTTTTTCACACAAAATTTTTTATAATAATTTGTATGTATATACAAACTAAGTTTTTGAGATTTTGGTTGAAATTACATTGTATCTATGAACTCTATCTTAACAATATTGAATCTTCCTAATCATCTTCATGAAGTGTCTCTGTTGATTTAGACTTTCCTTCATATTCTTTATGTACATTTTTATAAAAAAAATAACATATTGGTGAGGCTGCATGATCATTTGTTCTCTAAGCAAATCCACCACACAACCTGCTTTACCTCAGGTTGGCATGGCACCTTTATGTTGTCTCTTCCCATGGCAGATAGATGGCAAATGCATTTAAAAGATATCCTATAGAGAGACAACCCTTTTTATCTTTTTATCTCATGGAGTCTGGTCATGATCTCATACACAGAAAAGATGCCAGGCAGTGAGACATAGCCAGATTAGCTGGTCCCGAGGCACATGACACTGAGCTCCATCTGCAGGAGATAAGCCCTTCTACTCCTACCCCTCTAAAAAAAAAAATGAGAGGCTGGGAGCTGGTGGCTTACACCTGTAATCCTAACTACTCAGGACATTGAGTTATTTTTTGTTTTTGTTTTTGTTTTTTTGGCCAGTCCTGGGCCTTGAACTCAGGGCCTGAGCACTGTTCCTGGCTTCTTCCCGCTCAAGGCTAGCACTGTGCCACCTGAGCCACAGCGCCACTTCTGGCCATTTTCTGTATATGTGGTGCTAGGGAACTGAACCCAGGGCCTCATGTATACAAGGCAAGCACTCTTGCCACTAGGCCATATCCCCAGCCCTACTCAGGACATTGAGATCTGAGGATTGTGGTTCAAAGTTAGCCCAAGCAGGAAAGTCCATGAGACTCTTATCTCCAATAAACTACTCAGAAAAAGCTGAAAGTGGCTCTGTGGCTCAAGTGATAGAGCACTAGTCTTGAGAAAAAGAAGCTTAGGGACAGGGACCAGCCCTGAGTTCAAGCCCTAGGTCTGGTACAAAAACAAACAAACAAACATAGCAATGCTCCTAGCTTGGAAGACAAGCCAAAGGGGAGCCTGGAGCTTTCACAAGAAGGTGAGCAATGTTGTTAGGTGATTCCTGTGGCATTTTCAGTTGTGGAAAACACAACTTGTTCCACCCCTTTTTATAAGTAGAGTGGAAGTGCTCTGTGTAATCTGCTGAAGCACTGTGAAATGTCTTTCTTTCTTTCTTTATTAAATTGTGCCAGTACTGAAGCTCAAACTCAGGGCCTCAGGCTTCCACTTGATATTTTGTTTTACTCAGGGCTAGCCAGTACTCTACTAGTTGAGCCAGACCTTCACTTTCAGCTTTTTGGCTGGTTAGTAGGAATATGAGTCTCTGGGACTTTGTGTTGACTGATTGAAGATAAGAGTCACATAGATTTTCCTGCCCGGGCTAGCTTTGAACCATGATCTTTAATCTCAGCCTCGTGAGTAGCTGGGATTATAGGCTTGAGCCATCAGGTGTACAGCAATGTCTTAGAATTTCCGTGCATGAATTTCTCTCCAAAAGTTTTGTTATAAAAAATTATTTGGAAATATTAAAATAATTTTACACCTATTTACCCAAATCTTTAACTTGGGATGTTTTATAAGTTTTTGATATAATGATGCCATGAAAGTGTTACCCATCCAATAAAAACCATGTTTTGAATCTGGATCTTTTCTGCAGTTAGTGATAAGCGATGTGATCTTTGCTCACAATGCTGGGAAGAAGCAGTGAGCTGCAGGCCTTGTCAGTCCTGATACCATAGGGGAGGGAGGACAGTGCATGCCCTGCAGACTGCTCTGCCTTGCTGAGCGGTGGCATCCCACAGCTTGCCTGCAGTCAGTGCATTTTCCCTGCAGTACATGCACTTTCAGCTTCCTCAGAGTTTACAAGGATGTAGCCCATGTGCACCTGAGGAGGGCAGGTATTTATCACCTATCTGTCTTGAATCCATGCCTACGGACTATCATCAGTGCCTCTCTGCTGTCATCTTTCAAAATGGATGGCAGATTGCAGTTGCCCTTGTTTCCTGTCTTGGCGTTTCATTATTTTTTCTTCTTCTTTGTGCTAGCATTGGGGCTTAAATGTAGGGCCTAGATGTTGTCCCTTAGCTTTATCACTCAAGGCTAGTGCTCTACCACTTGAGCCACAGTTCTACTTCCTGCTTTTTGGTGGTGAATTAGAGATGAGAGTCTCACAGACTTTTGTGCCTGGGCTGGCTTTGAACTGTGATTCTCAGATCTCAGCCTCCCTGAGCAGCTAGGAGATGTGAGACACTGGCTCCTGGCTTATGTTTAATTAATCTTAAAAAATCAAAGAAAACTTTAAAAAAAAGTCATATGGGGCACAGATTAAAACAAACTGCAGCATGCTAGCAAGATGTTTTCTGTTGGGAAGGGTGAGAATGATGTGCTCCAGGAAGACAGAATGGCTGAAGAGCTGCCATTGCTGGACATGATGAGTCAGTTGACTATGGCAGTTTTTCCCTCAGGAAAGGATGCCTGGAGCTGCATTCTGGGGTACAGGGGAGGTTAAGAAGGGTGGATTTGTGGGGTAAAAAGTAGGTGGCTGAGTGATAATTCAAGAAAGGTACCAAGGGCAAAACCAGACAAAACCAGTTGGTCCACTGAGGTTTCCCTTGGAAAGAGTGGGCTGTGAACTCAGGCCTTGTATGTGAGGGAGGAGAGAGATCCTGACACTGTGGCAGAAGCTAAAGCTAAAGGAAGGACTGACCAAGGATCTCGATCCTCTGGACTAGTTTATAGGACACCCAGCTGCCAGAGTACACACAAGCTAACTCCTGGTAAGCAGGAAGGCTATACAGTCTTTGCCGCTTACTGGTGAGCACAGATTTGGATTGTTTTTACAACCCTTCAGCAGCATGTTAGGGACACTGTGTGCCCGAGTCTTTAGTCGAGAAAAGATCTGTTCATTTCAGTAGGTAGCAGTAGCCTTATACCAAAGAAGGTCTTGATAATCAAAGCTGGGTAAATTCTAGATTTAGTTTCTTTACTACATGGCATGGTATCTCTGAGGAAGTAATATCTTTATTTTTTATAGTGTACTAATTGTTTGCAGCCTCCTTGGACCTCCTTTGGCAGTACACACCTCTCAGATGTCAGGGGTGTCATCTGATGAGAGTGGTCAGCCCTGATCATGGAGTTCCTTGAAGTTATATATAAGATACACGTTGGGTAGAGAGAATGGG
The DNA here is from genome assembly GCF_023159225.1 of Perognathus longimembris pacificus. Lineage (NCBI taxonomy): Eukaryota > Metazoa > Chordata > Mammalia > Rodentia > Heteromyidae > Perognathus > Perognathus longimembris. The sequence goes on from NC_063161.1 coordinate 105,327,615, forward strand.
TCTTGATACAGTAATTCCCTTTCCATAGCTTTGCCCTTTGAGTTTTAGTTACCTATAGTCAGCCATGGTCCAAAGGAATTAAGTGGAACTGAGCACTGGTGCCTCGTGCATGTAATCCTAGCTACTCAGGAGGCTGAGATCTGAGCATCAAAGTTCAAAGCTAGCTTGGGCAGGAAAGTCCTTGAGATCCTTATTTCCACTTAACCACCAAAAGCCAGAAGTGGAACTATGGCTCAAATTAGAGCACTAGCCTGAGCACAACAGCTTAGGGACAGTGCCCATGCCCTAAATTGAAGCCCCAGAACCAACCTCCCTCCTCCCCCCCAAAAAGTAGAAATTTCTAAAAGGAATTCATAAGCTTTTAACTGCATACTGTTTTTTGAGTTGTGTTATCACCAAATCTTGCATCATCCTATTCTGTCCCATCTGGATATGAGTTGTCCCTTTGTCCAGTATATCCCAACTGTTTATGTTACCTACCTTCCAGTCACCTAATAGTGATTGTGTGTGTTTGTGTGTGCCTGTGCCTGTGCCTGTGCCTGTGTGTGTCTGTGCCTGTGCCTGTGTGTGTGCATGTCCATGTCAGTACTTGGGGCTTGAACTCAGGGCATGGAAATTGTCCTTTAGCTTTTTTGCTCAAGGCTAGTGTTCTACTGCTTGAACCACAGCTCCACTTCCAAGTTTCTGGAGTATAATTGGAGATAAGAGTCTCAAGGATTTTCCCTGCCAGGCTGGCTTCAAACCACAGTCCTCAGATCTCAGCCTCCTGAATAGCTAGGATTACAAGCATGAGCCACTGGCTCCCAGCCCTAATAGCAATCTTGATTATCAAAATAAATATCACAACATCACAGTATTTTTAGTAACTCTTATTTTACTTAGTAATGGCTCTGGAGCACTAACTTTTCATATAGTCTATTGTTCGTATTATTCTATGTCTTGATTACTTATTGTTACGCTCTTACTATGTCTAATTTTAGTTAAACTTTGTTTATGTAATGTGAATAGGGTTTAGTTATCCAGTCTTGGAAGGCATCTCTTGTGAATAAGGGGTGATTATCACATTTCAGAAAGACAACAATGGAGCATAGATGATCTTACTTTCTCTTACCTTTGTCTTCATCAGAGACAGACTAGGAGAAAGGACATGGACAATTTTCATCCCTAAGCTTCTCTGGTTGCCTGACTTCTTTTACAGGACGAGGCATGAAGACTTTTCTAAAATCTCTGATCTGTGATTTGCTTTCCTGTAGCTGTAGACTGAACACTCCACACGTGGGAATTCAGTTTTACACAGTTTTGTTTTGTAGGGATCCAAGGAAATTCTAGACTTTTGAATCAAAAGAATGTCATTCAAATTCCTCTGCCTGTGATTATGAATACTTCTCATGAACCCTCATTTTTGTATGTGCACTAAGGTGAAAGGCCAAAAACTGGGATGAGTTTTATGAAAATGAGAAGCCCTGAATCTCAATATATGTGCTACTATAATTGCACATAGGTATCACGAGTTGCTCTTATATGTGCTGGAATTTATGTCAAATTCTCAAGATGAACATTTATAACTATCTAGTGAATTGAATTAAAGTCAGTTTGCCCTAGGGAAATTTAAAAAATAATCCTATTATATGCTGATTAAATGTCAGATGATTTGAAAAATAACCTTAAGAGTCAGAGCAGAAGTGCTATTGTTTGTTTATGTTTCTCCAATTTATGTGTTCAATCACAGCTCCTAAAGTGATGAAGCTAGATGTTTTAGGAGGCAATAAGGTCATGAGGATAGGGTCCTTGTTAAAAGAATTAGAGCCCTAATGACAGAGGGAAGGGTGACACATCTTTCCCTCTACACAGTGAAAAGATGCTCTCCAACTCTGCAGGCCAGGATCTAGGAAAATGTTATCCCTGATTACCCATTTTGTTGGTTCTTACAGAGTGAATGTTCAGCCTCTGAAATGATAGGAAATGTCTGTCCATTGTTACAAATCTCCCATTTTATGTAATTTGATACAGCAGCCTGAATGAACTAAAATGAGAACTAAGCCATATTTTTATAGAAAATGACTGCATTAATCTGGCATATGACTATAATTAGTAAATCTCAATCTGATGAGATTTACTAACCAACCATGCACCTTTCCCTTAGATGAGCTGTTTTACCTTTGCCCATCAGAACTCTTGCCTAAGAACATATGTGATATATTGCAGAGCTGGAGCTGGAGGTGGGGCTCCAATACCCTCTCTCCCACACTATCTATCCCCTGTGTGCTTTTCCAATCCCAGGGCTCTGCAGAATCTTATGTATCTCATTCATGGGAAACTGGTGGATAAACTAGCTAGGGCTTTAAAATTCCCAGGCCCTGCTCAAATCAAAACAGTGCAGGTTGTTTGTCTTGAAGATTCTTCATGATATTTTGTCTAAGAAAAAGAGTTCATCTATTTAAAAATTAGGAAGGAGTTTAGACATCAGAGTTACAGGTTGTGGAAAGGCAGACAGGACCCTGCCAAGGCTGTGGATTTGGAACCCGAGTACCACAATATGATCCTGTCTGCTGCTAGACTCACTGATTGCCCTGTTCACCTGTCTTGTGGCCTTTCTTTTGAATTGGAAGTGGGAAGGGAAGAGAGACTAGGTACATAAAGGGTAAGGTAGAATTTCATATCCTAAGGCAATTCATAAGAAAACTCTCTTCCACTGAAATTTCTTAGGCCCATAGTCTTTTTTCTTGTTTCAGTATTGAGGCACGAACTCAGGGCCTGGGCACTGCCCCTTGAGCGCTAACACTAGAGCCACACTTCTACTTCTGGTTTCCTGCTGGTTAATTGGAGCTATGGGTCTCATGGACTTTTCTGCCCAGGCTACCATGGAACTGAGATCCTCAGGTTCAGACTATCCTGAATGGGCAAGATTAAAAGCATGAGCCACCACTGCCCAGTGGACGCATAGTCCTCCTGACTACACAATTCTGAGTTTGTACTTAGGTGCAGAGTTTGCTGTTTGATGGTGGTATCTCCCTGGGAAGAAAGCTTTGTGTCATGAGCTGTCCCTCTCAGGGGAATCTGCCTTGCTCTCTTCACATCTAGAATTCATTCATATAACCCCTCACCCTCATAAAGGGGTCTTCTAGGTAAATACAACTCCGTAAAGTCTCCCATTAGAGCAGAGAGACATTCTTTGTAAGTCAGCATGACCCAGGCCAAGGGTCTGTATTTTCTACCTTGACTATCAAGGTAACCTTTTCTTTGTGTGTGCTGGGTCTTAGAATCAAGACCTCATGCTCTAGCTTGACTTTTTTGCTTAAGACTGGCACTCTAGTTCTTGAGCCACACCTCCACTTCCAGCTTTGGAGTGGTAAATAAGAAATAAGAGTCCCATGCATGAACTTTTCTGCCTGGGCTGGCTTTGAATGGGATCCTTAGCCTCCTGAGCTAGCATGAACCACCAGCACTTGGCTAAGGTGATTATATTTTTGTGTGTGTAAGCCAGTATGAGAATTTGAGCTCAGGACCTTAAGGTTGGTTGGCTTGTGTGTTCACATTTGGCACTCTAACACTTGAGCCACACCTCCAGTCAGTCATTTTGTGGTTTAATTGGAGATGAACTTTTCTGCCTGGACTGGCTTCCAACTGTGGTCCTCTAGGTCTCAGCCTCCCGAGTAGCTAATAGCCTTGGGGCTGCTGCCTGATGTGGGTTTTAGTAGAGAGAGGATGCCAAAGTGTTGCTTAAATACACTGGCTATACTTCTATTAAGTGTTTCACCTGAACATTTGAAGTCAATTAAGTTTGGGTCTGCTTTAATTGATAAAACATAGGCAGAAGTGCCAATGTGCTGAGTCTGATGGCTCCTGAAGAGGGAGGCATGTGCGATCAGTTTTTCTGTCCACAGGGAGAAGGCACCTGCTTCACTGCTCCAAGGAGCATGAGGTATACAGAACAATAAAGCCAGTGCCTTGCAGTGTGGCCAGCATAGCACAGACCGCTTAGCCTTGAGTGAAAAAAAAACACCATTTTTCTACCTCTGCATCTGCCAGTGTCACTGTCTCTCTTGGTATCTCTGCTGTAATCTCTCTGTCTCTGTCTCTCTGTATCTCAGCCTCTCTTTCTTTCTCCATGGTGATTGAAAGGACACATCTTATTTTATATTACATCCTTCTCTCTACAGCCCTTGCTGAGGCTAAGCATGAATGTTGCATTGCTCAGATTGTTCAGAATTGGCTCTTAATAGAATCTTAATAAAAGGAAGGAAGGAAGGAAGGAAGGGAAGGAGGGAGGGAGGGAGGGAGGGAAAAGAGGGAGGAAGGAAGAGAGAGATAGATGGAAGAAGAGAGATAGAGGGAGGAAGAGAGAGATGGAGAGAGGAAGGGAAGAAGGAAGAGAGGGGTGGAAGGAGGAAGGGAGGGAGGAAGGAAGGAAAGGAAGGAAGGAAGGAAGGAAGGAAAGAAAGAAGAAAGGAAGAAGAAGAAAGAAAGAAAGAAAGAAAGAAAGAAAGAAAGAAAGAAAGAAAGAAAGAAAGAGAAAGAAAGAACATATTTTCCTTGCAAAATGAATTTCTTGCTGTAGATTTGAAAGTCCTCTGGCGGTCAGAGTGTAATATTGAATTTTCCTTCCTTTTCATATGGCAGCAAATCTAAATGCCCCTGATGCAATTGAATGCCTCTGGCAAGGTAAGGAGGAAGTCAATACAGACAAATGAAAAGGAAAAGAACACTAATATATTGCAATGATATTGTCCCCATTCCATTACAGCCAGTGTGTTGTTTTTTTAAAGGTCAGAGAAAAATTCACTCAGTCTTATCTATTCTCTCTTCCTTTTCCTCCATCATCCTTTCAATGTCAGTCACAATGGGCACCCCCTTTAAGAACAAGTAGACTTACCCAGTCTGATTTCAATAAAGCCTTGCATTTTGAGCCCTTTTTGAGCCCAGTTATTAAGTAGCTCAATAGCTCAATAGAATCACCAGGACCCAGGGTCTTTATTCCACTTGCCTGTCATACTTGTAGAAGGCCCAGAAGAGGAGCGCTGCCTCAGAACTGAGCTCCCTATAGCCATGGAAATGACTGAGCACAGAAATATGGAGTCTAGGTGGTAGTGCTTAACTGGCAAAAGCAAGGTGGGTGCCATTAGCATAAAAACATGAAGGTGGGAATGGTAGCTGGCAGTCTAACCTGCAGAGATACAGAGATATAGATGATGCCCAAAGCTCAGAAACCAATAGTTCTAGAAACCAATAGTTGAGAAGCCAAGGAGAAGAAAGCCTAATGTACAAAAGCAAAAAATGCTCAAGCATCATAAAGATTGGATGCGGGGGGACAACTTCCCAATAAAATCTATGATTCCTTTCACAGTTTGGGGACATAAGCTGCATCTCCATCCTCGCTCTAGTACTAGAACTTATGAATCCTTGTCCAGTAATGGAACAAGTAGTCAGAATGTCTTAGTGCAGGAGTTGGCAAATAAAATCTGTCCCCTAAATCCAGCCCACCAGTTGCTTTTATGACTAATCCTGTGAGGAGCCAGTCATGTTCACATACATGTTATCTAGTTTGTACACAGAGCTGACAAATGGCAACACAGGTCAGTTAGCTTGCAAAGCTAATATGACTTACTACTGTAACAGAAAAAAGTTGCTGACCTTGTCTTTTTTTTTCAAATTTTTATTATCAAACTGATGTACAGAGAGGTTACAGTTTCATACATTAGGCATTGGATACATTACTTGTACTGTTTGTTACCTCGTCCCTCATACCCCCCACCCTCCTCCCCCTTTCCCTTTCCCCCCATGAGTTGTTCAGTTCACTTACACCAAACAGTTTTGCAAGTATTGTTTTTGTAGTTGTTTGTCTTTTTTTACCCTGTGTCTCTCAATTTTGGTATTCCCTTTCAATTTCCTAGTTCTAATACCAGTATAGACGGTTTCCTATATACTCAGATAAGATTACAGAGATAGTGTAAGTACAACCACAGAAGGTGATACAAGAAGATCATCAATAATAGAAGCTACAGATACACATGGGACGTTGAAAGTAGTTACAACTGTGATTTAACAATCGTTTCCTTAACATGGAGTTCATTTCACTTAGCATCATCTTATGTGTTCATAAGGGTATAGCTATTGGACTCTTGTGATCCTCTGCTGTGACTTGCCTAAACCTGTACTAATTATTCCCAATAAGGGAGACCATAGAGTCCATGTTTCTTTGGGTCTGGCTCACTTCATTTAGTATAATTTTTTCCAAGTCCTTCCATTTCCTTACAAATGGGGCAATGCCATTCTTTCTGATAGAGGCATAAAATTCCATTGTGTATATGTACCACATTTTCCTGATCCATTCATCTACTGAGGGGCATCTGGGTTGGTTCCAGATTCTAGCTATGACAAATTGCGCTGCGATGAACATTGTTGTGCTGGTGGCTTTTCCCACCCCAGAGAAACTTTTACCCCTAGATAGACAGCCCAAATAAGTTCTAACAGTACAGGGATTCCAGCCGGAAGGAAAAATCAACTTTGCTGGTCTGAAAACACAGATTTGAGCTCCAGGCGGCGTCCCGCTGCCACACCAGTGCCGCCAATGGCACAGCGCTGCGCACCCCACACAGCTCAACGGAGACCAGGGAGAAATTCTCCTGACCTTGTCTTAATCCTTCTTCTAATTTACTCCGTTGGTGCTAATCTGAGGAATAATGGGTTATTCAAGGATAAGTATTAACCAAAATCTTAATCATCTCCATGCCACCACTACCCTCCCACCGACCCCCACCACAAAAACTGGCAGATAGAAATATAGGGACTCTTGGTAGGAATAATGTCAGGGGAGGCCTCATGCTACAAATCCATTTGGTGAACATTTCACAGACTCTGAAAGTCTAAGGGGGATAGTGGCATAACCTTCATGATAGGTCCTTGGCCTGTGGTGTGAAAGCTAATACATTAGTGAAAGCCAGGCAAGAACTTATGCAACTATTCAACCTTACTTTGGCCAGGACAGCAAATATCACAATTCTGGGAATAATGGCAGGTCCATGTTACCCTCAGTGACCTAAAGGAGGCCTCACAGGTTCTATCTCTATTTTATCTTCTAGCTTGCTTCCCACAAAAATGAGAGAGTTCTTGATGGGTAGCAGAGCAGTATTCAGCATGCCACCAAGTTGTACCCAATTAAAGTCACATGGAAGATGCATGATCATTTTCTGTGATGATTAAAATACACAATATATAGCCATTATTCTGGTGAATACTTCTTTTGCTTTTCCTATGAAGACAATGTTGTCACAGGGCTTGTTAACTTTCCCTACCTCTCTTCTAATCCAGCCCAGAGAGATCTAGGTCATCTAAACATTTGGCAGAGGCTCACACTGGTCTATTGTTTGAATAATATGTTCACCAGACTCGATAAGCAAGAAGGGCAAAGTATGTTGGAGATCTTGCAAGACATGTGTTATTTTAGAGGACGAGATAAACCCAGTGAAGACTCAAGGTTCCAGATTGTCAAGTATGTCAGAACAGTTCCTTAAAGTAGCTGCTTTATTGACTCTTCGTTTCCTCAACAGTAAGAAAAGACTGTAATGTCTACAAGTCCTGGACTTCTGGTGCCAGGATACGACATATTGAGGAATGATTTTTCTGCACACTATACTGAGTGATACACAAAGCTGTCTGTCTGTGTGAGGCTCAAAAGACAAACGAGTTTTGCAGTAGGTACAAGACAAAATACAAAGGACTTGGAACTTGTGCCATACCCTTTTGCTTCTATGAAGACAGCACTAGTTACAGCTGATAAATGAAGACAGCTTATAGAGCTTATTTTAGGTTGCAAGAAAAGCACCCTAACACAGATGCTTTAGGAGTTCAGGAGGAAAGCCACATCTTCTATGGTGGAGAGCTATGCATACCTACAACACACAAGCTAGTTTCCAAGGTGCTTAGCAGCTCTGGTGGAGGAAGGGTTCCTGATCATGTGACCAGCCCTGCCTGAGCTTGGATGTGTCAGATCCACCAAAACAAAATTTGGAATGGCCAAACTGCCACTCACTGTGATAATCTGGGCCAAATGGTAAAAGTAAACAGTATTAGCACATAGCTGAAATGTTTGTATTGCCTCATACATACTGCCACCCCATGATTTTCCCTCAGCTTATAGATGTGGTCAACACATGTCCCTAAAAGCAGCTAACAAAGGGGAGAAAGTTCCATTTATTGATAGGTTCAAGACAAAAATGGATGACTACAACATTCACTGGGGGTAGCCCTGTGGACAGTGGTCAGTGGCCATTCTCTTGAGAGTCAGATTTGGGGCAGTTTGCTTAGAAATCTACCTTGTGTGAAAAAGAAGTAACCTGATCTAAGAAGAAACATGAATCCACAGGTAATTTTGTGTGCTGTAATTTGCTGATTGGAATCTCAAGTGAGATGGGTTTGAAGACTGAGTGTGCAAAAGCTAGGGCTGGACATTGGTGGCTTACCCCTATAATCCTAGCTACTTGGGAGAGTAAGATCTGAGGATAGTAGTTCAAAGTCAGCCCATGCAGAAAATTCTTCATTCTTATCTCTACCTAACAGCAAAAAAGCCAAAAGTGAAGGTATGGTTCAAGCTGTAGGTTGCTAGCCTTGAGCAAAAAGCCAAGTGAGAGCTGGGGGCTCTAAGATTAAGTTTTAGTGGGAACACACACACACACACACACACACACACACACACACACAGAGAGAGAGAGAGAGAGAGAGAGAGAGAGAGAGAGAGAGAGAGTGTCTAGGGAGGAAACAGGAAGGTGGATTTGTGAATAGGCAGAATGCATACAAATTTCCCTATCATGTGCCAATAACTTCCAGAGATCATTATGGTTGAGAAACTCAACAACCTGTTAAGCAAAAAGATGAGCCTGTTGGCATCTTCCACAGGCATTGGCCACCCATGGTTAACACTTTAAGGGTGTGAAGAATGAGCCATAGCAGCAGCGACAGTCTGTACATGAGCCAAAATGGAACTGACCCAGAAACTAGATCAAACACCAGACTGATACTAGACTAGTGCATCATCCCTCTAGGATACAAACAATCACATCATGTCAAGTTGAGGGCCTTGAATCTCTTTTTTAGAAGGACAGACACTTGTCATAACTGAAATTTATCTATATTCTAGTAATAGGTTGGGCTTTCCTGCCACATCAATCATGACAGTTAGATGACTTACAGGAAATGCCGTAGAATATCCTGAGGTCAAGGAACCTACTGGTCAGCAGAGAAGACCTCAGTGAGCACTGGATTGGGGTCCTTGACCTTCACTAACCACATCACCAGAGCTGCCTGCTGGAGTCTTTAGACTTGACAAGGTTCAGATGGGTACTGGTTTCGAGATGATAGTATCAAGAATGAGCACCACTGAGAACAGTATGCAGGTGGCATCCTAAATCCATGACTACTTTACAGTTGGTTCTACGTTTCCAAAGATGGGACCTAACTCTGAGGACCAGTTGTGTAAGTAGAAACGAATCTGCTTAGCCCTTTTCCAAAGACTTCCCACAAGCAATTTGGATTTTTCTTCCCACTGCCTTAAGTTCTGGAGATCTTTAAGAGCTTATTTCCAGGGAACAGTTCTTTCCCTAGGGCTCATCTGTAGCCAGAATCCCATTAAGATTTTATTTCACCAGTTGCCAAGCCAATCTGAGGTTTATCAAGCCAACAGGCCAGGAGGTAGGAAGAGGAGCAATAAATACCCTGGAAGGGGTGTTCAGCCCTTACTGCCAGAAGAGATGGAGCAGTTGCACCTCCTGCACACTGATGCCCACATGAGCCACTCAGGTGTCACTTGCTATGCCTTGGCCTAATTTTGGTGGCAAGTAGATGAGCAGAAGCTCAGAGCTCTAGAATAGGTCATGGGTCGCCACCTGAGGTGGATCATAGACCAGCACAGGCAAGACTGCATGTGTGGAGAATCTAGGACAGACAGTGGAGAGGGATAGTAGAGAGAGAAATCATGGCCTGTAATCAGATTGCAGTGGTGACTGCCATGGCCCATTCTTCTAATCTTCCTTTGGCTGCTTCCTAAAACAGAAAATCAGCCAAAGTTGAAGCATTTCTTCCCTCAAGTAGCTGCTTTGGATCACAACCAATGCTCCTGGGGAAAGGGTGACTTAAGCCAGCTGTCCCTCACTCACAAGAGACAGCTCACAGCAGTGTTTTCTCCTTTCCACAAAGCTCGTCTTCACATAGACCTGACGGCAGCTCTGTACAGAGACACAGGAAAGTGCCCACTCCCTAGTTTCCAAGGCCAATCTCTAAAAGGTTGGCTCAGATCCAGCACTGCTTTTGAGTTGGCCAAGGGCTTAGTGGAGCCCACATTGCAATTGGAGTTCCTTGTGTGCTCCCCTCCCTTTCTTATGGCAAGTGCTCCCAATGAATCAACTACACATGAGCCTCTAGCTCTGTGTCCTTTCCCAGGACCCAGTTGAAGACATCAATGCCAGCAAAATCACCCTCGATGGGACACTTCCCCATCTCGTTTGCCTTTCTCTACTTGATGAGCCATGAGCAGAGTGCCTTTCCATTCTTAGATCAAACCAGTTACATGCAGGGGAAACAGATGTTAGGGAGAGGACTGAAATGAGCTCTGTCCATGGGAATGTTGGCAAGTCAGTGCTGAGCACGTGGACCTCTCCAGAAATGTTTCAGAGTCAAATCATCGCAGGGCTGGCATGGCGTGTGGCTGATCCTTTGTGGCAGGAGAATGTGTTGTGGGTTGCATACTACCCTGGGCACCTGGCTTCCAGTAGAATGGAACAGCTGTCTGTATGGTCAGTGTCTAATACAAGGCTTGCATCTGCCATGCAAATCAAGTGTGTGTGTGTGTGTGTGTGTGTGAATATTTCAGTGTGTGACTGCTATTCATTCTCTGTCAAAATAAACCTCAACTGTTCAGTGCTTCCCTTTGAAAGTTCAAATCAAAGAAGGAGAACTCAGGACCCAGAGCTTCCTGCTCCGTGTGCATTTTAATGTCACGCTAGAAGTTGCAGAACACAAAGCTGGAAGGATCACAATGACATATAGCACAGCATGTTCCACATTAGGGCCCCTGGGACTCTGGTTCACAGATGTATCGGGAGTTTTAGAAAAATAAGAGATGAGATTATAAGGTCAAATATGATCGCCGTGCTGACTAATAAGATAAGTAGGTCTCTTTGCCATAGGTTCTCAGTGCGCCTAGCATGGCACAAACAATCATGGGAGAAGCTGCTCTGTGACTTCAAGGAACCTCTTGTAAAGAAGGTTGTTACTTTGTTGTTTACAAGTGGACAGTGCAGGCTGTTCAGATAATCCAGCAGCACCCACACATGAGTATGCCTGCTTGCCTGTGACAGAGCACCCTAGTGTTATATAAACATACTCCAGTGTTTCCTGTCACCGAACACGTTTTCTGTTCTGGGAGGTTTCTCTCTGTCTCTGTCTGTCTCTCTGTCAGGAGTCATAACTAAACGCTTTCTTATTAAATTGGGTGCCTAGCTGTGCTTTCTCTGAAGGAAAGGAGAGGTGTGGCTGGGTCAGAGGAGGTGTCAGACTCTGGTCAGCTGGATGTGATTCCCTCTGAAACCCAAGCCCTCCCAGGTCCATTGGTGGCTTATTTTGCCTACAGTGTTTACCACAGTTTCTATTTTTGGTTTGTCCTAGTTTTGATTTTCAACAGCCTGTTCCATCAGGAATAGTCAGAGTGATTGCTGAGTACCTGAGAAAAATCAATAACAAGTTGTTTCAAACATCCTTAAAGATCTAGGGATAACGTTTGTCCAAACAGGTAAGTAGTACATTAGTGCCTGCGATGCTACTAGAAGCATATGCTCTACTGTGTCTTTTTTTTTTTTTGGTTCATTTTGTTGCTTCTGATGACCTGGTATACTTTCAGCTTCTTTTCTTATTCTGCAGATTCTTGCAGGCTTGAATAGCTTTGTTAGACAAGGCAATAGAATTGTCTCCCAGCAAGGGGGATTGCAGGATTGTCCAGGACAGAATACCAGGCTACAAGTAGACATGTGAAATCCAAATCAGGTTCAGAGTAATCATGAAGCACAGTGTCTTGGGGGAAAAAAAATTTTGTTTCTCATTGAAACCGCTTGTTGAATATCTACCTAGGTCGTGGAAGTGACCCCAGAAATATAGGCTCTGTGACCAGTCTTAGCATCTTGTGATCAGCAAGGAGCTGTGCTGTTGAATGTATAACTGTCTTCCATTCTCATTCCTGGTGTTATGTCAAAAGAAGTCTTACTAGGTGCCAATGGCACACCTCTGTAATCCTATCTACGCAGGAAGCTGAGATTTGAGAATCCCAGTTCAAAGGCAAGAAAATCTTTGAGATTTTTATCTTTAATTAACCACCAAAAAGCTAGAAGTGGAGTTGTGGCACAAGTGGTAGAGTATTAGTCTTGAGTGAAAAAGCTAAGGGACAATGCCCAGGCTCTGAGTTCAAGTCCCAGTACCCCAATACACACAAGGAAGGGAAGGAAGGAGGGAGGGAGGGAGAGAGGGAAGGAGGGAAATTTTAGTGGTATTATTTCTCTTCTGTCAAGTCTTCATCTTGCTTAGAGCTAGTATTACTCTAAGCCTGTATCTTAGGGTTACTATGGTACCAAAATGGAATAATTACTTTCTTTCTTATGCTTAGAGAGGGCACAGAGGCTGGTACACAGGAGCTGAGCATGTGCTTAGGAATTCCCTATCAGTCCTAATAGCTTTGGTATGAACCAGTGACTAAAACAATTAGGAATGTCTCTCTGGGCATTCACTCTGTAAAAATCCAACTTTGATAACTTTGGTGCAAATAACCAAGAAGCAAGAGGGAGATGTTTTCAAGCAGGCTGGCATGAGAGCTTGAAGATGCATTTAAGTTTTAGGCCTGCCTTGCCTAAGGAGTTTCTCAATTACAATGGACCAAGTGGGGCATAGTGCCTGGATGACCAGGCACTGGGAGTCAGCCAGAACTTGGAGTTGGCTATATCCCCAGTCCAAGAGCCTTAAGAATCCTCTCCACTCTAGTCCATCAAGATTAACTGCAGGCAAAGAAAGACTAGACAGTAGTCATACCTACACATAATAGTCTGAAACCCCATTCTCTAAGGATATTATTGGTATGCTTTTCCCCAAATAATTTCTCTATGAGTTTCAAAGATGGTTCTGGAATATCAATACAACTGTTGTTCTTCAGAGTACCATTCTATTCTAAGATTTTGTACAGAACAAGATTTCTTCTTTATTCTTTTTGTGGTGTTACTGGGGTTTGAACTTAGGGCTTCACATTTACCAGAAAAGTGCTCTAGGACTTGAAACATGCTCCCATCCCTATTTGCTCTGGTTATTCCCTTTTTTGCTTGGGTTGGCCTAGACACAACCCTGCTGTTTATGCTTCCTTTTGTAGCTGGGATGCCAGGCATTTGCCATCTTACTCAGTTTTTTTTTTCTGTTGTGATAGCATCTTGAGAACCTTTTGACTAGACTGGTCTTGAGCTTCCATCCTCCTAAGTAGCTAGTATTATAAGTGTAAGCCACTGGCACTGGGCCAAATTTTCTTCAATGATGTCTACCTTTAAGGGATTTCTGCCTAGTTAGCCTTGAGTTCTAGAAATCAACAATGGGTAGCACTAAATAACTTTAGAAGCATGACATTGGGGGCTTCTGCCTCCATGTTATAGGCTGCATAATTGTACCCACCCGCAAGACTCCTATGCTGTAGTCCTAATGCTCAATGCAACTATGTCTGGGAAAATGGAAGCAAGTAAAACTAAATGAGGTACTCTGTGGATGCTGATACAACAGAAATAGTATCCCTAAAAAAGATACCAGAGCCTGGTGCTGGTGGTTTATACCTGTTATCCTAGCTAGTCAGGAGATTGAGATCCAGAGTATCACAGTTTTAAGCCAGCCTAGGAAAAACTGTGCATAAGTTCCTGTCTCACAAATAACAAGCAAGAATCAGGGAGAGGTGCAGCTCAAGTGGTAGAGTGTCAGCTGAGCAAGCAAGCCAAGTAGGTTCAAGGCTCTGAGTTAAAGCCAGAAAGGCCGGGGGGCGGGGGGATTTCGATTGTGTGCTCTCTCTCTTTTCTTCCCTTCCCTCTTTCTTTCCCTCCCCCCTACATACAAGAAAGAGGGTTTATGATCACATTGTTAAGGTGGTAGCAAACTATAAGCCAAGCTATCTCCCTTGACCTTGGTCCAAAACTGAGAACTTTCCATTGCTTAAGACACCATTCTACTTTATATTAGTATTGGTAGTGCTGAGGTTTGAACTCAGCCTTATACTTGCTCATCTCACTTGCTTGGTTAGTGCTCTACCACTTAGAACCATACCTCTGGCCTGGCTTTTTGCTGGTTAATTTGAGATGGAGTCTTATGGTCTTTTCTGACTGGAGGCTGGCTTTGGATCTCAATCCTCTGGATATCATTCTCCTGTATAGCTAGGATGACAGTGTTGTGGTATTCCTTCCAAGCAGATGGATACATAGTTCAGGAAGAAGCACACCTCTCCACTTGGTGCCTGAAGTGCTGAGAAGAATTAGACCTGTGGTAAGAGGCCCACTATTTAGTGATGACTCGTTCTGTGTCTGGCATCATTGATTACCTCTAAGATATATTCATTTCTTCTTTAGAGATAGGTACTTTTCCTTTCATCTCATGCTGAACAGTGGTCTGGAGTCAGTGGGGAATGGCCACATGACTGTGAAACCACGTGCTGGTCTCAGCCAGGCTATCATGGCATTGCTTTGTGAAGCTTTGGCAGAAACTGCCCAAGTTTTATGTCGTTAATTCCCTTTGGGCTCACATGAATTTCACAGACGACAATTCTGTTTCATTCTATCTGGTGGCCTGTGACATTCTTTTGGGTAAAAGGCAATCGTGTCACTCTCCAGAGGATCTGTGTCTGACCACAATGTCTTTGGAACAAGGCGTTCCAATGAGAAGTTGTGTAATGAGTCTACGTATTCTGTAGAACTTGCAGGACTGGAGAAAGATCCCATCTGGAAACTATGTCACTCATACAGATCTAGAAGGTTCTAGAAGGTTTAGAAGGTCCTGCTTTGAATAGGTGCTACATAGACCTGTTCTTCTCCCACTTCCATCCCAGAGGGGAGTTGAGTGTAGCTGGGAAAAGGATAATTTCTATAGACCTTGATAGATGCTCTGACAGAAATGGGTTTCATGATATGATCTAAGACACAGAAAGGAGAGGTCCTGCCCCATTACCTTTTGCAATAGGATTTATCTTTGGATAGCCCTTCTCACAGCATCTTCATGAGACAGCTGTGCATTTTTCCTTGCTGAAATATTGTCTTCCTTCTTTTTCCTCCTGTTTCAGTTCATGTTGTCAACTAAATACACTGTGCAGACTTCATCTATTAGCCTGAGGTCAGAGGAGGGAATTTGAACTTCCCTTTTAGCCCCAGGAGTCTGGAATCAATAAAAGTTGCCAAGCCAACTTAAACGTTGCCAAGATAAAATTTCAGGTGAGAAAAAGTTGCCCACATTGGCATCCTGAGTGCATGATCTGAATTTTAGTACAGACCAGAAAGCAGAGTTCATGTGGTCCTGGGTGTATGTTCCTGCTGTGTGAACCTCACACCCATCTCATATTTTGCATTATCCCCATAGCTGGCACTTTAGATCATTCTTACCAGGCACCCTACAGTAGCAGCAGCATGTCTATAGGAAATATGTGTGGACCTTCAGCCCGTAGGGGGATGGCCTTGTCAAGAATTTCTCAGGGAGAGAGCAGGACGTCTGGCTTTCGAGCTGCTGTCTGCTGTAGTAGCGACGGAGGTGCAAATTTAAAATGGGTGATGTTGAGAAAGGCAAGAAGATTTTTGTTCAGAAGTGTGCCCAGTGCCACACTGTTGAAAAGGGAGGCAAGCACAAGACTGGGCCTAATCTCCATGGTCTGTTTGGTCGGAAGACAGGTCAAGCAGCTGGATTCACTTACACAGATGCCAATAAGAACAAAGGAATCACCTGGGGAGAGGATACACTGATGGAGTACTTGGAGAATCCCAAAAAGTACATCCCAGGAACAAAAATGATCTTCGCTGGCATTAAGAAGAAGGGAGAAAGGGCAGACTTGATAGCTTACCTCAAAAAAGATACAAATGAGTAATAGCCACTGCCTTATTTATTTATTGCAAAACAAATGTCTCATGGCTTTTTAATGTGTACCATAATTCAATTGATCTCTAATACCAGATTTCATATCATGAATGGCTGGCAGAATATTTTTGGGCAGTCCTGATTTAAGTAAAACTGGCTTATGGTTAAGTGAATGTGATCTTAAAAAAAAATACTGTCATTTGTTCCCCTTTCTGTGATATGATTGGACTTACTAATGTTCAATTTTTCAACAAGTTAGGGAATACCATCTCCAAATCTGTCAGATTGGTTTTATATTCAGATTTATATAGCTAATTATGAGAACAACTTTTAAACCTGGGGGGAAATCCCTTCACTGTCTGATAATCAAGCAAAATTATCCTGTTTGAATTTGCGATCATTAACTTGTTAAAGGCAGTGATTGAAGATGAGGAAGCAATGTCTGTATTTTTGGTCTTGACTAAGCCAATTTAATTACAATTCCCTGTCTCTGAAATCTGCCTTTTACTTATTGAAAGATATTTTAGTGTGGCTTATGTATAAATGTCAAATAAAGAATATTTAACACTTCTCACATTTTACAGTTGGTCTGTAAGTTCAGATGCTTTTAAAAGTGACTGTGACAGATATAATACCAACTTTATTTTTGAATACTAAGACAAGGTTATAATTCAGGATTTTCTTTATGCAGCTATTCACAAGTTTTTGTGGAACTATTATGTATGTGTGATTGATAGTGGTGCTTTTTGCCAATTTCTTAGAGAAAAGGATTGAGATTTATGTGGCCATAAGACCTAAGGTAGTTAAAGACAATATTACGTGAAAAAAACAAACAAAAAAAAAGAATTTCCCAAGGGTGGTGAGCTTTAAAGTAGAGTCAATTTTCAGGAAGAAAGCTTTAAATATCCAAGTAGAGTCATTTTGTGGTTGTTTAAAAGATGACAACACAAACAGATATCAAGTTTGATAGCCAATGTCCCAAACTGAAGTGGTTCTAACACAACCTTCAGATCTGGTATCTATTTCTGGATCTATAACCAGCAAGTGAACTGGTATTTTTTCTTTCTCTATGTTTCATCTCCACATGCCTCAATATGGGATCTAAAAAAACAAAAAAAAAAGAAAAGAGAATGACACTCAATCCTTAGAGGTACTACAAATTTGTCAACTCTAGCTTTAAGAACTCAAGAGAGCTTTCTTCTGTCTGTACCATTTATTGTTTTCCCTTTCCTTCCTGCCCTTCTGCCTTTCCTCCCCTCCTCTCAGAACAGTGGCTTCTGGCTATTTCACAACAGCTCTCACTGTACATAGTCTTTTCCCCAGAAAGAAGCACTTTTATTAATGAATATATGTACATATAATAAATACATAAGGAATACACACATGCGTGCACGTGCGCGTGCACACACACGTATCTATGCCTGGGACTTACACTCAGGGCCCAGATGTATTCCCTGAGCTGTTTTGTTCAAGGCCAGCCCCTCTAGCACTTGAGATATAATTCCACTTCTGGGCTTGTTTTTGACATAGTTAATTGGGGATAAGAGTTTCACAGACTTTCCAGCCTAGGCTGGGTTTGAACTGTGATCCTCAGATTTCTAGGCCTCTTGAATAGATAGCATTAGATTATAAGCATGATCCATCAGTGCTTGGCTTTAATGACTATGCGTTAACCATCTTGCCAGAATCCTAACCTGATGCCTTTATGCCAAGTTAGATGAATGTGTTTATATTACTTTCTCAGCATCAAAGTGGTTAAGGTTATCAACATGTAAGTATGTCATGTATTTATGATCATCCTAAGAATTCTGTAAAAGGGCATAAGGAGAAAGGGCTCTGCCATATACCTGTGTGCTTGAAATGAACCAGTTGGCATACCTTTCACCTACACATCCAGGTATAAGTGCTCCATATCCCTAGAGCTGCTGCACCTGGGCTCTCACTTGCTGTTTCCCCTGTCACAGCATCTCTGAAGCTGTTTCATCCTCTGATCATTTGGTCCCACCAGCTTCTGCTCTCTCCCCAACATACTCCAGAATAACTGGATCTTGGGTCAGCCAGAAGGTCCCTTGTCCCTAGAAGTCTGGTTTGTGATACTTGATACCCTCTCACTTGGCACAATTTGAGATTGGACTTAAAATGAACACTCTCCTGAGAACAAAATGCTGGCTCAGGAATGACCAAGCAAGTGATTGCTATGAGATACTTTGAAATAGAAAAAAAGGGAACAAACATAAGCTGGCTGCCAGAAAGTAAAAATATAAGGAAGAACCAGTGGCTCATGCCTATAATCTTAGCTACTTTGGAGGCTGAGAGTGAAAAGATCGTGGTTCAGGATTAGCGCTAGGAGGAAAATTTTTTTTTTACAAAACTCTATCTCAAAACATAGCCAGTGAAAAAGTAGAGCTGACTCAAAATAGTGTGACTCATGTAGTAGAATGCCATTCTAGCAAGTACAAGGGCCTGAGTTCAAATCCCATGCCACAGATAACAAGTTAAGAGAGGAGATGGGGCATGGCTCTCATGAAAGACCTCATATCAAGGTTGATGACAACATCAGATGCTGACTGAATATATTGGTCTGAGATCAGAGGAGGGAGTTCAGACTTCCCTTTCGACCTCAGGAGTCTTGAATCAATAAAAGTGCTAAACCAACCTTGCCCATTGCCAAGGTAAAAGGTCAGGTTAGAAAAGCTGCCAACACTGGTATCCTGAGTGCTTGTCCTGTATTGACCACATAGGACAAAAAAAAATCCTCCTTGATCTAACTCCTCGAAGGCCTCTGCTCAACTTGACCCAGCCTTGGGTTTCCAGCTCTGAACTTACAGGTTCCAATTTTGGTAAGAATGTATTAATCCTCCAGGTACTTGTACTCTAGGTTTCCTCTTCATTGTTGTCCATCTACTTTCCCCCACCTCCTGCTCCTACTTCTTGGCTACTAAACCCATTTTGTTTTTGTTTTCTATTCAGAGTTGAGTCCAAACTCTCTTTCCAACACCACCATAGTATTCCCCCAAATAAAATCTGCCTTAACAAATCTGTTCTTTAACAAATGCCAGGATAATACTTTTCTTCAACAGAATGAATCTCAAGCTGCACACTAGTTCAGGAACAGAGTGGGATGTTAGGAAAACTTCAGCACTATATATCTTTATTTGCAACTACACTCAATACAAGTTCTGGCCAATCATACCCATTGTTAGTAATCCACACATTATGTTCCAGAGCTGAGATTCAAAGTCATTCTGTAAATTAGATGATTATAAAAGCATCATGGTGCTCTTATGAATGCCTCTGATAGCACTAGGCAATGAATTACCTGGCATGTATATTAGATAGATTCTTCTTTGGACACATAAACAGTCAAGTTCTGAGAACTAATCAGACAAAAACAAATTGAAAGACATTCTAAAAAACTTATCATGTCATTTCTCAAATCTGTCAAGTTCGTGGAAAGAAAAAAGCAAAGCAAAGAACATGTCACCGATCTGAGAAGACCTAGGAGATAGGACTGTATATAATATGGTACACTGGATTTCTTTCTGGAACAGAAAAATGATTCTTAATGGAAAAACTGAATAGCACAGAATGAACACAGTCAGTGGACAGGTTAGTAATAACGTGTGGATGTTGGCCTCTTTTCTGCAACTAACAAGCCAAGGTGCCATTACACAAGATAATATTAGTATAATCAGACCTAGACTGGGGAGTAGTAGGGGACTGTTCACTCTCCATGGGCTTTTCTTTAAGTCTAACTTTATCTCCCCACTAGAAGTTTACTCTAAAAATGTGATTGCCTGGTTCTAATTTTGGATGTGTCATACAAGGAGCTTCAATGTCATCCCTCCATCTTCATGATAAATAAGAATTAAGAATCAGCTGAGCTGAGTAGCTCCTAGGTACTCAGGAGGTTGAGGTCTGAAGATGTTGGTTCAAAGCTAGCCTGGGCAGACATATCTAAGACACTCTTATCTTTAATTAACCAGCAAACAGCCAGAAGTGGAGGTATGGCACAAGTGGTAGAGCTTCACACGTGAGAAAAAATGCTAAGCAAAAACATAAGGCCTTGAGTTCAAGTCCCAGTATCACCACCACACACACAGAAAAAAAATAAACAACTCTTCTTAGACCTATAAAGAAATGAGGTTAAGGTAATCCTCTGCCTCAAAAACTGGAGAAGTAACTGACTTATGTAACTATAACCCGTCTGTATAACATCCTTATAATAACAGTAAAAATTAAAAAGAAAATTGGAGAAATGTACAGGAAGATGCAGAAGCTTTACTCCAGAAGCTTCCAGGCAGTGACCTCTGAAATCTTAGTGGTCAAAGCCCTGAATGGTGACTACTGGAGTTTCTGAGGACTCAGGAAGAACAAGTCTGAGTAGTTAAAATTTGAGAGAAAGTCAGTCCTGGGAATGGAGGACACACGTTTGTGAACTTTACCTCCAGAGCTCAACTAGGTTCTAGTGGTGGATATCTTAAAAAACAAAACAAAACAAAACCTCTTGTTGCTTCTGGCAGGGAAAATGAACAACTTAGTACAATTCTAGTGATATCTGTCTTATTGAAGGAAAGGTACCCTAAGAAGAGACAAGTTAGCCAGAGCCTAACCTGTTGGGGATATTAGTAGAACCTTCTTCGCCTGTGGTAAGGAAACTACTTCACCCCAACCTCCTCTGGCTAGAGGGTGATGGAAATACAATTGTCAGGTTCAGAGAACAGAAACACAGGCTCACAAAGAGACTGTGACTCACCAATAATAGGACTGAAGAATTCTGCCATTACTTCCATTACTAAAGGCCTATATACCATGGCTCCTCTTAACCAGCAAAACATATCTGTTTTTCAACCAAAAGTTACAAGACATACTAAAAGTTCCCTTCCGTATAAGGGCACTAATACCACTTAAAGGGCACCATCTCAGTTTATCTCCCCCAAAGGTTCCATCTCCAAATACTGTCACTTTGTGGACTAGGGTTTCAAAATAGGAACATAATTATTCAGTCCATAGCCTACAGTAACCAAGGTAGTGTGGAACTGATAAATGAAAAGATCAATAAAACTGAATAGAGAAGCCAGAAATATATCCACATAAATATCTCCAAATGAGCTTTGGTAAGGATGATGGAGAAATGAGTTTTGCTTAAGTGAGACTGAAACGATTACACATCTTATATGAGGGAAAATGTAGACATAGCTCTTATATCCATCACGAAATTAACTGAAATGAATTATAGGTCTCAATGTCAGCAGAAAACACCAAAGTCCCAGAGGAGAAATTATCATCATCATCATCATCATCATCATCATCATCATCATCATCATAGGAGAAAGCCTAGTGACTTTGGGTATGGCCAGGAATTTTCAGATATAATATCAAAGTAAAACCCATAAAATCAGTGATTGCCAATTGAGTGTCATGACACAAAAGACACCTGCAAAATACTATAGCAAGATAATCAAGAGATAAGCCACACACCAGAAGGAAATAATAACGTAAAATTCAGATCTCACAAAAGAACACTACCAAAAATACACAGTTCTTAAATCTCAACCAGAACGCAAACTTCTACATTAAAAGTGAGTGAAGAGCTTAACATAAACTTCTCCAGATACAGGGTGGCAACTAAATCCATACTATGGTGGCCCATATCATTTGTCCTTAGGAGATTACAAATGAAAACTACATTCAGACAAGCCAGGCACTGGTATTTTATATCTGTAATCCCCGCTACTCAGGAGGCTGAGACCTGAAGAATCAAGTTTTAAAAACAGTTTAGGCAGAAAATTCCAAGAAAATTAATCTCTAATTAAGCAGCAAAAAGCCAGACTAGAGATGCAGCTCAAATAGTAGATTGTTGTCAGTGAGCAAGACAGTTGAGCAAGAGTACAAAGCCTGGAGTTTAAACCCCAATAACTGGCATGAAAAACCAGTGAGACTTTCATGCACAGGATAAAATGGCTAAAATGCAGCAAAGTGACAACACAGAATGCTGATAAGGATGGAGAACAACTGAAACTCACATCTGCTGTTGCTGGAACCCAGAAAAAGGAAGAATTATCTCACCATAGAATCCAGCATCCATTTGTCTTGGTATTTACTCAAAGGCTAATCTACAGATAAAGAAGACTTATGTATCAGCTGCATAACAATTTACCACTTACCTGGCAGTTTAAAACAATATGCATATATGATCTCAGTTTAGAAGGATCAAACATCCAGGCTGGATTCTGTTTTAAGCTCTCCAAAGATTGCCATTGAGAATTCAGCAGTCTTGCACAGCTTTCCAGAGCTCATCAAAACTCAAATAATGGTAGGTAAGCAGGGTAGGAAGTTATGGAACTCAGAGCCTCTGTCTCATTATGGTTTCTAGCTAGTAGCTTTTCTTTTTTTTTTTTTTTTTTGGCCAGTCCTGGGACTTGGACTCAGGGCCTGAGCACTGTCCCTGGCTTCTTGCTCAAGGCTAGCATTCTGCCTCTTGAGCCACAGCGCCACTTCTGGCCATTTTCTGTATATGTGGTGCTGGGGAATCGAACCCAGGGCCTTATGTATACGAGGCAAGCACTCTTGCCACTAGGCCATATCCCCAGCCCCAGGAGCTTTTCTTAACTCCTAGAGATCCCTAGAGCTTCCTGTCACTTAGTCTTACCCATAGGGTCCTCCCCCCCCCACCTCCCAACTTAGTCTATTCCTGCAGAAAAGACCAAGTCCTTTTAAGGCTTTCACCTGATTAACCAAGCCCACCAATCATCTCCCTGTGATCAATTCAATGTAAGCCACCCAGTGGTAATCTAATTGTGAAAGTAATGTTTCTTTATGTTCATAGGTTCTGCCCCCCACTTAAGAAGAAGTGTGGACATTTCTGCTTCCCACAGTAAGTCTTTCTGGTAGCCATACAAGAAATGATGAACTACGTAAGTCCAGTGAAGGAGGTTGTGTAGTCTGGTGGGCCTCAACATCAGGTGGCTCTAGCAGCCGTCATTGGGCTACACAACAGGTTCTGCCGCCTCCCTGGTTCTCTCTCTGAACAATGAAGGTAATGCCTTTATCCGTGTTATGAGTTTGTATGGAACTTTCACTGAACTCATCTGTGCTGAGTACTTGGTCCAGGGCTTAGTGCAGAGTGATTGGAAGAGAGCAGTCATTTCTTGAGTGGTACTTCTACAGTCACTGCAGGGTCATGGCAACAGGTGCCAGGCTATTTTGTGCTACCCAACAGCACTACGCTGGGGTCAAAATTGAGCTGGTAAGGAGCCAGTGGAGAGCCCACAAGCAGTTGTAGAGTGCATTGATGATCCCATAGGGCTAATTGCTGTTAGATTAAAACAAACAAACAAAAAAACCAGCCACTCCTCTCTTGAGGTCCTGTCTGTTGGAAACATGGCTTCATAGGGCCTGTGGTCTTGGTTGTAGCACCAATCTCCCTGATGGTCCCAGGTAAGGGTCTTAAGCTGCTTTTCTTCTGAGATATATTGCCTAAACACAACTCCCTGGATGGCCCCATGGAAGTTAGATAATAGCTTTGCTTTATGTCAATCAAAACAGAAGCTGTCTGGAAGGGCTGTCATTAGCAAATGCTGGCCCAGCACCTTCCCCTGGTAATTGTTGTTATTGGGAGGTGCTCCTCAGGAATGTCGGGAATTATTTTGCAAGAGGCTGTTTACTAAAATGCAAATTGTCCTTTCTGCCTTCTCCCCTTTATGCTTTGAAAATCAAAGAGAATTTTGGAGTGGGTGTTTATTTTAAGACAATTTTTTCCCATCAACTGAGTCTTAGGCATGCAGTCAAAGACTGGGTATAAATAAAAGAATGAAAAATAACCCATTCGTACTTTTAGGGTGTATATTACATACTGAAATTAAAATATTTGGGTTATTCTGGGTAAAAACAGTTTTATTATAAAAGTTAATCCCACTGGTTTCTTTCTATTTTATACCCTTTTTCCCTCCCACCCATCCTCCCTTCCTTCCTTCTTTCTGTGCTGTTAAAAGGGCTTGAACTCAGGGCTTTGAACTCTTCCTTAACTTTTACAATTAAAGCTAGTGCTTTACTATTTGAGACACAAATTCACTTCTAGCTTTTTGTTGGCTAATTGGAGATAATTGTCTTAGGAATTTTCTTGCCCAGGCTGGCTTTAGATTGTGACCCACAGATTTCAGTGTCTTTAGCAGCAAGATTACAGGCATGGGCTACTTGTGCTTGATCACTTCATTCTTTTAACAAGAAAACACAGTTGTGGCTTGTGGCCTATTTCTGCCACTCAGGGCTGCTCTGAAAGACAGGGTCCTGACTCAAATTGTCACCCTCTTGGTTGGATTCCTCACCTTGTTTGGGGCATTTTTCTTTTAATGTTGTTCTGTAATCTGTCCAACTCACTGACCCAAGGACACTGAGATGCCTGTATTTGCATCACTGACTCGAAGTCCTGGGTGAGTTACACCCCCACGGGTTGCCTAGTAACCCCCATGACTGATGCACTTTTCTGCCTCTAAGCCACCTAATTCCTTGATTCCCTGTGTTTTTCTGTCAGCTACCATGGTGCTGTTCACTGTGGGGAATCTTCTGTCACTAGTTCACTAGACCACATTGCCCCTCTTTTCCCTGGTGTAGCTTTTTTGGAGTCTTCTACCTGTAGATAGCCCCACCGGGACCCTCCCTGTGTCCTTATTGCACCTCATTTGTGTGTTATTAACCTTTGATGTTGTGTTGAAAATGTCTGTTTGTGCATCCATCTCCTCCTTTGACGGTGTACTCCTTCAGGGTAGGAAATCTCATCTTTTTTATCTTGGTATCCATAGTGCTTGGTAAATATTTACGAAATGCACCCCAGCCTGACAGAGTCTGAGGATAAACAGCACTTGATTGTGGACCTATTGTGTCCATGGCTGGGATGCCATGGGCTTTATTTTTAATTTCTTGTTGATTGTTATTATTATTATAATTATGCAAACCACTGCAGGGAGTGAACCCAATGGCTCCTGTCTAGAGTAATGAGAGCAAGGTACACTTTCCTCTCCATGCAGGTGAGCAGTCTCTCATGGGGCCCCCACACCCTGGCTAGGGGGAAAGCTCTTGGTTTGTTGTGGTGGGGTGAAGCGGGAGGAGCCATAACAGGATGATCAGACACTTGCTGGGGCGGCTTGGTAACAGGGTTCATTGAAGCTGATTGGCTGTCTGCCTGTTTGCACAGGAGATAGCGTCTCCCTTGTGCCACACAGGGCCATGTTTGTCTGCAGATTGCAGGTCTGTTTGGGGTTGTAGAGGCCATGTTGCTTCACACAGTCTGCCTCGACCGCCACACGCCACCCCACCACCCTCTGTAAGGACTTGTCTGCTCCTGGAGCTGACTGAGCTGCCTTTGGCCTGGTTTGCCCTCTGTGTTCTAGACTGTGGACAGTGCTCTGAGTGCAGATTCAGATGAGACCTTGTCCAGGGATGCCCCGTTCTCAATGGGGAGACACACAGAAAGCATCCAAATCTATTTTTGTTGCAGTTTTCAGCAGTGCAACAGGACATTTTTTCTAGTCCAGAAAGCCAACACGAAACCAAGTTCATATACAACCATCTCATCCAGTCAGCATGCTACCAGGGGGTCCATAAGAAACTGTGGAGTGGGGCCTAGTGGCAAGAGTACTTGCCTCCCATACATGAAGCCCTGGGTTCAATTCCCCAGCACCATATATACAGAAAATGGCCAGAAGTGGCACTGTGGCTCAAGTGGCAGAGTGCTAGCCTTGAGCAAAAAGAAGCCAGGGACAATGCTCAGGCCCTAAGTCCAATGCCCCAGGACTGGCAAAAAAAAAAAGAAAGAAAGGAAGGAAGAAACTATGGACGGGAGGTAAGCAAGAGGACATGAGGCACTTGCCAGTGTCTTCAGGTGACCTGTTGCAGCTGGGACTGGCCCGTCCCCTCTCGTGGGCCAGTGGCCTGCTGGATCACATCCTCTGGCTGCTTTCTTGCATTCCTCCATCTCTTCAGGATTAACTGGAAGGCTTGTGTTTAGTTAGACCCAGGCTTGACGCTTCAATTTGTGCATCACTGTCCTGTGGGACACTGCTGTTGTCATGTCACACATGAGGCAGTTTTGTGGCAGTTACAAGTAGCCAGTCTAGCCAGCCCTGTATGACCATATGCGTACAGATCTCTGGCAGGCAGTAGGTGAAAGCTGGCTGGCCCACAGCAGGGACCAGGCCTCTCCAGAAGTGTTAAAAGGAAGCCTTGTTGCCTGTCCCTCTTCAAGAAGACCTGGAATAGAGCCAAGACCACCCATCAAGTAGGTATCTCCTGCCACATTTGTACTTCTTGGAGTTCCTCTGCCTCAACTCTTTCAGAATTACAATCCTTGGAGCTCCAGTGGCGCAATCGGTTAGCACACGGTACTTATACAGAATTACAATCCTCTCTGTTTTCTCTCACCTCTTTCAAAAATTCAGACCCTGACTTGGAGACAGGATTACACCTGTAATCATAGCTCCTTAGGAGACTAAGATCTGAGGATTGCGGTTCAAAGCTAGCCCAGGTACAAAAGTCTATGATACTCTGTCTCTGGCTAATCAGCAAAAAACTCAGTGGCTCAAGTGGTAAAGCACCAGTAATGAGCAAGAAAACCAAGAGTGAGAGATCTTGATTTTTTTTTTTAGTCCCAGTTTTAACAAAAAAAAAATTTTTTTTTAAGAATTCATATACTGACTTTGAACGGACTGAATAGTCAAGACTCAGAGCCCGCAGAGCTGCAGATGAAAGTCAATGAGTGAATTTTGGATGCTTTTTAGCTATCAGGTCACAAAGTTACTGCTGGGATTGGATATGATTTGAGTGAGCTCTCCAAAGGTTCACATGCAGGAGGCTTGATTTCCAGAATAGAGGTGGTAAAGTTGACATGGTAGAACGTTTTGTAACTATGTGTGCCAGTACTGAGGCTTGAACTTGAGGAACCTGGGCACTATCTCAACGTTTTTGTTCAAGGTTAGCACTCTATCACTTGAGCCACATCTCTGTTTCTCAGATTAATTGAAGGTAAGAATCTCACAAACTTTTCTGCCTGCTGCCTTTGAACAAAGATTTTAAGATTTTTGCCTCCTTATTAGCTAGGATTACAAGCAGGTGCCACTAGTGCCCTGAGACATGGGGGAACTTTTAAGAGATGAACTTTGGCTAGTAAGATCGTAACTAATAATGCTAGTGGAGGAAGGCATTGCAGAGGCTACTTTTGAAAATGACATGGGTGGTTCATTTGTTCTCCCAGAACAAGTTTTTATGAAAAAGAAAACCTGGTCACTAAGATTCTCTCACTTCCTGCCTTGTCAAGTGATCTTTATTTCTCCCATGTATTCCCAGTGTGATCCCAGTTTCTCTCACCAGAGCCAAGTAGATGCTTGTGCTATTATTTTGAACCTCACGAATGGTGAGGTGAATAAGTCTTTTTATCCCCTCATAAAGTACCCACCATCAGGTGTTTTATTACAACCACAATAAAGAGATAGTCACTTGATCCTTAGGCCTGGGACAAAATTCCTGTGGAATGAAATTTCATATTTTCTACATAGACTGTGGAATTCATCCATTCCAACAGCCTACACAGCCCAGGAACAGCTGAAATCACCCAGCCCAAACAGTAGTCAAAGTTGTCCATTAACATTTGCACAGGAAGTGATGTAAACAACTCCTTCTTTCCTTCCCAGCTATACTTGGGACCTGTGATGGGTCTTCTTAACTTGACATACTAAGCTCTTAGAAAACTATCTCAACAGTGCTGATTGCTTTGGATATTGCATTTTAAACAGAAAGACATTTTGTGGATGGGTGTCTTTGAGACATTAAAATACCTCACTGAAAGGTGTACAGTTCCAACAGCTGACCTGCTGTTTTTGTCTTGGAAAATTAAATATTGCACCCGATGTTTTGCTCCTGGAAATTGAACTGACTTATGCCCACATGTCAAATGCTCCAGGAGATAGGTGCTAACCTCCCAACTAAATGAAGCTTTTGTTTGGATTTTTGATTCGGATCTGGCAAGGCAGGCACTTTAGTATATCTGTTTTCACCTTTCCAGTTGGCTATTTAGAGTTGGAATTAAATATAGCATATTTGAAATGCAATTATTTATAGTACCTTGACTGATAATATCACAGCTAATTATATCAACAGCACCTCGGACTTTCATGTTCCTCATACATTTGGATCATCCTGAAAACTTGATGGGGTATTGTTTTTGTTTACTTGTAAGGCCCCTAATCCTCAGAGAAGTCACACCGCCTTCACGCTTTTGAGACAGGCATTTGGGGTAAAATTTTTGCCCACGTGTGTACACACACACACACACACACACACACACACACACACACACACGAGTACTGGGACTTTTAACTTGGGGCCTGGGTGCTCTCCACTAACATTCTACCCCAAGGCTGGTGCTCTACCACTTAAGTTGGACCTCCATTTTTTTGCTTTTTACTGGATAATTGGAGATAAGGGTCTCTTGGATTTAACTTCTGAGGCTTGCTTTGAACCCTGATCCTCAGACCTTAGCTTTCTGAGTAGCTAGGATCAGGCATGAGTTCACTGGCTCCCCATCTCTGCTCAGTTTCTGTCATATGTCTTTAAGATATATGTCTCAGAGAGTTTCAGGTGGCTAATTAGACAGAACTTTAAGTAAGTAATGCAATGATCTCACTATTCCACTATTCATAGCTAAAGATTTTGACAATATAATGCATGCACAATTTTTGTTTTTAATAATGTAAGTTGAGGACCCTTGGTGATCCATCATTTGTCTCCATCCTTGAGTTACTGAAGGTCCACTATGCTCTAATTTAGAGCAACCACTGCATTTGAGCAAACTCCTTTTGGTGTGCTGCCTACTAGATAAGCCTTTCAGCAGCAATAAAGACCAAGTTTTCTATGGAGTTCACCCTTCACGAGGTCTGTGTATTCCAAAGAACCATGTCACCAGGTCATCTTCTGTTTTCACAAAAATCCCTACTAGTAGCTTGAAGATGGAATCAAATATTACTCTGATTTCATCAGGAATCCACAGGAGCCAAAACTTAGGTTTGTTTTTTTTCCCTTCCAATATGGCCTTGGTAGAAAGGACTCGGTAATCTCACCTATCAAATTAAAATACTGAGTCCTGTCTCCCCATCTTCCTCAACACATAAAATTTACTCCTCCCACAGTGCTTTCTCTTGCCTTCAATGTGATTGCAAATATTAAAGAATGAGAAATATAAATAAACATTATCCCCAACTCATTGCTGTCTGGGCACTCACTGGGTATGCATCCCTGACTCCTGTGCTCAAGAACCTTCTGTACCCTTTTCTCTTCCTGCCCAATCACTTATCTACTCACACACTATGGCTGTGGATGTGGGTGGGAGTTGGTCCTGCCTCTGGGGACTTTTCTCAGGGCTGTCTGTGGGGTGGTGAGTGGAGTTTGCCTTTAACCGGCCACCAAGGAACCTGAGCTGTTTGTTTTACAGGTTTCAATGACACCAGAGTCTCCTCAGATCTTTGCAAAGATGCAGGCTGTATGTGTATTGCTGATGCAGGGACATTAGAAGTTCTGAACTACTTCATTTGCTCTGAAAGAGTGGTGTGCCCAATGCTATCTGCCTCCTTTAAGCTTTGCAGGAGGCCTTCTTCTAAAGTCAATGCTTTGCCACTGTGACACAGAGCCCAGTCCTCCCTGGGGAAGATGGTTGGTTAAGGTGTAGAGTAGCCTTCATCTCCTTTCACTTGCTCCTCACCTGCCACTAGGAAGGCATGGCCTATATTACATGAGTTCCTCAGGCTACTCAGCCTGTGATTTCTCTTCCATGGGGGTGCCGGACTTTAATCCTTTCCACCTCAAGATGACCCTAAGGAAGAAGGAACCAGCGGGTCCCTATCCTGCCATGTTCTTCCCACATCTGTTGTTCTCATCTCCAGATCCCACCAGCAACAAATGTGTGGATTTTTACAGCAAATATGTTCGTGTATTCTAGTCATTCTTGGGCTTATGAGAGTAATGCTGGAAGTGACTTCTTTTTGTTTGTGTGTATTTGAGCCAGTACTGGGGCTTGCACTCTGGGCCTGCACACTGTCCTTTAGCTTTATCATTATCACTCAAGGCTGGTACTCTATCACTTGAGTCACAGCTTTACTTCTGGCTTTTGGTTGGTTAATTAGAGATAAATGTCTCATGAACTTTCTTGCTCAGCCACGCTTTGATCTCAACCCCCTGAGTTGCTAGTCTGTAAAGACATGAGCCACTGGCACTTGGCCCTGGCACTTGACTTCTGAGATGCAGAAAGAGACAATCATTGATGATCAAAAAGGGGCAGAGACATCTGATACTCAAAAAGATCTTGCAAATGCTGGAATAGTTGTCTTCTACTAAACTGATGTTGGAGACAAGGTTCAAGTGCAGAGAATGAAGATAAAGGTTCACACAGAGCAAGGAGTGTATCAGGTTACATGGATCCCAGGAACATTAGCAAGTTCCACCTCATGTCTGACAAATAGACTGGAGAAGGGGAATGGTGCCTCTCTGCCAAAGAAAAGACAAAGAAAGTATTTCCTAACCACTCACAAATTCTGCCTCTCTCTTAGTCATTTGTTTTGTTTTGGTAAGGCTTGCTATGTGCAACGAGACTTGAGCATGCCTGCCTTCCACAATGCAGTGTGTCTATACATATAGGCTGGCTATCTAGAGCATAAGCCTGGTCACTCAAGTGTCACCAGAGTTCTCAAAGTCTACTTTGTGGGGTCAGTAAAGCTAAGGAAGTAAGATCATTGTCAGAATTGGCATTCAGGCCATTTTACAGCCCCATTTGTCAGAAAATGTCTACAATGTCTCAGCCAACATTGCAAAAATCAACATGAATGAAAGATAGATAGACAGATAGATAGATGATAAAGTAGATAAGTAGGTAGATAGATGAGATCTATCTCATCTATGAGATAGATCTATGAGATGTAGATTGAGATAGATAATTAATAATGGATGCTGGATGATAGATGCAAAAGTGGGCAGATAAGAGGATGGATAGATGGGTGGATAGATGGATGGATGGATGGATATATGGGTAGATAGATGTACATATATGCAAACTATTTCCTTAACTCTTATATGCATTTAAAGACAGCTGCATGTGAAAAATTTGGAATTATGTTTTGGAAGCTTAAACTTCCAATGACAGTTTAAGCTCTCCTTGAGCACTGGGTGTGCTTGTCTCAGTGGGTCTGTCTTAGGGTAGAGACTAGTGTTGAGATTCTAGGTGTTGGCAGAGTAACTGCCTCCACCCTACCATTGATGTATTCATAGGATGGTACCCATAATCCTTAAAAATAATGCTCTCAGCTCCAGTTAAACTCATCTTAATTCATCTTTCTCAGCCCACATGGTGCTTAAAAGCAACTAAGCCCAGCAAGGCTGGATACCTGAGGACAGAACTACAGGGTGAAGGTATTCAGAAATGCCAGAGGAAGGGAGGACCTGCTGTGGAATGATGTCTCTGTGGCTTTGCCTATGGTCACATCAGTATGCGTACAGGGCACAGGCTAAGGTGGGCCCAATGGTACCCTACATCACTCTGCCACCTTTGCTTTGCTTTGTTCCTCTGCTTCCTCTGGGGCAGGCAGAAACTTCCTTTCATTTCCTCCTTGCTGTCATTCCCAGGATTACTGCACTGATTCTTGAATTTCACAACTATTACTAAGAATCTATCCTATAATTTTAAAGCAAAATGACATTTCTACGGATTATGGTAACACCATGCCTGCAAACTCTGTTGTTTATTGCCTAATTGCTACAACAGGTTCTCCATTGCTGTCCTACAGAACTCCTATGTCCACTGGATCACCCCCACTTCCCTGCAAGAGAAAAGATATCTAGACATCTGGTCTAGAGCCAGTTGCTCATTCATTAGTTAGGGCCCAGAAAGGTAGAGTTCATTCAGGACCTTGTCATTGATGTTTTGCAGTGAGCAAGAGAACATAGACTCAGCTCCAAATACAACAAGGAAAAACGGGAAGTGATAGCCAAGTTACAGAGTGAGATTCTATGAGTGGAAAATTACTAAGAGGAAACATCACTAAGAAGAAGGATTTTGGCTTAACCCACCTGGCAGGATTCCTGCTGCAGAGCAGACCTTATCTAGGGGTGATAAGAATCTGAGGAGCTATAAGGGGTGATTAGATAAGAGGTCAACCTTTTGGATAAACTGTCCAAGTAGGATTCTGCTAAACCTGGACAGTGCAAAAATGAGCATGTGCTTCTGAGAACCAGGGCCAGTGGGAAGGGGTTCAGAGGTTGGTCTAGAAGAAGATCTATGACCACCACCCTGTGGCTTGACTACAAGTCCTTCCCATGAAGGAAGTTAGAACTCCAGGTAGCAGGAAGCTGTCAGCTCTTCCAGTTTCAAGTTGCAGCTAAGAACAAAAGGCCTACACATTCTAGAAAGGTCAAGTTTCCAGGCAAGTCTTGCCAAAGGGTGTGTGTGTGTGTGTGTGTGTGTGTGTGTGTGTGTGTGTGTGTTCATGAACAGGGCTTGTGCAGGAAAGTAGGTTTCTGAAGAAACTGGCCTCTTTCCTTTCCCACAGGGATGGGCACAGTCCACCTAGCTCATACCAGAAGAAGGTGACTTAAGGGAATCCTCTCATTCCATCCTGGGATTTCTGGAGCTGGGGCCCGACTCTGGCTTGGTGCAATGTTAGGAACAGCAACTGTCTAGAGCTTTCCACGTGGCAGGGTTAGGGAGATTTGACTAATAAGGAGAAATTGGTTAGTTACTATTAACTAAACTGTGGGTTGTTGGATCTCATCCGTTTTTCTGTTACTGTTGCCTTTCAGCTACAAGACTTGTCCTGGAAGAATTTCCCATGTGTCTTGTTGCAGAATCATGACAGTGATGGGTGTGTGGGATTCTCACACTGGGATGGTTTAGTATCACTTACTTGAGCTGGGACATCTCAGCTGCTCTGCCTTGGGTTAAGGACTTCCATTTTGGAGTTGGAGGTGCAGCCTAGCTGGGAGAGTGCCAACCAATGAGTAAAATGTCAGGTACTGAGTTTGAGTCCCTGTCTTAGAACAAAAAATAAAAAGAAAAGGACTTCCTTTTTCTTTTTATAAATGTTACTGTAAAGGTAGTATAAAGAAGGGTTATGGTTATATAAGTCAGGTCATGAGTTCATTTCCATCAAAGGGCGAAGGTTATCTATTTGTTCATGTGGCTCATATGCTCAATGGAATATTATTCAGCCCTATAAAGAGAAGAAAATTCTGCCACTTTCTGCCACTTGGATGAACCTTGGAGATACTGTGTTAAGAGATGAATCTGTCTTATGCTAAGAGGTACTATATGACTCTACTCATCTAAGTGATCTCATGTAGACCAAGAAAGTGGAATGGTTTCTGTCAGCAGCCTGAGGGGGTGGGGGATGGGAAGTTATTAGTGCTACATGATGAAAGATGGCTGATTCACAATAGTAGGTCAATAGTAGATCTTGAACTTGGGGACTGGGAGCTGTCTGTGAGCTCTTTTAGGACAAGGCTAGCACTCTACCACTTTGAACCACTTCTGGTTCTCTAGTGGTTCATTGGAGATAAGAGTCTCACAAACTTTCCAACCAGGGCTGGCTGTGAACCACAATCGTCAGCTCTCATCCTCTTGAGTAGCTAGGGTTACAGGCATGAACCACTGGCATCTGACAACAGGATAGGTTTTTAATGCCCCTGAACCCTACCCTGAAAATGGTTAGAAGGTACATTTTTATGTTCTGTATCTTTTGTGCAATTGAAACAAAGTATATGTGAAAACAGTAATTTGAAACTAGCTCACAGGGTGACTAAACATCTGTCCTCTTTTGAGACTGAAAAAAGAAAATTGATCATTTGTTGTCTCTCTGGTGTGAGCCCCCAGGTGGCAGGGGACACAAAGGATGGCAGGGTGACTGTTGTGATTCCATTTGTGCTGTGACAACACAGAGGAAGTGGCTGAAATGACAGCAAACAATGGTCTAGAAAACCCATGAAAAGGGTAAATTGAAACAACCAGGTCTGGGGACATAATGACAGAAAAGCTGCCACTACTTCCCTCCTGTGTGCTTAGCCAGTAGCAAAGACCAGGCCTCCTCTGCCTCTGCCTGGATGATGGCCATGCATCAGCCCTGAACAATTGTCCCCCAGGGGTGACTCACCAGTCCTGCCTCTGCCTGGATGATGGCCATGCATCAGCCCTGAACAATTGTCCCACAAGGGTGACTCACCAGCACTGCAGTGCCCTGGGACCCACTCACATCCATTCACCATCTTGGAATAACAAAGAAAATTCGGATTTGTTGACAACTGGCCACATTGCAAGAGTCATCTCTCAATTTTTTTAAACAGCCTAGTTCCATTAAAAAAAAAAATCAGAATTAGTGTAGGAACACAGTAGGGTACCTCATAGACTGTGGATGAAAGGTAAATTGTTTCATAACCTCCTCCAAAGTAGTTTCTTAAGTGTTAAGAATTTGATGTTGATTTCTTATGATCTCCTGATTCATGCTAATGGCAGTATCTCCATAGAAATAAAGGATTCACCTCTCCAAGTAGAATTCTTAGATGATTTAGGACATAAAACAATGGTGTTAGTGATCTCCAGTTGCATAATAGATCCTTTCAAACAACTGTTTTTATGATCTCCTAGCTATGGAGGTCAGGAACCCAGATTTGGCTTGGTTAGGGTTTCAGAGCTGTAATCTTAAGACTTGGGGATAAGGCTCATCTATTCTAGCTCACTCCTGTGGCTACAGGATACACCTGTGCTGTGCAGATGCTGGACAGAGAGCCCAGGTGACCAGAGCCCTGAGCCCTTTACCAGGGCCTCTCCACAGGCAGCTCACAGGATGTCTTCCAAGATCATGACCAAGATAGTCAGTGAAGCTGAGCAAAGCACAACCCTGTCCTTCTGTCCCCTTACCGTTAAAGGCTTGATCCTTTGATCTTTTGATTTATGGAACTGTTGGGAAGTAGAGAGAATTGGAGCCCACTGGGATGTATTTGGGTGACTGGAGGATTATAGGAACACTGTTTCCTCATTGTCTCACCTTTTCACATCCCAAGAAGTAAAGACCATTCACTGGTTTTGTCATGCTGTTCGGCTCTCTGCCAAGATATGTTTGTTCACTATAGGCCACAAAACTGTGGGGCCAATGGCTCATGGAATGAAACCTTCAATACAGGGGCCATTAAATTTTTCTCATTTGTTACTGAAGGGTCCCTGTGCCCAAAGTTGGACAGGCACCATCTCACTTAGCTTTGATGAAAGCTTCATGGAGAGTCTAGAGAAGTTGAGGTTCGGGCTGCCTGCCACAGCCCTTGGAGAAAAGAATAGTCAAATTCAGCTTTTCATGCAGGAACAGATGACTCTCCAAAACCCCCACCCCCAATCTCAATTATTTCTCTATGAAATTCCAAGAATATAGGTGAGGTAATGACAGCAACCATCACTCGGTGGTATCATTTCCATTACTTTGAGGTTATTCTGTTTGGGGTTTAATCAGCTTTGGGGGGTTTGATCAGGTTTTTTAATCCCACTGGATTTGGAGGGATTCATCTTAAGTAGTTTTCAGCCAACATGTCTTTGAGTAGCTTTTCCAGTGTCCCTCCCATTCTTTTCTTACTCCCAAAGCTCTCATGGCTCAAATGTTAGATCTATTGTTACAGAACTGTAGGACTCTGAGGCTCTGCTCCTTATTTTTCTTTCTTGCTCAGACCAGGTCATCCCATTTTCTCTGCCCTTCATTATATTGTTGAGTCCTTTCTGTCTTCCCTTTCTCCTCCTTCCCACCTTCTTTCCTCTCTCCCTTCTTTTCTTCTTTCCTATTTCTATTTTCCTATTTATCTCTCTGTCTCTACCACTATCACCTCTAGCTCTAGGCTCTATCAAGTACATTCATTACACTTTCAGACTGAGACCCATTAATCCCAATCTTGAAATGCTCCAAAGTCTGAAATGCTTCAGTCACCATTCTCACAGGCAGGAAGCCCCAAGCCTGGCCTCCTACATGTATTGCCTACCGTTCAAATGCAGCTACCCTACAAATATTGCACGTTTACCTTCAGTCTAGGAGCACATGACACATACAAAGCAAAAATGAATGTGTTATACTTAAACTTGGATTTCTTCTTCCAGTGTAATCCCAAATATGGAACACTTCCAGTTCTAAACAAATTTCATATAAGCTATAACCAAACCATATTGAATCTTTTCAGTTCTAAAATGTCCATTTGGTTTTGCTTTACACCTTATGTGCATTAGCTGAGACTTTTGATACTTTTCATATGTTATAAAAATGTTCATTGCTCCTGGAAGCATTTTGCTGATTTATGACTTACACTTTTAATTTTATGAGTTGGCATTTTATGACTACTTTAACATCTTTCATTAGAGAATTCTGACATCTCTGTCACCTGTGGGTTGGAATCCACTGACAGCCTTTTAAAAATTTGGTTTGATATCTTAGTTTCTCTACGAAGAGTGAAATTTTCAATTGAAATCTGGAAAGCACAAGTTTATCGTGTAAGAATCTGAATCTTATTTAACCATGCTTGGATATTGCTGACATGGGTGGGGTCAAACCCTTGTTTTTCACTGGTGTTTATTGTCTAAACTTCTCCATCTTGCTAAGTTTGTACATTTCTTGTCCTTTGGCTAGAGAGAACAAGGGAGTTAGTGGTATTTGGGGCTTATTTGTTCCTCAGCTCCAAGTCAGGATAATCTGTAGCAAAAACACAATCTAGGAAGCTTGAGGACCTTTCTTCCTGGTCTGTCTTTGGACTGAGATCTTTGAGTCTCAGCTTTCTGAGTAACTAGGGTTACAATTGTGCACTACCAGCTCCTGGCTAGACATGTGGTTCTGAAGATTTAAAAGTCTGATATCAGGCAGGCCTTCTTGCTGGTGGAGACTCTGCATATGGCAAAGTGGAACAGGCCTTCTCACGGCAAGACACGCTAGCTTGGGTCTGCTCTTTTTATAGAGTGATAGCTCTACTGGCCCAGAGCTACACCTTTTTCTTCTAGAGCCACAGCTCCACTGGACTAGGATGCCACACTTATGTTGCATTTAATCTCAATTCTCTTCCAAAGGGCCCACCTCCAAGTAATCATAGATTAAGTTTCCACTCTCTTCAGATCTTCCCATTTAACATGAAACTTAATGAGTGTTTAAAGGAGACATTTGAACCATAGCAGGCTCATCTCCCACACTAGGAAGCCAACTATGTTAGGAATGCCATTGAACTAATAAGGAATTTTCTTTACATTCTTTTCTTCTCAGTCCTGAAGTATGAAAACTCACATATGGTCTTGGACATATCTTCTAGGGAGAGGTAGGCCCAGCAGATATTAGGTATGAAGCTATCAGAGCACGTTGGGAGTGAGCAGGTCATGTGCCTACCTGCTGGTAGGCAAGAGGGACAAAAGCACATTTTGTCATAGGGGCCAGGCCTTGGCATCTGGGAGTTCAAAGACTCTGGGAGTCATTGATGGAAGACACCAGTGAGTAACCTTGAAGTGGGATGGTTGGCAGCTGGGAGCTGAACATGCACAGAAGGCCCAGCCCTAGAGGACAGGTGTCTCTGTGCTCAGTCTTCCATCAGGCAGTGGATAGGACCCTCTTCTGATCACCTTTCTCTGCTCTTCTCTCCAGCATAGCCCAGGTGAGGTCCCTCCTCTTTCAGCACCGGGCCTCCAAGTGAACATGCAAGGGGTTCCATCACAGAGTTCTTCTTTCAGCAGTCCTGGTGATCTACATGTGAACATGTCTGCCAGGAAGGCCAAGGTGGTCTGTGGCTTCACTTGGCTTGATCTCCTTTCAGTCCTCCCTTCTTCTCTGCCTGTAAGTTAGTAGTTAACTAAATACACACATAAGTTCAAATAGAGCACACACATATCTATACTTGTGTACAGATCTATGTTCACGCAACATCCCCTTTTAACTGTGAGCTCAGTAATTACTGGAAACTGAGGCTTGCTCAGAAAACCAGAACTGCAGTTATTCAGCCACAGCTAGACACTCAGCAACAAGATGGCCTCCTGGCATACACTCTGCTATCTTTACAACTGATCTCTAGTGTCTGTGACCGTCTGTGCAGGTGGCACAGGTCAGGTCTGAAGGGGTAGAGAGAGGTTCCTCTCAGGGCACTCCTGAATAAGGAGACTTGTGAGGGGGAAAAAAACAAAAAACAAACCAGCTGCCAGCCCCAGACATCCCCTGGGGGTTCTGACTTGCTTGGTCTGTGCAGAGCCTGAAGATCTCTTCTGATTTTGTTTGTTGTTTGTCCTTCTTTAATCCCATGACAGAGTTTTTTCATCTACAACTTTGGGAACCACTATCCCAGGGCTAGGGATGATGGCCCCATGCTGGTTGATGGATGAGAACTTGTTGTGCTTGGGGACAAGGGAGCAAACTGATGGCCATCCTAGAATGGCAGCTGAAGCTATCTGAGAAGCTGGATTTGTCACTGGTACTGAATCCTTCAGGACTGACCTGGGTTGATAAAGATCATACTTACCCTTCTTCCCTCCTCCTCCAGCCTCCCTCTCTCCTCCCTCCCTCCCCTTCTCTTTCCCTCCTCCTCCTTCCTCTTCTTCCCCTCTCCCTCCTCCCTCCCACTCTGAGTATAAAGTAGTAGGAGAGATGAAGGACCTAGCCCCTGAACTCCCAGCTCTGCCTCTCCATGCCACCCCTCCTGAAGCTGTGGGGAAGATGGTTGTCTCTGTCCCAATTGTGCCAGGAAATGACGGGCTCACATGACCAACAGTGATGGCCAGTCATAGGCCAGGGGAATGTGTATGGGGCTGAACTGTGTGCCCCAAATAGGTGTTTACCTACTAACCCTATTAACTCATGCCTACCACATTGCTGGAAATTGAGTCCTTGGGGATGGCCCTGGCTGGGGTCAGAGGAGCTGGTGGTTGGTATCAGTAGGTCCTGGATCTCATGGCTGGTATCTTAAACATAGAATGAGGGTGTGGCTATGTGAAAAGAATTTATGCGACTTTCATAAACTCCAGATGAGCTGGAAAAGATGGGGAACCTTTAGAACCTTCAGAGACTCAGACTTGCTGATTAAGTTTTAAACATGTGTGTGTATGTGTGGGTGCGCGCACACGCGTGCGCGCATGCCCACGCACGTGCTGTACTAGGGCTTGAACCCTGGTCCTGGATGCTGGATCTCACCTTTATCACTCAAGGCTAGAGCTCTACCACTAAAGGCGTAGCTCTACTTCCACCTTTTTGATGATTAATTGGAGTTAGGAGTCTCACAGACTTTCCTGCCTGAGCTGGCCTCAAGCTGCTATTCCTAGACTAGACCTCAACCTCCTGAGTAGTTTAGGATTATAGGCACAAACTATCAGCATGTGGCCCTGGCTCAGCTATTTTTTTCTTTTTTTTTTTTTTTTTTTTGCTCAGGGCTTGACACTCTAGCCCATCAGTCATACTTCCAGCCCAGCTTCCTTGCTGACTAATTTATAGAGAGTCTCAAAGGTTTTTCTTCCTGGGCTAGCTTTGAACTGATATTGTCAGATCTCAGCTTCCTTCCTGAGTAGCTAGAATTGTAGGTGTGAGCCACTGGCACCCAGCTAGTTCCAAATTTTTACCTCCAGAAGGTGGGGTGGAGACGTTTCTGTTCCTCTATGCCTTCCAATGTGTGGGATTTCTTACTGTCAGTCAGAGAAAATAAACACATTGTCCTTCTAAAACAAAGAGGTAATAACCAGCCACTAAACAAGGTCATTCTACAGCTGACTCAGAAACTGTGGAACTGACATTGGCCATCTGACAGCAGGTGTCTGGGATCTAAGCTCCCATTTAGATACATTAAAGCCAGCAGCATGTGACCCACAAGTAGGGCAGAAAAGCCTTTGTGTTGAGGAAAGCATGGAGCCCTGAGTGGCATCTGCGACTTGGAGTAAATGGGCTGGAGGGGCATTTCAGTGCCTCATGTCAGATAGGCTAGAGAACCTGGGGTCTGTAGAAATAGGTGACCAGAAGGACAAGGCTCCAGAAAAGCCCTGGGACAAAAGGATGTAAAACCAGGAGTAAAGCAGAGGAGGGGGCCAAGGTTAGCACTGGAGGTCAAGATCCTTGAAAATATGGTTATAGGATGGTGTGTTTGAAGTCAGTGTCCAAAAAAGTGAATAATTCTGAAAAACAGTGTAGCTGTGCATGAAGAGGGCATGGAGAAACTCAAAAAATGGTGTTGATCAATAAGAGGTTAGAGGACCAAGAAAGAGAAAGCAATTGAGAGGATTATACTGGAAAAAATAGAATATGGGTGAAGGGGAAGAAAAGCATCATGGAATTTATGAGACAACCTTTTGTCCGATGGAATCTTTACAATAAATGAATCGTGAGGCTAGCTCTCTCTCTCTGTCTCTCTCTCTCTCTCTCTTTCTCTGTATGTATGTAATATATCCACATTTGAAATAAATGTGGCGAAAAACCCTTGGGATAATGAATACTTGTTAAAAATCAAAGCTAAATGACAGGAAAGTACAGGCTCAGATGTGAGGAGACCATAAGAAGGGAAAAGGCTGAAAAACAGGGTGAATTAGGAAGAATATGGCAAGTACAATCTATTTATATGAAAATAGATCCATGAAATCTATTAAAATTAGTTTTGTTTTGGTTTGTTATTGCTGGTACTGAGGCTTGAACTCAGGGTCTCATGCTCTTGCTTAGCCTTTACATTCAAAACTGGCTCTCTATCACATGAGCCACACCTGTACTTCTAGCTTTTGCTGATTAATTGGAGATAAGAATTTCATGGATTTTTCTGCCTGGGCTGGGCTTCAAACCTAGATCCTGAGATCTCAGCTTCTTATGGGAGTAGGGGAGAAGAGAGTAACAGAAGTGGAATATTTACATGTGGGGAAATGTCACAATGCAAACTTTTTTTTTCCTTTTATAACTAATGTAAGCTAATAAAAATGCAAAACAAAAAAAATCAGTATATATCCAGTGCTACCATTATCCACTCTGAGCACACACTCTGGTCAGTGTCAGAATGGTCTGTCATTTGTCTTGACATGTCAACTTGTGCAAGGTTTGGTGCATGGCTTCAGACAAGGCATCATGGTGCTGCTTGGTTGAGCGAGAGCTGTACACCAGTTCCACCAACTTCCCACTGATATCCATTGGCCCACATCCAATGTGGGCATGGAAGGCCAGTCCTGTCCATCAACAATCCTATCACCCCCATTTTCACAAGACCCCACTCACTTCTGCCCTTCCCACCTCTGCCCTAGAACACAGTACTCTAAATTCATGGAAACGTTTCATCCAGACCTTTTCAGTGAGGATAATAAATAAATAAATAAAAGCTTAACCCCTCTTCTTCAGAGAGATTATCTGTTCTGCTCTATATTCTGTGTGTTCTAAAAATGGTCACTTCTATTTATAAATACGGGAGTAAGATGAATCTCTGGTAATTCGGGAGGATCTTTGAAGGCCATTTAAATAGTAGGTTAAGATTTTGAGGCCAGATTAAAAAAAGAAACAGAAAGAAAGAAAAAAAATTATATCTCCTGAAAACATGATCCCCTTGGCTCTGTGCCATGGTAATAAGAGTGTCCTGTGGCCACCAATGCCACACAGCTATGTAACTGCAAATAATTTCAGGGCCCCCAGGGAGATGGGATGCTGTATTATATCTGTCTCTAGCTAGAAGACCTGCCCCTTGTATGTTTCTGTGTAGGAACACAAGAAGGCCAATCTAGACAGAAGTGGCCAAGGATGGCTACAGGAAAAGGGTGCTAGGAAAGATAGTGTTGTCAGAAACCTCCGCTAAGAAGGTAAGGAAAGCTGGCAGAAACTGGTCAGGAGAGCTCTCCTAGACAAGCCACAGAACAGACTAGAGAGAGGGGAGAAAACAAGCTAGAATAAGTTATTCTGATTTCATAATCCAGAAATGCACCACTAGAAGCAATGGCTGAGCCTCTCTCTGGTTCCCAGGACCCAGGTTCCAGGAGGAGTGAGGTCCTGACCAGGGAGCTGAATGCTCAATGTATTACTCAGTCACCACATGGCCAGGCCAGTGGGTAAAGCTGATGTCATCTTCCATTTCAAGATTTGTACAAGAGCCAGATTCTCCTCTTTCCTGACATGGCTTTATATTGGCTGTGTCTAGCTCCTATTTCTTTGATTTTTTTTGGGGGGGGGGGTAGTATGCAGAGGGGGAGGTGATGAACTCAGAGCCTGACTTTCCTGCCTAGTTTGGCTTTGAACCGTGATCCTCAAATCTCAGTCTTCTAAATACCTAGGACTACAGATATGAGCCACCAACACCCAAACAAACTCTTGCTCCCTGATGATTTCTCCATACCTCCTCTTAACTCCTACTCTCTTGTGACCTATGGGCCCTGACATTAGCTGCTATGTGCAGATTGGATCCCACCAAGGCAGGGCTTA
The DNA here is from genome assembly GCF_023159225.1 of Perognathus longimembris pacificus. NCBI lineage: Eukaryota > Metazoa > Chordata > Mammalia > Rodentia > Heteromyidae > Perognathus > Perognathus longimembris. Next base: position 105,370,166 of record NC_063161.1, read on the forward strand.
GAAATGTTCAAGAATGGCCAAAAATATTAGTACTGGCTCATACTAGTACATCACAGAGTTTAATGGGCAAGATGGGATAAATGCAGATTTTATTCCTATGTACATCAGAAGACTTGGGAGAGAAAGCAATGCTGAATTCTGTCTACTCATCCTCCAAGAAGCATCCTGTAAGAGCCTCAACACATTCAATTATCTTATCCAAGAAAGGGCAGAAGTGTGATCTTGCTTAATGGGATCCTTGGGGGAAAACAGAACTTTCAACATGATTTCTCCAGCATGGAATCTGTGTTACCAAATTACCTCAGAGTTCAAATATGGCTGCCATAGATCCTACCATGGGTCCACATTCAAACATTAGAAAGGAAGAGGCTTAGGCAAGGTCGATGGATAACAAATGTCATTGTAGGGCCCATAAGGCAAGATTTGGTCTCCAAGGGTGACGCCACTGTGAAGTGGTGGGACTTTTAGGAGGATCCCAGTGGGGAGGCACTTAAATCATTACAAGTAGACTATCCAAGGGAAGGTGGGACCCTTCCCTCTCTTTTTCTTCCTTGATTTCCTGGCCATCAAGGAGTTCAGTCTACCATAGGCTCTTACTTATGGCTATCCATTTCTCAATCGAAGGACTAAGAGAAATATATGCCCTCACACTGGAAATTGTAAAACCATAGCTAGAATAAAAATCTTTCCTCCTTATAAATTAATTTTCTCAGGTATTTTGTTATAGTGATAGAAAGCTGGGACTAGCACACTTGCCAATCCATTAAGCTGTAATGAAGGCTACATGTAGGGGACCATCACCGCCCCCCACCCCATTCCTTTGTGAGAGGCTGTGTGCTCTGAGGGGAGTTCCATAGCCATATAGACCCAGAAAATGAGTATTGAGGAAAGCCAAGCCTGTGTATGTATGTGTATGTGTGAGTGAGTGAGTACCCAGAAAAATGGCAGTCCTTTCTATTATTACTGTTATTACTATATTATTGTTATATGAACAAATATAACACAACACCACTGTGAACAATGACAGCACTTACTTCCTGCATTCCTTCTTCATCTGCAGGAGATACTCTCCAAGACCCCCAGCGGATGCCTAAACCTTACCAAGCCCTCCATAGATCTTGACAATCTCAGCACAGGCTTTTCTTTCCTTATTGAGATCTTTTGCCATGTCATGTAGATGCAGCATTTTATGGTTTCTTCCTGGCATCTGCAATGCATCCATCTTACTCTTGTGCTTCAGGACCATTGAAATAAAATAAGGGTCCCTTGCACACAAGCCCTGGAAGACTGTGACGGTCACTCCGATAACTGACTGCTAAGTGATATTGGAGGGTATCTATACCATGTGGATACATTGAGAAAGTGGGTGGTTTTTGCCCCAGGGCAGGATGGAGCAGGACAGAGTGGGATTTCATCATATCACTAAGAATGGTTCTCAATCAAGAACTTGATACATTGTTTAATTCTTAAATTCTCCACTTATTGTTTCAAATCATGGCTGGTGCCAGGTAATTAAAGCTGTGAATACTGAAATTACAGGACAGGGACTGACCGTTGGTACTGTATAGCAGGTCATGTGGTGAATGCTCCACCTACACATTCTGATTCATTTTAATGTTAAAATCATCCTGTGTGGAAAATGAGGTGGAAGATGAAGGAACTTGCTCAGCTCACACCGATGAGCTAAGGCTGATTCAAGCAGCTGCATCCAGCATGGCGTCCCTGGCCACTGGTAAAGGTCTCAAGGTCACCTTCCAAAGATGTCCTAGTCTGAAGCATCTGCCAAGTTCTGTGACGTAAATATGTTAAAGCTGCTTACTTACATGGCATCGGGGGGTCAGGATGATTGTGCATAGTACTCCTACATGATATTTTATTTTTTTACTTTATTTGTATTGCCTTAGACTAGATATAGAGAGATGCAATTGCATTGTTATATCTCTACACATGCTAATGCTGTATTCTAACCAATTTAACCCCTCTATCACAGTCCCTGCACTCTTCCCTCTAAGAAATAGTGTCCCCAGCAGATTCATTTTATTATTACTATCATCATCATCATCATCATCATCATCATCATCCTTAAGTAGTTCTACAAAGGAGTTGTCACATAATAATTTAATATATTTTACAATGTATCTTGATCAGTGTCACCCCTTTCAACATTCTTATCCATCCCTCCCTTATCCATACCTTTCCTCACTTTCTTTATTTTATTCTCATAGTTGAAAATAGTCCATTTTTTTTTACCATATTCCACCTTCTTTATCCTCTTCTGGACAAAATCCTTATCCTCTAGTTAGTCCCCACTCACCCACAATCTCTCTCTTCTCTCCCATCCAACTATGGATCATCACCTTTTGATGAGTTTCTCTGTGCTGCTCTCATATATACTTGAAATGTGTTACAGTTATTCTTCCTTTTTCTTTTTTGCATTCTCCCCTCTCCTCCTGAATAATCTCTGAGCTTGATTTATGTTCTATATAATTATCTATATGGACCTTTATACTCATGTATAGGTCAATGAGTATGAATGTCTTTTAGATCAGGCTTCTACATATAAGTGATATAAGTGAAAACATACCACATTTTGTTTTAGGAGTTTGGCTTGTCTTTCTCAGTAGGATATGCTCAAGTTGCATCTATACATGATATGCCCCTCTTTTGTGCCAGTACTAGGGCTTGAGCTTAGGGCGTTGTTTTTTTACTTGGCTACTTTGCTCAAGGCAGTCATCCTACCACTTGAACTTCAGCTCCACTTCTGGCTTTTTGCCACTAAATGGAGATAAGAGTCTCATAGACTTTTCTACACTGGCTAGCTTTGAACCATGAGTAGATGGGATTACAGACATGACTCAGTGTCAAGCCATACATGAATTTTTTTACTGTCTCAGATAGATACATAGACAGATAGATAGGTGGTAGGTAGGTAGGTAGGTGTCTAATGTGGAAAAATTATTATGAAACCCTAACTTTTGAGTATTTTATACTTTTGTTTTTTAATGTGGCTTATTTAATTGTAAGTTTCCTACATTTAATCCTGAATAATTGCCAGGTTTAACAACTAGCTTGTAAAATCCCTGGCAACTTCCCAACTGGCTCTTGTGACCTCGTGCAAACTGACTCCCACCTCCAGGCCCCAGTCAGCCCTGCACAAACAACTTAAAGCTGAACATTCCGTGGCTGTGTTCCTTAGAGATGCTGACCCTGGCCTTTGTTAGCTGACTGGGACTTGGCCTCCCTCCAAGCAGACAGGAGGACACATAACAATGCATGCAGTGCAGTTATCGCACCCATGATCCTGGGATGGGCATGCATGAAATGCAACCTGTCTACACTAATTCTGACAGCAGAACTGGGTTTGTGGAAGACCTTGCCTCCCCTCTACCATAGGACCTAAAGTGACTCCCAAAGGTAGAAATACCTGCTTAGGAAGGATGAGGCCCCATTGGGGGCATCTGAGCTTGCCAATTTCTCTCATCATTATTTGTATTTTTTTTTAATGCCAGTTTTGGGGCTAGAAGCCAGAGTCTGAGCACTGTCTCTTGCTTCTTTTGCTCAAGGCTAGCACTCTACCACATGAGGCATGGTGCCACTTCCAGCCTTTTCTGTTTATGTGGTACTGAGGAATGGAGCCCAGGGCTTCATGCATGCTAAGCAAGCACGCTACCAAGCCACATTCCCAGTCCCATTATTTGTATGCTTAAGAAACTTGCAAATGGTACAATAACATTCTTTCTAATGGATGAGGAAAATTCCATTATGAATATACACCACATTTTTTGATCTATTAGTCCATTGAGAAGTATCTACACTGATTCTACACCCAGGCTCTGGTGAACAGTGCTGCAATGAACACGTTTTTACTCGTGGCTTTACTGGAACCTGGTTTATGGTCTTTTGAGTAAATGCACAGGAGTTGAATTACTGGGTCATATGTTTAATTTTCTACCTTCAATTTTTTTTTAGGAACCTCCATACTGCTTTCCAGAGTGGTTGAACAAGTGTGTACCATTTGTTAAGAGATGGAAAGACAGAAAAAAATATGTTAAATAAAGTAAGTCAGGCCCAGAGAAACAAAGGCTGCCTGTTTCCCTCATATGTGGAAACTAGAATTAGCTTACAAACCAATAAACACATTAGGTGGTATGCAAGTGTATAAATGCATTAATTGAAATATGGTAGATTCAAGGGAGATCTTAAATAGTGTAATTCCTTAGAAAGGCATGATCACAGTTCAACAAAATGAACACCAGCAAACAGCTACTTGAAAAAGAGGAGGTAGGATCATGAGTAGAGGGACAGACAAATGAAGAGGAGAAGCTGGATGGGGAGGGGAGCATGCAATCAAGAACTCAATGTATATCTTACAAAGAGAAGTAAGGGAAGGGAAGGTTGAGCGTGATGGGTGAGAATGTTGTAATGGGTGACATTGATCAATACCCATTGCATATATTCATGTACTGCTTTGTAAAATGGCAGCTCCTTTGTGCAACTACTTAAACATAATTTTAAAAAATGTTTAAAGAAAGACACCTGCATGTAGAATAGATGTCACGTACAGTAGAGCTAGCAATAAGTACTCAAATATTGGGAAGGGGCTCAAAGAAAGATTAGTGGCAGAAAAAACACTGTGTACTGTCTAAATGAATCAACCAGATGTTTTATGTAGAAACACATACCACAAGAAAAAAATGAAAGGGAAAAGAAAATAGAAAGGAAGGAAGGAGAAAGAGAAAGAAGAAAGAACAAAAGAGAAAGAAAGAGAGGAAGGAAAGAAGGAAGGAAGGAAGGAAGGATGAAAGGAAGGAAGGAAGGAAGGAAGGAAGGAAGGAAGGAAGGAAGGAAGGAAGGAAGGAAGGAAGGAAGTCAGGGGGCCAGGAAGAACAAGCAGCATTACTCCTACTTAAGCAGAGAATCCAGAGAGCAGAGAGCAATACATGGTAACTAACGATTATCTACAGTTTATGAATGTGACAGGCTAAAGTAGGAGAATCTCTTGAGTCAATGAGTTCAATATAATACAAGCTAAGTAGCAAGACCCCACCTCTGACAAACAAAAGAAAGTAAATATAAAAAGATAATCCAAAAAAGAAGAAGAGATTTTTAATCATCCAATCAGAATTCAAGGAGAAGGCATTCAGAAACTAAGAAAAGATACTATTTAGAAGGAAGAAAAATGCACAAAATAGGATACTTTCATGGAATTAAAAACATTTTACTTGCAAAAATGATTTCAAAAGAAGTAGTTTTTTAACTGAGGAAAATTCCCAGGACAAGTATGAGAAATATACGGGGCTAGGGATATGGCCTAGTGGCAAGAGTGCCTGCCTCATATACACGAGGCCCTGGGTTCGATTCCCCAGCACCACATATACAGAAAATGACCAGAAGTGGCGCTGGGGCTCAGCCCGGGACAGTGCTCAGGCCCTGAGTCCAAGCCCCAGGACTGGCCAAAAAAATAAAAATAAAATAAATAAAAGAGAGAAAAATACAAGAGACGTAGAAGACTAATTTAGCAACATTACATATTTTTGTATTAGAGTCAATAAAAGAAAGAGAGAAAATAGTTAATTAATTAAAAAATAGAAAAGGTAATGCATTTATTTGCATATGCTGCATGTAGACACATCCTAAGGAAATCATAGAAAACTAAGAATAGATGCAAGTTATTAAAAGTTTATAACAGCAAAATAAGCAGTTACACCCACAGAGGAAAATCTAATAGAAGAGGTTTGTTTGTTTTATCAGCAACACTGGGATAATCTTCTTATTTAAGCCCTTAATCAAATATGAGCATTTTTTCAAAGTATCCTTTTTTTTCCCCAGTTTTGTTTTGTTTTAGCCAACCAGGACAGTAAATGGTAGACTGGAGGCAAAATGCCAGACTGGAGATGTAGCTCAAGTGGTAGAGCTCTAGTCAAGCAAGCAAGCTGAACATATACAAAGACCTGAAGTTGAGTCCTGGAGCTAGCCAAGGGAAAGAAGGAAGGAAGGAGGGAAGGAAGGTGGGAGGGAGGGAGGGGAAAGAAAGGAAGGAAGAAAAGAAGGAAGGGGGTGATAGAAGAAGGAAAGGAAGCAAGAAAAAGAATAGAGGAGGAAGAAAGAAATGGAGAAAGTACAGAAAGAAGGAAGGTGGAAGAAAAAAGAGAAAAAGAGCAGAGAAATGGAGAGAGAGAAGTCAAAGCTGGTGATGGTGCCTCACACCTATAATCCTAGCTACTCAGTAGGCTGCAATGTGAGGATTGCAGTTTGGAGCTAGCCCAAACAGGAAAGCCTGTGAGACTCTATCTGCAATTAACCACCAGGAAACTGGAAGTGGTGCTGTGGCTCAAAGTGATTACTAGCGTTAAGTGAGCTTAAAGACAGTGCCTAGGCCTGGAGTTCAACCCAAGAGAGAAAGAGAGAGAGACAGAGACAGAGACAGAGACAGAGGGACAGAAAGACAGAGACAGAGAGAGACAGAGAGACAGAGGCAGAGACACAGAGAGAGACACACACAGCGAGACAGAGACACAGAGAGAGATTGTAGCCCAAGCAAAACAATGCCAGGAGCTGGTATATCAGGCCTATAGAAAAGATAGGAGGAAAAAAAATGTGTATTTTCCCATAATTATAAATTAGGTGATTTTTCTAATATGATCATACTTATGTAAATATTCTAAACTCAGAAAAGAAACCAAACATAATGCACACAAATATAGAATATGTGTGAAATTATGCGTGGAAAATGCCCTGACATCCTGACAAAGACTTGCATTGGGGAAGTGACATTAGAGGACAGAGGAACCCTGAGGGTTTTGGCAAGGAGAGATGTTTCTGCTACGTTTTATTTCCGTTACAGAAAAGAGTCTGCTAGGATGGTCTGTGGCACAGCTTTGGCTGTGACTCAGATTTTCTGAACAGCTTCTTGGAAGTATATCAGGCAAGAGTATGCTGCTTGTTTAAAGGGTACAAGTGAAAAGTTGTGATTTATGTACACACCTATAAAAACATATCCACAATCCAGATTTAAAAAGGTGTTCATCACCCTCAAGCTTCCTCATACTCTTTCATGCCTCTCTTGTCCTCCTTCAACTTTCTTCCCTACCCCAGGCAACTCTAACATGCTTTTCATTAGCCCGAGTTCCCAGGGATTGAACTTGAATGGAATCACTAGGAATGTATATCTATTATTCCTGTTTGGAGAATAAGCAACCTATTTACAAGAGAGGGGCTATTTGTTTGCCCTTTTCTAACCAAACTAGTTTGGTTCTTGCATTTCCTTTTTCCATCTGGTGCCTTTTATCTCCTAGAAATGGTGCAGCTCCTTGTCTAGTAAGACACATACGTTGGGCTGGTCTGACTTAAAACAAAATAGCCAGCCTGGAGGACTTTGAACATTTTGATAGTTTCAACTTTCAAAGTGGTCATGATTATTAAAGATAAACTCTGAACAGAACCAAAGTTAGAAGCTCAAGAGAAGCATGTGGCTAGAGTCAGCAACTTGGAATGTTTCAACATCAAGAGCAAAGCTGGGAGAAGGAACATAAGGCAGAAAAACTCTCTGGGTCAAAACTGGTGATTAGCTCATCTGTGGGAAATTTGCTTTCTCATGGTTATCTTGGCTCTCCCTCCCTCTATCTCAGGAGTCATAAATGGTAGATGGGTTAGTAGACAACCATCACAGGGAGAAATGTTACCTTCCGTCCATTCCTGATGCTCATGAGAAATGTCACTTGTTCAATGGCACCAACAGCACTTAAGTGTGCTCTCCACCGATGCCATCAGGAATGCAGACTCATAGAGCCCAAGTGGCTTCTGTCACATCCAGGACTTCAACTGGGATGTTCTGATACACCTGGGGAAGCTTTCAGGGGCTGGGAGCTAGAATCATCTGGAAGCTTTCTCACTCACTTATCTACCACCAGAACTAAGCCATTTGAAGGCAGGCCCCACAGAACTTTGTGCCCACACATGCAAGCTCTCCACTGCCTGGGGAGAAGTGTCTGCTGAGCAAGCACCTGGAAAAAACCAGACCGGAGTGTCCTCTTTCTGATCAAGTTCCTGAGGTCAACCCAACTTCAAAGGGAGGCAAGTTCTCTCCAGTTCTAGTGGCAAATAAGATGGTCACACTGAAGAAGAGTATGGTGTTCGATGTGCCTTCATTTATTACCGTTGTCGTAACAAAATACAAAGATGTATGGATAAGCACCAGAAATTCATTTCTCATGGTTGCAGAGACAACAAATCCAAGGTCAATATTTTGGTGAGGTGAGAGAAGCAGAGACAGAAAAGGACAAGGAGAGAGAGAAAGGGAAAGAAAAATAAGAAGAGGTAGAGAGGAAGAGAGGAATAAAGATCCCCTTTTCAAAATATAAGGACACCAGTTTTATCAGGTCAGAGCCTACTGTTCTAGCTTCATTTTATCTTAACTATTTCCTCAAAGGATCCAGCTCCAAATACAGCCACACATAGGGAAAGTTATTCAATATTTGAATGGGAAACTTACAACAGTTCCATTCCTATAACAGGATACTGTTGAGTCTGTCTTTGAAAAATCCAATCTGTCTCAATGAGTGAAGTGAGAAGAAGGGAGAAAAGGCTAAAGTCTCATAGAATATCTAGCACTGACTGTCTCTGAGATCATTTGAAGATTCATTTTTTTATGCCTCTGACCAAAGGAGAGCTCTCCTCTATTGAGTAAGGTCACCCTCTTCCACCCAGCCAGAGCTTGGGGAGGGACACACCTATGGAGTGGGAAAGGAGACAAGGATACCTACTTAGCCAGGCAGATTTGCTGAATTAACCCTGGTCATCAGTGATGTAACAGATGTCATAGCAATGTCACCCTCACATCTTGGACTGTCATTAAATGACAAAAAGGAAAAGAAAACATGCATCTACTCAAGGAAAGTTTTTGGAGAAAAACAACAGCATGTGAAAAGAAAGGAAAAGTAAAGGGGAGAAAGAAAAGCAATGGAAGTCTCTAGATTTGAGGTACCATCACTAGCCAATCACCAGTGGGTCTTGTCTATAATCCTAGCTACTCATGAGGCTAAAATCTGAGGATCATGGTCAAAACTAGCCCAAGCAGAAAAGTCCATAATACTTTTACCTTCAATTATCCAACATAAAGCAAGAAATGGAGGTGTAGCTCAAGTGGTAGAGGGCCAGCCTTAGTGAAAAAATCAAGCAAAAACACAAGACCCGATTTTACAGCCACATCAACAGAGCACACAAAAAATAAAATTTGAAAGCAAAAATGAAAAAAAGAAGCAACATCACTAGTATGAAGCATTCTGCAATCATTTGACTGAATTTTCTAATCTCAAAAATAAAAGGTATTTAAGTAATCAATCACCAAAGTTTGCTTGTAGAGTTTCCATTTCCAACATATTTTACTTCTGCCCACTTAGATATTTTTTCTTCAAATTCTCTGCTTCCTCCTGTTTTTTCTTTTGCAAAGACTTTTTTCTTTATTCTGGAAATCCTAGGTAACACAATCCCAGGGGAAAATGCTGGCTTCCTTTGTGATATTTAAAACAGTTTGAGTCTCTGTGCTATATCCTTTATTTTAGATAGAGATACCCTTTGTCTCTGATCTCCTAGAGATAGAGATTGGATTGGAAAATAGATCATATTTTTGTGTGTATGTACCTGTGCTGAGGCTTGAATTCAATGCCTGGGTGTTGTCTATTTGCTTGATTGTTCAAGGCTGGTGCTGTACCACTTGAATCATGCTTCCACTTCTGGCTTTTTGGTGGTTGATTAGAGATAAGAGTCTTGGACTTTCCTCGTAAGGCTGGCTTCAAACTGAGATCCTTAGATCTCAGCCTCTTGTGTAGCTAAGCTTACAGGTGTGAGCCATTGGCACCTGGCAAGAGCATATTTTCATTATGCCTATATTTTTGGTTAAAAGTTAAAGGAAACTCTAATTTCTACCAGCCCAGCTCAAATCACCTCTCATCCATCAATGGAAAAATTCATGTTAACTTTTTGATTTAGACCCCGAGTTACTTTCCTATGAGCTACCCATCTTCCATCATGCCAAGAACTAAAGAGAAAGCTCTATAGTCCAGAAAGTAATCTATGAAAGACTGGGGCCTGTGCTGACCCATGGAGCTGGCTTACCAGAGCTGATGGCTGGTCACTGCCCTCTGAAGGTGCCCCGACAGCATCTGCATCAGGTGTTGTGCTGAAACCCACTAGTCAAGGGTGTGGTCAAGAGAAGAAATCTCTTTGAACTCTTTCTTTCCTCTGATCCTTATGTTCTCTTGCTCTTTCTAATACCTTGCTTGAAACTCAAAAGAGGAGAAGCCACACCTCCTTTAGGTAAATGAGTAGGACTGGGTTGGGGAAAATTCAGAGGAGCATTCTTGTGTCCTCTCCCCTCTGTGCATCCACATACCTGTACTTTCCAGGCTTATCACTCAGTGAGCATTGTGGGTGCTTTCCACTGCTTTGTGATCCTTTAGAGTCATAGGACAATCTCACCCTTATAATTGCTTTGGTCAGTACCATGTAATAATCGAACTCCAAATATATATTTACATATTTTTTGAAATTTGATCTTTGGAGGGCTGAGGATTGAACTCAGGGCCTTATGCTTGCCAAGCAAGTGCTGTTCCACTGAGCTAAATCTCCAAACGTACAGGGTTTGTTATTGTTGATGTTGTGTTTTGTTATATTGTTGTTGTTTTTAATGTCTTTGTTGACTCTGGACTTGTTTCAGGACCAGAAAGTTTCAGAAGCTCTTGGAAAAGTGTGGATGTGCCTTTTCCCTTCCTGTCTCCTCTCCTAGCCAGCCCCATGTTAGTGGGAGAACAACTTGCCTGGAAAGTTGCCATCTGTGCAGTTCATAAGGTCAGCATCAGCCACAGTCTTCTGACCACAGGCTTTTCCAGATCCGTGTGGGAAAACAAGACTCCAGAAAACAACCATCCAGCTTCAGAAAAGACACACTGGTCTTTTCCCCAGGGGGCCTCCAGAGTCCCTCTCCCCCTGAAGAGTGGCTGTGAATACCTTGCTCAACCTCAAGGAGGATGGGTGGTAACTCAGAATCCACTTTCTGGAGTGTTTCTCTATTCTCTGCCAGCTCTTGTCATTCATTCTTTAAGACTCTCCTGGCGGTGGATGGGCTAGGGGCTGTGTCTTGTGGTTTTGTAAACTCTTGCTAGCCCTACTCCTACTTCCTGCTGGAGAATTTAGCTTGTATTTCAGTGTTGTAAACTAATATAACACCACTAAACACGAATATCTGTTTGGCCTTGAAATGTGGCCCAATTGAGATGTGCTATGCCATTTTTGATGAAAACTAAGTTATTATATGTGTACATATACATATATATGTATATATAACACTCAAATTTATTATTACTATTTATTGATATTAGTCACTTGTAGAAATGATAGTATTTTAGTCATACTGGATTAAATAAAATACAGAGTTCCTAATTTGAGATAGTAATAACACATGTGATAGAAGTATTGCCTCACATGTTGATTTTGATCTTGTACAGGCAGATCTGATCCTCTCATGATTCTGGACAATGGCAGCAAGCCATAGCTCCCATCAGCCACTCTAGACACAGGGGAAGCATTAGACATGGTCCAGAAGAACTCTGGGTTGCTAAGCTAGAGCCTCTGTGGGTCACAGGTATAAAACATATTTTCTTCCCCCTCTTCCTTTGTGTGCTGGTACTGAGACTTGAACTTAGAGCTTGGGTGCTGAGCACTGTCCCTTACCATTTTTGCTCAAGGCTGATGGTGCTCTCCTACTTGAGTACAGCATCTTTTCTGGATCTTTGCTGGTTAATGAGAGATAAGTCTCTCATAGACATTTTTGCTCAGGCAGACTTTGAACAGTGATCCTCAGATCCCAGCCTCCTGTGTAGCCAGTGACACTCAGCTCATGCTTTTAGTGTATAATCTTTTCAGTTTGCAATGCATGTATTTGGACATAACCCCATTGGAATCAGGACTCTGCATACTAGTGAGTTTCATGTGTTTCTCACTAGCTGTTCTAGGTGGCCACCAGGAAATCCAAAACCACCTATGTGGCTAGCTCATCCTTTTCCTTGTAGTGTAGTTCTGGACCAGGTGCAGTCAGAGCTCCATCTGCACAGGAGCTTTGTATCACAGAAAGACCATGAGAACCAGAGGGAGTGCAGCCCATCTGCTAAGGAGACTCATCAGCAGTTTCCAACTTCTTCCTCAATGGGAGGCAGGATGGCCAAGGACCAAGTGAAATGTCTATAAATGCTCACCAATGTCAGGAGCTGCAGACTAGGCAGAGCCTGAGAAATGCCTGGGATGCTATCAGGGAGAATGGATTGGAAAAGGCCCCTTGGGGCATTCACAAGCCATCAACCCCTGGTTCCCTGAGTGTGGCTTATGGTGATCTGGGAGATCCAGTCTGCCTCTCCACCTTCCTGACAGACAAAAAACCTCTGCTTTCCTACATTAACATCTATGTCGTGTACAAAATACATTCCTGCCAACCCAGCACCTCCAGATATCCCAACTCATTATATCATCAAATCTAAGTCTAAAAATCTCATCTAAACATTGTAAGGGTCCTAAATCTTATCTTCCAATCCTATTAGTCATGTATAGATGAGAATCTGGGTCTGATCCATCCTGGGACATATTTTTTCTCCATTTATGGACTGGTGGACTAGAAAAAAAGTTATTTATTCTCAAAATACAATGGTGGATTAGGCACAAAATAGCAAGTATAAATATTCCTATGCAAAATGGAGAGAAAGGAAAAAATAGGAAGACCCTCACTTGTCTCAAGGAACATCAAAATCTAAGAGAGAATTTCTACTAGGTTTCAAGCCCTGAACGTAATTCTGTGTTACCAGATTTTCTGTACCTATAGCTGACTTATTCCCCAGGCTCAGGGCTCTACCCTAGGGTCACTCTTCCTAAAGAGTAAGAATGTTTGCTTCTGAAGGCCTTCATTAGCTCATTTCTCAGCCCCCAAGACTGAGAGGTCTTCTCACTTTATTCTCTCCATTCCCTTCCGACCAAGTCGTTAGTGCTTCTGCTGATAGAACACTTTCAAAAGCCTTGTGGATCTCCCATGTATATGTCAGGAAACTATGCCATTAGACAAGTAAGTTTTCCATAGATATTTCCTTATTGCCCCATTTCCCTATTGTTCCATAATCTATATCTACCACTGTCTCTGCTAAAATGGCCTAACAGATCCACGAGTCAAACCTCTTTTCTTTTCTTCCTTCCTCTTCCTCCCTTCCTCCCTCCTTTCCTTCCTTCCTTCTTTCTTTCCTTCCTTCCTTTCTTTCTTTCTTCCTTCCTTCCTTCCTTCATTTCTCTTTCCCTCCTTCCATCCCTCCTTCCTTCATTTCATTTCTTCTTCCTTCCTTCCTTCCTTCCTTCCATACATGTGTATGTGTGCCAGTACTGTGACTTGAACTTAGTGGGTGCTATCCCTTAGCATTTTTGCTCACGACTAGTGCTCTACCACTTGAGCCACAGCTCTGTTTCTGCTTTTTGGTGATTAATTGGAGATGATAGTCTCATAGAATTTCTTTTTCAGGTTGGCTTTAGACCTCAGTCCTCAGATCTCATCCTCCTGAGTAGCTAGAATTACAGATGTGAGTCATCAGTGCTCTCTCAAACCTCCTTTGTTTAGTAAAAGCTTGTCAATCTACATATTTGGGTATACATGGCTAGCACTCATTCACAACACTGAATCTCCCAAGGCTAGCAACTGGATAGAATATAAATTTACTGGTTAATTGGAAGTAAGAGTCTCAAAGACTTTCCTGCTTGGGCTTCCTTCAAACCATGATCCTCAGATCTCAGCCTCCAGAGTAAAAGCTAACAAGACAGGTAAGAACCACCAGTGCAAGGTGTTTTCTGAGTGTCAATTCAAAACAGAGTGACTTTACATCTTGCTATTATGTAAAGAACCACCATCTGTGAATCGTGGTGCACCACAAGTACTAGTCTTTACCAATGCTTAATCTTATTAGATTTTGGAATTACTTCCCACTGTGTGAACGTGAAATGGGATCTCACTTTGGTGCTCTTTTGCATGCCCCAGATTTCTTAAATGATAGTTAAAATGGTTCCTATCTACCATTAACTTTAGTACTTACTTATTACTCAACTTCCCCTCCTCCCTCCTCCCTCCTCCCCAGCCTCTGGCCACCATCATTCCACTCTTTATATCCATGGCACCGGCTCTCTTAGATTCCACATGAGAAAGATCATGAGCTATCTATCTTTCTGTGCCTGGCTTATTTCACTTAATATAATGCCTTGTGTTGTTGCCCATGACAGGATATCACTTGTTAATGGCTGGACAGCATTCCATTGTGTGTATAGATCATATTTTCCTTTATTGTTTCGTCAAGCACATTAATGACATTGAATAGCATTCTGGTATTTGTTAACTCTCCCAGCTTCCTGTAATCATCAGAGTTACCTAGGAAATCCAAATCTCTGCTCATTATTTATACTGGAGTTTAAACTTTTTAAATAGCTAATTTGCAATTACTTTGAATAATAATCAAGAGAGTGTGTAAGAGAGATCATTGTTTAGTTTCCTGAGTTTGAAATTGTTTAAATGTGTATTTGTAAATTGCTTTGCTAAATAGCAGACTCCTAAGTACAACTACCTAAAGATTATAATAAAATAAAACAAAAATTATATGTTTATATAATCTTAAGATCAAACATAATAAAATTACATCTTCAAAATTGTACCTCCTAGGCAGAAAACTAGTGGCTCAAACCTGTAATCCTAGCTACTCAGGAGGCTGAGATCTGAGAATTATTCATTGAAGCCAGCCTAGGCACAAAAGTCTATGAGACGCTTATTTCCATTTAGTCAGCGAAAGGCTGAAAGTGGAGTTGTGGCTCAAGAACCAGAGTGACAAAAAAAGCCAAGTGAGAACATGAGGTTTAAGCCCCTGTACCAGTACACACACACACACACACACACACACACACACACACACACACACACACACACACTTCTACCCACCACCTCCCACACTATCCAGCTAAATATTCCTCCAAAATAAGAACAAAGTGGCGTGCAGTCCCAGCTCCCAAGTCTGGGCCATGACCCTGGCCAGTCAGTATACTTTTTACTTCCTCAATAAATCGATCTTTTCACTTGAGACTGTCTCTGAGTGGTGGACTCTTGGAGGGATGGGGGATCCCCCCACCCTTGGACCCCATTACATTGTGGTCCCCTCCCTTGGGGGGACCCCATTACAGTATTTTTTTCTCTTTTTTTGAGTCATCTTAGAATTTAAGATTCCAACCCCACTCTCCCTCACACCAGAGTTGTTGTTTACTTATTTATTTATATATTGCTGTGTACTCTGTAGAGGAAGAGACTTTGTCCTCCATTCTTGTTCACTATGAACACTGGTGCCTAGAACTGGGTTTGGCACAGTTGAGTGTTCAATAATACTAATAATTGAACAAACATAATTGATCACCTGCGAATTCATGTATTTGCCAAGTGTTTATTGAGTGCATCCTGTGTTTCAGTCTGTATTAGCAAACCATTGATGAAAAGAAGGGTATATCCGGCTACAGTTATACACAAGAAGAGCTAGAAAGGGTGTTGGCACTGAAGAGTGAAGTGGGATGAAATGAAAGGCCAAACCTTGAATGACATGTATGATAGCTGTGCAGCAGGCCTCAAAAGCAATCGGTCCAATTTAGAACAGGAAGTTAGAGGACTCCGGGAAGAATGTCTTCAAGAAGAAAGTAAATACCATTATATAAATTGTATGATTAAGGACCTAGAAGTTCAACTTCGTCGTGCTACTTATGAGATGAAGGCCTATGTCTCCTCCGATCAACAAGAAAAGAGGAAGGCAATTAGGAAACAGTATACTAAAAATATTACTGAACAAGAAAACCTTGGAAAGAAACTTTGAGAAAAGCAAAAAGCTGTATGAGAAAGTCATGGTCCAAATATGAAACAAGCGAAAATGTGGCATGATTTTGAACAATTGATGGAATGTAAAAAGCAATGCTTTCTGAAACAACAAAGCCAAGCTTCTGTGGGTCAGGTAATTCAGGAGGGAGGAGAGGACCGGCTGATATTGTGAATTCTTGGGACATTGTTTTGGGTTGTACTTGACATTATTAGTTATAAGCACATTCCATAATGTATTTCTTTTCTTGAAAGTCATTTCAACAACCTTTAGTTTTCAGATTAACTTTTCTTGGAAAGTTAAGGTAGATTTAGATTTAAAAGGGTTTTTGTTGTTGTTTAATATGAAAAAGAAGCTTTTATTGTTTTGCTTAGTTTACATATCAGTGGTTGTCTCCTGGGTTTTTATGGGGGAGGAAACTGAGTTTACTACCTACAGATGTAAACCTATGTCCATTAAGAAGCATGTGTGTTGTTTTTTTTTTAAATGGTAGTAGCTCAATAGCTTAATGTTTTTCTTAATCTTTTTTTTTAACTTTAGAGGATGCTTTTAGGAACTAGTATCTCTTGTTTTGAAGAAACATTTACCTGAAGGTCAACAATGCCTTCAATTTTACTTCAGTTACTTTTTCTTTTGTAAAATGCAAGAAAATATATTTTAATACTACATTTGTCCTATTCATAAAAAGGCAATAAAATTTGATGCAAAATATAAAAAAAGAACAAAAGAGCAAAGTCAGTAATTACTGTCAGTTTCCCAGAGACCTTTCCAGATATTTGAATGCACATAATAAGTTTTAAATTTCTGTTATTTCCCCTCTGTTCTGGATATCACATTTTCCCATTGTGTCATTTTTCACTTAGTTACATGCTGAAGTCCTACTCAGGAGTTTCACACACATTTTATAATTCCTTATTGTTCTTTTTTTTTTTTTTTTTGGCCAGTCCTGGGGCTTGAACTCAGGGCCTGAGCACTATCCCTGGCTTCTTTTTGCTCAAGGCTAGCATTCTGCCACTTGAGCCACAGCGCCACTTCTGGCCGTTTTCTGTATATGTGGTGCTGGGGAATTGAACCCAGGGCCTCATGTATACGAGGCAAGCACTCTTGCCACTAGGCCATATCCCCAGTCCCTATAATTCCTTATTGTGTAGTGCCCATGTTTTATAGGTTCTCTAAATCAGTGGACCAGTCCCCTTGGGTGAATAATCAGATCCTTTGCAGTTTCTGTCAGTATAAAAAACTTCCAGAAGGTCAGTTGCAGTGGTGTATACCTGAAATGCCAGCAACTCAGGAGTCTGAGGCAAGAAGATCTCAAGTTCAAGGACAGCCTGGACTATATAGACTTTGTCTCAAAAACAAAACAAAGGGCTGGAGTATGGCTTAGCATACCTTGCATGCATGAAGTCCTGGGTTTGATTCCTCAGCACTACATATACAGAAAAGGACGGAAGTGGCTCTGTGGCTCAAATGGTAGAGTACTAGCCTTGAGCAAAAAGAAGCCAGGGACAGTCCTCAGGCCCTGAGTTCAAGCCCTAGGACTGGCAAAAACAAAAACAAAAACAAAAAACCACCAAAAACCAAAAGAAAAATAATAAAATCTGCTTCAGTAAATAATTGTATATAAAGAAGTGAGAACTAAAATCCCAGATATAAAAACACAGTGAATTTTTTTTAATACTGAAACTTACTAAGTAACTTGACTAGACTCAGTAACAGTGACAGAAACAGAGAGAATGGTGATAATAAATATGATTCTTCATATAGTCTAGAGAAATCTTGTTTAGCTGGACAGCAGTAGAAGGCAGGCTATTTATTATATAATTTTAAGAGCTTTGGGCATTTTTGTAAACCTGATGGTACAATTTCAATTTGCATTATTTTTTATAAGACTGAAGTAGCTCATGAATAATCTTAAGTTCTTAACCTCATAAAGTAGAAATGTAAAGTATTCCTTTTATGAGGTCATAATATTTGAATCTTGTTTAAAAAGTTTTCTCATTCCTAGAATAATAAAGAAAACCTCAGCCACTCTCTAATTTTGCCTTGCCTTTTTTTCCCTACTAGTATTAGGGTTTAAACTTAGGGCCTTGAACTTGCTTAGCTGCTGCCCTACCACTTGGGCCATGCCTACAGCCTACTTTTTGGTGGTTATTTTGGAGTTGGAGTTTCATGTACTTTTCTCCCTGGCTGGCTTCCAACGGTGATCTTCCAGTTCTCAGCCTCCTGAGCATCTGGGATTATTGTGAGAGTCACCAACAACAGCTTGCCTTACTTCTAAATCATTATTGCATTGGGAATACTTGTTCACAAATAATCATTCTTCCTGAAAATGTGGTAATCAACTGTCATTCCCTGGATACACTCATTCAATTGTAATCTAACACAATACATTTATTTAACCATTAGTAAATAGCTTTTTTTTGCTTGGTGAACAAATGTAATTTTACTTTAGGTTTCTCTTTATGTGTCTTTTGTGTGTGTGTGTGTGTGTGTGTGTGTGTGTGTGTGTGTGTGTGTGTATGTGTTTTCTAAAGCCATTATATGGTTAAAGGACATTGCATTCTAGCCAGGTGCTGGTACTCACACCTGTAATCTCAGTTACTTAGGAGGTCTGAGGATCATGGTTTGAAGCCATGCAGGGCAAGGAAGTCTGTGAGACTCATCTCCAATTGACCACCAGCAAGTCAGAAGAGGAGCTATGACTCAAATGGCAGAGCACTCATCTTGAACAAAAAACCTAAATGATAAGGGGCTGGGAATATGGCCTAGTGGTTGAGTGCTTGCCTAGCATGTAGGAAGCCATGGGTTCAATTTCTCAGTGCCACAGAAACAGAAAAAAACAGAAGTGGTGCTGTGGCTCAGTGGTAGAGTGCTAGTCTTGAGCAAAAGAAGCTCAGGGAGAGTGCCCAGGTTCTGAGTTCAAGCCCCAGGACTGGCAAAAAAAAACCAACACACACACACACAAAACTAATAGTACCCAAGCTCTGAGTTCAAGCCCCAATACACACACACATACACACACACACACACACACACACACACACACACACACACAGAAGAAATGGCCTTTTAAATTTCCTAATTTTCTTCCTGTGGTTGAGATTTCTCTGGTGAACATCAATCTGGTAATTTCAATGTGTGTTCTATACTGTATCACGGTCAGCCATTGCCTAATAAAGTCATGCTTTATTATATTATTAGATGACAAAATACTCTGTACTCCACTATGCCTCAGGAGATGACTTTTAGAAGCCACATTATAGCTCTCCTGACTGGCATGACATATGGTGAATGCATTGTTAAGTTCTGGCCATACATGTGGCTCTGGGAAAAGCTCATCAGGAAGCTGATCCTGGGGTGCAAAGCAAGAAGAGGTCCCTTCTGTTCTTGGTCACTATCGTTCAAGTTGCCATGGGCATTAAAAGGATGTCCTTGAGTCACATGACTATTTACCAATAAAACTATTAATGATCACTGAAATGTTCATTCTCTATACGTTTTTTAAAAGACCATAAGGGGCTGGGAATATGGCTCAGTGGTAGAGTACTTGCCTAGCATGCACGAAGCCCTGGGTTCAATTTCTTAATACCACATAAGCAGAAAAGCCAGAAGTGGAGCTGTGGCTCAAGTGGTAGAGTGCTAGCCTTGGGCAAAAGAAGCCCAGGAATAGTGCCCAGGACCTGAGTTCAAGCCCTAGGACCAGCCATAGATAGATAGATAGATAGATAGATAGATAGATAGATAGATAGATAGATAGATAGCCAGGCATGGTGACTCATGCTTGTTATCCTAGCTATTCAGAGGCAGAAACTGAGGATCACTATTTGACTGGCCTGGGCATGAAAGTTCACAAGACTCTATCTCAATCACTGAGTGCAATGGTGCATGTCTGTCATCCCAGCTACAGGGAAACACAATGTCTGGGTACAGAGGTGCACATCTATCATGCTCAGTGGTACAGAAAAGTAGCCCAGGACAGTCTTGGCATAAAATGGCACTGTACCTTGCAAATAACCAATATAGAAAGAGGCTAGAGATGTAGACCAAGTGGTAGAATGCCTGCCTTTCCAGAGAGAGGCCCTGCGTTCAAGCCCCAGTATTGCCCAAAGTAAAATACAGTCAGCCATGTCAAAATGTACTTAGCGCATCATATAGTTTTAGGTCATCTGAAATGTTGAAGCATTTGCCTCCTACAAAGGTTAATGTCCCTAAGGATAGTATAGGGCTGAAACTTTAGACATTCTTCTGATGTTTATTTATGGTTTTGCTGTTATCTAAGGTTAAATGGATGAACGGTGATGCTTTCTTGGTGTAATTACTCTGAGTAAATAACTGATAAAAGAGCATATGTATTAAAAGATGTTTGGAATGTTAGCCTGCAGATTCTACTTATTGATAAGGGTGAGTGATTTCCAGGAAGTGAGGCTTGAACTTGCAATGCCAATGTGAGAAACGTGTTGAAAGAGACATACTTCAAGGGTGACCTCCACGAGCTGCACAGTTTTATAGTTTTCTTTTCAAGCTGGAGTTACTAGTTACTTCTCCTGTCCAGTTCCAAAGCCTACTGGGATGCAGTGGGGACCAGTGCCCAGCATGTGTGAAGGCTATCAGCAGCTGGCACTGCACATCTGCATTCATTCTCTAGTGCATGCACTCAGTCTCTGCGAGGTCTTCTAGTCCCTGCAAGTGGCTGTCTGTTCTCAAATGAAAATTTAACAGTCATCTCACTTGATTGGGCCCCAGTATCTGCATTTCCAATGTCCCCAAGATTTCTTGCATGCATGGCATACTAACTTCAAATTTAGTTTGCCCAAACTTTCTATCTTCTTAGTCTTTTCAATCCATTGTGTGTTTTGAGTAAGTACATGAGTGCTATTGGTTTGATTCTCTCTGAGTGTGCCAAAGATGGCTTTGCTGTCTGGCCAATTTTTGAAGCAGAGAATGCTCTTTTGTTTGTTTGTTCTGGTACTGTGGTACAGGGCTAGGGTGCTCTCAGCTTTTCCACTCAAGACTGGCATTCTACCACTTGAACTACAACTCTGCTTCTGGCTTTTTGGTGGTTACTTGGAGGTACGAGTCTCATGGACATTCCTGCTTGGGCTGACTTCAAACTGTACTCCTCAGACCTCAGCCTTCTGAGTAGGTAGGATTACAAACATGAGCCACTGCCTCCTGGCTCTGAGAATGGTCTTGAACTCCTTGTTGTTGACAAGAATTCACATTTTGGGGCTGGGAATATGGCCTAGTGGCAAGAGTGCTTGCCTCCTACACATGAAGCTCTCGGTTCGATTCCCCAGCACCACATATATGGAAAACGGCCAGAAGGGGCGCTTTGGCTCAGGTGGCAGAGTGCTAGCCTTGAGCCGGAAGAAGCCAGGGATGGTGCTCAGGCCCTGAGTCCAAGGTCCAGGAGGCCAAAAAAAAAAAAAAAAGAATTCACATTTTGTTGCTGGTAAGTTAGGTCACTAAAAGAGTAGTCTCACATTTGAATGAAGGCTTAGAAGTGTGGCTCCATTCATAGAACATTAGCCAACCAGTGAAAGCAACAAATACCACGCTTAAGTCCTGTTCTTGGATGAAAGAAAAAACAGAAAGGTAGGAAGGGAAAGGGGAGGGAAGGAGGGAGGGAGGGAGGAAGGAAGAAACAAAGAGGGAAACTAAGAAGAGTTTGAATGAATTCAGTCAAATGTCTTTCTTGCCTTAGCTGTTTTGCACACATCACCTTCCTACCACATTCCAAACTGGGCTTCCGGGCTATGTATCCCTTTGTTCCATGGAAGTCATCCCAGCCTCTGCAGAGTTAGATGGTAGCAGGAAACAGCAAAGGCGCACCTCCTCATGTAGGTTGCAGGGCCCATGGTCTGGGCTTTCGCTGTCCTGCACAGGGAAAGGATTAATTGTGCACATTTCCTTGGGGTGGGGGAGGGGAGAGGTGCAGGTGGGCAGAGTGAGAGAACTGTCTCTTGTTTTGGAAAAGGAAGGAAGATAGTATTGATCAATCACTGAGATTTAGACCCACATTCTTTAGTCAGAGGATTCAATGTTGCTTGTGGTGGAGTCATTCATTCCTAGGAGACTCTCATACAGCAATAACTAACTGACCTACCTGATCAACACGCACACGCGCGTGCACACACTCACACACACACACTTCTGTGTTATGAAACCTATGGCTGTTGACATCATTTGGGAACATTTTATCAATTCTCAGTCAACTTTCGTTTTTGGCTTATTGAAAAATTATAAACAGTGAGAACAATAATCTCTTTTATTGTGGTGTGTATGTGTGCACAAGGGTGTGTGAACTAGGTCAGATGGATTGGTGCTTTTTGGATCCCATTGTAGGAAATGATTTTATACTTCTAACTTCACTATGTCCTACCATTGGTTTCTGAAACCTAAGAGTCAGGAATGGAAGTCCTAGGATTGATCATTGTTCCACACTTTGGTTAATGGGTGAGGAAAAGTCAGAGACACCGTGAACAATGTGTACAAGTCCCCTGTGTTCCTGGGACTTTTCTATGCACACGCACACATACACACATGTGTATGTACACATACACCATGCATGGGTTGAATACTCATTTTTGGAGGGAAGAGGAAAGATGTGTATGTCATACACTTCCCATGCCCTAAAAGACATCTTCCTCGGTTCCCAACTCTGAATACCCATCACTCCATCTGCCACTGTCTTCTACAGGTTATTTTTGCATGGAAGAAGTGAGCATTTGGGCCTGGGGTTTTTCTGAACAAATCTTGAATCAAGTCTTTTCTTCCTTCACAGGTGGAAGGTCTGGCCTCCTAGAGATAGCTGGTTGCTATTACTTGCTGTTATCTAGAAGCCTAAAAGGCCAGTGACTGTTTATGTTGTTGTTATCGTTGGTACTGGGTTCTGAACTCAAAGCTTCACACTTTTTTGGCTTGCTTGCTATGCTGGCACTCTACCACTTGAACCACATTTTCAGCCTGGCTTTTTGCTTTTAATTTGGATTTGGAGTCACCTAGACTTTTCTTCCCAGGCTGACTTCATACCACAATTCACCAGATCTCAACCTCTTGAATAGCTAGGATTATAGGCATGAGCAATTAGTGCCCAGATCTTTTATATTTTTTATTAATATGTATCATTTTTGTATTAACATTACCTGTCCATATTAATGGGGTTCAGTGTAATATTTCTGTATGTGAATACATCTTATACCGATCAAACCCAACTTTCCTTCGCCCACCTTGTCCCACACATATAACCTAGCTCCTGGTACGTTTGTACTACTTTCAGGAAGATTCATTTTAGCTTCCATGCTTGAGAAGATTGAGAGGAGATGTGTGTGTTTGTGTGTGTGTGTGTGTGTGTGTGTGTGTGTGTGTGTGTGTGTGTGCATGTGCATATGCATGAGAACACACACTGAAATACTGGGGCTTGAACTCAAGGCCTCTCACCATTCTTTACCTTTTTGACCCAATGCTGACACTCTACCATTTTCAGTTTTAAGCTGGTTTATGGGAGAAAAATATCTCACAGACTGGCTGGTTTTGAATCTCAATCCTTAGATCTCAACCTGAGTAGCTAGGACTAAAGGTGTGAGCTACTAGTACCCAGTGAATATGTATTGTTTTTCCTACACTGTCTGACTTATTACAGTTAATGCAATGTTTCCAGTTCTATTCATTTTTTCTGTGAAGAACATAATTTCATTCTTCTTTTTGGCTGAGTAATACTTCACAATGAGTTGATGGGTATCCATGAAGACTCCATATCTTAGCTATCACAAATAGTGGCACATTATTAACTTCTTGTTCTGAGCATACAGCTCAAAGAAATAAAATGAACATACCAAAGAATTTCCTGCATTCCATGTTTACCCTTCTTGAACTTACTTAGCTTTCCTTTTCTTTTACAATTTAATTTACTTTTTAATTTTGTGCCCATACCATGGCTTGGAATTGATCTCACACTCTCACTTAGTTTTTTTAACTCAAGGTTGGTGCTCTAACACTTGAGACATACCTCCACTTCAGAATTGTTGATGGTTAATTGGAGATAAAAGTCTCTCAGTTACCTGCCCCAGACGGCTTTAAATAGGGATCCTCAAAATCTCAATTTCCTTAATAACTGGGATAATAGCACTGGTCTTAGCTTTAATTTTTAAGTTATTTAGGAGACTGAAACTATCCCTAAGGAACAATAGAGACCCCTCAGAACAGATCACTTGACACACAATAATAACTTCTCCAGAAAGCAACTTCTCCCCAAGCAAGGACTGAGATCAAGATGCACAAGAGCACACCTAGTACCAAGATTGTATAATCAGTATGCATACCACTCTGCCCTTGCCTCTAACTCTTTGTCTATTTAAATCTAAAGTTCATGGCTGTACTCTGAAAATAGCTGAAGATGAACGGACATGGTACCCTCCTGCGTTTGCTTGTGCCACATAATAAATCTCCTTCCTCTACCCTCCACCATTGCTATCTCTTTGGCATATAGGGGTAAATGACTGTGTGGAAGCTCCAGAGTTGAGTCTGGAGCTTACAACTCTGGTTTCTGTGGCAGCCAGATCTCAAAATCCTTTACTTTCCCTCTCCACATTCTGCCCCTTGGAGAAGAAAGATTGAAGAATTTGTAGGTATATGTCTAGGTTACCTCAGTAATCAGGAACAAGTTTGAGGGAAGGTACTTTCAGCCTATGCCAATATCCTGTTTCTTCCCAAAATTTTGGCTAGTGGTTTTAGCATTTATCAGTGGACTCACCTGTAGCAATTTTCACTATAGAGTCCTTATGACTACTCCTATTTACCACCACCCTTCTGCACTTGTTACTAGTATAATCTTTGGAATCTAATATAATACTGTAATTGTTTATTATTATTATTGAAATTGTTCCAGCTTTGATCAGCTTTGGTAGCTGGTGTGTGTGTGTGTGTGTGTGCTGGTCCTAGGGCTTTAACTCAGAACCTCACTTTTTTTCACTTAGGGATGGTGCTCTACCAATTGAGCCACAGCTCCACTTCCAAGAAGAAAGGATTTTGAAAGTTTTCCTATAAGGATAAGTATTTGATAGTGTAATTCCTTGGAAAAGTGAAGTCAAAGTTCAACAAAATAAATAGGGAGTAGGTGTATGAAAGGAGTGGTATGGAATCAAGGGGCAAGGGGTAGACAGATAAAGAGAAGAAGAGGGAAATGATGCAGTCAAGAACCAAATGTGGGCTGGGGATATAGCCTAGTGGCAAGAGTGCCTGCCTCGGATACACGAGGCCCTAGGTTCGATTCCCCAGCACCACATATACAGAAAACGGCCAGAAGCGGCGCTGTGGCTCAAGTGGCAGAGTGCTAGCCTTGAGTGGGAAGAAGCCAGGGACAGTGCTCAGGCCCTGAGTCCAAGGCCCAGGACTGGCCAAAAAAAAAAAAAAAAAGAACCAAATGTATATATTACAAAATTAAGAAGAGTGTAGGGAAGGATGGGTGAGAATGTCGAAAGGGATGCCATTGATCAAGTTGTATTGTATTCCTAAATTGCTTTGTTAAGTGGAAACTCCTTCGTACAAATGCTTAAAGAGATCTTAGAAAGATAAATAAAAAATCAATACATGAAAACAGTAAGAAATATTTGAGAAAATATATATGATTAACCAGAAAACATAATTACACACTATATACATTTACTCAAAGATTGCAAGCATAATATTTATACATGTATAAGTTTTTGTTTGAATGTACCAGTTAAAAAATAAAATTAATCTATAAAAATAAGCCTGACACAAGTAGCTCATACCTGTAATCCTAGCTACTCAGAAGGCTAAGCTCTGAGGATTGTGAGTTGAACCCAG
Organism: Perognathus longimembris pacificus; assembly: GCF_023159225.1. NCBI lineage: Eukaryota > Metazoa > Chordata > Mammalia > Rodentia > Heteromyidae > Perognathus > Perognathus longimembris. The sequence goes on from NC_063161.1 coordinate 105,395,908, forward strand.
CCTGTGCAGGAAAGTTCATGAGACTCTTATCTCCAGTTAAACAAAAAAGCTGGAAGAGGAGCTGTGGCTCAAGTGATGGAGGGCTAGCCTTGACCAAAAGAGACCAGAGACAGTATCCAGGCCCTGAGTTCAAATCTCAGGACCAGCACCAATAAATAAATGAAGAAATAAATATTATATATGATTATAATCATATAATTTTTAATGAATCTATGCACCAATGGCTTACACCTATAATTCTAGCTACTCAGGAGGCTGAGCTCTAAAGATTGCAGTTTGAAGCCATCCCTGGCAGCAAAGTCTATGAGTGTTTTATTTCCACTTAAACACCAAAAAGCTATAAGGAGAGCTGTGGTTCATGTGGTAGAACACAAGCCTCAAGAAAAAAGATAGGAGACAGTGCCTAGACCCTGAGTTCAAGCCCTAGTACCACATGAACGTGAATGTGTGCGCGCGCGCACACACACACACACACACACAAATTAGAATGTTATTCTAACAACCCAGATCACTAAAGCACTAATGTAAGTCTGAGTTTATCCCCCTCAAAAAACATCTTCTGAGAACATCTTTGCAATGACAATTATAAAGCAATTTGTTTCTTCAGGTGAACTGCAATTTATTTCTATTGAACTCCAACTGGTAAAAAATAAAATAAAATAATAACAGGAAAATAAGACAGTTTCTCCATCTGCCTAGACATCTTGTCTACCCCAGAGCTTGGGTAGGAAACCACAGAGGGATGCTGAGCCTCATCCCTGAAAACAAGAACTGCTTGGCAGAATTCTCAGCCTCATTCCAAGGCAGCATCTTTCAGCCCCAGCCCTAACACAGCCCCAGCAAAAAGACTGTAGAGACCATCTGCTCTTGGCAGCGTCCAGGCATCAGGCAGCCTGTTGCTGGAGGCCTTTGGGAAGCAAGCCTTCCCAGTGCAGTTAGAGCTAGCCTTTCCAGTTCTTAGGAAAGAGACTAGGGAATTAAACCATGGTCAGCTAGATAAGCAGGTCTGGAGCTTCTGCCCTACCAGTCATTGCTCCTCCTGTCTCCCTGAACTCAGCTACTCTAGCAGGAGGCTGATGGCTACCCTACAAGTGACAGGGAAGAAAGCACAGAGGGTGGTCCTGGGCACTGTGTCCACAAAGGACAGCTGCCTGTCCTCTTGAGAGGACGTGGGGATGTCGTAAATCTTCCTGACTCCTGCTCCCAGGAATCAAAGTCATTGTTCAATGGAATGATGGTTATTGTGTTGTGACAGCTGGGCTTAAGTCCCTTCCCAGCTCCCCCCAAACACACAGGTCCTTTTAGCAGTAGGGTTAGTGGTAGGGCCACCACTTAGAGGTAGTTATTCATTTCTTTCTCTTTTTTTTAAATTTCTTTTTTGGACAGACTGAGGGCTTGAACTCAAGGTCTAGGAGCTGTTTCTGAACTCTTTTGCTCAAGGCTTGCACTTTACCACTTGCACCACAGCTCCACTTCCAATTTTTTAGTGGTTAATTGAAGATAAGTCTTTTAGACTTTCCTTCCCAGGCTGGCTTTGAACTGAAGTTCTCAGATCTCAGCCTCTTCAGTAGATACGATAGTAGGGATGAGCCACTGGCTCCCAACATTCAGCCATACAGTTATTATTTCTAAGAGTGGTGATGATCCAGGGTTGCAGCTCTGTCCCTGCAACCCAGTGCTCATTGATCTCAGGTTATCAAGCAGCCTTCCATTCTTCTTGCCTATCCAGCTCACTCCTATTTACTTTCTTTTTAAACAATTAGATACAGCCTGGCTGGGAGTTACCATGATCACCCTATACAGTCCTTATATCTGTCTCTCTGTCTCTTTTTCTTCCTATGCCCTACCTCTTTCTATCCTCCACCACCTCCTCCTAACTTTTCAGAGTTTTTGTTGTTTTTTTGCTTTACGTCTTTTCTAATGTCTTGTATGATAGAAAACAATAGTAATAAGGGCAAAAAGCCAGGATCTGGTGGCTCACGCCTGTATACTTGCTACTTAGGAAACTGATATCTGAGGATTGCAATTGAAGCCAGGCTGGGCAGCAAAGTCTGTGAGATTCTTATATCTAATTAACAAAAGAAAAAAGCCAGAAGTGGAGCTGTGGTTCAAGTGATAGGCTGTTAGCCTACCAGGCACTGGGCTCAAGCATCACTATTAGTACACACAGATTATCTATCTATCTATCTATCTATCTATCTATCTATCTATCTAGATATCTCTGTGTATATGTATTTCATATATATGTATATATGCCCTGATCTCTCTTGATTGCTCACAAGCTGCCTATGACACCTGCTGCTTGCCTTAGCCTTGAAGCCTCTGTGGTCCCCTAGTCCTTTGGGCACTGGGTACTGATGTCCCTACCAAGTATAGAGAAGCCTTCCTCCTCTTCACCTGTGCCCCTCTGCATAATGGTCCCAGGGAGAAAGGTGCTTCCCTTGTTTTCCTGAGAGATGCATGAAGGAATGAAGGAGGAATGAAATGATAGCTAGTGGTCACTTAACATCATGATTACCAATTTTTATTTCAAAACTTTCATGTTTCTTTAATCCAGTGATGGGAATTCCCACGTATGATAGAGAAAAGTCATACCAAAGTGAATATTAACTCTGACTGAGAAGATTTAAATTCACCTCTTCCCCAGTAAACCATTCAGAATTTTTAAAAAAAAATCATCTAAGGCTTGTTGCTGGTGGCTCACACCTGTAACCCTAGCTACTCTGAAAGGTGAAATCTGAAGATTGTAGCTCAAAGCCAGCCCAAGCAGGAAAGACCATGAGATTCCCATCTCTAATTAACCATCATTAAAGAAAAAAGAAAAGTAATGTAGAGGCATAGCTTAAGTGGTAGAGCCCCAGTCAGAGTGGAAAAGCCAACGGAAAATATGAGGACCTGAGTTCAAGTCCCAGTCCCACACACACACACACACACACACACACACACACACACACACACACACACACACACATCTAGAATCACAGCTTACCAGGTTGATTTTTCTTTCCATTATTACTTGGCAACCTACGCTCCCAAAACTGCTGGCATCACAATATGCAGTATGTTTGATGTTGGCACATCTCATTTAACACTCACAGAATGTATATAAGGATGATAGGTTCATTTTTCCAGATGAAAGCACTAAAAGCTCAGTCTGTTAAACTGAGGTGGAGAAACCCTTTGCTTAGTGAAGGCCAGTTGCCAGGTCTTGCTTCCCTCTGGTTATGGTAGCAAAATGGAAATCACCATTGCTTGGAACATAGTAGAAGCTTCCTGCAACTGACTCTAATGTTTCTAAGGACTTTACCTGAGAATGGCATGCAGCTTTTTTTTTTAAATAGGCAAGTCTACAACAGTGCACATGAATCTTGATATTTCAAATCGTATTTGTTTTGTTTTTGTTTGTATAGATACAGGATTTGAGCTCAGGGCCTGTCCACAGTTCCATAGCTTTTTCACTCAAGGCTGGTACTCTACCATTTAAACCATTGCTCCACCTCCATCTTTTTGGTGGTTAATTGGAGAGTATATGGACTTTTCTGCCCAGGCTGACTTCATACCATGATCTTCAAATTTCAGCCTTCTGAGTAGCTAGGATTATAGGTGTGAACTACTGGATCCTGGCTTGCTATTTCAAATGTATTACATGTAAGACTGAACTGAAGTGAGCTTTTTTGTTATTCTATGAAATTGACTCTTTGTGGGGATCTTTCAGCCATGAGCCCTATTCCTGTGGACAGTCACTCTTCTGAAGAGTGTGGGAAACAAATGTGGGTGGAATTATTCTCTTTCTGAGATTCCGAGGATTCAAGTTTTTAGTCAAATTTAAAAATAGAAATGGAAATGATAGCACAGAGTTCTTACCTTTCTTTTTATAGGTACTTCTATTTGGATCACTTTTTGTGTTCAGTAACATATTTAAGAAAGAAGGATGGAAAAGAATTTGTGACCCTCTTCTGATCTTGCATCAGCCAACTTTGCACCAATGTGATAAAGTATTAGTAGCAATAATCAACTTACAAGAGGAAGGACTGATTTTGCTCAAGGCTTCAGAGATCTGGTTTCAGTGGTTACTTGAACACAATCTTTCTAGGCCTGTGGTGGCATAGTACATTATGGCAGGAGCATGTGATAAAAGTGGCCTAGTATCTCCTTTCTAAGCATGCCCCCAATGACCTAATTTCCTTCCATTAGGTTCTACCTCCTAAAGTTTGTCCTACTAGCACCATAGGCTATGGACCAAGCCTGCAACACAGGGAGACCCCAGGGACACCCCAGATCCAAACTTGGAGATTTGTAAGTGGATAGATAGTTCATCCAATACTTTTCTCACATTGGCATGACTAGGAATCCTAAGCTTACTGCAGCACCATTACCCACATAGCAGGTAAAGGGCTGGCTGGAATTCCATTTCTAGTCTCCCAGTTGTGCTGTTGGGCTGGGGACCTCGCCGAGAGAAACACAATCTAGCCAAAGAAATTTCCCTACATGATACATTTGGAGCCAGATCTGTCGCCTAGAGTGGAAGGTCTGTGAGATCACCAAGGGTCAAGATCAGCCTACCTTGCAACATGCTTTCATTTGCTAACGAATACCACTCTTCCCAGTGCTATCTCTAGGACCTGGTAGCCTGTGATTGGCAGGTCCGAGTGGACCGCCCTTACTGAACCCATCCCATCTGTTAGAGCATATGCTGGGAGCCTTCTCCCTGGAGCTCATTATCTGCAAATTACTAAACTATCAGGCCTGAAAGGCTTTCCTCTCTGCCCATGACCAGTAAACCAAGCCGGCTGCTTCAATGATGACAGGTGCTGCCCAGCACCTGCCCCATACACACTCTTCCTTCTCCCCACCTCCCTCCCACTTCAGTGAGCACTGACTGGATGCCTCACTTTTAATATTCTCGAGGGAAATGTGAAGTAATACCCGTCCTCTGCTTGAGTGTCCATTGTGACAGAGAGGCCCACACTGTGTACAACAATGACTTTTCTCGTAGTTCTTGTGCTTAATATTGAACATCAATATCGTCAAATCAGATTTCCACAGGTTCCCCCCCCCCCCCATGGGGCCTGTGACACGGAAACCCAAGCCAATAAGTACACCCCAGAGGCCCTGGGGTGGCTCTGGGGAAGAAGACAGCTTGATCAGCTATTGTGCTGGGTAAACTTGCCCAGCTGCTGTTTTGTTGTTGTTTGTGCTGGTATTGGGCCATGAACTCAGGGACTGGGCACTATCCTTTAGCTTTTTCTGCTCATGGCTGGTGCTCTACCCTTTAGAACATGCCTGTACTTCTGGATATTTGATGTTTAGTTGGAAACAAGTGTTTCACAGACTTCCATTCCCAAGCTGGCCTTGAACTACAACCTTCAGATCTCAACCTCCTGAGTAGCTAGGATTATAGAAATGAACCATTTGAGCTTAGATGCCCAGCAGTTCTTGACACTGTCTAGGGCTTGGGTTTGTTCAACTTGTGGGGAGGAGTGTGGTAGTCAGGAGAGAAAAACTAGGAGAAAACGAGGGAAGAGAAGACACCATTTAAAAAGAAATGTACTCAATACCTGACACTGTAATACCTCTGTACATCACCTTCACAATAACAATAAAAATTGAATATTTATCTTTGCCAAAAAAATGAATTAAACTGTAGGAAAGTATTTAAAGCAGACAAGGTGTATTTGAAAGTGAAATGAAAGCAGCAAAAGGAGAGCACTGAAAGAGATTCTCAATGGAGGGAGGCCTGAGAGGATGTTGCTTTTTTTTTTTTTTGGTAAGGGCTCCTCCCCTTGGCTTTGTGCTGCTTGATTGGTGCCTTGTTCCTGCACTGATCTGGCTCTTTTCATTGGTTGAGCAAGAATCCAGAGCATTATGGGAAGAAGTACCAAGATGGACCACATATTGTCTGCCATGTGTTGTGTCTACCATTTTCTATCCCTATCTACCTAATAGCTCTTCTTTCTTTCCCTAAGTCTCACCTCTAAGAGTTGAGGTTAATGTGTTACCATTTGCCCACAAGAATACTATTGATAGTTGTTATATGATGTGGAGGATAAAAGCAACTAAACAAGAGGGAAGGAGCCAGAATATTTTTTTTTCTGTTACAAATTTGAACCAGGTTATTGTGATTTGTCTGAGAATGTCTTATCATTTATAGCTGGCGTTCATGCATTCTTGTTCTCATTTCTTACACCCTGGTGAGACATCCCAGGGAGTTAGAAGGCAGCATACTTTCATTTTATACTAATCATTACATCCAAACATCACAAGTCTAGTGCTTTTCAGACAATTACCTTGACCAAATAGAGAAGCCATAATGATCTCTGTCCAACAGTATCTGTCATTAAGGATAAAATACCTCATTTTATACCAACCACTACCCTCAAACCTTACAGGTCTAGTGTCTTTCAGGCTATCTCTTTGACCAAGCACAGAAGACAAAATGGTCTCTGTTCAATAGATATCTATCACTGGAGACAGCATTTTGGAGAAGGCTTGATCCTTTCCAGCAAATACAACCAAGCAACTTTTTAGCCCTTGAAATCCAGGGTTGATTACTCAAACTTCAAGTTAGGGTCAATCTAGATATTCGTTGGCCCCTGCCAGTGATGCAGGCTTTGAGTGGTATGGCTTCTGTGGACTGCAAATCCTCAAAACTGACTTGGATACGTGCTGGCACACTTGGCAGCCTCGTGGAAGATGTTGAGAAGACAAGAGCTGCCCTTCAGGAAGAGCAAGGTCCTATTGGATTAAAAATAGAATCTAGAGCCTGATAATAATTCCCAGTGTGTTTAAACACATCCAGATTGGAGACTCTTACCTGAAGCAGGAACCTTGAGTGAGAAGTAACTGGATAGGACTGACCATGATGCACATAAGTTAAGGACAAAGTTTAGGTTCACTATAAGCAGCCAAGGGGCATTACACTGCCCAAATGACCCTCTTTTTTCAGTCCTGGCTATACCCAGCCTTCTAGTGGGGCCATTCCAGTTTCCCAGGGGGAGAGCTGAAGGAACACTGGCACCAGCAGGCTGTTCCTGGGTAAAAGGGCATCATGGGGACAGTGTGCCCCACCCAGAATGTGGATGAATGAGCTCAGCATTGTCTCCTAAGCCCTGAATGAATAAATGCGTAGCAATGATGTGATTCTGAGGCCCCTTGGGGACATGTTTCTTCAGGTTCCCATTAAAATTGGCACGTTCTAACACTCTAGCAGTACCACTGTTGGAGTTACCTTGTCTCACCTTCTAGGAGCCCCAGGAGCTTTAGATTACTTGGTCTTACCTTCCAGGATACCCAGGGGCCTGAGCTTACCTCCTCTCACCTTCCTGGAGACCCAGAGGCCAGAAGTTATCTTGTTTTACCTTCCCTAAACCCTAAGAGTTAATCCTCAGGAAGAAATGCCCCAGGGGTAGGCAGAACTCTTTAGGGTTATTGGAAGGTGAGAAGAAGCAAGAGCACAGTTAGTGAAACAGAGAGCCCCTGGAGCAGGAAGCAGGCCTCATTAACAGGAATGCACAAAGCCTTCCTGAATACATCAAGTATTCATTTCACTGTCTGATGCTGTGGGGGTGGAAGTGGGGTTGGTGAATGGGGTAGGGTACGTAACAGTGTGGACTCCATTTTACATAAGAGGAAGGAGGAGCTCCAAGAGTTCTAAGATCCTTTCCTCCAACCCCTGCCTCCCCTTAGCAAACCATCCTTTAATCTTCATTATCAACCCCTCACTGGACCTTCTTATCAGATACCTCAAGCAAAAGGATTAAGGTTAGAATTTTCCATTGTTTTCTCTGAAGAAGCTCTGTAAAATCATTTCTACTCCCAAAGCCCTCTCAGTCAGCCTCCAGCTGGGTGGCCACCATCAATCAGGATTGTTCTACCAGACAGCCATCGTCCTGTCCTTGTGTGGGGAGGAGATGCTGCCAGAAGTCAGTGATCTCCCTGCCACAGAGAGGAGCCATGCAGGCTTGGGGAACAGAAAGGCAACTTGCTCCTTCACTGGCCATGGAGAACAGTAGGAAGCAAGGGTGCTGAGAGGAAATGAAGTGCCTGCCAACCAAGGAGAGTTTTGTGGAAAGAAAACGCATTCCAGCCAAGGCACCAATCTACTCAGCTCTTACCTGCCAAGAAAGACAAAGGTTGAAAGTCAGGTTGGGGGAGGCCAATGCTAGGCTCACTTCCTAACTTTGCTTCTCTTCCAGTGGTGGCTCTGAAGTAGCTCACCATCTATATGCTATATACACTAGTACATGTGAGCACACGTGTGACACACCACACACACTGAACTCCTTGCGTCATGCACACATTATACCACCGTACACATTCTCTCTCTCACACACACACACCACACACACACGTAACATTTCACATTCTCTCTCACACACACACACACACCACACACACACACACACACACACACACACGTAACATTTCAACTTGTGAACTTCTGCTGCCACCTAGCGGTTTTAAAGTGGGCCTGCGGATTCAAAATTATCTGGAATCTTAAAATAGGCTCTTGGCCAAAGACCAAGAGCTAACTTTTTTCCAGAACAAGGAGGTTCCACTTAGGAAAGAACGCTGGGCAGTACTGAGATGAGGAACCAGGAACCTTTGTTTAATATGGCCTAGTGGCAAGAGTGCTTGCCTCTTATACATGAAGCCCTGGGTTCGATTCCCCAGCACCACATATATAGAAAATGGCCAGAAGTGGCGCTGTGGCTCAAGTGGCAGAGTGCTAGCCTTGAGCAAAAAGAAGCCAGGGACAGTGCTCAGGCCCTGAGTCCAAGGCCCAGGACTGGCAAAAAATAAATAAATAAATAAATAAAATAGAACTTTCCTTCCACTTTATTTCCTTCCAGAAGACATGGTGTGTGTGTGTGAATGTATGTGTACATGTGTGGGTTTCTCTGCATGTGTGTGTGTGCACATGTGCATATTTGAGAGGTGTGCATTTTGTGAGTGGATGTGTATATATGCGTGAGTGCACGCGCATGCGCGTGTGCGTGCGTGCGTGTGTGTGTGTGTGTGTGTGTGTGTGTGTGTATTTCCTGGTAAGGCTTTGGTGTACTAATATGAACCCGAGCATGAGAGATACCCAGAAATCAGAGAGGAATGTGGGAGAGGCCAAGGGATAAGGTAGAAAGTGTGAAGTTATACTTAAGATGTCACTTAGCTCAGGATTCCAGATCAATAAGTTTGGACATTCTGTCTGAAAGACTTTAGCACGGACACTTTTACATACTTTAAGGACCATTACCATCTACATCAGGGTCTGGCAAAATTTTTTTTGTAAAGATGTGGACATCTCTGTGGGTCATATCGCCTGTGAACACATGCTCACTTCTGCTCTGGTCATCGGGAAACACCAGCAGGTACTCTGCAAATCAGCAAATATGGCTGAATTCCAAGGAAACTTCACAACCCAACACCAAAACATGAATTTCACATATGCTTTGCTTGTTAGGAGATTTTTTTCTTTTTAAAGAAAATGTGTGTTGGCTGGATGTGGTGGCTCATATTTGTAATCCTAGCTGTTCAGGAGGCTGAGATCTGAAGATTGATTTCAAAGCAGACCTGGGCAAACAAAATCCAGACTCTTATCTCTATGTAGCCAAAAAAAAAAAATCCCACACAAAACATCAAAGTAAGCCAGGCACCAGTGGCTTACATCTGTAATCCTAGGTACTGAGGAGGCTATAATCTGATGATCATGGTTCAAAGCCAGCCCAGGCGGGAAAGTCTGTGAGATTCTGACCTCCACTAAACTAAAAAACACACAAAAAAAAGATAGACAGAAATGAAACTGTGGCTCAAGTGGGAAAGTACTGGCCTTGACCAAAAGAAGCTCAGGGATGGCACCCAGGCCCCAAGTTCAAGCCTCAGAATCAACATAAAATAAAAAACCATAGTAGACATAGCTTATGTGGTAGAACACCAGCTTACTACTTGAATGAAAAAGAAATGCATTCTCATTCATTAAAAAATAAATCCCAGAAAACATTATTTAGCCTTGCTTTTCTTGTTGAATTTGAATTTCTATCACTGATTCTGGAATGACATCATGTCACCTGAAAGGTCATGATGGATTTTAACCCTGCTGGTTAACCAGGCTGTTGACATGTTCCTGATATGTTTTCTTGTGCTGGAACTTGGGCTTGAACTCAGGGACTTGTGATCTTGCTTAGAATTTTTGCTTCAGGATGGTGCTCTACTACTGAGCCATTTACTGATTTTTTTTCTTATGTAGGCATAGGATCTATTGTTCTCAGCAGCAGATCTAATGAGCAGCTACTTATTTTTGCTCCTAGGCAGAGAGGGAAGCCAGCTCTTCTAGGCAAATCTCTACTCTAGCTTGTCTGATGATCTTGTTCATAATTTGATACCACAGGAGTCTAGACAGCATCATACTTTAGCCTCACCCTTGGAGAAGGCTTTGGAGTGACAGCTTGGAAATGAGTTACTGGTGTTGTGGGGTTTTTTTTTCTTTTGTAGTAGAGCATTGTTATTTTTCATAATTAAGGTCAAACAAATGGTTCATGCTCATAATTCTAGCCACTCAGGAGGCTGAGATCTAAGCATCTCAATTTGAAGCCAGCCAGAGCAGAAAGACCATGAAACTCTTATCTCTAATAAATCACCAAAAAGGTGGAAGTGGAAGTGTGGCTCAAGTGGTAGAGGGCTAGCCTTGAGAGAAAAAGCCAAGTGAGAATGGAAGGGCCTGGGGTCAAGCCCTAGTATTGTCACACACACACACACACACACACACACACACACACACACACGCACACGCACACACGATTTATAGGTCAAGAATGTGCTGTTGTTTGTCTGTAGATGTTTTGAGAATATAGAGTGTCTATACACGATTGGTACAGAAAGGGGCAAAGGGTGATTATGAGACTTCTTGCTTACGTTAGGGATTGAATAACCATGTTGTTTTAGGTTGAAATTTTGTTTTCTACAGTAACTATTAGAGTTATCAGTTTTAATGATCACAGTTACCTGTTAATGATCATCATTAATAAAATCAATCCTAAAGCATGGGAACAAGTGCATTGCTTTATAACATAGTCATTCCCCAGCTTATCTTTCATAAGTTCTCATCTTAAAATTAAAGTCATATTGTCTGCCTTTTTTCTTGTAATACTTTGCTTGGCTAATTTGTATGCCCCATATTAATCTTTCCAACGTTACAATATGCTTTCAGGGGACTCCATGCTTCCCCGTGATTTTGTAGAGCTAGTTCCTTGCTTTATTAGATGATTTTAGAGTTCTCTGTAGCTCACAATGTTTTCAATGTGATATTGAATTCTTTATTTTCTTTTTAGTGCCAACACTGGGGCTTGAACTCAGGGCTTTGTGTTCTTGTTTGACTTTTTGCTTCAGGCTGCACCACCACTTAACCTACACCTCCACTTCTGGAAGGGGTGTGTGTGTGTGTGTGTGTGTGTGTGTGTGTGTGTGTGTGTGTGTGTGTGTTTAATTGGAGATAAGTACCATGGACTTTTCTAACCAGGCTGGCTTTGAACCTCAATCCTCAGATCTCAGCATCCTTAGTACCTAGCATTACATGTAAAAGTCACCAGAGCCTGCCTGTCTTACTTTCTTTCTATTCTTTTCTTTTTGTCTTTTTTAATGGAACTAATTTAGCATCAGAAATATGCCTCAATGTCATGATGAGATGGAGTCTCCCTCCAGGAACATTTTTTTCTTTTCTTTTCTTTTCTTTTTTAAATAGTAGCAATTTCAGCAAAACCAGCTGATGTAATTTTGGATCAGATGAGAAGAGGATCATAGTGATACTGTAGCAACCAAATCCTGCAAACATGAATCTGTCTTTGAGCCTTCTGTATTTTTTTTCCCCAAGGCTCAAATGCACACTGGCTTCCAAGCTGCTCCCTTTCAGGTATCAGAGTTCAGCTTGGGAAAGGTTCATTTCTTTAAGGAGCGCTAAGCAAAGCCTTTGCCCAGATACCCTGTCTCCATGGCAACACTGTCCCTCTCCACACAAGTCAAGTTAGCCTGTTCAGTCAGGGATGCTTGGTGATTAACTTTCTTGCATCCAAGTACCCGAGTTCTGTCAGAAAAGAGAGCTGCTGGGAAAAGTGGGCAAAATCTAGTCAGAATCCTGGTCTCTGAATGGTATCAAGTATTCCAGAGATTCTAGAAGCTTCTTGGGGTCCCAGAGCCATCAGGATTTTTGATGGTTCCAAAGAGGGTTTCGAGGCAAAGTCACATATAAGAATCGTATGGGAAGCCAGGTGGCTCATGCCTATAATCCTAGCTATTTTGGAGGCTGAGATCTGAGGATTGTGGTTTGTTTATTTATTTGTTTATTTTTTGGCCAGTCCTAGGCTGTGAACTCAGGGCCTGAGCACTGTCCCTGGCTTCTTTTTTGCTCAAGGCTAGCACTCTGCCACTTGAGCCACAGCGCCCCTTCTGGCCATTTTCTGTATATGTGGTGCTGAGGAATCGAACCCAGGGCCTCATGTATACAAGGCAAGCACTCTTGCCACTAGGCCATATCCCCAGCCCCTGAGGATTGTGGTTTGAAGCCAGCTATGGCAGGAAAGTATATGAGACTCTCATCTCACAGAGAAATCCCAAGTGGCACTGTGGGTCAACTGGTAAAGCACTAGCCTTGAGCAGAAAGAGCCCAGAGACAGTGGTCAGGCCCAGAGTTCAAGCCCCAGGACAGCCGCCCCCCCCCCCCACCGAAAAAAAAAATCAAGTGAGATAACTTTAAAACAAGTAACAGGCCCATGCCCAAGTAGCACCTCCAGAGGTCCTGAATCTGGGTATGTGGAATGGGTGACTGAATTCAGGGCATCTGTGATTTCTGAAGTCCCCAGAGGCTCCAAAGGTTCTCTTAGGCATAACCACTCCATTCTACCCAGAGAGTCTCACTCTTGTTTGCAAGCAGTACAAACAGCTTGCATTTATTGTGATCAGTTGAAGTATGGCCCTTCAGTATGTCCAAGTCCTCATTCTTGCAACACATCTATGAGGACTTTACTACGGTGGGATGGGTGTTGTGTATGCCCTTGACTTGGATTCCTCAGCCTCCAACTCAGGAGGAATCAACTTGTGCTTTCTTAGTTACTTATGATACTTGGTGGTGGCATTCCAAGTAAACAAAGAAATTACTTTGCATGGTTTTGAAACAAAATCACTTTGCAGATGTGATTAAGAAAGTGAAGATGGAAAATTTATTCTGGTTTATCCAGTGGGCCCTAAGTAAATTTATAAGGATCTTAGCATTAGAAACCATTTTTCTTTGTAAATTACCTGAGAAGGAGGCAGAAGGGTCAGAAAAGGACTTGCAAGGATGTACTCAGGAGTCAGGAGTCTCTGCTTTGACTCATGATCTGAAGTCATGAGTAAAAAATGCAGACAGCCTCTAGCAACAAGAAAAGAATGGAAGTGAATTCTCTCCTAGGTCTTCTCAGAGGCATACAGCCTGCCAACACCTTGATTTTCATTAACTCAGTGTAAATTTTTGACTTATAACTCTCCCAGCTGTATGATAATAAGTCTGTGTTGTTTAAAGCTACAAAGGCCATGGTAATTTATTATAGAAGCCATGAGAGGTGAATATAGTTGAGACATCACCACAGCCCCTATAGCCCTTAGAGTTCTTTGTTACATACTTTCCATTTGAGCTACATCTTTATTTATAATAATCTAGTTTATAAAAATATCAGTGTAATTATAATAGTTCTGTGGATTAAATACCGCCACTGAAACTCATATTGAAATGTTATTGACAAAGTATTAAGGGGAGAGAAAAATAAGGCCAAACTCATCCTTTCACTAGGATCTCATTCCATGAGAACTAACCCACTCCTGTGGTAACAGCCTTCACCCATTCACAAGGGCATGACCTCCACGATCAGGTTCTGGGTTCTGTCCTTTCACACATTGCTCAAGTCTGGGGCTGTAATACTTGAGCCATACCACCACTTCTAGCATTTTGCTGGTTCATTGGAGATAAGAGTTTCAAAAACTTTCCTGCTTGGGCTGGCTTTGAACAGCAATCCTCAGATCTCAGCTTCCTGAGTGACTAGGATTATAGACAGGAACTACTGCCACCTAGTGCTCAACTTCCTTTTAAAATTTAATCTTTTTTTGTTTGTTTGTTTTTTTGTTTTTCCAGCATCTCTTAATTCTGCTTCACTTTGAAGGGTAGATTTGCTAGATGTAGAGTTCTTCTTTCCTTCATTACTCTATGAAGAAGCCTTTTGGCCATTTTGGTTTATAAAAAGCTAGTCTATAGTCTTATTGAGGCTCCACCTCTTTCTTGTTGTTTTAAGATTCTTTGTCTTCTTAGCACGATCGTATTGTATCTAGGTGTGACTCTCTACTAAGAATGCATTGGAGTCGCTTGGGTATAAACACTAATTTTTTCATTGGATTTCATGCCTCCTCAAGATTCAACATGTTTCTCTTTCTTTATGCTTTTTCTCCTTTCTTGCATAATGATGTTCCTCAGTCAACCTGTCTTCATGTCCATTGGTTCTTCTACGTTAGAGAAATTTCAGTGACCTCTTCATTTCAGTATCTTAATTTCTATTCAATGATTTTAAATATTTTTTCTTTATTAGTGTTGTCTTCTTGGCAGGATATCATGTCCATCATTTCCTTTTCTTCAGACATTGTTTCCTTTAGTGTTTTCAACACATCTAAAATAGCTTATTTGGGGTTTTGTCTGGTGGTGTTTGGTGTCTGGGCATCCTCAGGACCTTTTCTGTCAACATATTTTCCTTCCAGTGTGAGTCATCCTTTTTTTGTTTTCCTTTCCCCTATGTCACTAGTTGTTGAAAACTGTACATTTTTTTTATAATAGAACAGGATAATTCCAGAAGTCAGAGTCCTCCCTTTATCCAGAGTTAGTTATTATACATTATTGCTTGTTGAGTAACTTATCCAAATTAATTCCGTAAGGATTGTATTCATTGTCATGATTTGTCATTGAAGTCTCTATTTCGTTGGCTTCAAGGGCCAAATTAATAAATTTGACAGAGATTTCCTCAAACTGCAAAAATTAATAAGCCTCCTGGTTCTTGTGGATAGGTTCTGTGCATGCTGAGACATGCCGGTGACAGTGTCCAGGCACGGGACACCTTTGCCTTTGCTCTATCTCCAGACACTGAGCCTCGGGTCATTCAGATGTATGTACTGGGCTTTGTTCTGGATCTTCCTATGCAAGCTCATGAAATCACATATATCCTGAAATTTTAGATTCCTTCTAATATCTCATGAACTTTTAAAACATCCTATGAACATCTCATTCACAAGTTTTGTCTTTAAGCTCTTTGACTAGCCTAATGTCGCCCAACTGTTCATGTTGTAGGCAGTCACTGTGTATTTTACAGTTGCTTCTGATTATTTTAGATTAAGCCTGTTAAGGAAAAGACTATGGATAGTGAGTAAGCTTCAGGACAAAGAGAAAAAGTCTGCATGCGGAATGTTTAGGAACAAATCAGAAAGACTTCCATTCTGTCTCCTCCAATCACTCATCAAGCCCTGGCTTTGGAGCTGAGGAGAAAAGATAAGACAAAGCAAGTTAAAATGCCATGCAGATTACTGGGTTTTTATTTTTTGAAAATCAAAATATGTCCATTTTTCCTTGGATGACTGCACAAATAATAATAAACTTTTGAGTAATTTTCAGGACTCTGAAAATGTTAATTCTGACCATTGTTGCCAGTGGTCTCCTGGCTTTGATAGATGAGAAGAATTCCCAGCTTCCTTGTTTCTTGTTCTCTGTGATATTGCCAGGTTAAGTTAATTTTATTTTCTGTTTATTTTAAGGGGGAACTGGAAACCCAGGGCCTTGGGAATGAGAGGCAAATGTTGTACCACTAAGCCACATCCTAGCCTTTCATTTCAATGCTTTAACCCAGTATCATTTTTTAAAATTTCAGCAAGTAGTCAATATTAAAATTGTCAATGATACATTTCAATGTGTGTGTGTGTGTGTGTGTGTGTGTGTGTGCAAGTATTAGAGCTTGCACTCAGGAATTTTTGCTTTTGCTTAGCTTTTTGGTTCAAGGCCAGTTCTTTACCAGTTGAACCACATATCCACTTCTGGTATTTTGCTGGTTGATTGGAGATATGAGCCACAACTCTGTCCACTTGGGCTGGCTTCATGCCTCTGTCCTCACATCTTAGCCTCCTAAGTAGTTAAGATTGTAGGCATGAGCCACCTGCACTCAGCTTGCATTTTACTTTTTTATACGTCTTCAAACTCTAGCATATATTCAAACTAGGAAAACATCTTGGATTGAACACATTTGCTATGCCAATAGCCATGTGTGGCCTAGGGCACCATATTGGACCAGCACAGATTTAGGTCAACCATAGATGCAATCAATATGTGCACTCTTATATTAAACACATGATATGGAAAAGGATCCGTTAATTAGTACACATTGATCACATTCTATATGTGGCCAGTGGCAGGAGTCTTTTGAAGGCAATCTGTGGACAGGCTAGGAAATGTCTTTTAGCATAAAGCAAAACATAAAGAAAAAAAAACAATCCTTCACTGGATTTTAGGAATAACTAATGTGGTAAGTATATTTTTAAATAAAAATGTTCAGTTCTTCTCCTTCACCTCCAAAGGAGGAGCATATCTGTCCGTGATGTTGACATGATAGTCTGGTTCAAGCTGCTAGCATCTGTAACACAGGTAAACATTTGGAAAGTGCTTGCACAGGTGGTCCCCTGGGCCACTGGATTTTCCAAGGAGGCGTATGCCTGAGATAATCCATTGGTCTAGGAATAGACATCAGATGCCAACAACTAGGATGGTAGAGATCTCCCAGTCAAAACTACTCAATGACCAGGTGCTGGTGGCTCAGGCCTGTAATCTTAGCTACTTAGAAAGCTGAGATCTGAGGATCATGGTTTGAAGCCAGCCTGCAAAGAAAAGTTCCCATGAGACTCTTATCTCCAGTTAATCACTCAAAAGCTGGAAGTGAGGCTGTGGCTCAAAGTGGTAGAGTGCTAGCCTTGACAGCACCCAGGCCCTGAGTTCAAGCCCCACAGTGCCACCTCCCCTTCCCGGAGGAAAAAAAAAACCCTACTCAATATTAGTTTACCTAGACAATGTATGTACCCTGGCCACTGCTGTGGCTGCTTGTTATGCAGCAGCATTATAATGGCAACAGATAGCTGATGCAAGGACCAATTGGAGATTTGGTAAAATAAAACACAGATGAGCTAGTGATAAAGTAAATCAGTTATTGAAGAGGTTAGGGTATAGTTTGAGGTGTAGTTGCTTTGACTGTAGCAGTACATGTCTCTTTCTTCTAGCATGCTAAAAACAGAATTATTTCTTTATCTGGTTTTCAGGTACACTGTGGCAGTTGTGCTGCAGACCACAGGGATAAGATGCATTTCCAGGCTGGAAGTGTTTTCAAGGCAAATCATTTGACCTTTTTTTTTTTTTGGCCAGTCCTGGGCCTTGGACTCAGGGCCTGAGCACTGTCCCTGGCTTCTTCCCGTTCAAGGCTAGCACTCTGCCACCTGAGCCACAGCACCCCTTCTGGCCGATTTCCATATATGTAGTGCTGGAGAATCAAACCGAGAGCTTCATGTGTAGGAGGCAAGCACTCTTTCCACTAGGCCATATTCCCAGCCCCTCATTTGACCTTGTGTAGAAAATTACTAGTAGCTGTTGGCACAGCAATTTGTGAATATGACAAAGTTCATGCAAAGGTAATCAAGAATGATTATTAGCAAGGTGAAGAATAGAACCCAATAGAATGAGAAAATGGTTGGAAACTCTTTATGTGCCAGACAGCACATACCCAGAAAAGTCTTCCTACCACAAAAGAGCAAAGGGGGATGGAGACAGACACTTTTACAATTCAGCCTTATAATTGCCCAGTGCATAATCGCCCAGTAGGAAGTTATGTAACTTCGGCAACATCCAGGAGAGAATGTGAACCCTATAGTACTCAGACCACAGACGAATTGGGGGGAAGGATCCCCATATGCTTGCTAGCAAATTGCTTATTGTAGTCTCAAAGAGCATGCCTGCCATCAGACTGACCCACATCTGAACTTGCAAAGTTGCTATTAAAGTCTCACATTTGCTGGACTTCTTGTGTCCAAGTCCATTCTTTGAGCTTGGACAGGTCAGTGTGCCTCTCACAGTGAAAGAACTACCATCTTCATGAAGCACCTGGCTCTCATGAAGCAGGACAACACAGGGTAAGCCCAAGACAACACATTATTGACCTTTTTGCATGAACAAGCATTTCCACATCCTCCCAGATCCCGGTTTACCAAAGTCAGACACTTAGTCTATCACATACAGAACAATGATGCATATTTTGGGGTTGAGGCTGTGGCAAGGAGAACAAGTATTTCCTAAAGTACAGTGCAATCTCCCATCCCATGTGGGGCAGGACTGGAGTTAACAACATGCATAGCATGAATGGTATAAATAATACACTACTATAAACATGATTTAAACTATTTTCAATAATACTTAATACCTTCCACTGTGTTCTCAGGTCAATAACTTCTGTTTTCCTTTGTAAGGAATTCCATCTAGGATGAAAAGCACAGAGAGATAAAGGAATGAGTGGAAGCCCCAGCCTTCCAGTAAGAAGGTCTGAAGAGTCATCATCTTTCTCCTAAAACCTGAGCTCATCCCAATGAGCAAGTTTTCTAACAGGAAGATGAGCGATCAAGGCATTTGTCTATCATCTTAGCTCCAGGAAGATGCTACCTCTTGCTGGGTTCCAGGCACCTTCCTCTGAAGGGTTTTTGGGAAGATGCTGTCAGCTGTTTTCTCCAGTGGAAGGATGACTCGCCAGCACCGCAACCTGCGGCGCCTCCTTCTCAACATGACCTGGAACAGATAGGGGGAGAGGGACTTTGCTACTGGTTGAGACCATGAGCCTCCCTCGTAGGCATCTGTGCCAGGACCCCAAGGAAAAGCAAGTTAAAGAAGGTGAAGTGATTGGGGGACATGGCCAGAAGGGAGCAAATCAAGCTGAATGATGACATACAACGCCTCTCTGAATGAACAACCACATCTGTATTTCCCGTGGGCGGGGCTTGGAGCCTTATGCAGCACTGTTCTTTCCTGCGATGTAATCTCTAATACCTAAGGGAAAAAAAATCTTTGCTTTGATTGGGCATTATCATCAGTGTGCAACAATAGGTCAACAGCTGAATACAGCCATGTATCACTGTCCTCACACAGAACACAGACACACACGCTTCTCCTGTTGCCTGAGTTCTAATTGATGGAGATTTGAGAAAGGACCCAATTCCTCCTGTTTCTAGGCCTGATACTGTAGTATCTCTGGCTAAATCATGTAAATATCATTGGCTCACCAATGCTTGTTAACTTGTAAAGTTGTTAAATATGGGTATCAGGTTGTCACAGCTATGAATTTAGTCACCAACACATTGGGGATATTTTTTGTTTGTTTTGTTTTATCTAGGTACTGGGGCTGAAAACTGGAGCCTTGTGATCGCATTTTGCTTTTCTTGCTCAAGGCTGGTGCTTTACTATCTGAGCCCCACCTCCACGCCCAGCTTTTTGCTGGCTAATTGGAAATGAGAGCTTCCTGGACTTTTCTTCTTGACATGGCTTTGAATGGTGATTCTCAGACCTTAGGCTCCTGAGTAGCTAGGATTAAAGGAGTAAGCCACCATAACTGGCACCAGGATATTTTAAGACTTCATTGCATCACTACTTTGCAAGGCATTCTCTGTGTTTTCATCATCCCTGTAACTAATAGAATTGTGAGTCTATTTCTTCTATATGAAGTTAAAAGGTCTTAATGTAGCTGTATTTAACATAGTAATTCATTAACAACTTCATTCAAGACCTTACTCTGAGAAAACTACTTATGCTTGTGAGGCAATGAATAGTTTCACTGCGGAAATAGGTTTCATCCTTGCAGGCACTAAGGCCTTTTGAACAGAAAAGGAAGAAATGTCGAGGGTTCAAGCAAATATTCATCTGTTCATGAACTGTAGGCAGAATGGTGCTGTTGCTATCAGCAGTTATGAAAAACAAGCCTCTGATTCCAGCTAAGTGGGATCTCAGAAGTTTGTTCCCTCTTCCTAGCTTGATTTTAGCTCATTAAGTTTCTCAGGGTCCCTGCCATTGCTCTGGCACTAAGGGCATGAGTCACTCAGCAAATGCACCTGCTCCATCTGGACTTGAATCAGGAAACATTGTCATTGTCCTTGGATCTATATTTGTAAGAAATGGAAGCTACCAAAACAGAACTGTTGGTTAGCAACATAGCGTGAGTCCCCTAGAAAACCAATTTAAAAGTCCTGTTCCCCAGGCCTCTGATTGTTCTGAAGTAAAGATAGCTTCATTCCCAAACAAACACAATACACATTTCTAGGAGCTGGAGCAGCAGCGAAAGTCACAGTGTTCAGTAAGGATGTTGGTCTCCCGTTAACACATGTGTGTTTAAACCTAGTTACATACAACTCTATTATGGTAATTTCCAGGGATTTCACTGTGTCACACCGTCTCCTGTCTTTTCCTTTTCTCTTTTCATATTCAAAGACTATGGGTGTCTTTTTAAAATTTCTTTTTTTGCTGGTACTGGGGCTTGAACTCGGGGCTTGGGTGCTGTGCCTTTTGTGCTTGAGGCTAGTGCTCTACCATGTAAGCTACAGCTCTGCTTCTGGCTTTTGATAGTTAATTGGAGATGAGTCTCATATTCTTTCCTGCCTGGGCTGGCTTCAAATTGTGCTCAGATCTCAGCTTCCCAAGTAGCTAGGATTACAGACACCTGCTTCAGATATCTTTAGATAGCTCCAAATTCAATCTCTATGAACATTTTATAATTCAAATTACTTACTAGATGTAACTTCTTTAACATAGACACTTCAGTCCCAAATTTATTTTATTTTTCATGTCTTTAAACTTCTTCTCTTCTTTGTACACTTTTCTTCATCTTCTTCCTTCTGCCTTTTCCTCATTTTCTGTATTAGCATTATCAGTTAACCTTTGAAACTCTTGGGTATCTCTTTGCCCAGGCCTGCATCCTACTTGGAGCTGAGTCATCTCCTGCTGGATAATTAGGGCTATAAGGCAGTTTCTTACTGTGCAGCCAGTCGGGGTTCTATGTGTTGAATCCTGCAGTTAATGATGAGAAAGCACTAAGCACTCTTATCCTCTGTCCTGACTTTGGGCATCCCAATTGTTGGCCTGGTGACTAATGGGCTCAGGTGGTCATCAGAAGTTCCCATTGAGATGCCATGTGACTTCTCACAGACAAGAGCTCCCAAATGTAGCAGGAAAAGTCAGGAACTGTCTTTACAGTTTACTGGCTTCTGCAAGCTAGATGCTGGGGACTCACATCTGTAATACTATCTATTCGGGAGGCTAAGATTGGAGGATTGGGATTGGAAGCCAATTCAGGTAGGAAAATCCACAAGACTCTTTTTTTTGTCAGTCCTGGGCCTTGAACTCAGGGCCTGAGGACTGTCCCTGGCTTCTTTTTGCCCAAGGCTAGCACTCTGCCACTTGAGCCACAGTGCCCTTTCTGGCCATTTTTCTTTATATGTCGTGCTGAGGAATCGAACCTAGGGCTTCATGTATATGAGGTGAGCACTCTTGCCACTAGGCCATATTCCCAGCCCCCTCCACAAGACTCTTATTTCCAATTAACTAGCAAAAAGCCAGAAGTAGAATTGTAGCTCAAGTGGTAGAGTGCCAGCCTTGAATGAAAAAGCTGCGAGAGATCACTGACCATAAAAGAAATGCAAATCAAAACAACATTGAGATTCCATCTCACCCCAGTAAGAATGTCCTTTATCAAGAAAACGAACAATGACAA
The DNA here is from genome assembly GCF_023159225.1 of Perognathus longimembris pacificus. Classification (NCBI taxonomy): domain Eukaryota; kingdom Metazoa; phylum Chordata; class Mammalia; order Rodentia; family Heteromyidae; genus Perognathus; species Perognathus longimembris. Next base: position 105,417,738 of record NC_063161.1, read on the forward strand.
ATGTTGGAGGGGATGTGGCCAAAAGGGAACCCTACTTCATTGTTGGTGGGAATGTAAACTGGTTCAGCCACTCTGGAAAGTGGTATGGAGATTCCTCAGAAGGCTAAACATAGAGCTCCCCTATGACCCAGCAGCCCCACTCTTGGGCATCTACCCAAAGACCATAAACAAGAACACACTAAAGCCACCAGCACAACAATGTTCATCGCAGCACAATTTGTCATAGCTAGAATTTGGAACCAACCCATATGCCCCTCAGTAGATGAATGGATCAGGAAAATGTGGTACATATACACAATGGAATTTTATGCCTCTATCAGAAAGAATGACATTGCCCCATTTGTAAGGAAATGGAAGGACTTGGAAAAAATTATACTAAGTGAAGTGAGCCAAACCCAAAGAAACATGGACTCTATGGTCTCCCTCATAGGGAATAATTAGCACAGGTTTAGGCTAGTCACAGCAGAGGATCACAAGAGCCCAATAGCTATACCCTTATGAACACAAAAGATGATGCTAAGTGAAATGAACTCCATGTTATGGAAATGACTGTTATATCACTGTTGTAATTACTTTCAACATGTGATGTGAAACCGTAGCTTCTATTGTTGATGATCCTCTTGTATCCCCTTTCTGTGGTTGTACCTGCACTATCTCTGTATCTTATCTCAGTACATTGGAAACCGTGTATACTAGGAAACTGAAAGGGAATACCAAAATCGAGAGACACAGGGTAAAAAAAAAGACAAACGATTACAAAAGCAATACTTGCAAAACTGTTTAGCGTAAATCTACTGAACAACTCATGTGGGGAAAGGAAAAGGGGGAAGGGGGAGGGGGGAGAGGGGAATGAGGGAGGAGGTAACAAACACTACAAGAAATGTATCCAATGCCTAACGTATGAAACTGTAACCACTCTGTATATCAGTTTGACAATAAAAAATAAATTAAAAAAAAAAGAAAGCACCCTGGCCCTAAGCTTAAGCCCCAGAACACACACACACACACACACACACACACACACACACACACACACACACACACCCTGGAGCTAAAAAGCCAGCTGAAAATGCAAGTCCATGAGAAGTCCTAGTACTGCACAAGAAAAAAAAAAACTTGCTTCTGCAAATCAAAGAATCCCTAAGGTCAATATAGCATAATATTCTTGGAGCAATATTGAAGTGAGGTAGCGAGTATAACCAATCAAATTATAAAACATCATCTTGGAGTAGGACAAAACTTTCTGAAGATCATCCATCAGCAACAGATATCTAAATGAAGTAGAGGTGTTGGCAGATCAAAGAGGAATGTTAACACATCATACTCGAGATAATGATCAGCATCTCCACTAAACAAGTGATACTTCCCTAAATCCAATGAAAATACCAGAGAACAACAATAACATCCTAAACAGACTCTAAGGGATAAAAAGATTAAATCTTTGGGCACCAATGGTTCACACCTGTAATCCTAACTACTCAGAAAGCTGACATCTGAGAATGGGGCTCAAAACCAGTTTGAAGAGAAAAATCCCCAATTCTCTTATGCCCAATTAGCCAGAAAAAGGCCAGAAGTAGAATATATGGGTCAAGTGACAGCCTTGAGCCAAAAGCCACAGATCAAGCTCTTGTACCTGCAAAAACAAACAAACAAACAAGTAAATAAATAAAAGCTGAATCAAGATGTTATCAGTAAGGACAACTTGAGCCAGTCTTAAGCAGATCCACAGACTTTTTAATGCATGAAGCATGCACCGTCTCTTTCATGTACAAGAAAAATGACAAGTTAAATGTCACAACTTAAACCTTGTTCTATTGGCATAGTTCGAATCCAGAGTCCTTCTGCAGGTAGGCTAGAACTCCATGCAGAATGGTTGCATGCTCTTTCTGTGCACTCAGGCCTCAGGAAGACACAGTGTAAGTGATACACTTTTCTTTTTTGTTTATCCGATTTCATGAGCACAGGGAATAGTTGAGATGTTGCCTTACTAGTAACTTCATTGGAAATAAAGTTTTCTTACATGGATTGTTGCTATTAATACAGTGACCTCTGCTGGCAAGTATTGGAATTTCCTCACCATTCCCACATCATTGAAAAGGTTCTGTTGCCCATTCAGTGCCCCAATGGAGATGGGGCAACTGGTCCCCCCAGCTGCCTACTAGCTCCTTAGAGGCATGACCTATGTATGACTGGTTCTTTGATTTACCAGCTTCCTGGGACAGAACAGACATGTGGAAGGATGGGCTAATAAATGCAGGATTGTGTCTATGTATGTGAGGGAGAGTTGTTCTGATTATGGCTCAAAATGTAATCTGAGGTCACAGTAGCCCACAAGAAAATTTCCTATAGTTTGGGAGTATGAAATATGTCCAAACCTACTCTCCATGAATTGGTCGTTTCTTTTTCTTTGTTGTTTTTCTTTTTTTTTTAAAAAAAAATTTTGTCTTTAAGTAGTTCTACATAGGGGTTTCAATTCAACAAGTCAGCTTATAACTACATCTTCATCATTGTCACCTCTTCTATCATTCTCCCCAATCTCTCTCAACCCCCATCCATGTCTTCGAATTAGCTGATTTCATTTTCACATATGTACATTGACTACAATGACTACATTTGCCCACCAATTGATCATTCACTGAGTTTAGTGTATTTAATGACTCTACCAGGACTGTCTTTAGGTTACCTTCCTTCTAGTCATTCATCACGTCTTCCCTTCCAGTAGGTAGGGGCCACAGCTAGAGTGAGACACACAGGAATAAAGATGACTTTAGGGCTGAGTAGGGGTGATCACCTGAGCACGTGTAACAGCTCTGGTTGAAGACATCAAATGAGAGGTAAGGGACAAGATCTCAAGGACAACCATGTGTCCCACAAGTTCCAGATATGTGGCCCAACTCAGCACCTCACTGAACTCTGAGGAAGGCACCTCATGCAACATACTCCAGGTAAATGTGTGCTTCCCTCACAAGCAGCTCATTTCTACTTCCTGGGTCAGCTGCGTTGGTCCACAAGCCCTACTTTGACCCTTCAGCTGAGGACCTAGTTCAAAGGTATTCGTGTACCCCGTCTTTGCCTCCTCTCCCTGGGCTTTGTTTATTCAGGCTCTTTCTCTGACCTTAACACAATCTGCAATATAGCCTAATTTCTAAAAAAAGAAGCAATAAAGACAGCTTCTGGTTCACACATCCCAACAGTCTCAGGATTAATTCCATGATGCTCTGCAGACCTGGGCAGCACTAAGGTCACCCTCAGTCTGACTCTATGGGAATAATGGCCTTGCCACTCTCCAAATCCTTGTCAGGTTGTCCCACAGAAATCATGAAAGGCCATCTCATCAGCCTCTTCTCTAAACAAAGCTTTACTGACATTTAGTTGCAGTTTGTGTTGTCTCCCAAGGGTTCATATACTAGAAGTCATTCATATACTAGAACCTTGTGTGGCACAGGTAAGGGATGGTTGGATCTTTAAGAGGCAGGGCCTAGTGGAAGGTCATAGGTCAACAGAGACTCAGAAAGTTCCATGATAGCAGATTGTTGTTAAAAAATAAAAGAGCAAGCATACCCTCCTCCCTACTCTTCCTTTCTGATTCCTGTCTCACCAGGCCATAGCTCTCCTTGCATTTAGTCCCACTAAGGTATCCCCTGATGCCAGGTGATGACGGTCTGGCATTACACAGCACATGGCAGGTAAATGTGTGCTTTCTATCACAGGCCTGCTTTCTAAGCCAGTTTGAGTTCCTGTAGACCACACAAGGTCTGCTTTGGCCTCTCAGCAGAGGACTTACTTCAAAGGCAACATTTATATCTGTCTTTGCCTCTCCTGAAATAGAGCTACCTGATCTTGGATGCTGACCCTTCACAATTTGTAAGCTCATTAAACCTTTTATTTGCCCTCATAAAGTATCCAGCTGAGTGCTAGTGACTCTTGTCTGTAATTCTAGCTACTTAGGAAGCTAAGATCTAAGGATCACGGTTCAAAGCCATCCCGGGCAGGAAAGTGTGTAGGACTCTTATCTCCAATAAAATGCCAAAAAGCTAGAAGTAGAGCTGTGCCCAAGTGTTAGGGCCCTAGCCTTGAGCAAGATGCTCAGGGACAGAACTCAGATCCTGAGTTCAAAGTGCAAACACACACACATACACACACACACACACACACACACACACACACATCCAGCATCATATATTTGTGATGTCAACAACAGAAAAGGGGACAGGGTAATCTTTAACTTTCATATCTAACTATAAAGAGTTTCTTCCTTAAAGGTTCTGCTGTTTTTCCTTTGGTCACATCAAGGGGTGGCCACTTTTCCTCACACTCTTTTTCTTCAGGGGGCTCCAGCATTCACATAAGCAGACATATCCCATGTATAGACTCTGTTCCTCCATGTTTTCCTAACAATGCTCGGAACATAGTCCTCTGCTTAAACTTTAGAGCAGATCGTATCAAGGGCAGCCATCTCCAAGATGTGTAACTGTCAGCATATTGCTTTTTGCCACCTCTCACTTTTCCTGGCTACTTCTTATGATCCAACCACTGCTAGGATGTTTCATTCCATGTGATCACATTGGCCAAACTTGTTAAAGCATCTGGAGTGATTACAAAGAAAGACTGAAATTCATTCAAGATGTGTTTGCAATATAAACATAGCCACAACTAACACTAACCAAGCAGTGAATTCAGAAGTACCTCCAACTGCTGAGGTACTTAACATGGCCCCAAACTGCTTCCTCTGTGGTTAATCCATTTCCTTTTTATTTTGTTTTTAAGCTGCATATGCAATAGTTATGTGTATTTATTTTTGTCCTAGCACTAGGGCTTGAAACTGGAGCCTGGATTACTGTCCTTAGCTTTTTCACTCAAGGCTGGTGCTCATACCTCCACTTCCAGCTTTTTGCTAGTCGAAGAGACTTTTCTGCTTAGACATGCTTTGAGCCAGAATCCTCAGATCTTAGCATCCTGGGTAGCTAGGATTACAAATATGAGCAACCAGTGCCTGGTTATGTGTATGCATGCAACATGATGTGTACATTATATAATCAAAATCAGGATAACGAGAATATTTATGTACACTTTGCTAACTAAATTACAATGAGTAATATAATTATCACCTCAAGCATTTATCAGTTCCTTGGGAGAACATTCAAAATCCTCTGTTCTGGCTGTTTTGAAAGATTCAATAATATTGTTAATTATGGTCACCTTTTTGTGCACTGGGACACCAGAACTTTTTCTCCCATCTAAGTACAATTCTGTATCTGTTATAATCTCTCCCCTCTACATGCAGATCCATACCTCCTCAGACGCTGGTAGCCACTCTGCTACTCACAAACTCTGTGAAATCTGTTTCTTTAAGCTGCATATCTGTGAGGTCATGCAGTATTTGTCTTTCTGTGTTGGGCTTATTTCACTTAACATAACCTCTTCCAGAAGTCCAATTACATCCAATTTGATGACCAAATATTATCCCATGGCATATATAGACTACAACTTCCTTTCCATTTATTCATGGATACTTGCACACTTAGGTTGATTCTTTAACTTGATGGTTATGAGTAACACTGCCAGAAACATGGGAGTGCTAGTATCTCTTCCATAAAGTAATTTCCTTTCCTTTGGGTATTTATTCGGCTGCTTTAGCTGTTGTATCAAATGCCCAAAGATGGATATGTAAAGAAAAAAAAAGATAATTTATTTTAACTTGCAGTTTTGAAAACTTAAAGTCCGAAGTTTGTCGGCTCCAACTGTTTGGCCCCTGCAGGCCTCATCTTGTGATGCTTGGCCTCATGTCGGATGTCAGAGATGGAGGGTTACACAGTGAGGCCGGGAACTAGTGGGTAGGGAAGAGCACATCATGATCTACTCTTAAAGAAGTTCTGCAGATCTAGGTCAATGACCTAATTGCCTCCCACTAGGCCCTACCTCTTAGAGTCCCACCACTTCAGCCCAGCCACTGTGGGACCTAAGTCTCCAGCACAGGAATTCTTAAAGGGATTGACCCTATCTAGCTCACAGCAAATGTAGCCCAGGCAGAGTGATTTCTGGATTAGATGGTAGTTCTACTTTTAGTTCTCTAACTCCATACTGTTTTCCATATTGGTTGCATTTCTGATCTATGGAACTATGCATGTTTATTTTTACTTCAGATTTTTTAAAGGTTACCTATTGTGTGTGTGTGTGTGTGTGTGTGTGTGTGTGTGTGTGTGTGTGTGTGTATACTGGTACAAGGACTTGAACTTGGGACCTTGGGCTTTCTTGCTTACAACTGGCATTCTCCCACTTGAGATATGCTTCTAGCCCAGAATTTTTGTTAACCATTGGAGATGAGTATTGTAAACTTTTCTGCCTGGGATGGTTTCAAATCACTATCTTCAAAATCTCAGCCTCCTGAAAAGCTAGTCACAGGTGTGAGCCACTAGCACATGGCTGTATTACCTATTATTTTTAGAAGAGTAGAATTTAAGCCACCTCTTTTTCAGTGAGTTAATCATACACACATACATACACAAACATAAGTACATATATGCACACACAGACACACAAAGAAGGAGAGGGCTCAAAGGGTCTCTGAATTCTTTTTTCTAAGTCTGTGTCTCTGTCTGTGTGTGTGCCGCGTGCGTGTGCTCGTATTGGGCCTGTGCTCTCACTGTTTTCTGTTCAAGGTTGGCATTCTACCAATTAAAGCTGAACTCTACTCCTAGCTGTGTGCTAGTTAAACAGCAATAAGAGTCATTCAAATTTTTCTGCCTAGGCTGGCTTCAAACTAGGATCTTCAGATCTCAGCCTCCTGAGTAGCTGGGATTACAGACTTTTAGATTTTTAATATCAAAGTTTGGGGTTGTTACACAGCATAATGTTGGGTCCTGTATCACTCCTAAAGAGAGCAAAAGAAGCAGACATACAAAGTTGAATGTGACCTGTTTTCATAAATTGAGAGGCTACTCAAATCCCAAGTCCTACCACAGTGGGGGAAGAGGACAGTGGATTGAAAAGTTTCTCCTCTCCAGGAGGAAGCCTTTCCTGCCTGGGAAGACGTGTTTTGTCCCTGGTGTGGACTGCTGTTTCCCTAGACCACCTAAATAGTAAGCTGCTGCTATAAAAAGCTATCCCCATGAAAAGGCACTGAATTGCTTGTTGAATGTAGATCATTCCTGCTGATGACTGTGAAAGCTTATTTGAATTACAGCTAGGTGTTGGAATTCAAAAATAGAATGCATTCAGTTTCACATTGTTTGGAGTACTCTAAAAAATTTCCTCTAAAAATGTCTTCAGGAGTGCACTTTGGTGCACACAATAAATAGCAAAGGAAAAGGACAATATTTTCCAGGAAATCAAAATGGACATGTTTATTGTGTTGCTATTTATGAAATCTGTCTCTCTTTATTGATGGTTATGTAATACTTTGCAACTTAGTTCTGTCAGTCTGACCTAATTCAAGAGATCTGCACAGAGACAGTTCTGCCTAAGATGGCCTGAGCTCCTGGCTGACTGCTGCTTGACCTTGAGCATTGTCACCTTCCTTTGTGGGCCTCAGACATAGGCCTGCCTGGCTCTCAGTGGCCATGCCAGACCATGGTGTGTATACTTGTTAATACAGAAGTATTGGTTGTGTGGAAATAGTAATGCCATTCAAAGAGGCATGATGGATGGGCTAGACCCTGGGGGAGATTTCTCAATGTAGTAATTACAGGAATGGAGAAGTGAGCTCTGCTGCACACTGGTGACTTACTCCTGTAATCCTAGCTACTCAGGAGGCTGAGATCTGAGGTTCCTGGTTTAAAACCAGTTCAGGAAGGAACATCCAAGAGACACTTAACTCTAATTAACCACCAAAAAGCCAGAACCAGAGCTATGTCTCAAGTGGTAGAGTATAAACCTTGAGTGAAAAAGCTAAGGAACAGTGCCCAGGTCCTGAATTCAAGCCCCGGTATAGGCACAGACATACACATACACACACACAGACACACACACACACACACACACACACACACACACACACACACACACAAAATTGAGTCCAACCCAAGAAATGTATCCTAGAATCACAGAAGTGCTAATATAGGCCAGAGTACAGTGTTTAAGCTAAACATTGCAGACTAAGAAGAACTTGGATCTGGGTACACAGAAACCTTCTTCTGGAATTTCTACTGAAAGCAAAGATGGCTCAAGTGTGGCAGTAGAGAGAAAAGGCCAGCATCACCAGGGTATGATCCACTTGGGTACTCATGGGGGATTATGAGTGAGTGGGACCCTGGTGAAACAATAGGAAAAGGTATGGCTGGGTGCTCAGGAGTGAAATCCTGGGAAAGACATGGTGTGAGTTGGATTCCAATAGTGAGCATATTCAGGAGATGGACAGTGGCTACAGACAAAGTAACCAGAAGGTATGAAGTGATAGTAGAATGGGGAATGAGATAAGGGAATAAAGGAGAATCTGTAAGACATGAAAGTACATAAGGAAAGTGTGTGTGCCCAAACACTGGAGTCTTCAGGGGCAGAGAGGGGAATGAACAGCTGGGCTGAGCAGGATGAGGCCTCTGGGCATGCAGAAGTTCCTGGCTTATTATATGCATGTATGTATGTATGTATGTATGTATGTATGTATGTATGTATGTATGTGTGCATTCATTCATTCATTCATTTGTGTGTGTTCTGGTGCTTGAACTCAGGGCCTCATACTCTTGCTTAGCTTTTGTTGCTCAATGCTGGAGCTCCACCACTTGAGCCACAGCTGTACTGTTGGCTTTTGATGGTGAATTGGGAATAAGAGTCTCACCACCTTTTCTGCCCAGGCTATTGTCAAACTTTGATCCTCAAATCTCAGCCTCCTAAGATCTCAGCCTCCAGTGCCCAGTTTCAACAGGTTTTTTCTGGTGCATGTTTTCATACTGTCTTGATATAGATGCATCTTACCTCTCAATAGTTGAGGAAAGTTTTCCCACTTTGTTTTTTTCAATATTACTTGACTTTAAAAACGTAAACATTTTAGAATTAGCCAAAATATTATATGAAAATTAGATCCAAGTATGGGAGGAGGGGGGCACATGAAGACTTATCTCAAAGAACATCAGCTCCTCAGTCATAGAGCTTGAACTTGGGCCTGGGTGTTGTCCTTGAGCTCACTCAAGGCTAGCACTCCAACACTTTGAGCCACAGCCCCACTTCTGATTTTCTGGTGGATAATTGATAATGAGAGTCTCATGGACTTTCCTGCCCAGACTAACTTCAAACCTCAATCCTCAGATCTCAGCCTCTTGAGTAGCTAGGATTATAAGCACAAGCCACCAGCACCCTGCTCTCCAAAGGACTTTTTATGAAGTTATGCTTTTTTGCTTATATGAATTGATTTAATGCAAGTTTTATATCCTAGTGGCTTTAAATCACACTCTAACAACTTTCAAGGACCAAAATATGATGAAAATCATTTATAATTTCCATCCCTCCCATGTTTTAGTTTATCAAGTATCTTTTGTCATGTTTCTATTTCATCTGTTGTGTTCCTGTTTTACAGGGTATGGGCTTATTCCTGGCCATTTTGTTTGTTTACTTTTATAAGGCATTGTAATATGCATTCTACAAGCCCTCTATTTACTAAATGAGTAAAGAAATATCCAAATATAATTTTAATTTGGCTGCTGTTGAATCTGTAGAGGACTTGAGGGAAAATCAGTCTGCTTCTAGGATGCTAATGTTGAATGTTGTTTGTAAATTGCCTATTCAAAAAAATGAATATTTTGGTTTTGGGGTTTTGTTTGTTTTGTTTTTGTTTTTGTCAGTCCTGGGGCTGGAACTCTGGGCCTGAATTCTTTCGCTCAAGGATACTACTTTCCCACTTTGAGCCACAGCTCCACTTTCTAAAATGAATATTGAAGACAAACATAATATTGTTAAAGGGCAGAAGGTGGTATCTTTAGTGGGCAAAGAAAAGGGCGATTTCTGTCTTGGGTAGTCCTTTGAAGGACTCAAATGTGTCATGACATCTCTGCAGCTGGGTGATCAGGTGGGGCCTGGCACTGCCTCCTGCTAAATAACAGGAAATGTGGAACTATATACAAGGTAGATAGGAAACGCGCTGCATGCAGTGTGTGTGTGTGTGTGTGTGTGTGTGTGTGTGTGTGTCTGTGTGTCTGTGTGTGTGTCTGTGTGTGTGTTCTAGTACTGGGGCTTGAACTCAGTGCCTGGACACAATCTCTTGGTTGAAGATGTTGAGCATTTCTTCACGTCCATTGGCCATCTGTACTTTTGAGAACTGTCTGCTCAGTTTATTGACCATTTGTTAATTTGTTTGTTTTAATTTTTAAATTTTTTTTGTATTTCTTGATATTAGTCTCTTATCAGATGAATAGCTGTCAAAGAGTTTTCCCACTCTTGTGACTGTTTCCTCTGATGTACAGAGCATATGCACTCACGCGCACGAGACACACACGTACACACACACATGCTGGTACTGGGGCTTAAACTCAGGGCCTCCTTCTCTAACACGTGAGCCATACTTCCACCTGTGACCTTTGCTATTTAACTGGAGATAAGAGTTGCTGAGATTTGTCTGCCTGGACTGGCTTCAAACCAGGATCCTTGGATCTCAGCTTCCTTGGTATTTGGGGTTTCAGTCAAGAGCCACCAGTTCTCAGCTAGAAGCTTTCAAATTTGACATAATCCCACTTACTAATTCTTGCTGTTATATCCAGAGCTATTCAGGATAGATGAATAAATAGTCTTAGCTATCCTGGGTCTATTCAGAAAGATATCATCTATGTCTGTACCTTCAAGGGTTTTCTCTATGGTTTCCTCTAGGTAGTTTTATAGTTCCAAGTCTTACATTAAGGTTTTCAATCGAGTTTAAATTTAGCATTGTACTGGATGTGATAAGGAAATAGTTTCAATACACGTGAATATCCAGTTTTCCCACCATCATTTTTCAAAGATGCTATCTTTTTTCCAGCACATATTTGAGTATTTTTGGGTCAGCAGTCAGATAGCTATAGCTGTACAGAATTATTTCTAGGTCTCCTGTTTTGTGTCTTTCATCTATGTGTCTGTTTTTATGCCAGTACCAAGTCTTTTTGTTGGTTTGATTGATCCTATGGTTTTAGTATAATATGAAATCATGTATTGTGATGTCTTCAGCATTGTTCTTTTTGCTCAGGATTGTCTTGTTGTTTTTTCTGCTTTCTCATACTTTTTATTTTTATTTTTATTTATTTATTTTTTTGGCCAGTCCTGGGCCTTGAACTCAGGGCCTGAGCACTGTCCCTGGCTTCTTCCCGCTCAAGGCTAGCACTCTGCCACTTGAGCCACAGCGCCGCTTCTGGCCGTTTTCTGTATATGTGGTGCTGGGGAATCAAACCTAGGGCCTCGTGTATCCGAGGCAGGTACTCTTGCCACTAGGCTATATCCCCAGCCCTCTCATACTTTTTAGAATTTTTTTTTATATTTCTGAGAAGTGTGTCATTGGATTTTGTTATCATAATTTCAGTGACTCTGTAAGTCACTTTTTGTACTTTTGCCACTTTTGCAAAACAAATTCTGCCAGTTCATAAATATAGGAGGTATATATTTCCATCTTCTAGTGTCTTCAAGGTCTTCAGTGTTTTATGATTTATGGGAGTTTTTTACCTTTTTGGTTAGGATTATTTCTAGGTACTTATTTTTGAAACAATTGTCAGTAGGATTGTTTGGATTACATTCTTAGCATACTTGAATTATTAATGTATTTTTAAAAAGCTACTAATTTTCCTGTTGATTTTGTATCCTGATACCTGTTGAAAGTCTTCTATCAGACCAAAGAATTTTCTGGTAGTCTTTAGGATCTTTTAAAAGTAAGATTACACCACCATATGAAAATAGGGATAATGTGCAACTCTTGCATTTTCAAAACTTTTCATTCATTTTCCAACTTCCTGGGCTGATTGAGGAACAGTCCTTCTAATAGATGCTGCTCTGTCCTCCCTGTCCCTCTGTGCATATATTTTCACAAGGCAAGCTGTCTGCTGCAGAGAAATAGCAGGGATATCGGGAAACATGATAGTCCACCCTGCTGGTCTGCTTCTTAGAAGGCCATTACTTTCTCTTTGCATAGCCCACAGCTGTGCAAAGGTGCATAGGTGCATAGCTGTGCATAGGTGTTTGCATCCTTCCTGTGCAGTGGCAGATGTCACATTCTCCCCTTGTACTCACTTTGAGTGCCACACACACCCGTGTTCTTGCCTTGTGGGTCTACCTGAAATCTGTGCTCCTGGGCACTGAAACTGTAGAAAGGGACAGGAGTAGTGAATGCCTCCTCAGTCTTGTAGACCTCACTTACAAAGCACACACTCAGAGACAAAGTAGTTAAGACTTCAGGATGGTGACCACAGACCTCAACCAATGGAGTTATGGGCTGTGCTGAGGGGTCTAGTAGAGTCCTGAGTCTTGACAAACAAACCTGCCCCTTCTTCCTGTGTCTCCTGCCTCTGTGAGAGTCTGTGGCCCTTGAGCTCTGAGCATCCACAACTCACTAAAGAATGAGCCAGACCTCAGAGACACTTGCTGTCCACTCAGCTCTTCAGATGCATCTGCATGGAAAGGAGTGGACTTTCCTCTTGTGACATTATGGGGTCCTGGGACTCATGTTTGCTGCCTCTGTGCTCTCTCGTCCTCATTGGGTCTGCCATCTGCTCCTTCCACTTACACAGGGTCCTCAGAACCGGCTACTCACTACAGTGGCCTTTTTTTTTTTTTTGCCAGTCCTGGGCCTTGAACTCAGGGCCTGAGCACTGTCCCTGGCTTCCTTTTGCTCAAGGCTAGCACTCTTCCACTTGAGCCACAGCGCCACTTCTGGCCATTTTCTATATATGTGGTGCTGGGGAATTGAACCCAGGGCTTCATGTATACGAGGCAAGCACTCTTGCCACTAGGCCATATCCCCAGTGGCCTTCTCAGTGCTGCCCTCCCAGCCCCTGGCTCTGTCACGGGTCCCGTCTGTAGCCAGTAGCCTTCTTCTTCTGGCTCTTAGCTCCTCTTTCCTCTCTGAACACTTCTCAGATTATTTTCCACATTCATTGTATATAACTCAGATCTGTCCTTGGCTTTTGTTTCTCATGAATATGAAAAAACCTATGCATGAAGAAAAACAATTTATTTTCCAAAACTTTTCAGACCATCTCTGGCATTAATTAGAAACTAGCTTCCTAAAAATATCTAGCCAATCACACATCAACATTGCTTCCAACTCAAGCCTCAGATACCCAACAACATCAGAAAGGCATCATTTACTATCATTATACAAACCTCTCAGCTTAGGACTTTTCCAGGTGGTTATCTTGGAAAAGGCACTGCCAGTAATTAAATAACACATGCCAGCTCAATTGCTTAAGAGCCCTGGTGTAATGGGGCTCCAGGGATGAAGATCTGACAATGAAGACATGGCTAGAACATCACATGATCTCCATGACACCAAGAAGGATTCAAGCTTTCTTTCAGTAATAAGAACCATTTGACAGTACAGTATTCTAGCTACTCGGGACTGAAGTCTGAGGATCATGGTTCCAAGCCAGCCCAGGCAGGAAAGTCTGTGAAATTCTTATCTCTAATTAAATACCAAAAAGCTAGGAGTAGAGCTGTGGCTCAAGTGGTCAAAGGCCAGCCTTGAGTAAAAAAAAAAAAAAAAAAAAAAAAAAAAAAGTTAAAGGACAGCACCCATGTCCCGAGTTCAAGCCCCAGAACTGGCACAAAACAAATACACAAGAAGCATTTGAGGAATTTTAAGCCAGAGGTAAAATTGAAAGGATACATTTCAAATGTAGTTTGACTCTTCTTTTAAAGGCCTTAGAAACCCCTCGTAAGAATGCTCAGTTGGGAGGAAAATATATTAGAAGGCACAGGTGGGGGAGTGGGGATGACATGGTGCTGGGCAGGGCAGGGCAGGGCAGGGGCCAATGGGAGCCAGATGTATAGATACTGGGGTGGAGAACTGGTAAAGATGGCAGCAGTGACCTAGTGTCTAGGTTTTCTGTTTAGAGAACATAGAATCTCTAACAGAACACCAAGGTTGCATAAACATCGTGGTTTTAGGCTTTGCATATTCTATATAACTGTGTTCCCTCTTGCCCAAAAGTCTTCTTTGCTCTTAATCATTTTCTTTTCCTTTGCTATTTTGTCTTTTCTCCACTTCTTTTTTAACCTTTATTTTAAAATTAATTTTATTAAAAGTATATAGTTTCGGGCTGGGAATATGGCCTAGTGGCAAGAGTGCTTGCCTCATATACAGGAAGCCCTGGGTTCGATTCCCCAGCACCACATATACAGAAAACGGCCAGAAGTGGCACTGTGGCTCAAGTGGCAGAGTGCTAGCCTTGAGCAAAAAGAAGCCAGGGACAGTGCTCAGGCCCTGAGTTCAAGCCCAGGACTGGCAAAAAAAAAAAAAAAGTATATAGTTTCTAGGTGCAAATTATCACATATCCCCTAGGTGGCAGTAAAGTATGCTTTTTTTTTCATTATGGCAACTTGTTTTGAATAAAATCTGTGCTTACATTAAATATGAACTATTTGATTACAAAGTAAAACTGACAGATAAAAATAACATTTGCCAAGTGTTGGTGACTCCTAGCTACTTAGGAGGCTGAGATCTAAGGATCACAATTTGAAGCCAGCCCAGGCAGAAAAGTCCCTGTGAGACTTTTGTCTCCAATTAACCACATGCACACACACACAACCAAAACAAACAAACAAAACAACAAGAAGTGATGCTGTGGCTCAAGTGGTAGAGTGCTAGCCTTCAGCACTAAGAGGTTCAGGAACAGTGCCTAGACCCTGAGTTCGAGCCTCACAACTGACTAAAAATAAGAACAGTCCCTATATGGTAGCCCAAACTAACAAACCTTTCTCCTGTGACTTATTTTAATTCATGTCTACACTTTGGAATCAGACTGGACAGTTTATTTTCCTCCAGTTTATTTTACTAGGAATTACATCATAAATTTTTTCCTCTGTATTCCTTAAATGTCTTAAAATTTACTTTCAATGGATATGTGATTTTGCACACATTTGTGAACCATTAGTGTGATAATTTGGTACATGAATGCAATAAAAAATGTTACCGATCTGGGTGCTGATGACTCTGTCAGTAATCCCAGCTACACAGAGACTGAGATCTGGGAAGAGAAGTTGAAAACTAGCCCAGGCAGAAAACTCTATGAGACTCTTATTTCTGATTAACTACAATAAAAGCTAGAAGTAGAGGTGTGGCTCAAGTGGTAGAGCTCCAGCATTGAATGAAAAACCTAAGGAAGAGTGCCCTGGCCCCAAGTTCAAGCTCTAGTCATAGCATATACAACAAAAGGTAATAGTTGTATAATATGTGTATATCTATCTATGTCTCTATCCACAGGTATAGACTATTAACAAAAAGACCAAAGTAAATGACCACATGCATAAATGTCTACCTCTATAAGTTCTCCTTTTAAGGATACAGAATTTACTTTGGGTATCAAAAGTAATGGGTATTTTTAAGACTCTTGGTCTATGCACTTGGTATGAATAGTGCTCTGAACAGATCCCTCTTGTTGTCCTTCTGCCAAATCTTTTCCACATGAAAGAACTCTACTTTCTAGATTTTACTTCCCAGAATATCATAGTTAAACAGGTCTGCCAAATTCCTGGACAGAGGCTCATGTACAAATACATTTTTTCTTGATTATAAATCACTCTGAGCAATTTTTAAATGACCAGCAGATGGCACCCTTGGAATTAAAATGATGAATGAAGCCTGGTAATCTTTCTTGTTAGGGTTTCTAGAAAGATGATTCCTTTCATAGCAATATCTAAAGAAGTTGCTGAGCATGACTGTACTGGGGAAAATGTGCTCTCTGGGAGTTAGCAGAAATCCACCTGAGTCTAGAAAGTTGAATATGTTGAACCCTGGCCTGTTGTGTAATATGCTTACCAGTTTACTAAAGAATTTCAGCACTCTCCTGAACTTGCCTTGTCAGGAGCCTGTCTTTCTTCCTTTCCAGTCATATCTGCAAACTCAGATTCTCTCTCTCTCTCTCTCTCTCTCTCTCTCTCTCTCTCTCTCTCTCTCTCTCTCAACAACTGTACTCTTTCTAATATGATAGTAACCATTTTTTTAAGAAAACATTGTGTTTATTTGTATATATTATGTTGAACTGAACTCTTCCGTAACCTGCACGCAGGGGTATGTAAGGCAAGGCCCTGTTGTTCTCTGGATTCCAGCCTTTGGGACAGGAATTTGCTGGAGTTCATACTGGCAAAAAGTAAACAATGCTTCCCCAAAGGCTTGGTGTCCCTTTTCCATGTCTGGATTTCCCACATCTCATTAGCCACCTACACCAGTCTCCGTATATGAATTTTATCCTAGGCTGCAAAAATAAAACTGTGTGGTTCTTATACAAGATGAAGGATACCAAAGACGATTCTAAGTAATAACTTTATCACATACTTCTGCTGTGACATATTGCCTCTCCAGAGTCCTGAAATGATGGATTGACCATGGACTAGAACAGCCAAAGCAGTACACCAACCATTTTCTCTTCGTAATCAGATTGCCTCAAATA
Source organism: Perognathus longimembris pacificus (assembly GCF_023159225.1). Lineage (NCBI taxonomy): Eukaryota > Metazoa > Chordata > Mammalia > Rodentia > Heteromyidae > Perognathus > Perognathus longimembris. Next base: position 105,434,288 of record NC_063161.1, read on the forward strand.
TTGGTTACAGTGATGAAAAGATGACAAATGTACACACATGTGTGCAAACACACACACATACATTTGCTATTTGTCAATTTAAAAATAAACCAATTTTAGGAATCAGAGTCTGCATTCTTATTCCCAGTGAGTTGCTGGGAATCCAATTGGATTGATTTCCAAGGCAGTACAATAATGAATTTTTCTAAATCTTCTAAAACTATTTTTGTTCTAGCAGGTAGCAAACAAGGAAGTGTCCAAAGAACTGATTTAAAAACCTGGACGTGGTAAATTGAGGCTAGGGACAGGAGGAGGAAAATGGGGGAAAATGAAGGAAGGGTAGACATTGTACTCATAACCTGACTTATGGAATGGTGGCCCCTTTGCACAACTATTTAACACAAGAATAACACAAAAAATAGATTTACAAAAAAGCCCAAACCAAATAAAGAGACTGGCAATTGTCCTTCACCCCCTTGCTTGAAAAAAAAATACCTTAAAATATCCTAATGTCAGGTGTTGATGGTTCATGCTTAAAATCCTAACTACTCAAAGGGCTGAAATCTGAGGATCCAGGTTCAAAGCTGGCCCAGGGGAAGGAAGTCTATGAGACCCTTGTTTCCAATGAGTCATCCCAAATGCTGGAAGTAGAGCCATGGCTCAAGTGGTAGAGTCCTAGCCTTGAGTACAAAAGCTCAGGAATAGTGTAGATTCACTCCAAGACTGAAATTCAACCCCTTCCCCCACCCCAAGACGGAGGGAGGAGAACCTGAAAACAAAACCTAGGTGCCTATGAGGAGCTAAGGTGACAAAGGCAGCTGTATCCCTGCCATAAACTGGAAAGCTTCTTCTCACCCTTGTGAGGATGGCCACAGCTGTGTGCCTGAAGATGCACAGATGCGCAGGCTTTAGCAAATACACATTCTGCCCGAGGGCCCAGCACCTCAACCACAGAGATCCAGGCTTCCCAGCTTGCTGTGCTGCTATTTTAGTTTGTTTTGTTGTTGCTGTTGTTGTTGTTGTGCTCAGGTGATAACAGTCTTCGTTAGGCTGGAATAAAGAAAATTTTCATGGAAAGATCCTCAGCTCTCATCATCTGAGGGAAGCTGAGGGCTTAATTTAGCTCTTGCTTTCCCAAAGGAGCACATGTTGGTGGTATCAGGATGTCAGGGCTGGAGGTCTGTTTTGACCACACTGACCACCTGAGGGGTTTATGACTTAAAAGGAGGAAATCAAGCATGCTCAAGATGAATCTATTGACGACTGTCCCTTCTTGAAAGGTTAGTTGACAATTTTCAATTTCTTAAACGTACATATGGTACATTATACATGTGCGTACTCATACACAGTCCATATTTCAAGAACAAATTGTTCATTGCTTAATTGATCATCTTCCAAATGCCAACAATAAATCTGAAGATCCAAGAAGAAGAAAAGAAAAGAAATTGTTCTTGATTCAAGAGTTCTCAAGTTTGCAAGGGGAGGATGATTTATAAATAAGTGATTAAAACCAGAGAGGTCTTTGCTAAGCATATTGCAAATACTGGACCGGGACTGTCTGACCCATTTAAAACATGCTAACACACTTGCCTGCCTCAAGGGCGATTACCAGTGACACGGATTCCTGTGAGTGTGTCTGGTGGAGGTTTGCACCGTTCCCAGTGTGGCTCCTTGAGGTGTAGGGACCTGAAAGAAAAGGGGCTGAAGTGCCAGATAATCTGATGATTAGAGGTATTGCTCTAAGGACAGATAGAGTCTTCTGGGTCCCTTTAATGGGTTGTCATACAAATCAAGACTGCCTCCTCCCTCCATTCTCTTGCTTCCGGTCTGACCACATGACTGCTTCTGCATGCGATCTTCTCTCACTGTGATGTCTTCTGTCATGAAGTTTTCACCAGAGGCCAGATGAACTGGGCAGGGAGGGGGTCTCATCCAGGCCATTCAGCCTCCAAAATGACCATTCTCATGCCCTGACCTGAAGCTTGGACTTCAGTTATGGCATTCAATGGAGTTAGCTTCCCAGAGCTCTTACTCTTAGGCTGCACTCTGGGCTTTTTAGGCACAGTAAATATTAAAGAAAAAAACAAAAAACAATGGAGAACTAGCCACTGGCTTGATGCACTTTGAACCTTGATCTCTCCCCCACCCCCCATCTTCTACCTACCAATTGTTATTTATTTATTCATTGCACTTACCACTGTAGTTGAGTAAACTGTAATTGAGTTTGTAATAGCACTGAATATATTTACAGTCATTATACATTATATTTTTATTTATATATGGTATCATACTTAAATGGTAGTCTGATCTCCAGAACTCATTCATCTTGCAGATCTGAAGCTCGATACTGATCAGACACCAGTCTCCCTGGACTTGACCAGTCAATGTCTGTATACATGAAATAATATTTTTCTGATTGCTGCTGGTTTATTTCTCTGATTGCTGTTGGTTTATTTCTCTGATCACAGTGCATCTATGTCAGATGTCTAAAGAATATCCTTTCATTATTTTAATAATATTTTATCAAATATATATATATATATATATATATATATATATATATATATATATATATATTGCCAGTCCTGGAGCTTGAACTCAGTGCCTAAGCACTGTCCCTGGCTTCTTTTTGCTCAAGGCTAGCATTCTACCCTATCTTGAGCCACAGTGCCACTTCCAGCTTTTTCTGTTTATGTGGTGCTGAGGAATCAAACCCAGGGCTTCATTCATGCTAGGCAAGCACTCTACCACTAGGCCACATTTCCAGCCCTATATTTTGTTTTATCATTTATTTATCAGTGAGTGCCTCAGTGGCTTCATCTCTTGGCTATTTTGAGTAATATGGCTATGAACCTAGTCTTTTCAAATTATCTGTTTAATTCTTTTGGGTACATACCCAGAAGTGAGATTGCTGAGTTGTATGTATATTCTATTTATTATTATTATTATTATTATTATTATTATTATTATTGTGTGTGTGTGTGTGTGTATGTGTGTGTGTATTGATACAGGGACTTGATCTCAGGGCTTTGCTCTCACTTGACTCTTGCTTGACTTTTTCTGCTCAAGGTTGGCAATTTACCACTTGAGACACAGCTCTGTTTCCAGCATTTTGGGGTGGTTAATTCTTCAATAAGAAGCTCACTGACTTTCTGGTTTTGAACTGTGATCCTGAGATTTCAGCTACCTGAGTAGCTAGGATTCCAAGCATGAGCCAACAGTGGCTGATAAATTCTTTTAAAAAAATATTTTGAGAAATAGTCAAAGTGTTTTCTGTAGCGGGATGGAATCTTTTCAAGTCACCATCAGTGGCAGGATTCTATTTCTTCGGTCCTCATAATCATGCTTACTCTCTTTGGGCAGTGACCAACCTGAGGTGACATTATTTATTTTTAAGTGCTCTCCAATGGCTGCCTACTGCACTGTTTCCTCATTTTCACTTGTGTTCAACAGGACAGATAGGGTGGAGTATCTGAGCCAACTTTTCCAGAGTCACAAACCATATTGTGTTTTAATGGATTTGTGAGAAAGGAGATGGATTTCCCTCTATGAAGCAAAACCACACTAAGTTTGCAATTAAAAATTCTCACAGCTTGTGAACAGATTACACAGATATTTGAGCTGGGCTAATGTAGGCTCCTATATAGCATTTGTTTATATGTCTCCTGGGAAGTGAGTCCCCCTTGACACTAAGGACAAACAGAGATGGATAAATTATAAAATCTGTAGCTTGGGGATGGTGCATTTCCTTGCAGTCTCTGATATTTCAGACAGGAACAAGTTTTTGTGACTATATGAAGTGAATGGAGAAAGTTTCAGTTTGACTCTGCTATTAATACATTGCAACTGGTGATTTGCCCCGGCCGGCGGGGTTTCATCAACAGGAGCCCGAGGGGGAATTGACCTGAATGAGAGACAAACCAGACACAAGGAGGGAGACCAAGACAGGATTCTGATCAAGGTCTCAAACTTTATTTTCGCAGGGCAGCTTATATAGTAATCAGCAAAGGGTAACTCACACAGACAGGGTCATTAGGTTGCTAGGTTACAGAACCATGGGATGGTCCTTCTCAGGACAGGGACTGAGTAAAGTTTACAAGGTTGTTAATTAAAACTAGACAAGATGTTAGGTTTAACAGGCAAGGTTGTAAAAGCATCAAACATTCTTATCAGCTAAGACTTATAGTGTCTTCTTGTTAGAGCATGACAAACAGTGCCAGATTTTCTTATCAGTTAAGTTTTATAGTTTCTTTATGTTACATCCTGACAGCCATTTTGGCTCCCGGCATCTCCTCCCTTTCTATTATAATTAAAAAGCCAATTGTTACTTTGGTGGGGGTGGAAGGCCCAGAACATAGCCAGTGCTTTAGAAGACAGTTTTTGTACAGTTATATCGGGAATGGGGGCATTAACCCATGGAAGGAAGTAGGGACCCATCCCCCTAAAGTGTTTTAATGATCCTTTTTGAGGGGAGAGGATTTTAAACGGATCCAACCTCTATGCAGATGGGTATGCTTCCACGAGCCCGAACGGCAATTGTTTATAGCCCTCGCCGGCAGATACCGCTAGGTTCTACCCTCCCATAGGTGCCCATGGCATATGTGTCTAGCCGGTCCGGGTTCCGGCTGCCTTGGAGCGCAAGGCTCTCTGTCCTGGCCACACAGATAGCAGGACACAGTGACCACACTGCTGTTGTCCTGCCTTTGGCTGGCCAAATCCAGCCTATGATAGTGAATTTGAAGGGGTTTAGATGCAAGGGAGTCAATTTGCTGTTTTACAAAGCTCATAATTCTATTAAAAATACAGGGGCCGACAGCCACAAAAATTAACATTCCAAGCAGAGGGCCTAGTAAAGGGAGAAGATAGGGAAGGAGTCCGTTCAGTCCGGTCCACAATGGGCTGTCAAACAGTTCTCGCCTCCGTTTGATCAGGTCCTCCTGGAGGCTTTTGACCTTGTCTCTAACGATCCCAGATTTGTTGGCATAAAAGCAGCAGCGTTCCTGTAAAGCTAAGCAAATCCCTCCCTGTTCTGCAGTAAGTAAATCCAGTCCCCTCCTGTTTTGTAGGACTACTTCAGCCAGGGAGTCAATTTGATCTTGAAGATCGTTTATGGTGCTGGATAGTGCCTGAACATCCTCTATTAATTGATTAGACAGTTTTGCATAAGAATGTACAGCTACTCCCAGGCCTGCAGTTCCCGAGCCCAGGGCAGCAGTTACACCTAGTCCTGCCAAAAGGGGTATAAGTTGAACTGCTCTTTTCTTTCTTCCTCCTATCATATCAAAACTAGGAATGGGTAATGGTTCACTACCTGGAACAATGTCTATGTCTGGAAGTAACAAAGCAACCACACACAATCCGGTCCAGTTAGCAGGAAGCATAGAGAAAGCCAAGTTCCCTCCACATACAAATATACTTCCTTTTGGGGGGCAAAGGGGGCTTGTGGGAGAAGAATAATTAGTTACTTGTAAGCATTTGCCAAATGAGATCAGGCCCACATCTATATCTAGGCTATTATTTTGGAAATCACCATATATGCAAATAGAAAAATTACCAACAGGTTGTATTTTAAAAGGCAGACTCGGACTGCAAGTAAGATTGTTATCTGTAAAATTAATTAAGTTATCAGAGGGAATAGCAAGGGGCATGGGCGTTCCTAAAGATATGCATAACCAGCAATCATTAGCCAATTCGGGGTTGGAAGTATTTAGGATGTTAAGTGTGGCCTTTAGGATATCCGAGGTATGGACATCTAGATTTGTTTCCTTGGGCCTTGGGAGGGCCAAGGGGTGGTAATCAATTTTGGGGTAAATTTGTCTTTCTAGTTCCTCAAGCCTTTTTTGTACTTCAGCTTCTCTAATTATATCTGTAGGTCCTCCTCCATCAGAGATATGAATAGGGGCTTTAGTGGGCCAACAGGCATCAGCACCTGGGGTGCCCATGCAGGAGGCTTGAGTGTATTTATTGTTGCCCACTACTTGAGGAAAATTGGACCAATCGCCTCCCTGAACTGCCAGTTTATTTTTTTGTAATATGGCAGTAAAATATCTTTTGCCATCCGTACCAGTGCATTCCTGTACAGTGGAATAACAAGAGGAGTGCATTTGGGTAACATAGCTACAACTCTGGGGACATTTTCCAGGAATACCATTATTGGATGGTATAATTTTTGGTTTATCAATGCATATCCATTCTTGTTTTCTAAAACCTCCTGCATTACTAGGCTCCATCTGAAGGTATGCAGTGCTAGTGCCACAGTCAACAACATTAGTATATCGTTTGGGAATGGTCTTAAATCGTCCTCCCTGACACTCACATGGGGGACCAAAAAGGGCTTTAAGCAATTCTTGTTTGTTTATCGGGGCCCCCAATCCAGCATGAGTTGTGAAGGGCAGGGCCAACAGGATTGTTGTTATAAAGGTCCAGGTCATTCCTGAAAAAGAAAAAGGTGTTCTCAGGGGATCATGTTTCCCTGGAAGATAGGTTATGATCAACAGGTTTAATCAAACGTTCAGGAAGCCAGCGTGCTGCACCTTCTTTGTTGTCAAATATACAAGCAGACCGTCGACCCCAGATTAATACAGGGTCTGGGATTTTCCATTGAAAGGTCAGTGGATCTTTCCACATAACAGTAGCATAATTATGAATTGTTTGTGGATGCCAGAGACGATCGGCTGCAGATTTTCCATTAGCGTCTAAAGTTAAGAAATTAATGACAAGGCATGATGAAGAATATTTTTGGGGGATCCTTTTGTGGGGTAAAATTCCCCCATTTTTAATTTCTGAAGAGTATTTTTAAGAGTTTGGTGAGCTCGTTCAACAATTCCTTGGCCTTGAGGGTTGTAGGGAATGCCAGTAATATGTTTTATTTGTAATTGGCCACAAAACTGTTGAAAGTTTTTCCCTGTATACCCAGGGCCATTATCAGTCTTAATAAGTTTGGGCTTTCCCATGACTGTTAGACAATTAAGTACATGGGCAATAACGTTTTTAGAGGCCTCTCCAGTGTGGAGGCTGGCAAAAATAAAGCCACTAAAAGTGTCAATAGTGACGTGAAGATATTTAAGATTACCAAAAGAAGGGACGTGGGTAACGTCCATTTGCCAAATTTCATTAGGGACCAATCCTCTGGGGTTGACACCTAAGTGAGGGATTGGTAAAAAGGTGACACAATTGTGACATTGTTTGACAATTTGTCGTGCCTGCTCCCTGGTAATGTTATAGAGGAGGCGCAGGGTTTGGGCATTAAGGTGATGCAGAGAGTGAGCTTCTTTTGCTCGAGCTATAGAGTCACATTCGATCAAAAGGGCAAGTTGAGTTGCTTGATCAGTTACTTTATTGCCTGCTGTCAAGGGCTCTGGGAGACCAGAGTGAGCACGAATATGTCCTATATAAAAGGGACAATGTCTAATTAAAATATGTTGTTGGATTAAGGAAAACAATGGAGTGGCATTTGTAGTTGGTTTAATATAGGATACTGTTTCAAGTAAGGGGATGGAGTGGGCAATATAAGCGCTATCTGTATACAAATTAAAAGGAGTATTAGGTAACTGAATAAACACTTGTAAAACAGCAAAAAGCTCAACCATTTGTGCAGAGCGATAAGGGGATTGTAGGGAAGTGGTTTGGTTGTCAATAGTAAAGGCTGCCATTCCATTTGAGGACCCATCAGTAAACACCAGGGAAGCGTGGGAAAGAGGTTGACGAGAAGTTTGAGTGGGGAAAACAAGGGATTGGTATTTTAAAAATTGGAGGAGTTTATCAGCAGGGTAATGATTATCAAAGATTCCTTGAAAAGAAATGCAAGACACCGTCCAAGTGTCATCATTTTGCATTAGCCACTGAATCTGAGTGGGGGAATATGGCAATATTATTTTATAAGGGTCTCTGCCAAACATTTTTCTGCTATGTTCTCTTCCAACTTTAATTAGTTCTGCCACCCAGGTGGCATAAGGGGTGAGAACTTTAAGCGGGGAGGCAGGTAAATGAACCCAAAAGAGGGGTCCCTCTTGCCAGAAAACTCCAGTAGGTGTAAAGCTGGTGGCACAAATAATAAATTGGAGGGGTTTATTGTAAGAAATAAAAGTTACTTGTTGATTTGTGATGGCAGTTTCCACTATCTTTAAGGCCTCTTGGGCGGGGGCAGTTAGTGACCGACTAGAGGTTGGATTTGGGTCCCCTTTAAGGATGTCAAATAAAGGCTTAAGTTCACCAGTGGTTAGTTTAAAGTATGGCCGAAGCCAATTAATGTCTCCTAAAAGTTTTTGAAAATCATGCAAGGTACACAAATGAGAAGTCTTAATCTGTAATTTTTGACTAGTAAAATAACAATGACCTAAAATAAGACCAACAAATACTTGCCAGAGTTCTGCTGTAACACTTAGAAAACAGCAGACTGAATGAGATCCATGTGCCATCAAATCAAATCATATTATTTAACCTTACCTTACCAGCAGGTGGAAGAGAACACAAATGAATAACAATCAAGAGGGCAAAGGATCAAGACAATGTAAAAGTCTCAGCTTCAGTGGATCCCAAGTGGCTTATGTCTTACATCCCGAATCAGTAGGCCAGCAGGAGGGATGGGTTGGATCTGGGCAAGGCTGTAGTGGCATCTCTGAGTCCCCTGGATAGATTGTCACACCTTCTTCTGGGTTTCCTGCAAATTTCTACACAGACTGGTTAAAGACATTTGAAACCTTCCAGTATTCCTTGGTTGTTTACCCTGAGTACTCTGGCTTTTGTTGGCTGGTGCCCTACTGGTTTAAGCAGGGTGACAACTTTAAAAGATTTTAGAAGGCTTGGGCCTTTAACCATCTTCTTAGTCACAAAATCCACAAAGACCAAACGCCAACAAAGTCTTCTCTCTGCAGCAGCCACGGCAGTTTCTGAGACATGGGGGGGGGCGGGGGGAAGATACCAATGCTTCCCCAATGCAACCCTGTGGCCACCAAACACAACTCTGATGCTTTTAACCTTGGAGTAAATCTTGGTGGCAACTCTGTCATGATAGGCCTGCTATAAATACAACTCTAATCTTGGGAGGGGGTAGGGCAGAGCTGGGCCTGTCAAAATCTTTACAGGACTCATAGATTTCCTGAACAGTTTTCCATGAAAGAGAGAGAGAGTGAGGAATCAGTGAAACTAGGCAGTTTGGGAGCAGACTGTGGAGGCAGCTTCCTGTAGCCACGGACTGCCACAGTCCACACAGCTAGCACATGTGCATCTAGCACATATGTCGACCTGAATCCTATAAAGCAAAATATTAATCCTGGGTCAGGAAAATACAGGTTAGCAGCCACATTTGTATACTTGTTTTAAAATGACTCTTGTCCCTTGATCTTAAAGAGTTTATGAGAGCACAGAAAAGAATGGAGAAGCAAAATCTTAATCTATACCAAAGAATTGTCAGGATTAGATGTACACTTGACTTTTAACATAGATAGAAATAAAGAATAAAACACTGGTTTTACATCAAGGTACTTATATCACGTGCTGTATATTAGAACTTTTTGGAGTTTTTCTTAGATACACTTGCTTGCACCCAAACATGGGTTTAAAACCTGTTTTGTTGTTGTTGTTGTTGTTGTTTTACTTTTACCAACAGACAGACAGACAGACAGACAAACAGACATACAGAGAGTTGTGCACAAGCTTTGGGGCGCGCTTAGAATTGTTTTTTAATTGGCCATGTACATTTTCTGGAATTCCAGTAGCAAAATGATATTATTTTGCCCATATTTTAGAACCACGTGGTTAGAAAACAAAAAACTTTTTCAGCAAACAAAAATTTTCACAGATTATCTGAGAAGCCACATTTTGAGAAACCAGTTTAGTTCCAATGAGGAGCTGAAATGGGACACTATGACCAGAGAAGGTCCAGGAGATGGGAGACAGGGCATGAACAGAAAGAACACAGACATGTGGCAAGGCATAATGGCAAAGGAGCTGGTCAGAGCCTTAGCAGGCTCACAGCAAGACAGCTTCACCTCCCAGCATTTGAATTGCAAGGCACCTTTGAATTGCAAGGCCACAGTTCCAGAGTTCAGGGTGGGCTTCCACCTCCAACCAATTCTATTGTCCACCATGTGCTGAATGCTAGAGAAAACTTAGGATTTAGCCAAACAAGCAGAATTTAATGCAATCTCCAAACTTAACAAACATCAATAACAAGAATAAAAAACCTTTCTTTGTGTCTTTCAAAACAGATGTTAAACAAACATTGGTACATTTGGAAGCTAGTACCAGCCCATCACATATCACAAGCAGGCAGGTAGGCAGAGTTTAGAGAGAGGCAGAAAAAGAGAGAGACAGAGAGAACTTCGTCTGCCCAAGCACTCATAGAAGTTAAATAAAATATTCCAAATTTGTAAGGCTAGGCTCAAACTTGAGCAGCTTTTAGATTGTGCTCCTCCCATTGTAGAGCACTGGGTCAGGAGAAGTTACCTCTGTGGTGTTAGCACTTCCCTAGCCTCAGGTCCCTCCCCTCTGTGAGTAGCCTGCACCTAGGAGAGCTGTAACTCTGCCAGGACTGAGGTGGGCGGTGGGCAGAGATGATAACTCTAAGTCAAGATCTCACAACTGTTTAAGAAGCTGAGACTTTTCTTTTTGGCTTGAAGGAGGGCTTTTAAAGACTGAGCCTCCCAGGAGAGTTTAACTGTTGCTTGCCTGGTTATTTCTTCAAGATTGGGGGAATCGGCAAGAGTGGGAACACAAAAGGAAGGTGCTGTATTGTAAGGAGGTGGCCGTGTGCTGGAAGCGGCCAAGGGGGGCCAGTCAGGATTATGGTATTTGGCTGTCTCCTCCCCTAAAGTGGCCCTATCTCCCAGTGGAGGCATATCATCATTAGAGCCACCAGATTCTAAACCAGAGAGGGCCGGGTAAATGGACTTTGGGCCCCTAGCCTGGGGATCACTGCTGACTTCAGGCATGGGAATGGAAACAGAAGGACAAGGAGACATAACAGAGGGAGGGCAGGGCGTTTTAGCAGGCTCCTCGTGGAGAGAAGCCTGGCTCCCTTTGAACTTTTCTTTTAGGAAAGTTTCACTATCTTCAACTACCTTGGAAACATCCGCCTGATAATGGCGGACTTGTAGAACCTCATGTATAAGATTCCAATAGGAGAAGGCCTGCACAGGTACCTTCTTGGGACCAAAAGTCTGATAATAATCTTTAAGGCAATCTCCAACACGACACCATCTTTTTTCATCTATCGTCCCTTCTTGTGGGAACCATGTACAAATATCTTCCAAAAATATAAAAATCTCTACTAAGTCTTTTTTCTTAACCCGTACTCCTCGTGCCTTGATAGAGGCCTTTAGCCCCCAGAGAAACAGCTCATGCTTGCTGAGTGTTTGTCCCATAATTGCGTCGCCTCTCTTACCTCACGGATCTGTATCGCAGATGGGCATTTCTGCGGTGATCTCAGTGCGGATCTTCACTCACCGGCTGGGTGGCGATCCAATGAATGGTGCAGCTGCTCTATGAGGTCGACGTTCAGACCAAACTCCGTTCCTCGAGCCCCACGTTGGGCGCCACTCTGCCCCGGCCGGCGGGGTTTCATCAACAGGAGCCCGAGGGGGAATTGACCTGAATGAGAGACAAACCAGACACAAGGAGGGAGACCAAGACAGGATTCTGATCAAGGTCTCAAACTTTATTTTCGCAGGGCAGCTTATATAGTAATCAGCAAAGGGTAACTCACACAGACAGGGTCATTAGGTTGCTAGGTTACAGAACCATGGGATGGTCCTTCTCAGGACAGGGACTGAGTAAAGTTTACAAGGTTGTTAATTAAAACTAGACAAGATGTTAGGTTTAACAGGCAAGGTTGTAAAAGCATCAAACATTCTTATCAGCTAAGACTTATAGTGTCTTCTTGTTAGAGCATGACAAACAGTGCCAGATTTTCTTATCAGTTAAGTTTTATAGTTTCTTTATGTTACATCCTGACAGCCATTTTGGCTCCCGGCAGTGATTGGCAATCCTCTTTCAAGATGATACACTTTCATGGGATGAAGTAACTCTGGAAAGGCTTTGCTCTTCCCATACTGTTACCAATGAATTGATTGATTAATTAATTAGTGTGCTGGTACTAGAGTTTGAACTTAGGATCTGGGCACTCACCATTAGTTTTTCTCTTTCTCTCAAGACTGACACCTACTTGAGCCATGCCTCAAGTGCTGGCTAATTTGAGGTAAGAGTTTCATGGACTTCCCTGACCAGGCTGGGCTTCAAACCATGATTCTCATATCTCAGCTTCTGAGTAGCTAGCATCATAAGTATGAATCATGGGTGTCTGGCTCCCTTTGTGACTCTTGAAAACATCATCAGAAATAAAACATTCCACAGGATTTTTGGGGTACCATTCACCAAACCAAGCAAATGTCGAATCCAAGAATGTGAGATGGAAGAGCAAGCTTCCTGTTTCCTGAGTTTATTATTGATCAGCAATTGATTCATCACAAGCAGCTGGTCTCAGTAATGGGGATTTGCCTCAGCAAATTTAGGAAAAATTCCCTTCATTCCTTAGCAAAAGAAATGCCTCCACAATTGCTGTCTATCTTAAAGGAATAGATTTAATTGGGATTCGGGAAAATTATCTTATTTTACCATACAGGATTTTTTTTCTTTTTTGAGTACTGCTTACAGCTCTTTGTAATTACTCATTGTGCTTAGAGTGGCTTATTTCTGAAAATTATTATTCACCTTCTAAGGTGTACCTTCCACAAACCGAGGGTCACTATTCTAAAGAAGATTCTGGCTATTTTTCATTTCTTGTGTTGGCACTGGAATTTCAATTCAGGGCTTTGTGCTCTCTCTAGCTTTATTGCTCACAGTGGATACAGTACCATTTGGGCTGTGCCTCCAGTCCAGTATTTTGCCAGTTAATTGGAGATGGAGCCTTGCAGGATTTTCTACCTGAGATGACTTTGAACCATGAAAATCTCCTAGTCTTGGCCTTTGGAGAAGATAGGATGACAGGTGTGAGCCACCAGCACCTGACAATATTTAGTGTTAGTTACGTGTAAATTTCATTGTCTATGCAACTGTATCCATTTGATTTGTCATGTTCTCCAATACTTTTCCTGTGGGTAATTGTGTTATTTCACTTGGATAATGTTGAAGGGCACTGGCGACCATGGCTACTGAGAAACTATGCCTCTCAGTTTTCCTGCCTTGTGGTTCTCTCCTCTGGAATCAAAGAAGTAAGTGGCATTCTGAAGTTTCTAAGGCTAGATCATAAGAAGTTTGCAGCATTAACCGGGGTTTCTTATTCTTTGCCCTAGGGAAATTTTTTCTGTGGGAAGATTATGAACATCCTGAGATGTCTGTGGCAAGAGCAGGGAGGCCACATCAGCCTAGAGATGCCTGGTTGTCTCCTTCCTGGCTCTCCATAAGTGAAAAGCCATCTTGTATGTTGAGTCCCTGAGCAGTCCAGTGATTCAGCCTTACTCATATCTGACTGTAATGACAGGAATTTCCCTCCAGGGGGCTCTTCTGAATCACATGAAACCACAGTGCCTTTAGAGAGAAATTTCCATTTCTATTTTTTAATCATGTTATTAGCATACATTAGTTATGCAAGAGGCTTTCATTGTGATATTTCCACACATGCATACAATAGCTCTTGATTAAATTCACCTCCTCTATCATTCTCCTTCCTCCCCTTTCCGTTTCTTAAAACTATTTCAATAGATTTTAGTTTTTTAAATTTAACATATATATGTAGAGTACTTTGACCATAATCACCCTCTTTCACCTTACCCATTCACCCTCCTCGTTTCTTCCCCTGGTAGCCAGCTCCCATGAGGACTTGTAGTGTTCATGCTTGTTATACAGTGATGGGTAAAAGAAAAACAGAGGCTTTATCAACCCTAACAAGTCTGCCACACCTAAACCCTCTGATGAAACTATAGAAACACAGTCAAGAATATTGGGTAATTTTTGTTTTGTTTTTTTCTATTTTTTCCTCTTTCTTTTCTTTTTTTCTCTTTTCCTTAAAGACATTCCTTTTGGAGCTCTTGTTTCTTTCTCTGAACTTTACTCTGGCTCCTCTCTGAACCATATACAAAGATTGAATCCATAATATCAGCCCACTTGCATGCTGGGAATTCTCTATTCTCTCTCTTTCATTGGCTCCTATGTTTATTATCACAGCCATATATTACTTCACATACATATATGTATACACACACACACACACACACACACATATATGATTCTTTTGCCATCCTCAGGAATTTTCTTTGGACCACTATATGATCTCTCTTCTTTTGTGTTCACATTTTTTTAGACATTTTGTTCACATGTATATCTCTGAGAGGGTGGAGGGAGGGCACAGAACTCGAAGGAAAAAGGGTGAAAAATGCAGCAATAGACCCTGATGAAAGTGAACTACACAACTCATGGGTGGAGATGGGAGGAAGGACTGAGCGTGAGGGAAGGGGTGACACTATGAAAGGAAATGTACTCATCACCTGAATCATGTAATTGTAATCCCTCTGTACATCATCCCTATAAAAACAATAAAGTAAATTAATTTAAAAAGCAAAGAAGTTTTGTTCAAAGTATCCTGAAGTTCTGGGGGCTCTTATCTATTGATTTAAGAGTAAAACACTACAATGTCCATTCTCAACTCTATGGGTAAAGTTAAGAGTGTTGCTTTGGTGCAGTAGAATAGTTGAAGATGGTAGTCAAATGTTAACAGTGACATTAAGAGCAGCAGTTAATTCTTAAATAAAAATCAGAGAATGATATGACCACTTGGAAATAATTACTTCAATGAAATCAGGAACATGATGTAATGCACCCATCCAGTCATTAAGCAATTCTGAGTATTCAAAGAAGGGAAAGGCAGCTGGGCCCTGGCACGTTTCCATCTACTGGTTTAACTAAAGGGCTGTTAGCTTAACCCTCCCGTGAAAGTGAAGGAGGATTCCAGCTCTTGTCTTCTCTCTCCAGGTACTTAATTGAGCTTCCAGGTGGGTTTGGGTGCTGTGTCTTAGTCAACGTTATTAGCCCAAGAGCAACCACTTATTGATTCTCCTTTGCATCCTTTTTGGGGTTTGACACTCAGATGGAAGTGGGGATACAAAATAGAAAATGCAATATGATACAGCCTTTAGCTTACTCCCGGGGTTTCAGATAAAGCAAAATAATAACAATATGAAAATAAATCTAGTCTAATAACTTAAACATGTTATTCTCATGTTACCTACTGTTTCTTCTCCCCCAAAAGGATTAGTCATTAAATTGGGGGTGTGTGTGGATTTTTTTTTAGCTCAGTAGTAGCATGTATGTCAGTGTGGGGGGGCTCTGGGTTCCATTTCCAGGGATCCTTCAAAACAGAATTTGGCCATTGACTAAAAAGGATGCCTAGTCAACTATTAAGACACATGAAGAAACATTAACTTCAGATGGTCCTTCCTAACCTTATATTCTACATATTGGATTAGATTTCTTTCTCTTTTTGTTGGGGGAAGTGCCAGTACTAGAACTTGAAATCAGGGTCTTTCCTCCTCACTTACCTTGTTTGCTTATGGCTGATGCTTTGCCTCTTGAGACACAGCTCCACCTCTAGCTTTTTCATGGATAATTGGAGATAAGATTCTCACAATTTTGTCTCCCTAGGCAGGCATTAAACCACAGTCTCCAATTTCAGCCTCCTGAGTATCAGCTAGGATTATAAACAGGAGCCACCAGCATCCAGCTTGAATTAAAATTTCTGTGTGGACGATGCACACTTAATAAGAGTCAACCTAACTTCCAGAGAACACGTACCTGCCTCAGCCATTTATTAGCAAAATAAAGGCCTCGAAATTTGACATTTCTCCTAAAGGGTCTCGTAATCCTTCTATGTGGCCGCGAAATCATGTGGATATTATTTAATTGGAAGGTTCAATCCTGGCCAGTTTCTTGCAAGACTCTCAAAGAAATAAGACTTTTAAAAGAAGGGAAACACTTGAATCAGGATCAAAGAGACAAATAGCAACACAAAGAGATACAGTGTGTGCTATGTCCACAGAAGTGCATGTACTGATTACAAAAGACAGTAAAAAGATCACTTGTGGGAAATTAATTGTTCTGGGTTTTTTTTTGCCACTTTACTTTTGGCTCATTGATGGCCGTTGAAATTCCTCTAGGGTAAATATAGTCACAGTATTCAATGATTATATGTGAAAATGGAACCATGTAGCTTGAGGGGATGGGTGAGGTTGGCAGAGGTGAAGATGAATGATAAAATGGGTAACATTGATGGAGATGCCTTATACTCATAAACTAACATGTTGAACTAAAACTCCTCTGTACACCTACTTAAAGATAACAAAAATAAATATTTTTAAATTCCTCTAGAAATCTATCCTCAGGATACTTCTAGAAGGTAATATCTGTTAGGAATACAAAATAGGGAATTAAAGTAATAATCCAGTATATTGGTATTTCAGGAAGATACAACACAGCCCTGAGGCTGGCCCCAGCACTCTGTAGAGTTTATTCATTGCCCATTGTATACAGACAGCTTAATATGACACAGTTTCCTAGGAAGCAACCATGGCATCGTGCTAGATTTATAGTCCTACTTTTAAAGAGTCACATATCAACATTAACCACTACTCAGAGCCATTGAATGTGCTTAAAGCATGCTGATATCTTTTCTCTGCAACGTTTAGGCATGCATTTTTTGTTATTTTTGTGCCAGTACTGGTGCTTGAACTGAAGGCCTCCTGCTTCCACCTGGTTTTTTCTCTCAAGGCTGATACTGCACCACTTGAGCCACACTCCATTTCTGGTATATTGGTGGTTAACTGGAGATAAGAATCTTATGGGCTTTCTGGCCTGAACTGGCTTTGAATGGTGATCTGCAAATCCCAGCCTCTCGGGTAGCTAGGATTACAGGCATGAGTCACTAGACAGGCAGGCACTTTTAGGTGATACTGGTTAACTTGTAATTGAATTCCTGGAAGAAGTAAAATAGCATTTATGCATATCATTTTCATTGTTACAGACTAAAGCATTTGTCAGGAGTCGTGTATTGAAACATGCTCTCTCATCACTCAGAACTCAGGGGCTTGCACAAAGCCAGCAACATCACATCCTTTTTCTTTCTGAGGACGAGGAATGTACTCATCCACCAGTGCAAGGGCCTATTTATAAGGCATCTGTAACTCTAGCTTTCCAGGAAGTCTACAGTGGATAAGTGTATCACTGTTGTATGGAAGCATAACATTTGTTGAGGGCAGAAAAGTCCGCATGAGACTTTTACCTTCTGATGAATGGAGAAAGTGTGAGCAAATACAACAGTAATAGTCAATTTATATGAAAATGCATTTTTTATATACATGAAATTGGAACTGGGTAACTTGAGGAGATGGATGGCATTGAGAGATGGGGGGAATGATGGAAGGGGTAACATTGATCAAGATGCACTGTTCTCATAAACTGATATGTTGAATTGAAACCCCCTTGTACAACTACTTATAGATAATAAAAAAGTTAAGGATTAATAACAATCCTAAAAGATGCTATTGGTAGAGAACCACTCCATCAAGTGTATCATTTCCTTCTGACTTTCTTTTCTTTTCTTTCTAGTACTCAAGCTTGAACTCAGGGCCTCAAACTCTGACTCATCTGGTGCTCTCCCCCTTGAACCATGCCTCCAGCACAGTACTTAGAAATGGAGTCTCATAGACTTTTCTGTTCTGGCTTTGAACCTTGGTCTTCTAGGTCTTAGCCTCTTGAGTGTCTAGGTTTACAGGTGTGAGCCACCAGGGCCCAACTCTTCTAGCATTTTCTATCATTTTCCTATCATTTTCTATCATTTACCTTTTCTAGCTAAGGGCTAAAGAAAATGCTATTTTCCTGAAGCTAAGCTTTTATAAGAATTTTCCTTAGATTGTCAATTGCTTTTGCACTTGAACACTTAAACTCACCTTCCTCAGGGAGCCTTGAAATAGCTGGGCCTGAATTTGCATATGCTAATTTTTCAAACCCTTCCTAGTTAAACACTGCAGTCCTCATCTGTCCGGAGAGCATCTTACCCAGATGGCCAACCTCCCCAACTTCCCCAGTGCAGGCTGCACTCTTGTCTCAGTGACAAGAATGCATTCTCAGAGAGCTATTTAATCTTGCAGGCTTTGCCATGGAGTGCCAGCCTTTAGTACTTGATGTATAAGAGTACTGGTGCCTTTAGTACTTGATGTATTAGAGTACTGGTGCCTTTAGTACATCAACTGTGATGTACTAGCAATCTGTTCAGCCAGAGGGCATAAACACTCACCACAGTTCCATGAAATGAACAATAGTCTTTCAAGTTGAAAAACAAATTTCCCTTTATTTTAACCAACAGCTAGAATATAAACTATCCTGCCAGTTATATTTTCTGATTGGACAAAGCACTAAGTCATGTAATGTGTTAAGTATACAGCTACAGGCAATGCCTACATGTGGCTCAATGGTTTCCAAACTGAAATGTAATGGACAATCCACCTGCTTTGGAGAATCTGATGCTGTAAACAAGACTGGAATCCTATGAAGATGCTTCTTTACTGAGTTTCTCCTTTGATTGTGATAGTGATTAAAACCACACTTGAGTGGGGTACTGGTGGCTCACACCTGTAATCCTAGCTACTCAGGAGGCTGAGATCTGAAAACTGGGTTCTAAGCCAGCACAGGCAGGAAAGTCAGTGAAACTTATCTCCAATTATTAATCACCAAAAAGCTGGACGTGGTAGACTGCCAACGAACCTTGAGTGCAAATGCAAAGGGCTAATTAATAAGAAGGATTATGGGAAATCACAGAGGAAAAGGCTCATTGATGGTGATATTGTATCCGTGGGACTAGAGGCAGGAATTTTTAAGTCTTCACAGAAACAGGAATGATCTTGTATGTGATACAGAAGTCTTCCTTACAGAAGTCCAGTTACTGGGAGGTGAGCAGAGCTGAGTGAAAGTAACCACCATGCTTCTTCCCAACATTTGCATTAATTATACAGTGTCCCATTATTTACCAAATGGCCCAATATGAAAAATCATATGCTGATGTGCTATGGAACTCAGTCAATTGCCAAATACTGTCCCTTCATTTTCTAAGTAAATCTAGCAGAAGTCAAGTGGTTATGCTGTTGGTGAATAAAATGAATGTGGGTAGAAAACAATCCACAGTGTACTACTTGTAAACCATCTATTTTAACTAGGAAATATTTATGCTCTTAAGAAGCAGGAGGTCTTTGGGTATCTATCCAAAAGACCACAAACATAATCACACTAAAACCACCAGCACAACAATGTTCATCGCAGCACAATTTGTCATAGCTAGAATCTGGAACCAACCCAGATGCCCCTCAGTAGAAGAACAGATCAGAAAAATGTGGTACATATACACAATGAAAATTTATGCCTCTATCAGAAAGAATGACATTGCCCCATTTGTAAGGAAATGGAAGGACTTGGAAAAAGTTATACTAAGTGAAGTGAGCCAGACCCAAAGAAACATGGACTCTATGGTCTCCCTTATAGGGAATAATTAGCACAGGTTTAGGCAAGTCACAGGAGAGGATCACAGGAGCCCAATAGCTATACCCTTATGAACACATAAGATAATGCTAAGTGAAATGAACTCCATGTTATGGAAACAATTGTTATATCACAGTTTTAACTACTTTCAACGTGCCATATGTAACTGTAGCCTCTATTGTTGATGATCTTCTTGTATCAACTTCCTGTGGTTGTACCTACACTTTCTCTGTATCTTATCTGAGTATATTGGAAACTGGGTATACTGGTATTAGAACTAGGAAATTGGAAGCAAATACCAAAATCGAGAGACACAGGGTAAAAAAAGACAAACAACTACAAAAGCAATACTTGCAAAACTGTTTGGTGTAAATGAATGAACAACTCATGGTGGGGGGGAAGGAAAAGGAGGAGGGGGAAGGGGGGAATGAGGGAGGAGGTAACAAACAGTACAAGCAATGTATCCAATGCCTAATGTATGAAACTGTAACCTCTTTGAATTCAGTTTGATAATATATGCCCTATATGCAGGAGGTCATCACAAACAGACAGGGTATTGCTACTAAATTTTAGTTGTCTCAGCTGAGTCTGAAAAAATATAAAATCCAGTCAGGGCCTGTAATCCTTGCTACTCAGGAAACTGAGATCTGAGGATGGGTGGTTCAAAAGCCAGCTCTGGTAGGGAAGCCCATTAGACTCTCATCTTCAATTAGCCAGCAAA
The DNA here is from genome assembly GCF_023159225.1 of Perognathus longimembris pacificus. NCBI lineage: Eukaryota > Metazoa > Chordata > Mammalia > Rodentia > Heteromyidae > Perognathus > Perognathus longimembris. Next base: position 105,454,503 of record NC_063161.1, read on the forward strand.
AAAGCTGGATGTGAAACTGTGATGCAAGGTGTAGAACACCAGCCTTGAACAAAAAAATCCAAGGGAGAGCATGAAACCCTGAATTCAAGACTCAGTACTGCCACACACAACACCACACACACACACACACACACACACACACACACACACACACACACACACAAACACACATGATCTCTGTAGCCAAGACTTAAAATCAATTTGAAAGTCACATTGGCATACCCAATGCAGTGACCCATCCAGCTGTCTGTGGAGCAAGGGAGAGCTTTCCTACAGTCTGCTGGCTGGCAGGTACACTTATTGAGAAAAGAGCACTATGCCCAGTCTCTCATCCTCAGCCACTCTCCAAGAGAGAAAAGTAGTACCAAAGCAATCAAAGTTTCCAGGAAGGTGTGGGGAAAGGGGTGGGAGAGAGGCTAAAAGGTCCTTGTTTTGCCTCAAGCTTCATTTTGTGTGTGTGTGTGTGTGTGTGTGTGTGTGTGTGTGTCTGTGTGTGCATGCTGGTACTGGAGCTTAAACTCAGGGTTTGGGTGTTGTCTATTAGCTTTTTTATGCAAAACTTGCACTCTACCACTTGATCCATACCTCTACTTCCAGCATTTTGCTAATTAGAGATGAGTTTCATGAGACTTGTGGAACCACAATCTTCATATCTCAGCCTCTTGAGTAGCTAAGATTATAGGAGTAAGCTACCCATGCTAGTGAGAACTTCATGTTTGTAAGGACAGATAAAACAGATTTTTTTTAAAGGCTAAATGTTTGTAAATTATGCATATTACCAGAAAAAAAAGGCAAGGATCCCAGTGAAAGAGCTGTGACTCAAGCAGTAGAGGACTATCCTTGAGTAGAGAAAGCTAAGGGACAATGCCCAGGCCCTGAGTTCAAGCTCCAGTACTGGTGCACATGCACACACACAATGCAAGTTGGTTAACACACGGTATTCAAAGTTCACATCACAGATCAGCATGCTTTTGGCAAAGGGAGAGAGACATCAGAGACAACTAACATCAGGGCCAGGAAAAAGTTTCTTTTGCCTTTGATTACTCCATCTGTACTTGCTGTCAGAGTAGGCAGATGTCAGTGTGACATTAATTATCATTTGAGGGAAGCAATTGTCTGTTAGCATTTGAAGTACTAGGGCCTTCATCCCACTAGAAATCTAGCTTAAAAAAAATACCATTTTTTTTCTTTTACAACAGTTGATGGCACCCTTTTCAGTACTGCATAGGTAGAATTTCATGGACAGAACATTTTACACACTAGAAGAATTTGTGAGTTGTGATCCACTAACAAGCCCAGTCCTGCTGTCTCCGGGAATTGTTCCTGGACCCAGTACACATACCAAGGGCACCAGAAGTTCCTCACCAGTTTTTGTGGAAAGCAAGCCTGGGAGGCTCATCACAGCAGGACAACAGGGGAAGAAATAGACAGACTGCTGCATGTCTCCATGTTGAATGGGTCCAGAGACTTCAAGCACTGTAATAGAAATACCACTTGAGTACGAGCTCCTACTTTGTAATGCCCATGGAAATCTCAAGGTGAGGTAGACAGACCTCAATGCGGCTTATAGGTTAGATTCTGCAATTGTCCTTTCCTGGCACATAAGACTAACCCATCTCTTCACTTCCAACAAGGTTTATTTGGTGATGGTACTCATGCTTGAACTCAGTGCCTGGGCACTGTGCCTCAGCTTTTTCACTCAAGGCTGTCACAGTACCACTTGAGCCAAACCTCTACTTCCAGCATTTTGGTGGTTAATTTGAGGTAAGTTTTACAAATGTTTTACCCTGGCTGGCTTTGACCTTTAATCCTCAGATCTCCGCCTGCTGAGTAGCTAGGATTACAGGTGTGAGACACCAGCACCTGTCTTCCTAATCAGGATTTGAATTGTGTTATACTTTTTCCTGCCTAAAATTGTTCTCTGGCCTTCCCCTCCCTCCCCACTGGAAACAGATATGCTCAAGTTGGGGTGGGATAGTATAAAATTCATGTTTCTTTTCAATAACTAGTCTAGACTCAATGGAACATTTTTTTTTTATTTTTTAGCAGGTGGGGAATTAGAAAGACACTCAGGCCACTTTGGAGCAGACACAGCTGATCACCTGGCCCTCTCTCTCTTTCAATGGTGCCCCTGCTCTGGTATGGGTAACATCTTTGGAGGGCTCCAGAGCAAGCCCATTTCTCCCACTCTCTTACTTGCTACTGCACTAAAACCTGGGAAATGGCACCCTGTTCCATGCTGCTATCCAAGTTAAATGCCCTGGCACTCATTGCATAAGTCCTCTTCCCCCATATTTAATAAGACATGAGACCTCATTAGCAGATTCGTTCATGAAGGATCGCGTTATAATTTCCCTAGGCCTCTGGCCCTGTTGGTTTCATGAGCTCTTTCCTTCATGGGAAAAATAATTAAAAACTGAACTCTGCTCATGTAAAGGCAAATATATTTTAGGATAAATTCAATGTTATGTATTCTCTTCTCATTTTCAGAAAAAAATTAAAATTTAAGTGTTATCTTGAGTCTCTGAAATTATTGTGGGCCCTAGGCTCTGTGACTATTAGGCCTAATGAATAAGTTAGCTGCTGCCTGGCTGACATCATCCACTTTCTATTTTTTCCTGTAGCCTGTCTCCTTCCCCTCTGATACTTTTCTTCTCATTGCTTTACTTCTTCGATCTTTTTGGACTAGTTAAACTGTCATAGTGACTATATGAAAGAATTAATACATGCATGTGTGTGTACACATACGCCTACCATAACACATGCTATGTGCACTCACAATGTGTAAAATAAAGTTACTAATCCAACAACATAGCACCAGGTTCCAAAGGCAATGTTCAGTTTTTTCTTTCCTTCCTTCTTTCTTTTTCTTTTTTCCCTTCCTTCCTTTTTTTAAATACTTTTCCTTTCCCTTTCTTCCTTCCTTTGTTTCTTCCTTCCTTCCTTTTTTCTTACTTTTTCTTTCTTTCTCTTTCTTTCTTTCCTTTATTCTTGTCTTTCTTGGAAATGTGGAGCTTGAACTCAAAACCTGGTGCTCCTGTTTGATTTGCTTGCTCAGCTGGCAATCTACCACTTGAACTATGCCTCCAGACCAGCTTTTTTTTGCCATTAAGGGCCTTGCACTCATTTGAACACCTCAGAAATCACTTCCTGGTAAACTGTAAAACCCCCAGGTTGGATTAGGGCTATTTTGTTTGGGTCTCTGGCAATCTTCTCTAGGCTGGAAGCTCCAGGGAGTCTGCTGTCTCCAGTTTTCCTCCTATGGTCCTTTGGGCACACAGTCATAAAAATGTGCTCCAGGGAAGTGAGCTATTTATTTGGATATAGCTCTGCTTGAGTGGAGGATGGGTCCAGGCCTCATTAATGCTTGCGGGCTGGTGGCTTCCACAGGACTTCCCCATCCTACAAGCTCAGGCTCTGAAGTGTGCTACTGTAGGCTCCTAGCACAGCCCCGGGGGTCCTTAAAAGTCATCATCACAGGCATCAAGGTACACGTCAAAAGCCTCTCTGTTGCACTTTCCATCGGGAGTAAAGACATACTTGTGGAAGGTCCCATCGACACAGATGGCAATTACAGAGTTGACATTCTGGGAAGTATTGCGAACAAAGGCGCAGATGCAAGCTGACTCAGCAGACACAGTAAAGCTGGCCAGGCTCCACTGCGAGTCCACGTACTGCCCAATCATAGGGCCCACGTACTGCCCAATCATAGGGCCCACCCTGCCCACACGAGCCAGCGCAGAGCGGCGGTTGAGGCGGGTATCCTTGAGAGCAAAGATATGGACAGTGCCCTTATCACTGGAAGCGCAGAGGAAGGAGGAGTCGTGGCTGAAGTTAATGCAGTATAGGGTGGCAGGGTCGGTGCCTCGACGCAGCTCCACCAGTTTCTCCTTGGACTGGGTGTCAAAAAGACGAATGAGGGTGCCTTTCTGGGAGGCTGAGGCTACGACTGTGCCTGGCGGATTCAGAGACACGCAGGCCACATCGCTCTGATGGGCATTGATGGTAAAAGGAGCGGATGAAGTGCCAGGCATTGGACTGGCCAGGTCCACAAGTTGTAGACTTCCACACTTGTGTCCTGGGAACACGAGCAACTGCTTCTCCAAGCTGGGGCAGAGGTCGCAAAGTCCTTTGGGATTGTCTCGGGTGACAAATTCAAACAGCTTCCGGGGACTGTCGGGGAAGGAGTACACGTAGACGCGGTTCCTCAGCACCATCACGATCTTGTCCCTGCGCATGCGTACAGCCAGCACTGGCTTGGTGAAGGTGAACTCCAGCACCAGCTTGTCCTTGGAGTCCCTGCCCTCCCGGGCATCGTCCCAGATCAGCACTGAGATCTCGGAGAACTTGGGGCTGCTGCCACCGCCCACCAGGGCCAAGAGGTTGGAGCAGTGCAGCATCTCGACCAGGCCAATGCTGCCCACCCGCTCGCGGCCCAGATGCCCCGTCTCCGTCAGCGGCTCCACGCTGTAGACGCGCACGCCCGTCTCCATGGCGCAGCAGAAGCAGCTTTGGTCTTGGTTGAACCGCAGGCCGGTCACCTCTCGCAGCGGCCGCGGAGACATGGTCGGGAATTGCTGCCACGGCCACAGCCAGGTCACAGTTGGGAAGAGTCTCCAAATCCTGGAGACTCCTCTCCACGAGGGCTTCTCCTCCTTCCCACCCAGCCCCGGGACGGTGCTGCGGCCGCTCCTCGCCTTCCTCCTCTTGCTCCAGGAATCCCTTGAACCGCTCTCCGCGGCCAGCGCCTCTGGGGCCAGGCAGCTGGGCTCCGGGGCTTCCCAGGCCCGGCTTCCGGAGGAGGGGATCCGCGAGCGGAAGTGATTCATCCGGGCCCCAAAAGCCCGCGAGCGCCAACTCGTCCGCCTGGGGCCGGGGTCTTCCCAGCAGGCCCGGACTCAGACCCGCTCTTCGGATGGTTAATGGGAGACGGGGTCTCGCGGGCTCCTCCTCTGGCACTGGATCCCCCAAGCTTCCAGATCTCAGCCTCCCGAACAGCTCGGTGTCAGGTGTGAGCCCTCCTCGCAGCTGGCTGCAGCCCATAGGATCTCTTTCCACTTGGATGTCAGTGCATTCGTGGTTAGCACATAGAAAGGTTTTTGTTAATGCATGCATTTATCTTTTAACTTTGATCAGCGCACACGTATGCATTTAAGGAGTTTATTTTTGGTCCCTTGAGATTTACGTGTACACGGTCATGTCATTCATTGCAAATAGGGATCCTTTCATTCCTTCTTTCCCAGTCCTATGCTTTTTTTCTTTTTTCCTGCGTGTGTGTGTGGGGGGGGCGGGGTGGGTGGGTGTGGGTGTGGGTGTGTGTAACTGGAGTAGAGAGAATCTCACCCAACATTTCCTCTTATTAGTGTGCTCTTTCCTTCATTTTTTCCCAACAAAGAGCAAGCTTTGCTTTTTAAAAAAATATTAATTTGTGTGTGTGCATGTGCGTGTGATTGGAGTAGAGAAATTTCTGCCTCTCTAAATTTCCTTACTGGTGTGCTCTTTTCATGCCCTTTTCTTTGACTACAAAGAGCAGGCTTTGGTGTGGACTTCTCTGAACCGATTGGTGTTTCCAGGTTGCTGGCTTCTCTGTTACCTAATGTAGAAGATAAGAAGCAAAAATAACATTCGGGGGCTGGGGTATGGCTCAGTGGTAGAGCACTCACCTAGTATGCATGAGGCCCTAGGTTTGATCCCCAGCACAAACAAACAAACAAAAAATTCATGGAATTTACCACTGGATTCCCCTTTTCTCTTTCCTTCTCAGCCTTCTTATGTCTATTTTACACATAACGTCAAGAGGCTTTCTCTGTGCCAAGGAGATAAATCAGGAAACATGCATCTACTCAGCATTCTGAATGGCACCATTAGTTTTATAAAATGTCCTGAAGAACCTTAGTCTTTGACTTGGATTTCAAAGTTTTCATGAAATAAAAATTTACAAACAGTTTGAATAATCACAACTGCACAATGAACATAAATGAACATCATGTGAAACCCAAGTCCTAATTGTCATCAACCACAGGTTAGGGGTGAATGTGGAGTTGGTCTGTCCCCTATCTGTTTGAAGGATCGAAAAATTATCTTTGGGAAGTGCCCAACTCTGTGAACCTCACATGCCTGGCAGAGACACTGCTTTGAAGACAGAGTGGTATTTATTTATTTATTCATTTATTTCAGTCTTTTGATTGATCTCCTAGGTCCCCAGGCTGGAGAAAACTAGGAAGAACTCAGACAATTTCACCTACACAAAACACAAGACAAAACCCACCATAGTTTAACTTTTTGATCAGAAAACGTTTCTCAATGGATAGAAGGAGCCTTTCTCATGCAATCACAGAGTATCATATCTATGTGAAGGATTAAAACAGTTTGTTTATTGACATCCTTCTTGCTTGGGCTTTGAAAGCAAAGCCCAGAGCATTGTAGATGTTTTGTGATCATAAGAATAGAAACCATGTGACATGGAGACCAGAGTAGCTGTGGAAGCTCGTGGGTCATGAGTGGTTTGCATAGGAAACCACTGTTCCCAGAAACTTGCCTCGATTTTCCTGAATCACTGATACCACATTTTGCACTATCAATTCAGTCTTCAATAATCATAGGATGGATTTATTGATTCATTCATTTTGCCTGTATTAGAGCTTGAATGAAGGGCCTGGACACTGTCCCTTAACTTTTGCACTCAAGGCTGGCACTCTACCACTTGAGCCACACCTCCATTTCCATCTTCTTTGGTAGATAATTGTAGGTAGAGTATAATGGAATTGCCTGTCCTGGCTGGCTTTAAACTGCTCCTCAGATCTCAACCTCCTGAGTAGCTAGGATTACATGAGTAAGCTAATGGTACTTGGCCAAGGGGGGCCTTTTAGTTAGGTTAGTGTGTCTCCCTTAGTCCTAGCTTTGTTTGTTGTCTTCTAGGTTACATTAGCCTATCCTAACTTTATGACTGTTGAGGTCTAGTTTTGGAAATATTACATTCTCAAATGTATTCATCATGAGTTCTAAAATAATTTTTTATTCCTCCTACTGTGTTAATTTGCACCATGTCTATGTGTGTCTTCTCACCTTTGATTTTTCTTTCCAAATGAATTGTCATTGGAGACATTAGACAGTACCAGCATGGCTTCTGCTCCTCTCTGCCTAATGCCAGTCTGGCATCCAGCTCACTCCCTATTATCACTCTAGTGATAGTCACTTTTCTGGGAAAAAATACAAATTTTGCTTCTCACTGTACTGCTCCCTGATGTGTCTGGGAGAAATTTGCATAAAGGATTAGAGCTATAGGTTTTCTTTCTTTATGTAATACTGTGTGTGTGTGTGTGTGTGTGTGTGTGTGTGTGTGTGTGTGTGTGTAGTATTTCAGGGCCTAGATGTTCTCCTTTAGCGTTTTTGCTAAAGTATAATGCCCTACCACTTGAGCCACAGCTCCATTTCAGGTTTTGGGTGGTTAATTGGAGATAAGAGTCTTATCAACTTTCCTGTCCAGGCTGGGCTCCAAACTGTGATCCTTAGATTTCAGCCTCCTGAGTTGCTAGTGTTATGCCCAAGTCGCGAGAAGACCATCAAGAAGACCACTGAGAGCCAGACGTTCCGAAATGCAAAAGCAAGGCTTTTTTCAGGCGAGCTGCAGGTTGGGCCTTGTCCTACCCACCGACACAGCGGAGGTTAGGAGGAAGGCCCTGAGCTGAGATTTCATAGAGCTTATAAAGGCAAAAACCAAAGTTACAGCAATCAGGTGTTCAGGCAAGATTAGGATACCGGTACAAATCTGATTGGCTCAGGGCTTGAGGCATTCTGGAGCGGTTAGAGTTAAGCATTCCCAGGCGGTTAGAGTTAAGCAGGGAGTTTCCTGACTGGCTGGGTCCTAATAAGTTTGTCCTGCTAGCCAGGATAATTGGTGGCCTAGGTTACTCATAGTTTAAACAGACAACAAAACGGGGGCTGCCTGAAAATGGGGTTTACTTTAACTCTTCACTAGGATTGTAGGTATGATGGTGCGTACCAAGTTCCAAGGGCACCATTTCACCTTTCCTGATGTCTTCCCCTCCCATCCATCTGCCTGTTCTGGACTACAGGGAGTATTTTATTGAAAGCCATGGAAAGAGCAGGTGAGTGTTGCTAAGGGACAGCAGCCTGCCTTCTGAAGGGCAGCCAGTCATGTGAGTGGTGGTGGTGTTGGGGGGACTTTGTATTGTTCCACATCTCTTGGAAGGAAGGATTCACCTCAAGTTGTTTTGAGCTGGTGATATGCAACTATAACCCGCTGTTTGTATTTCTCAATTCTGGGCTGTGCATCTTACTCAGCTGCAAACTAGAACCATCTGTGGATGACCAGTGAATAACATCTCTCCCAAGACTGATTTGTTGCCCAGTGGAAAAATACTGGCACGTGACTTAGTAGAAACACCTGCCAGGTTCTGACAAAATGTTACACACTGGGCTCGTTTTGCAATGCCTTAAATTTTCACCTCTACAAGTTCATAAATATTTTAGAAGAAAGTTGGATAGCCAATCTCAGGAACTGCTAGCAAGAGCTTAGCTGACAGTAGAAATAAGCTGTGTTTCCCAACTCTTTTCCAGCATTAAATGACTCTGTTGGTAATAGTTGAAGTAATCAAGGAGGAATGAAGACCTTAAAAGACAGAGAAAAGAACAAAGAAGGAATTGGAGCCCCTACAAGATACATGTTGAAATAAAAAGAATCAGGGCTAGTTGGATGCCAGTAGTGGTTCATGCCTATAATCCTGGCTATTCAGTAAGCTGTGATCTAAGGATCATAGTTCAAAGCCAGCTGGATAGAAAAGTCTATGAGACGCTTATCTCCAATTAACCAGCAAAAAGCCTCAAATGGAGCTGTGGCTCAAATGGTAAAGTGCTATCCTTGAGCAAAAAGCACAGGGATAGCACCCAGACCCTGAACTCAAGCCTCAGGAAATGCCCCCCAAACCCTCACTATCACCAACAAAAGCCCACATCAAACTAGAAATGACTCCAGTAATTTTTCTCTACTAATTGAACTACATATCAAGCATCATACTTCTGCCATAGTTCTTTATACTCTACAAGGACAACGAAGAACAGATATTGAAACCTTTTTTATTTTTCTTTTGTAACAATACTGGGGCTTGAACACATAGTCATACACTCTCACTCAACTTTTCTGCTCATAACTGGAACTGTGCTACTTGAGCCATACCTCCACTTTCAGCTTTCTGCTGCTTGATTGGAGATAAGTATCTCATGGGGCTGGCTTTGATATATGATTTTCAGATCTCAGGCTCCTGAGTAGCTAGGTTGTATAAGCTACTAGCTTGAATGCTACAATTCTTAATATGTAAATGGGAAGCCACTACTCAGTAGCATGAGCTACCACACAGGTGGCAAATTGGTAACAGTGTTCTTAGGTAGTTGCAAACCCTATCTGAAAGTCCTGATTAGTAAGAGTCCCATCTGGGACTGGCACCTGGGTCCATATAACCATGTGCAAGAATGTTGACCTGAAACCCACCTGGGACTGGCATATGAAAAGAAACACTTTAACTCCATGGAAACTCTTCGTTACTGCAGCATAACCTACCCTAGTGAACATATACCTTGAAAAGAGTTCAACAAATCCTCTATTGATTGGTTTGCACTTGGATTTAGCCATTTATTAAAAATATAATGCGATATGCATATAGAATTTTTGCTGTTTGCAATAGTTCTATAAATTAGAAATTCTTCTGTATCTGCCCTCTAGAGAATCTTATAGTAGTTGTTCTCTGAAAAAAAAAATTATGCCGGGTGCTGGTGACTCATGCTTGTAATCGTAGCTGCTAAGGAGGCTGGAATCTGAGTATTGTGGTTCAAAGCCAGCTTGGGCAAGACAGTCCATGAGATTCTTATCTCTAATTATCCAGCAAAAATCTGTAAATGGAGCCAGTGGTTCCAGCAGTATAGTGCTATATTTAAGCATAAAAGTTTAAGGACAGCACCCAGGCCCTGAGTTCAAGCCCTTAGACTGGCACCAAAAAAAAAAAATCAATATGGTTTAGATTTTTCCTGAAGTTGACTGTTTCCTTTCATTGTTCATTGGCTTAAAGATAGGAATGGAAGTTGTTCCATAGTTTTAGAGGAAAAGATATAAATGAAATATTTTAAAAGTCTGCCTTGTCCGGATATGAAAGTTCTCCAATACATTTACCTCCTGTTCTAAGCCCTGACCCAGACAAAATCTTCTAATAAGTTTATTGTAATATGCTATATGTTGTCATATAAAACCATGCATTTAAATGATAATGGGTGCCTAAAATTTTCTCTAGCAAAATTGGAGGCCCACTTTATTGGCTGTTACTTCCACAGAGAGAAAATTGTATTTTGTTCCTTTAGAGCCCTGGCATAAACAACTGGGTGCTTTAACACTGGGTCCTTAACAATTCCCCCCAACATCTCCATTGACGAACAAGGGCAAAAATCCTAAGAACTCAACTCTTTGCATTTCTATATAAATAAACATGATAGTAACAATATATAAAGTTTATAGAATTAAAAAAATCTCACTATGGATAGACATTTTGAAATGAGAAGTCTTGTTTTGGGATTAGTGAAAGGAGGATGTAGGAGGTGACTCCAGAACTACTATATATAGAATAGAATTCATCTTCTGATATTCAATTCACCAGTCCAGAGGGAATTACATATATCACAAAATTAGAAAAACATATTGCCATGAGATTGACACTCTCATTTCAGAGACTTTAAAATGTGGACATTTGGGGAATGTTGGTCTTATTATTTTTTCTCTTGAGAATGAGATTGTTGCTCAAAGCTAGCAAGTGTGTGTGTGTGTGTGTGTGTGTGTGTGTGTGTGTTGGTTCCAGAGCTTGAATTCAGGGCCTGAGTGCTGTCTCTGAGTTGTTGTTTTTTGTTTGTTTTATTTTGCTCAAGGCTATGTTCTGCCTCTTGAGCTATAGCTTCATTTCTAGCATTTGGGGGATAGTTAATTGGAGATAAGAGATTCACCCCTGTCCCTGCTGGCTTCAAACCATGATGCTCAGATTTCAGCCTCTTTAGTAGCTAGGATTATAGGTGTGAGTCACCAGTGCCCGGCTTCGATGATTAGTTTTTAATTTTCTCATTTGGTTTATTGATAGTCTTCAATAGAAAGCCTACAGGCATGTGGGCCAACAGGTATGTTGGCATTACCTCTTGAGGTACCAGTGTGGAGTGTGCTCTAATAAAGTAAAATAAATCTGTTAACTCAGAGAAGTAATTAAAATCTAAGGGCATCTCTTGCATCAGGAAAACTTCAGTTCATCACACATATAACCTTGGAAGAGTAAAAATAAGAAGATATATTTATTTTCCTTTTTCTTTTGTGCCAGTATGAGGGATTGACCTCAGGGTCTGGGTGCCGACCCTTAGCTTTCACAAAAACTCAAGGCTGGTGCACTTGAGCCATACCTTTGCTTTGTACTTTTTGCAGAATATTTGGAGATAAGCATCTGACAAACTTTTCTGTCTTGAGCTGGCTTTGAACTGTGATCTTGCCTCATGAGTACCTAAGATTACAGGTGTAAGCCACCAGCACCCGGCATGAAAATCCAATTCTGATAGAAGGGAGTAGAAATTGTACTATATGTTTGCAAGAGAGCCCCATGCAAACAGATCCTCCACTGGAGGTTCTGAATGTGGTTTATGCACAGAAATAGCATTAGTTAATGAAGGAGGAGGACTTGGAAGAGGAATAAATAATGAGACATTCACTGGCAAAAGAATTGATCAAATTTTTCACTTACAATGGTGACAATTTAATGAAAAAAAAAAAGGAAAGCTGAAGACTGGATGCTGGTGGCTCATGTCAATAATACTTGCTACTCAGGAGGCTATGCTCTGAAGGCTGAGGTTTGAAGCCAGTTGGGACACAAAAATCTGTGAGGCTCTTTTCTCCAGTTAACCAGCAAAAAGTGAAAGTGGAACAAGTGGTAGAGTGCTAGCCTTGGGTGAAAAAACCAAGGGATAGTGCCTAGGCCTTGAGTTCAAGCTTGTGTGTGTGTGTGTGTGTACATTACACACTCACAGACACACATACATATATACAAACTTAATAAAATTTCCATCTTAGACTAATTTGTCCTATTTCTGAAGAGTTATGAGAATTAAGGAACATCCTTAGGTTAAATGATTCTGCTGTCTGGATCTTGAGATACATCAGAAGAAGAAGAAAAAGACAATTTGGCTAGCTGTTTCATGCACTTTCAGAGAGCAGATTTCAACTATCTCAAAAATCAGTTGATATTATCCTGTTGTGTGGGAATTCAGTTGTGAGAAAACAGAGAAGCCATATTTTGAGAGGTCGAATTGGGGGTCTTTATAGAAGAGATGGCATCTACAGGCAGACTCTTGTCACAAAGACCTGCAGCCCCTTGAATACACTTAACAATGTTAGAAAATGGAGCCATGAGAGCAGGAGAGGGAAAAAAAAAGAGCAGAAAAACAATACCAACAAACCAGATCAACTCCAATGGTGAGCTGAAGTGGGACGCCATAGTGACCAGAGGAGAGCCAGGAGACATGAGCCACAAGGCACGACATAATGACACCTGAGCTGGTCCAGACCTAAATAGCATCAGGGGTAGGGGGCAGGGTCACAGGAAACTCAAAGAGTCTTGCAAGTTCAAAGCATAGGACTGCCTGGTCCAGTAACCGATCGTCCAAGTCCCTATCCCTGGTTCTAGGAACTCAGGCATGTCCATCACCTGAGGGTGGGACTTCCCTGCCCCTACCATGAAGACCAACTGGCACCAGTTAAACCCAATTCCCTATCATTCACCACGTGGCCAGGATGGTGCCTGTTAGATGCAGTAGCCTTATTTTAATCCTGTGGGTAGAGAGTCTGAGAAGGCACAGGCTAGGGTGTGTCAGAGCCAATGGGATATTTGAGGAATTCCTGAGTCTGTTCTGGAGCACACACCTGGAACCAGCATCCCTCGCACCATGGGAGACTGTTACTCTCCAAGATGAGTTTTCCTAGTACAGGAAGTTTCTGGTATAAAAATTTGATAACCTCAAAGTACTAAAATGGGGGTTGCATCATTTGCCCTCAAACCTTACTGTGTGATTTTCCTTTCTCCTCCCTGCCTTAGAATTTCAGTCACTGGCAGAGTCATGCTGGCCTTTTTATTTACAGTATTTAGCAGCACAAATCCCAAATATAGGTGCAAGTAAGGACAGATGGAGGTTCACTGTTATGCAAACAGAGTTCAACCAACATGAGGCAGACAAAGCTACAGTTGGAGTAAAGCCACTGGTCCCTGAGGCTGGGAGGCTCTCCCAGTGGGTGTGCTTCCCCTGGGAACTCCACTTATGCTGGGTCTTTTACACCTTCCTTTGCCTTGCTCTGAGGTCACACAGCTCAGCCTAGCCTCCCCTGGAGAGCTTCCCCTCCCCATCACTGCTTGCTCTGCTGCTGACATCCTGTCATTGTGACTGCCTGCCACTCCCCACTGCTCTGATTCAGACATCCTTGTCATCAAAAGATGGCTTTCTCTTTGGAAGAATCAGAGCAAATTATGCCAGTGAATTCCACATGGAAACACTCAGCAGCATCTTGTCCAACAGCATCTGGCTGTTGAAATTGGACATAGCTCACACACCCATGTGTATGCATACATTTGTACTCCCAGCCTCTTTTCAGGTCCCCAAATGCTTACTTTTGCTCCCTGTTTTCCTTTCATCTTTCTTTGCTGATTGCAATCCCTTGGGCTCTGATGCTCTCATCTTCAAAGCGATGTGTAGTCTTTTGATGATGACATCACTTTGACTCATGTCCAAGACTCTCCTTTCCCTACAGCCTTTAGCTTTCAAGATTATTTTTTGAGCATGCATACTAAATAATTTCTACTGGCAGTGAACTTGAAAGTGCTCTGTATGCTCTCATTGAATTTGATGAAATGTGAATAAAAGTTAAATGTTCACTTTTTGCTACTTAGAGATCTTGCTCTTCCATAAATGTAAGGTAATCAGGTGCAATCAGATGGCTAGGGAGACAACTTACTAAATGTTTGGAATACAGTAGAGCAACTCTCAAAACAAAATATGGCAGAGGACATCACTTACACATGTATTAATATATATGCATATATTGCATGTATGCATATATACTTATATTTACATATACACTTATGTATGTGCTTTTTAATAATTTCCCTTCATAGGTAATTCTCACTTTTAGAAAAACTTTATCAAGCCTCTGCTTTTGTAAGCAATGAGTTTTTCTTCCCCTTGGAAAGATGGGCCATGTCTGCTTCCATTGGACAGGTGGTAAAGTACAAGGCTAGATTAGAGGTAATGTCTTCAACAATGTATTTGGTCTTTCAAATAAATGTGCTCAAATATATATTTTTAAATGCCCAAAAGGAATAGAGGTGGCTTGAGTGGAAACAGCTTATAGATAGGCATTCACATGACTCTTTGAACCATAGTACTTTTACTTATTGGTGGCTTCTGTGGTGGTCTGCCCAGGACATCCCCTTGGCTCTGATGTTCTTTGTACAAGAAACCCATCAGGACCATAATTCACCATTCTGGCATTAGATAGGACAAGGCTCTGCATTTGTACTTGAGGTTGGGAGATTAGCTCTGAATCATAAACTCTGAGGCTTTTGGTGCTCAGGGAATAAATACCACACTGTATCACTGCAATTTAGACTTATATCCAGGTGCTTTAAAATTTATCCTTATCTTGTTGGCACTCCAGTATGCTTATACTTTATCCTATATCCAATTTTTTATTTTCATAACAACATTGTGTTTTGAGTATCTACCTTTCTAATCAAATGTGTCCAAGAACTCAATGGAATTCTTGTAGAGTTCTGGGTATACCCAGAAGAGTCCCAGTTTCTGGAAACGACTTCAGCTTTATTTTGAATGTGTCTCTAGATGTCTATGTCCCTAGTCAATATCTATGAAGCTGCAGATATTCTTTTTTTGTGTGTGTGCCAGTATTAGGGCTTGAATTCAGGGACTGGGTGCTATTTTTGAGCTTTCTTTTGCTTAAGGCTAGCACTCAACCATCGGAGCCACAACTCTTCTTTCTGTTTTTTGGTGGTTAATTGGCGATAAGAGTCTCATGGACTTTCCTGCTCAGACTGGGTTTGAACCTCAATCATTAGTTCGCAGCCTCTTGAGTTTTATAGCTAGGATACAGGAGTAAGTCCCTGGTGCCTTGCTGTAGATATTTTTTTATTATACTTCCCCCTTTCCCCTCCCCCCCACTTCCTTTGAGGCCTGGCGTATTTATTTCCTACTGATGTCACTGTAGCAATCATAGCAAAGTGACATGGTTGTCTCATACTTGGGGCTGCAATTAGTGTAGTCCCCATCTGTGTCTGCCATGGTTGGCTGCCAGTTTGCCTGTCCTTAACTGTCACCACAGTAGGTGTCATTAACCATCTTGGGCACATGGGTGTTTGTCATTCAATTTACAATAAAACTAGGTGATAGAAATCAAGGTAGTTGTTAGTAACATGTCATTATGTACATTCTCATTCTCTTTTAGGTCTCTATCTGAGATACTTGAAAGGCACTGAGTAGTTCTTACTCATTGTTATGCATAGCATATGCATTATGATCTATCTGTTCCTTTTGTGTGCCTAAATTAGTCAATCTGCAACCTATTTCTTTCTTTTTGTTTGTTTTGAATTTACTAGTCCTGGGGCTTCAACTCAGGGCTTGGGTGCTGTTTTCTGAGTAGTTTATTGGAGATAAGAGTCTCACGGACTTTCCTGCCCAGGCTGGCTTTGAACTGTGATCCTTATTTCTCAGCCTCCTGAGTAGCTAGGATTGCAGTTGTGAGCCACCAGCATCTGGCTCTGCAACCTCTAACTGGTAGTAGCATTATCCAGTGCGAGCATGGGAATTTTTTTTTTTTTTGTCTGTGTTACTGGTTCTATGGTTGTCGGGAAGTAATTTCAGGCACATGTATTATTATTATTTTTGGTAGTTGTTTTGTGTGTAGGCATTAAATATTTCAATTATCACTGTTCTGTATCTGAGTTGAAATGGTATGGAATTTCTATAAGATATTTCTTAATTAGTTTATGCCTAAATGTTTTTGCTTTAATGATAATTGTCCTGGTAGATTCTTTAATGGTCTGGGTGACAATTCTGGTATGGTTTCCCCCTGTGCTAGAGTCATGATAGTCATTAGGATCCAAACTGTCCTGTGGACCTAGGAATGTTGAACTCAGAGGTTAGTATACATCTCTTCTTGGGAGTAACTTCCTCATGACCATGGGATCTGCCTGCAATGTGTGAGTGCAGTTTATTGGCTACAAATTCCATCCTTGCAGCTCATACTGCAGGTTGTCATTCAAATTTTAGCCATGCTTCTAAGTTTGATGCAATAATTCATATGCTTTTTTAGTGGGTTGTTTTATTGATGACTAGTAATATTAATCATTTTATGAAGTGGTGTATGCTTTCTTTTCTTTTCTTTTTGTGCCAGTCCCAGTGCTTGAATTCAGAGCATGGGTACTGTCCCTGAGCTTTTTTACTCAAGGCTAATGCTCTACAGTTTGGGCCACAACCTCACTTAGGGCTTTTGGTGGTTAATTGGAGCTAAGAGTCTCACAAGCTTTCTTACCTGGCTTGGCTCCAACTGCAACCCTCTGATCTCAGCCTCTTAAGTTTGATTTTATTATCATCTTTTCAAGTTTTCTTTACAAAATCTTTAACTTCTGTCTGTCTGTCTGTCTGTCTGTCTCTTATTCCAGTGCTGAGGCTTGAACTCAAGGCCCTATATTTTTACTCGTTTGTATGTTTCTTCCGGGCTGGTGCTCTTACTATGTGAGCCATGCCTCTAGTCCTGCCTTTTGCTACTTAATTGAGGATGAAGTCTCAAAGGCTTTTCTGTTTGGACTGGCTTGGAACCATTATCCTTCAAATCTCAGCCTCCTGAATAGTTAGAATTACAGATGTGAGCCACCAACACTGGGCTCTTCTTCCTTCTTAAATAGACTATTTTTGTGTTTGATTATTTCTTGTTTTTTTTTGTTTTTGTTTTTTTTGCCAGTCCTGGGGCTTGGACTCAGGGCCTGAGCACTGTCCCTGGCTTCTTCTTGCTCAAGGCTAGCACTCTGCCACTTGAGCCACAGCGCCACTTCTGGCCATTTTCTATATATGTGTTGCTGGGGAATCGAACCCAGGGCCTCATGTATATGAGGCAAGCACTCTTGCCACTAGGCCATATCCCCAGCCCCCGTGATTATTTCTTTATAAGAGTATTTTTTCTGGATGAAATTCCTGGTACCTTTATGTTATACATTGAAAATATTTTTTTTCTAAGTCTTTGATTTCAGTTTTCATTTTCTGAATGGTGGTTTTGAATTAGTAGTAATTTTAGTTTCATTTAAACCTATTTTTTTTCTTCCTTTTATTATTATTATTTTTTTTTTGGCCAGTCCTGGGCCTTGGACTCAGGGCCTGAGCACTGTCCCTGGCTTCTTCCCGCTCAAGGCTAGCACTCTGCCACTTGAGCCACAGCGCCGCTTCTGGCCATTTTCTGTATATGTGGTGCTGGGGAATCGAACCTAGGGCCTCGTGTATCCGAGGCAGGCACTCTTGCCACTAGGCTATATCCCCAGCCCTCTTCCTTTTATTTTTGTTTTTATTGCTTTTTTTTTTTTTTTTTTTTTTGCCAGTCCTGGGGCTTAAAATCAGGGAGTAGGCACTGACTGTCCCTGAGCCTGTTTGTGCACAAGGCTAGTGCTCTACCACTTGAACCACTTCTGGCCTTTTCTGAGTAAGTTATTGGAGTCTGATAAGAGTCTGAAGGACTATTCTGCCCAATGTTGATTTCAAATTGTGATCTCAGCTAGAATTACAGGCGTGAGCCACTGGCCCCAGCTCTACTATTTTTAAATTTCATTTTTAGTGGTTTTCTTCATCTCTATAGCCTTTACCTCATTCAAGTTTTACAAATATTGTTTTAGTACCTCCACATTTTTATTTAACATTTAGCCCTGTGATTGATTTTCAGTTAACTTTTGTTTTCAGTTCAAAGTTTGTTATTTTTGCATATCCAATTAGTTCTTGAAAACCTTTTCCTCGTTAAGTTATCTTAGTATAAAAATGAAATAACTGATGTATGCAGACTTATAGAGTAATGATACAATCTATTTATATACATTATTTTATCATAAGTAGATATGCAATATAGTTGTAATAAATATTGTTATAGCATTGCTATAGTCATTTTTACGTGTTGCCTTTGTCTTCAAAACTTGTCAGCTTATTTATTTGCTTACCAATGTCACTCTTCATGAATGCTTTATCATCACAGTAAGTATGAAATCAGGTAATATATATTCTTTAAATTTATTCTTGTCAAAATTGCTTTGTCTACTTTAAAATATTTGTAATTTTTAAAAATCATAGATCAGTTTGTGAATTTAGCAAAAATGAAACATACTCTGAGGAATCTATAGATTAATTTGAGATATCTAAAACCTTAACAATGTTTACCTTCCAAAGTAGAAATGTGATGTATCTTTCCATTTATTTCTCTGTAATTTCTCATAACCTGTCATAGTTTCATTTTATAGATCTTGGAGATAGTCTGCTAAGTTTATTATCAGGTTGGTTGCTATGAATAATATTTCTTAAGATTTCAATTCTAGTCACTTGTTGCTAGTAGGTAGGAAAGTAGTTATGATTTATATAGAGATAGTATATCCTGCAACCTTGATAAATTTGCTTATTAGTTCTAACAGTTGCCCTGAGATTTCTGTTAGAATTCTTTAGGTATTCATTGTGCCATTTGCAAATAGGAACATCATTCGTTTTTGCTTTTCAGTCTTTTTATCTTTTTTTGTTTTGTTTTGTTTTGTTTTGTTTCTGGCTTTATTTATTGCACGGACTAGAGCTCCCAGTACAATAACAGCAATAGAAGCCAGTCAGTACTCTTGCCTTATTCCCAAAGGGCAGGTAGGCACTCAGGTCTGCACTGCTTAGGACAATCTTTGTGCTTTCTATTCAGGTTTCCCTTCTCAGGGTGAGGGAAATTCCCTTCTATTTATAATATTTTTTCTTTTTTCATTCTGTTAATGTTGCTAATGACTTTTTCTTTTTTTCCATATGTTGTACATTTCCATCATTGCTAGCTTTGTTTTCTACAAATGCCATTTGCAGTCAGCCTCAGGGCAGGAACAACATGCCCTAGATTTAACAGAGAACACACACACACACACACACACACACACACACACACACACACTCACACACACCAGTCTTCCATTAAAAATGGTCTAGGGAAGTGCCTTTGTGTTTCCTGCCTTCCCACAGGCTTGGGCTCTGCTGTCCCATGGAGGCTGAGGTTGCACCAGAGCTGGTCCCTTAGCTTATCCTGTGGCTCTGGAGCTGGTGGCAGCAGGCCCAGCTTTGGCCTCAGCTGGTCCTGCAGTGTTTGCTGCAGGCTCTTGAGTTCTGCAGTACAAGTCTCTCTCTCTCTCTCTCTCTCTCTCTCTCTCTCTCTCTCTCTCTCTCTCTCTCTCTCTCTCTCGGCTTTTTAAATTTATGCTCATACCTGCATAATATTCTTTCCTTTCCACCAAAATTACCCAGTGCAGGTCCCATTTTTTCTTCATAGTATGTGCAGATATTCAAGCATTTTTGTATTTTAGCTTGGCTGATGTCCAAGTGCAAGGGGAGTTATTATGTAACCCAAATTGTTTTTCAAAGAGACTTTTAACTACTAGCAGATGGGTCGGAGTGTTTCCCAGACTTACCCACGGGCTTTCCCTAGCAGCTGGGATGGGTGACGAAGGCATCTCCCCAGGACCCCATGAAGGCTGTGAGGAAGAATAAGATGAAGACTTTGATGTGTTCCTTGTTATTCAGGCACATTTTCTTGTGAAATCATAAGTCATTTTCCTTCCTGGATTTTCTCCTTTTCTTATTGAGCCGTATTAATTCCTCAAGAGCTATAGCTATTGAAAGTTTCTCATCGTCTCTGACATCATATTCAATAGCATGTGTTAAGAAGATAAATTGTAAATTGAACTTTAATCAATCTCATTAGTGTTTTATTTTACTGGTAGCTTGTTTATCAAGCTACCTCTTACCTCAGTTTTATAATATTATCTTGTTTAGTACATGTTTGGTGTCTAGGTTTGGTGTCTAGGGTTCTGAGCTTGCTCTGTTAATACTCTACCACTTGAGCCACATCTCCAACCCATGTGTTTGCTTTTTGGAAATAGAACTGTAGAAGCTGGATTTGAACTGTGATCCTTCTGATCTCAGACTCCTGAATACCTAATACAGATGTGAGCCACTGACACTCAGATGTTTGCAAGTCTTTGGCTTTTAAAAAATGTTAAGTCATTAATACAAATAGTGGTTTTGGCTTTGTTTTTTCTTTCCTCAATAGCAAGTATAAATGCTTTGTACTTTTTTGTACAAAATTTTGAAATTATATCAGGTATACATGTCTAAACTCCTAAAGCATAGGAATATTAGAGAGACTTGTTTCCAAGACAACCAGAGTAACTCCTGTCTATTTTCCATTACTTTACTTTTATCTTTTTATGGATTAAACATCATTGTTGTTATTGCTGCTATTTTTATAAATAATACTAATATTTGCATATAGATGGTTTGTCAGGAAGCCTACTTACTATGTTGTGGGTTGTCATCTGCAACATCAAAGCTATAGCAATGGTGTTGGGCCCCTGCTCTAAGCTTTCTCAGGGCTTTTGCAAAACCTGAGTCTCACAGGGAGGATCCACATTTTCTGAGGCCTGAAAGTGAGCAGCATTATTAATGTACTGTCTAGCCGGGTGCTGGTGGCTTGTGCCTGTAATCCTAACTACTCAGAAGGTCAGATCTGAGAATTCTGGTTTGAAGCCAGCCTAGGCAGATCACTTTATCTCCAAGGCAGATCACTTTATCTCCAAGTAACCAGAAAAAAAAGCCAGAAGTAGAAGGGTAACTCAAAAGGTAAAGTGAAAGGGCTAAGCAAGTCCACTACTGGTGGCTCATGCCTGTAATCCTAGATACTCAGGAAGCTGAGAACTGAGGATCACAGTTCAAAGCTAGGTGGAGCAGAAAGTCCATGGGAGTCTTATGTTCATTTAACGGTAGATGCTAGCTTTAATAAAAAAAGCTCAGGAGCAGTGCCCAGTCCTTGAGCTCACATCCCAGACCAGTATTCACAGGCAAAAACTGTAAGCAACAGAGAGAGGCCCTGAGTTCAAACCCTGCTACTGGCACACACACACACACACACACACACACACACACACACAGTCTCTCCTAGTCCTGAAAAATCAATGTGCCACATGTTCATTTCACTTTCTTCCTCCATGTAAGAACTGGTGTGATTGATGGAGAGAGTCCTTTTAAGGGGTGATCATTCACTGTGACTTCAGAGCACACAAAGCAAAGTTTTTCCTCTTGTCTAAAAATATAGTATGCATGACTTTTTATAAAGAAAATGGTAGTTGGATAATGGTGGCTTACACTTGTAATCCTGAGATCTGAGTCTCACAGTTCAAAGCCAGCCCAGGCAGGAAAGTCTGTGAGACTCTTATCTACAGTTAACCACCTCAGAGCCAAAGTAGGGCTGTGGCTCAAAGTGATAGAGTGCTAGCCTTGAGCAGAGAAGCCCAGGCCTGGAGTTCAAGCCCCACAACTCTTCCTCCCACACACAAAGTATTTCTATAAGCTATCTATGAATTTTAGGATAGCACTCTGGGTTTTCTGGAACTAGAGCTTTTTTTCCACTGAATTTTATTATTAAGTCATTTGGAGTTTTTTTAATCCAAAAAATATTTCTCAAGTACAAGTATGAAATGTGTCCTTTGTATTCTCCATGGCATCATTTGTTTAACAGAATTACTCCTGACAGGCAGAACACAGGGAGGAGGAAAGGGAGGAGGATATCAGCAAATGGGAACAGTTGGGCTTCCCATTAGAACAAGTACATTGAGATCTTGAGGCTGACAGCCTGGAAAATGCCTCTGCCATTTCTTCTTACCACAGAATTCTCAACTTGATACAAACCATCAACTACACATATAAAGTATTCATTATAGCCATCTCTGCCTTGTACACATGCAGGTCCACTCTCACATTTATCCATCTAGTGGGCTCTCCATTTCTGCCTGTTCCATGCCAATGAGTTCAACCAACCATGAATTAAAAAGGAGATGTGGTCCACAGTGGTTCTCACTATAAGTATTTTCATTGTCATTCTTAATGCAATCTAAAACTATTCACATAGTGTTTGCACAGTGGTAGGTATTAGTAGAAATTAATGATTTAAATTATACAGGAGGATGTATACAGGTTCTGTGAAAACATTTTTTTTTAATGTAAGGAGGTAGATGAACCTTGGGTCTTATTATCTGTGGGGGTTGTGGAAGAGTCTTAGTTATACAGACAGTATCAGTCTATTTTATCAATTTGTTATTAAAATACAAGAAAATATGCCTTTTTTCTGTGGCTTTGTTAAGAACTCAATGATTGCAGCAACGAGACTGTCCCTGTACAGCTGAAGACAGTGAGTGGCATAGTCTATCAATCAGCTGAAACTGGTGTACCTGGAAGACTATTTCCCTGAAGCTCTGGATATTTGTATAGTTTTACTTCTTTAAACACTTGGAGCTGAGTTTGTGCACAAATGACTGATGATGCACACCTAGCTATATTTTCCACCTTCCTGTAGACTGAGCTTTTCTAGAACTGAGGAAACTGAAGTCTTTCTAGAACTTTCCTAAGATTTTTGGGAACCAAGTTCCAATGGAGAAAAACAATCCTCATACAACCCCCAGCTGTTGGCTTAATGAAACCAACAGAACTTGGCACAAAATCAATGACTGTCATAAAGTTGCTGAGAAACACTGAGAATATCCACGGTGTTCGCATTTGGCCACACATTGATAACAGATTCTTAATGTGTATGAATTTTTTTAATTTTCCAAGCAACCTTAGGACACAGAATCTGTTAGTTTCATAATATAAAGAGAAAGTGATGTGGGTTCAAATTCTTAAAGCCAGGAAGTGAAGGAGACAGGATTTCAACTCAGAATGAAACTCAGTGTCTGTGGATGTACACAATTTCCTTATAATGGTCAAGATATATATGTTACACAGATGAAATTCATGAGGCAGAAGCATCTCATCATCTCATGTACTCAGCATCTCATGTACTCATCATAACACAGAACAAAAGAAAATTAAATGTTTTAAGAAGCATAAAGATGAATGTTTTGATTTAACAAATAGGATTTGTTCTAATGATACAGTTTTGCATACTATGTCAAGGAATTGAGGAAATCAGATGCCTTTGAACTGGTAGCTTCTGTCACAGGAAAACTCTTGAGAGGAGAGTATGACAAAAGTTGATGAGCTTCAAATAAAATCAAATGGAGAAAGATGCATTGTGTTCAGCACCATGGGTAGTATTTGTACTTGGGATAAGAGTGAGTTCTTAGCCAGGCTCTGGAACTCATGCCTATAACCCTGAGACCTGAGGATCCCAGTTTGAATCTAATTGGCATAGAAAAGTCTTGAGACACTTATCTCTTGAAGAATTAGTAAAAAGTTTGAAATAGAGCCGTGGCTCAAGTGGTAGAGCTGCAAGGATGGAGCAAGAAAGCCATCTGAGTACTTGAGGCTCTGAGTTTAAATCCCAGTACACACACACACACACACACACACACACACACACACACACACACACACACACACACACACACGGGATTTCTTGTCAATTGGGAGGTGAAATTAGAAGCCTACTTGAAGTATCCGGATGAGTAATTAAGGGATTAGAGAGCTAGAAATACTTTGAGAAAATACCTCTTTTAGGGAATCAGTCTGCATGGAATTGGAGAGTGGAAGTTAATGAAAAGTTGAAAAGTTCTGAAAACTATTTTAGGATAAGAAATATTAAACCATGTCTCTACTTACAAAATGTAAGTAATCACTTTGAAAAGGGAATGCCTATTTACAGTTAGATTGTTTTTGTTGCCTTGAGAAAATTGTTTCTAGTATGGGTATCATTGGGGGTAATAGCTTATAGGTTTCCTATTACCCTCTTTTCTTACTTCTAAATCAAGGATGACTCAGCTTTAGGACCATTGAGTTTGAGACAGAGAAAAAAATGAAAAAAATGTATTAAGCTACACATGCCTGATGTTTTCAACATTATTTATACAAAATCAATAAGGATTATAAAGTCTTTCATCAAATGACTATTACTCTTACCATACTGTTTATTACAGTCTTATTTTAGTACTTTCACATTGGTTCACTGTATTGTTCCCTTATTAGAATATAAATTTTATTTTAAAAAATAAACAGCTAAAAACCTATTAGATCCTCGGAAGTTGTTTATTAGATGAATGAGGGGATGGCTATGCCATGCTCAGAGTAGTGAGATTTAATACATCTTCTGGCAGCAAATGGCTGAAAGGGAAGTTAGCTCCCCTACTCAGGGCATTCCTGGCACAGGGATGGGACTGGAGTGAAGAAAGCAGAGGAGACCTAGTCCTGCCATCCCCGCAGAGAGGTCTTATTCATGTCATCTCTGAGGCTCCTGCAGGTGCACTGGGAGCATCTTCCAGAGGGACCTTGTCCCAAGAATGGCCAGGGAGTGGAGTGAGTCAGTACTGAGGCAACAGGGACTCAGTCTCAGGAGGAAACTGAATCAGTAAAGACCTGGGAGGGAGCAAAAAAAACCAACCAAACAAACAAACAAAAAAAAACCCAAAGAAGGCCGCATCTGATTTCATACCGCCTGATGTGTGTTAAAATAGAAATTTAAGTTGAGCTATATATTAAAAAGCAAATAAAAAGTTTTATTTACTGCAGAGCTAGGTTTGTAAACTGAGTTTTATACTCACCTCAAGACAAATTAATATGTTTATGTATGTGTGCGCCCCAGTATTGGTCTTGAAGTCAGGGCCTTGTGCTCTTCCTTAGCTTATTTACTCAAGATTGATGTTCTGCCACTTGAGCCACAGCTCCACTTCCATTATTTTTTGTGAGTAACTGAATATAAGAATCTCACAGACTTTTTCTGTTCAGGCTGTCTTTGAATGGGGATTCTCAGATCTCAACCTCCTGAGTAGCTGGGATTACAGACATGAGCTGCTAGTGCCAACTAGAATCAATAAATTTTAAGACATAAACTCTCCTTAACTTTTGTTTTCTTTACATTGATTGATTGATTGATTGATTGTTTGATTGCCCATACTGGGGCTTGAACACACAGCTTTGAGCTCTCATTTGGGTTTTTGTTCAAGTTGATACTCTACTGGTGGAGCTTTCAGGCTTTTTTCCTGGATTTTGGAGGCAGGAGTCTCACAGACTTTTTTTTTTCAAAAGCTGGTTTTGAACTGCAATCTTTGAAACTCCATCTCCAACTAATCAGAATAAATCCAGGCTGGAGTTGTGACTCAAGTGGTAGAACACCAGCTATGAAGAAGCAAGCCCAGTGAGTGGGAGATCCTGACTACACAAACAAACAAACAAACAAACAAAAAAAGCTGCAAGGGGAACTGTAGCTGAAGTGGTAGAATGAGAGCCTTGAGCAAAAAGCTCAAGGTCAGCACCCAGCCTCTAAGTTCAAGCCTTGCACCAACACACACATACATACTAACACACAAACACACACAGATCACTGTGGGCCCATGCACTTACTCACATGCATGAAATAGAACAAACTTCTATCATGAAATATGTGGGATTTCACTTGGAACACTCCAAATGAGAATTCACAGAAAATGACAATGATTACTGGAAAATTGCAATGCTTGAATCAGGTCCTTTGTTTCTGTCATGCTCCCACTTAAACAGGAGGCATCCCAAGAGAGGGAAATGCTTGGGATGTGTATATGACAGTTAAAAAGATGTCTCTAGGAGAGAGCTATGTGACTGTGAAGATCACTGGACAGCTTGTAGGTCGCATCTATGCCCAAACCCAATCAGGGGCTCCAGGCAATCTGCATAAGCTCTCCATGTGTTGTTTAGGCCCTCTGACTGGATACCTGTTCCTGGGCACACTTCTGGTGTCCAATCAGCTTGTTGCTCACAGGCAAGTCTTCCAGAGCAATGGACCATGACATGATGGTCAGGGGGGCTGTATGTGTGACCACTGATTGCCATGATGATGTCTAGGTCCCTTGCATATGAGACTGCTCAAAGCTATGGTGACGCCTGTGGACCTCTAGGGGAAGGGGTGGAGCGGGGGGGGGGGGGGCTTTGCCCCGATTGCCTAGCCAGGCTCTTTTTCTGCTCTTAATAGGAGATAACAAGTCAGAATCTGCTCATGGTACGGTGAGAGGCTCCATTTGCCAAGACGAGATAACTCAGTTGCCTAAAGTGATCTAGGTTGGAAGGATATCATTGTGAACTGAATTGGGATCCCGGGTCTCTGAGCTCTGGTGTGGAACAAAGAAGAGTCTCATTTCATGCCCGTGTGACGTGGCTGCTGTCACTGTCTGCTGTCATGGAGAGCGGTGCATGCAAAGTCTCCTGTCAGTGACAATGCTGGGCATCATTAGAGCTGGATGATGAAAGAACACAAGCAGCCAGGTCTTTCTTGCACTTGACATTAGGAGGTGTTCAGAACTGTCAGACTTAAACTTTCTGATGTAATCCATGTCAGTAAAATCCTGGAGTCATTTAGGCAGACTGTTCCAGAGTACTGAGAGCCAGGGGGATGGCTTGGATGAGATGATTCCAATGTTCAGGCCAAGTTTAAGGCCTGTATACTGAAATCAGATGGCAAATGTTTAAAATATTCTGTCACTTGCAAATCTTTGAATTGGGAAAAACATATTTCATTTCTATGAGTTTTAATTTCCTTACTGCCACAAGTAGGATAAGAATATATAAATATTGGCTGTATTGGAAACGTTAAGAGAGTGTGCCAGTACTAGTGGCTCAAGCCTATAATCCCAGATACTCAGGAGGGTAAGATCTGAGGATTGAGGATCAATATCAGACTGGGCACACAAATCCATGAGATTCTTATCTCCAATTAACCAGCAAAAAGCCAGAAACAGCAATGTGTCTCAAGTGGGATAGTGCCAAACTTAAGTGAAAAAAAATCAAGCAAGAAAGCAGGGCCTGGGCTGGGAATATGGCCTAGTGGCAAAAGTGCTCGCCTTGTATACATGAAGCCCTGGGTTCGATTCCCCAGCACCACGTATATAGAAAATGGCCAGAAGTGGCGCTGTGGCTCAAGTGGTAGAGTGCTAGCCTTGAGCAAAAAGAAGCCAGGGACAGTGCTCAGGCCCTGAGTCCAAGGCCCAGGACTGGCCAAAAAAAAAAAGAAAGCAGGGCCTGAGTTCAAGTCTGGCATGAATGTATGTGTGTGTGTGTGTGTGTGCATACTCACCCCCCTACAATAATATGCACATACACAAACAAACAATCTCAAGAGAAAACAGCACTGCTATTTTCTTCTTTAAAAAAGAAAAAAATGAACCTCAGGGCAGTGGTGACTCACTTCTGTAATCCTACCTACTGAAGAGGATTAAGATCCAGGGATAATAGTTCAAAACCAGTTCCAGCAGGAGGGTCCAAGAGACTCATTTTCAATTAACCACCAAAAAAGCTGGAAGTGGAGCTGTCGCCCAGCCCAAGTGGTGGAGTGTTAGCCTTGAGCAAAAAAGCTCTGGGACAGCACCCAGAGCCTCAGGACCAGGGCGCGTACACACACACACACACACACACACACACACACACACACACACACACAAGAAAACACTTTTATTATGAAAATGTAATAGTTGAATGTTTGGAAATAGGAAAGTTTTCATTTTTGTGCTCATTGTTGCTTGATGGTCTCCATGATGACACTGGAAGCCGTCGGTGCTGGGCACTAAAGATGGCCGATCTTATCGAAAGCACAAACTTCCCCTGTTACCATCCCTGATGACAAGGATTTTAAGTAAAAGAAAATGGCATATAACTTTGCCTGATATTTTAGGATTTCTCTGGGGGTGGATTTATGCAATGTGAAAGGAAAAAAAAAAAAAACCACTGCTGAAGGCTGGTAGGGTTGTGCAGGTTTACCATGAATTAGTGACATTTCTGGTGCCCTATAGAATCATCCATGAATAAAGCAAGAGGCTGGGGGTGGTGTGGGGGAAGAAAAAGACTCAGCTCTGGGTGAACATGTGGGGATAAGCTCACTTAAAGGAACAATCTATTTTAGAAACCTATAACTTATTCACTCAGTAAGGGTTTGCTCATTACTACTTTAGGGCCAGGCCCTCACTCCCAGTGTGCTAAAAATCTGATCAGAATAAATATGACCATGAGTCTGGTTGGAGATTTCTAGATGTTAATCAGAGCCATTGATACGCAAGCAATCAAGCAGGGAACTATGAGAAACCAAGCTTAATGCTGGAGATCACAGGGCTTCATTCATTGTACTAAGAGCTCACGACTCCTAGGAACTTAGGAACTTCCAGGAACTTTTGTTACATTTCTTTAGACATCTGGATAGCAGCTGCATGTGCTCTATAGCCGAACTGTTCCCGAGCATTTAAGATTACTAAAAGTTCATGTCTCCAAGCACAGAATAGGTATCAGCTCTTCAAAAAAGATCTTCTACATGATATCAGCTTTTACCCATTGAAAAGTTGCTTGCTGTGTTTAGTCAATGATTCCTAAAAAGTAATCCTAAAGGAAAGGGGGGAAAATCTGCTTTACCATGCACTAGGGATGTTGTCAAAAACATAGTTAAATGAAATATGAGTGAGTTTTGTTGAAAAGAAATCTTTTCATTATATTTCAGTAGAAAGAGGCACGCCTCCAGATGCCAGAAGAGTTGGATTTTGTGTAACTATGCTGTTTTCATCTAGATGTTAAACAGCCTGACATCATACCCAAGTTTTCACCATTAGTTGTTATCTCTTCTTCTAAGCCTTACAGGCAGGGGGCAGTCTAAAATAAAGTTTTGGAATAAATAGGTTGAAGTAAATAAAATATCCATCTACACCGGTCAGAATTCATCACAGAGGTTCATTGCCTCACTTCAATGGAGGATGCAGTCAGGATTCTAGACTAAATCTATGATCTGATATGTTTACCTGACCAATGAAGTATAACCTTCCTCTTAGTGCTGGAAAGAAAAGGTTGGTTCTCCTCATTGTGTGTGTGTGTGTGCGCACGTGCGCGCGCACACATGTGCACACACGCACAACACTAGGACTTAATCAGGGTCTCTGATTTTTTCTCAAAGATGGTGCTCTACCTTTTGAATCATACCTCCACTTTGGGCTTTTAGCTAGTTAATTGGAGATAAGTCTCTTGAATTTGTGTGCTAGGACAACTTTGAACCATGATCCCCAGGTCTCAGGCTTCTGAATAGCTAGGTTTACAGGTGTCAGACACTAGTGCCAAGCTAGGGGTTTTCTCTCTTCGTATACAGCGTAGCGACCTCGGAGCTCAAAGTAGTTTCCAGTCTCATCCCCAAAACACCCAGCTGTGAGGCTTCAATATTTCCAACAAATGCAGATTCATCCAAGTTTAGTCCAGCTAGCTAATTCTAAATATACAATTTTTTTTACCATCTAAAAATAAATAAAAAGTCCCACCAGAGGTATGATGCAGTTGGTTACTATCTCAGGAATGGTAAAGAGGTGCCTAGATATGATAAGAAAATCATTGGTCTTAGAGGATAGATTCAACTTATGCAAGAAGAGGTAATCTGTTCATCTTGTCCTTCCTGAAATCGGAGGCAGCTGTAGGTGATAGCAGGAAAAAACAGCTCAGAGTAAAGACAGATATAAAATAGAGGCAGGGACTATGACAAGCATAATTTGTTTGTTTGACTAGGCAGGCATCCTACTACTGGAGCCATGACTCCAGCCCACAGGAAATTTTCTGATGGAAGACATGCACCTGTCTTTGTCTCTTATCTTGGTGAGTTTTTTGCACCCAACAGTGTTTTTGCACAGGTAGGGCATACAGCAACGTAAGTAGAAATAATATAAGTGGAATAAAAGGTATATTGCACTGGATACTATGTTGAAAATGAACTATACAATTTGTGGGTAAGTATGGAAGGGAAAAACTGTGGGGTGGGCGGGGGGGAAGGTTGACATTGTCCAAAAACTAATTTCCTCTTTACCTGACTTATGACTTAACCCCTCTGTACTTCACCTTTATAATTACAATAAAAATTTAAAAAGGCATATTGACCCAATAATCAATGCCATAATCACATAAAAATGAATATTTACCCAATAGAACAAATTGGACACCCTTGGGAAACTAGGAAAATAAACCAGAAAATCAACCTGTTATTTTGGCCTTCAAGATATCCAAAACAAGTATGAATATACCCATGTTTGTTGTTAACGATGTAGTTTGTTGTCTCATCCCTTTTTATATTTATTTAGAAGTTTAAGATTCCAGCCAGTGGCAAGTGCCTATAACCCTAGCTACTGGGGAGGCTGAGAAATGAGGATTATGATTCCAAGGCAGACAGGACAAGAAAGTCTGAGAGACTCACATCTCTAGTTGCCACCGAAAAGTCAGAAGTGGAGTTATGGATCAAGTGGTCAAAACCAGCCTTGACTGAAAAAGCCTAAGGAAAGCTGGAGTTCCTGAGCTCAAGCTCAGTATAGGTACCTACAAAAAAAGTTAAAAATCTATCCTGTACTTGATATTAATTACTTGTTCCTGAATATTTTATTAATTTGATCCATGTTCCTAATTATCTCCCTAGAATCCTGTTCAGCCTGAGATGCTAAATCTTACTTACACATCCACACTTGCAGACATTCAAATGTCACCACTGACATTTTATTGGAAGGAAATAAAGCCAAGAGCTTTCTATCTTCCCTACCATGGTTCTTCATTTTTCTCTGTTGATCAAACAGACTGAGAGCAGGGTTGATAACAAAATAGGCAGTTTTTTATTAGAGACAGGACCATAAAAATTTAGAAAAGAGATCCAAGAAAATTTAAATATGTTAGAAAACTGATCATTTTCTTGTTGAACAGTATCTCTCAAGTTATTAGCAGATTAGAGTTATCAAATGTCAGAATTGGAGCTGGATTTAGAAACTAATACTGTCCAGGGGTAGTTCTGGTTATTTTCTCTGCCCTTTAAAGAACAAAAGGGCAGGGAAATGTTTAAGGTAAACACAGTAAGTTTATTTGAAGGTGAACAGGGAGCCATCAAAGAAAGTAGGAAGAATTGGCAGACTCTCAGAGTGAGATGGGCCTCCCTGTTACTGGGTGAGGGAAAATTCAAGGCTTCTTTGTCTGTTTCCTATAGATATTTTGTTCTTAATCCCCTTACTCTTGAGAGATGTATCTTTGGCTTGATTTGTTAAGCAGTGGGAGCTCACTGTCAAAAGCCTTTCTGAATGGAGGTAAGTTTTTGTCTGGTTGAACCCATCCCATCCTAGGAGAAATGGCCTGCCTTCTGCTTTTGAGTCTGGTTTAAGCACCTGTCCAGGTCTTAGAACCTGCAGCCCCTGGCAGGAACAAGAAAGGGGATTTATGTTTATTCTTTGTTACCTGTGATGTGAGACTTTTTCCAAGTTGCCTTCTAACCCTACCTAACTGGAGTCAAATACCTGCCTCTCACATCTAATCCACCTCCTTAATATAGTTTGTGGGAAAACTGTTACACAATTGGTGAGGGAGGATCAGGATGAGGAGGAGGAGGAACAGGAAGACCAGGAAAAAGAGAGAGAGAGAGATTGAGAGACACAGAGGTAGAGAAAGAAAGAGAGGGAGGGAGGGAGGGAGGGAGGAAGGAAGGAAAAAGAAAAACAAATCTCACTGTCTCCTCACCTATCTCTCCTGTCCCCTCATGGTTCCTTTTTTCTTTTCTTTTCTTTTCTTTTGCCAGTCCTGGGGCTTGGACTCAGGGCCTGAGCACTGTCCCTGGCTTCTTTTTGCTCAAGGCTAGCACTCTGCCTCTTGAGCCAGAGCACCGCTTCTGGCCTTTTGTATATATGTGGTGCTGAGGAATCGAACCCAGGGGTTCATGTATACAAGGCAAGCACTCTTGCCACTAGGCCATATTCCCAGTCCTCCCTTTAATCTTAAAAGAGGGTGCAGAGGGAAGAGAAAAAAACTCCTAGGTGTCTCCTCGGTATGCCTAGAAGACATGGTCAACTTTGGTGTTCTTTCCTTCCTCAGTGCTGGCAATAAAAAAATTATGAAAAATGTCCAAATTCTGCGATAATTGTTTCATTGCCATTGCTGTATCCAAGCCACTTATATAACCCAGGAACTGAGAGGACCTCGCCAGCCCCTGTCCTTCATTCCACTACAACATATTATTGGTTGTACAAAGGGGAAAATGAACACAGCTCCCTTGGCATCTGCCGCAGGGTTTAAAATGCAGATTCATAACTGCTTCAGGCTGGGCTGTCACTAAAACATTTCTTTTGATTTAGAAAGGCCACTGGTTATAAATTCAGTGTGGCAGACAATGAAAGCAATTTGGCTCTCCTGGTAGCTATGGGGAAACTCTGCAAGCTTGTCATGTCATCAATTAATTCCTTGAAGGCCTGGAGGCCTGGCTTGAGGCCTATTGGAAATGGAGGCTGGTAGGAGAAGCTTTGCCTCCATTATGTGTCCAAAAGGCCTGGAGATGTGTGTAGACTGGGAAAAGCAACAAGGGGAATTGCCATTCCTGCTCTGGAATGGCCCCCAAGACATTTAAAGTGAAGCAGAGAAAAGCCTACCAAGAGATTAATGCAAACTGTTAGGAAGGTAGGGATAAAAAGTGGTAGGTGTCACATGAGGCTGATACATGTCCCATCATGGCCTTCTTTGTTTCCTTAGTGTCTCAGGCTCCTGCTCAAATGCTTCTTCCCATAATGCCCTGTATATATGTTCAACCAATGGAAACAACCTGGGTGGCACAGGCATAGGCCATCAAGCAATCAGCACAAAGCGCAGGGGAGGAGATATGAGAGAGATCCTGTTTTATATAAACCACCTTCTGAGGGAATTCCATTGGACTCCCTGTGTCCAGAGAGTTTTGCTACTTTTCTTTCATAGCTTTCCTTTTATAATCAAATAAATGTACTTGTTTACCTTTAACTTTTCCCTGCCTTTTAATTCTTTAGTGGGTAGAGAAAACAGACCTGCCCCTAGCTGTTATCACTACCTTTTATCCCAACATCCAAACACCAGTACTTCCTCCGTCCTTGCTGACAGATCCCTTCCCTTCTCTCTGCAGTCACTCATTGTTGATTTATGTGTTTGTCCAGTGCTCACTCTACAACATAAACTTGAGTCTTCTGCCCACCCTTCATCAACTCAACAGGGATAAATTTAAACCTCAGACAAGAGTCGATGGATTCCTCATCCACTCATAATGTATTGAAAACATTTGTCTGAATTGACAGGATGCTGGAATTAGAAAAAAATGCAATTAACTCCCTTGAGAAAGTGCATGGAGCCCTTCCAATAATGGAAGAGATTTATACAGAGCACCCCACCCTCATCCATGGGTTCAGTCACTCGTCATCATCTGCAGTCTGAAAATATGAAATGGAGAATTCGAGAAACAAGCAACTCAGAGGTTTGTTTTTTCCTTTTCTTTCTTTTTTTTTTCTGTTGTTGTTTTGTGATAGTCCTGTAGCTTGAACTCAGGGCCTGGGCACTGTTCCTAAATTTTTGTGTTTAAAGTTAGCACTCTATCACTTGAGCAAAATCTCCACTTCTGGCTTTTTGCTAGTTGATTGGAGATCACAGTCTCATGGACTTTCCTGCTCAGGCTGGCTTCAAAACATAATCCTCAGGGGCTGGGGATATGGCCTAGTGGCAAGAGCGCTTGCCTCATATACATGAAGCCCTTGGTTTGATTCCCCAGCACCACATATACAGAAAATGGCCAGAAGTGGCACTGCGGCTCAAGTGGCAGAGTGCTAGCCTTGAGCAAAAAGAAGCCAGGGACAGTGCTCAGGCTCTGAGTCCAAGGCCCAGGACTGGCAAAAAAAAAAACAACACAAAAAAACAAACCATAATCCTCAGGTTTTTACCTTCTGAGTAGCTATGATTATAGGCATAAGCCCTCTGGCACTTAGCTCAGAGGGTTTTGTTTATTTAAATTATTATCTTAAGCTGGCTGTGTAAAGGGGTTTCAATTCAACATGCCATTTTATGAATACAATACATCTTGACCAATGTCACCCCTTCCATCATTCTCTACCATCTTTCTCAACCCTACCCCTCAAGTTACCTTGTTCCATTTTTTACATATATATTGAGTATTATAACTAAAGTTGGCCACCTTTCTCTCTCCATTTGTCTTCTTCTCCTTCCTCTAAAACCCTGTTTTTTTCAGAGAAGACATAGTTCAGCTTCCTGATATTAATTTTGGTAAACTTTCAGTTAATTGTTCAAAGGAGTTACACCATTTGTTATATCTTGCATTTTCATGGTCTACTTGTCCATTAGGATATCTGGGTTGTTCCCATAACTTGGCTATGATGAATAGTACAGCAGACTTGGCTATGATGAATAGTACAGCAATGAACATAGGTATGCAAATGTCTTTACTGTATCCTCACTTGTATCTTTTTGGATAAAGGCTCAAGAATACTATTGCTAGACTATAGGGCAGTTCTATGTTTAGTTTTAATCTACAGTTTTAAATTGACATTCTGAATTACTTGATAAACTCATGAGCTATCTCTTTCTGTCTTTCCTATAGCATGCAACATTCCTATGTTCAGTATATTCAATTGGTATATGTTACCTCTGATTAGCTACATCACAGTCACTGTTGTAGGGCTGATGATCAAGTAATATTTATTTTATTTATTGTTGCTATTATTCTCTTTTAGTATTTGTGATGATAGTAATCTCTTAGTAGTCATAATTCATAAATTAAATTTGTTTCATGGATATCTATATACAGAAAAATCATTCCATATCTATTTGTAGTTCCAGGCACCCCCTGAAGGGTTTAGAATGTATCCCTCATGAATATGGAGTGAAATATTGTGTAAAAAATAATTCTGGGGGTCCCTGGTGGTCACACCTATAATCCTAGCTACTTAGGAGGCTAAGGTCTAAGGAGGAAACTTGAAGTAGGAAAGTCCATGAAACTTTATCTCTAGTCAACTAGCAAGAATTTGGGGTAGAAATGTGGTTCAACTGGTAGAATACCAGCCTTGAGCGAAAAAGCTATGGGAGAGCACAAGGCCCTGAGTTCAAGCTCCAGTACTGAAAAAAAATTAAAGGCAACTAATAACTTTTATTTTCTTAAAATAATGGTACATAAATAAAGAATTATTTTAGCACCAGTTTCAATGTAAATTCCTGGGGGAATCCAAGAAGATAGTCTCAAAACTTTACCAAAAATGAGCTGCCTGCCTATTATCTCCAGAAGCTTTTCTCCAAGTGTTTCCCTCTACATATATGCTCAACACTCACCCAAGCTCTCCACATACAGATGGATGGATGGCCAGAGACTTACCCACATTGTGAACATTTGAGCTGAAACTTGAACTGCGTAAGAATGTCTCTGGTGGGGAAAAATATTTTTTTTCTTATTTATTGTCAAAGTGATGTACAGAGAGGTTGCAGTTTCATATGTTAGGCCTTGGGTACATTTCTTGTACTGTTAAGAACAGCACATGTGATCACATGGGAGCACAGTAACAGCAGTCGTTACATTTTTATTAAGATTCAAGTTGAAAATTGATACTGGAAACATAGGCAAGTGACAAGGTGACAAAATTTAGTATTAGCTGCTGGGCACAGGCATCCCACTTGTGAAAAATGCTGCTCTTGGGGTTTGGTATCTAGTACAGTTGTCCTTCAAAAATGGGATAGAGGGGATTGGTATGATAGGGAGAGATGGAGGAGAACGATGGAAGAAAATGACATTGCTCAAGATGCATTGTATTTATAAACTGATATATTGAATTGAAATGCCTTTATAAAACTACTTAAAGGTAATTTTTTAAGTGAGAGAAATAAAAGGCTCCCCAAAGAAAAGCTGAGAAAATATGTCACTATAAAACTTACCTTGGAAGAAATGTTAAGAGAAAATCTTCAGAGAGAAGAAAAATAGCACAGGTCAAAACTCTTGTCTGCCTAAAGAAAGGAAGAGGGCTGGGAATGTGGCTTAGCGGTAGAGTGCCTGCCTAGCATGCATGAAGCCTTGGGTTCGAATCCTCAGCACCACATAAACAGAAAGAGCCAGAAGTGGCACTCTGGCTCAAGTGGTAGAGTGCTAGCCTTGAGCAAAAAGAAGCCAAGGACAGTGCTCAGTCCCTGAGTTCAAGCCCCAGGACTGGCAAAAGAAAAGAAAAAGAAAAAAGAAAGGAAGAACATTAAAGAAGTAAAAGGAAATCAAAATCTTTTCTTTTTGTTGTCCTCAACTGAACCTAATAGACAACTGCTCACTGTGATATTATTGACAGTATATTGTATGAAGTAAGAGTCTCATAGACTTTCTTGCCTAGACTAGCCTTAAACAGTGATCCTCAGATCTCATCCTCCTAAGTAGGTAGGATTATAGTTGTGAGGCACCAGCGCTCAACTGCATAACTTTTGTGTCACTGCTATTAACAAAAGTATTAATCAGGCAGCTATTGAAATTCAAAACATAAGAGCTACTTATTTTTCCCATAGATTTTTACTTGTGTGTCTCATTAACATGAAATAGACCTAAATCATTTTCAAAATGCTTATGTGCAGGGAAGGGTGTGGAGAAGATGAAGATGGTTTATAGCTAAAGGAAGGCCCAATTCACCTGCCAGAAAGAACACACTTGGGTTGGGAAAACTGAGTAACTCTAATGTCTCCTGAAAGAGCCATGATCATGTAGCTAATCTGAACATGTATTTCCCTCATCCTGGATTCCTTCTGCCTTCAATTTCAGTGAGAGAGAGAGAGAGAGAGAGAGAGAGAGAGAGAGAGAGAGAGAGAGAGAGAGAGAGAGAGAGAGAGAGAGAGATACAGAAGCACATTTGGTCTTTGCCTTGGGAAGATATTCCAGCACTGTTTTTGCAAGAACAATTAGAAAATGAATTGTGGATAGTCTTAAAATGAGTATTATCTTTCAAAAGCTATTGAGATAAATGTTAAATTAATCTCATGAGTTCTCTGAAAAAGAAATTTTGGAAAAGAAAGCACCATGCAAATTGTACTCAAAAGGGAACTTGAAGAAACGCAACACAACTCTTGTTTGGTGACCAAGAAGAACACATTTTAAGGATATTTAACTTATTATTTTGTCAATACTGAAGTTTAAGCTCAAGGCTTCATACCTGCTAGACAGATACCCTGCTACTTGACTCATGCCCTCAGCCCATTCTTTTTTTTTTTTTTAATGTTTTTCAAATAGGTTCTCAGTTTTTGCCTGGAACTGCAGTCTTCCTATTTACATTTCTTGTAGCTGGGATAACAGGCACATGCCACCCCATCCAGCTATTATTTGAGAAGGAATCTGGAGTGTAGACTTGGGCTGGCCACAAGAGTCAATATTCTTGATCTCAGCTTCTCAAGTAACGAGGATGACAGGTCTGTGCCACTGTGCCCAGCTAAAGACTATGCTTGACAAATTAATAATAACAAATGAGAAAGGGAAAAAAGAACAAAATTCCCATCAGAATAGGTGAGAAATCAGAGGAATTGTAATAGATGTCAAATTCATAAGGCAAGTTGACACACAGTGCAGCAAATGAGTAAAAAATGTCCTACCAAGGTCTTCAGTGTTCCTGGTTCACAACTTGTCTTTTACTCTCTTCTTCAGCACTGCTTCCTCTCTCCCAATTTATGGTCACTCGACAGCTCTTGGCAGGTTACTAAAAAGTTAGGCTTTCTTCACTGGTGTTAAAAAAAATGAAGAAACTTTCAAGAGGACTAAATTCTTCCACCCAAAAGTGGCTTTTCTTCTTAAACACTCATTTTTGTTTCTAATCACATGGTCTTCCTTATCTGTTAGGTCTAAGGTCTACGGGTGATAAGAGTGATGGTACCGTGATACTTTTTGGTGTGTATCCTAGTTCTGGGGCCTCCACACAGTACCTGGAAGCCATCCGTTAGCTTTTTCACTCAAGTCTGGTGCTATCACACCTGAGTCACAGATGTACTTTTTAGTTTATTGAAGGTAAGAGTCCATGGACTTTTCTTCCTTGGCTGCCTTCAAACCACACTTCTCAGATTTGGAGTATTTGATTCGGTAGGATTACAGGCAAGAGCCACCAGCATCAGGCTTTTAAAAAACTTTTAAAAACTTACATCTCCTAGCTAGCTTAATGAAAAGAGGAAAGATTGGAGTAGCTAAAATTAGAAATGAAAGAGGGACCATTACAACTGCTGCCACAAAATAAAAAAGATGATAAGAAACTACTATGAATAATGTATATATGAACAAATTGGACCACTTACAAAAAATGGAGACATTCCTTGAATTATACAACTAAAATTTAATTATGAAGAATGGGAACTCTGAAAATACTATGCCTAGTAAGTAGACTGATTCAGTAATTAAAAAAAAAATCTTCTAACTAAGAAAATCCCAGGGACAGATGGCTTCACTAGAGAATTCTATAAGACATTTAAAGAAAAATTAACTCAAATCTTCATGAAATTATTTCCCCAAAAATGGAGAATATGGGATATCTTTGAATCTCCAAGGATCATGGTTTGAGGCCAGCCTGAGAAGGAAAGTCCAAGAGACTTAAATAACCAACCAGCAAAGATCAGGGCTAGGGGTATGGACCATATGGTAGAGCACCAGCTAAGCAAGCAACCTAAACAAGCTTGAAGTTCAAGCCTCAATGCTGCCAACACAAAAACAAGCAGAAATCATTGAAGAGATTAGAGACATAAGCAAATTTCATCTACATAATAAAGGACATGTATGAAAAGCCTCAGATGACATAGTATGATGTGTGAAGAGGTTTCTCTCAAGAGGAAGAGGGAGACGAGGACACACATTCTCATCACTTCTATTCCAGAGGGTGCTCGAAAAATTAATAAAAATGCAATCATATTTTTAAAAGGCTCTTAAATATTTTTTTGACATTCATGCAGAGCACTTTTGGCTCATGCCTAGATACCCATAATCCTAGATACCCAAGAGGCTGAGATATCAGGATTATCATTTGAAACAACACTGGGTAGATAAATACAAGAGACTTGTATCTCCACTTAACAAGCAAAAAGCCAGAAGTGGGGTTGTGGGTCAAGTGGTAGATCACCATCCTTGAGCAGAAAAGGCCAAGCAAGACTTGTGAGGTCCTAAGTTCAAGCACCAGTACTGGCACTAAATAAATAAATAATTGGCATTCTGACCCTCACACAATTTGAATGTACCTCTGTAATCACATACAGTTTGATTTCTCTTACTTCTAACAATATCTCATATGTTTGAAGGCACCTTCTGTAACTCTGGCCTCTGCCATGGTTTTCTCACAGGTTGCTTATTTGCATATTCCAACATATTTTCTCTTAATGGTTAAACTCTCATTTTGTAGCAACCCAGTTTCCTAGTTTGGCTTAAGTTTTCTTTCTTTAATTTTAAAACATGTCATAAGAGCTGGAGGCCATTGGCTTATGCATGAAATTCTAGCTACTCAAGAGGCTGAGATCAGGAAGATCACTGTTTGAAGTCAGTGCAAAATTCCAAGAAACTCCAAAATGAGATCCTGAGTTCAATCCCTGGTACTACCAATAATAATAATAATAATGATAATAGGACTTGATTTATAGTGATATATAATATTCTATGTCTCTAGGAAGTAGTGGCTTGGAATTAAATGTCTTTTTTGCATTATTTTATTAACAATCAATGAGTTGTACCAAGTGGCTTCATTTTGACATGTTTGTGTATTTATGCAGTATACCAAACCAATTTCAACAAGCTTTATTGTTTGCTTTTTACACTAAATATGTTATTTTTTTTAGCAACAAAAATTCAACCAGACTGCTAGGTGCTGGTCCTTCATGCCTGTAATCCTAGCTTCTCAGGAGGCTGAGATCTGAGAATTGTGATTCAAAGCCAGCCTAGGCAGAAAGTCTGTGAGACTTTTATCTCCAATTAATCATCCCAAAAGCTAGAAGATGAGCTGTGGCCCAAGTGGTAGAGCACTAGTCTTGAGTGAAAAACTAAGGGACAGTGCCCAAGACTTGAATTCAAGCCCAAGTACACACATAGACATACACACACACACACACACACACACACACACACACACACACACAATCAACCAGAAAAGTAAAAACATTTCCAAATAACATGAGCTTCGGTTTGCTTGGAAGCTTTTATTTTCATTATGAGGATTATATAATACAGAGATATCATAAGAAAGACATATTTCATCAAGAACAGTTTCTCACTTGCCCCTAGGAACTCCTGGCCGTTGGAGGTCCAGTCAGCCTAAATGTGTATATTTTGCTGCAGTTAGCTTTGCTGTAACTCTTTGGGACAAATATAAAGCAACTTACCAAACCTCTTTGCACACACAAATACCCTGCTCTATATTTACTTTTGACAAATTATTAAAGCACCTAACTGTGCCTCTAACCTAGATTTGATTGCAAGATTGATTCATTCATAATATTTAATGATTTCCTAAGACGTTTATTCTAAGGAATTTGATATACAGTGTGATTTGCATTACTCCAACCAGCATCTTTCTGTAAATCATCAGAGGCTGTGGGCTCAATTTCTGTGCAAAAGACCATTATAAAGAGAAACAAAATATGGCCAATAAATTACTGGCATAATTGAACTGTGCAAAACTTCATTGATGTATGATGAACACAGACACCCATCTGAAAATTAATCACTTTGTTTTTGTAGTAGGATAATTGGTTACTTTTTGCTTTATGAATTTCCTTAAATGTTTTTATATTGGCATGGATATCACCTAAGCAAGTTGAATCGGACAAAATGAGAGCCATTGCCCCCCAAATAGAAAAAAGCTTCCACTAAAAGGAGACTCAATATTCTATTTTCTAGAAATTTCCTAGAGCTTACTTAAGTCTCCTAGCCATGTATATCTTCTGCTCCTTTTCTGTCCCAAATTTCTGCTTGTCCTTTTGCCTTTCTGCAACTACTCTTCCTAAATTTGTTTTACCATTCTGATACTTTTGTAAAGTAGATTTTATTTTTTTTTCTGGTACTGGGCCTGAACTCAGGGCCTGGGAAATCTTCCTGAGCTTTTTAGCTCAAGGCCAGCACTCTACCACTTGAGCCACAGCTCCACTTCTGGCTTTCTTGTGGTTAATTGAAGATAAGAATCTCATCAACTTTTCTGCCCAGGCTGGCTTTGAATTGTGATCCTCAGATCTCAGCCTCTCCAGTTAGCTAGGATTGTAGATGTGAGCCACACCCAGTTGTAAAATATAATTTTAACAAAATACTTTAAAATTCTTTTAAAAGATTTTTTGAAGTTATTTTATTTAATGTTACAAAAATCATATCATTTGACCTTAAACATTCTAA
The DNA here is from genome assembly GCF_023159225.1 of Perognathus longimembris pacificus. Lineage (NCBI taxonomy): Eukaryota > Metazoa > Chordata > Mammalia > Rodentia > Heteromyidae > Perognathus > Perognathus longimembris. The sequence goes on from NC_063161.1 coordinate 105,495,949, forward strand.
ATCTTGTTTTGTTTTCCAGCATTGCTGAGATTGGTTGCTATGCCTATACTTTTTCTACTATATGCTGACTCATTGTGTGACTGAGTTAATTTATTCTCTTGGCCACAGATCTTTCTGTTGTCCCCAAGATGTTTCTAATGAAACCTGGGCTATTGAAAACTATTTATATGGCATGTATGTAGTACGTATGTACGTATTTTGGTGTAGTGCTAGGTCTTAAACTCAGGGCCTGGGCATTGCCCCTTAGCTTTTTCATTCAAGGCTCATGGCTCTTCAACTTGAAACACAGCTCTACTTCTGGATTTTTGCTGGTATATTGGAGATAAGAGTCTCATGGACTTTTTTGCCAAGGCTGACTTTGAACTTCGATCCTTAGATCCTAGCTTCCTGGGTAGCTAGAATTACAGGAATGAACCACTAGTGCCCAATACTGTTTTAAACTTAAATGCATTTTCTAATGTACTTACAAAAGTGTATATTGGGGCTACTTCTCAGAAATAAAATTTCCTGATCACACTGGAATATGCAAATATCCAACACCATAGGATGAAGTAATATAGATCTAAATGTGGATGTGAAATATCCTCCCAAGCTCTTGTGTTATAGTCTAGGATAAGTGGGCCTAATGGAAGGAAGTTCTGTCTTTGGAAGTGTACCTTAGGAGTGACAGAGAAACCCCTCCCCTTCCTCTCTCTTTGCTCTATGGTCATTTTTAGCCAAGAAACTTTTCTCTGCCCTGACTCCATGCTCTGATCTTCAGCCTCACCACAGGGGCAAAGACAAGGGGAACCAATTGGCCATAAACTGAAACTGTGGGCCAAAATAAAGCTTTTCTGCTGTTTTTCTTGAGCATTTTGTCACTGCCATGGGAAGCCAACCAATGCAGAGACAACTTCTGTATTGTTTTCCAAAGTGACATTAATAGATTACATTGCTGAATGCAATATATGAAAGATTCTTCTCTCACATTATCTTCTGTTCTTGGTACTGATGGATCATGACAAATCTTATTCCATTGTAGCTTCATTTGCATTATCGAATAGGTTAAACTTAAATATATTTTTATACATTTACCGATGATGTGTCTCTCCTTTATGAATTGTCATTTTTTTAAGATGATTTTGTTCTGTGAGCACTCACTTATTATCTCCCAGGCTCTGGACATCAGAAATGCAGCAGGGGTGTCTGGGATGTCTGCTCACGGATGGGCTGACTGTTGTCACAGTCAGCAGTTCTCAGTTGAGTCCTGGGTCCCCTAGCAGACTCACTGGTTGTTGGCAAGATGTGCTTAGTTGTGCTGCCAGGAGCTTCTTGCTGTCTTGTTGGCTCTTGCCTAGGGAGAGTCCAGACAATGACTTGTCATGTGACTTCCACAGGCAATTCAGGGTGTAAGTGCTGGCTTTCTTTCAAGTTAGGTAGAGCACACGTGTGACATTCTCTTCCAGAACCAACTAGAAACACTGTTTTGCAAGTTCATCTGATTGAATAACTGGAGAAGAGGTATGGCCACTTGGCCTGGGCACTGGAGGGCCATCTTAGATTTCTGTTCATCACATTCCTGAGATAAGTTCTTTCTGCCAAATGTAACACAAATGCCATGGATTCTCCATTCTTATCTCTGTTCTTATTTACATTTGCCTTAGATATTTTAATAGTAAACTGTATTTAACAAAATGATTACCAGGAAGCTGGCACTTAGGGTGTTGGGGGTGGGGCCAAGAGAAGGAGGGCAAACAAATGGAGACAGGAGGGATGAGTAAATATAGTCATAATATTTAATGTACACATGTGAAAATGGTACTAGGCAAATTGCAGGGATGGATGGGGTTGGAGGCATGGGGGAAAAGATAGAAGAGGTGACACTGATCAAGATGCATTGTACTCAAACTGACATGTTGAATGGAAACACCCTTCTACAACTACTTAAAGATAATTTAAAAATAATGGCAAACTTCATTCATATTTTATTATCTCCCTTAATATCTTCTCATTTTTCAGTCTCAGAATACCAGCTGGTATACCATATTTAAAAGCCATGGTCCCTTGGCACCTTTTGATTGTCATGAATCTCAGACTTTCCTTGTGTGGGGTAACTTTGAGTGTTTGGAGGAATGCTAGCTAGTGCTTTGCCATTTCCCCTGGCTTCTGCCAAGACAGCTCCTTTACGGAAATACCACATGGGACTCCTCCACCAAGCATCATAATCCCACCCACACTGTTATTTTCTATGATATGGATATTCCCCCGATTGGTAATTTTATTTAAAATTCTGAGCATACAAAGGGAATACAGGAAATGTTGCTTACTCCTTTAGTCTCCTAAGAATCCTAGGCCTCTAACAGATTTGTCTGGTATAGGTAAATAAATAAATTCAGAGTGGGTCAAAATGAATTCATATCTCTACTGTTCTGTTTGTCCTGTTGTGGCTCTAACTGGATATCCTTGGTGTCCAAAGAACATTTAGGTGCTGTGGATTTTCTGATCCAAGGGGAAGCAGAGAGTTGGGGCTGCTCTGTCTTTGTCCATGGTCTCAGCTCTGGGGATGACATTCTCTGTCTGCAGTGGCCAAGTTGTCACCCCAACAGTCTCTGGCAATGTGACCATCTTGGTTCTGTGCCAGACTATTGATCTGTCCATTCGGAGAAGCCCATTGGGAACTGCTCACACAAATGTCTAAGTGACAGCCTGAAGTCAGGAGAGCATGCAGATACTTTTAGTTAGTGATCTCTCCTGAATTCCATGGGATGATTCTGAATCATCCACAGCAGTGTCAGCTCTGTCATTTTGAAACAGGGAAGGCCTTTGCTGTCCATTCGGTGCCTCATCTGTACCTGAGATCAACAAGCAGAGTCTAGAGGTTTCATCTTTCCAAGCCAAGAGGATCCTGAAAAAAAAAAGCCATTGGCATTTCTTCCTTAGGGACATTTGTTCAACACAAGTTATGGTGAAGCTAGAGAAACTACAAGATGCAAATCTTTGAGGTACCAGCCAAATAGATGATAATGAACCCAAAACTCTTTCTAGGAAAACAAAAATGTAGCTGAGTATTGATGGCTCAGGCCTGTAATCCTAGCTACTCAGCAGACTGAGATCTGAGGATCTCAATTTGAAGCCAGACTGGGTAGGGAAGTTCTGAGGCTCTAATCTCCAATTAACCACCAAAAGCCAGGAGTGGAGTAATGATTAAAATAGGAGAGTTCCAGCCTTGATTAAAAAAAGCTAAGGGAGTGTACTAAGGCCATGAGTTTCAGCCCCAGTATTGGTGCACGTGTGTGCACGCACGCGTGCGCGGACACATACACACACACACACACAGTGTCATTTGTACCCCACCTGCCAGGTGGTTATTTCAAGGTATAGGCCATTTAGGGGGTTTTGAAAAATAAATACCAGGAATTTAAAAATTTATCTTGGTTGGATAATAAACAATAAGAAAACCCATAGCAATGTTCTGACAAGCAGCGGACAGTCTGCATTAGGCGTGGGCTGCATGAGTAATCACTTGTTATACATTATACTTCAGGACAAAATCATTGCAGTAGACAGAGAGCTATCAAATGATGTACAGACAGAAAATGTGCCTTGGAATTAAGTCTATAAAGCATGTCTCTTTCTCTTTCTTTCTGCAAAGTCCTTCCTCCCACACACAATGTTTACTTGAAACAAAACATGCTCAGGTAGAAGAAATGGTTTTTCTTTGAAGCAAATAAAAAAAATGGCTAGCAATGAGTAGGAATGTGGAAAGCCTGTTTCTTTTATCTCTTTTTCTTCCAGAGTTAGAGAAAAGCAATTTAAACTCTCATCAAAGTGGCTAGATGATTTCTTTTCTACAGATTCTAGAAATCTTTATTTTCTCTGCGTGAAAGCTGTGGAACTTTTTTCTTCCTAAATACAGCTCTGTAAATATCCAGTGGATAATTATTGTGTGGCAGCTTGAAAGGAACCTGATATCAAAGAGTGTGGAAACCAATGGCTAGTCCAGCTAGTTGTAGGGCTATCACTATCTGCCCAATGGAGAGTTCACAGCTCTGTTGAGCTCTTGACTTGGCCAACTCTAGACCTTCTATAATCTGACCAGCGATCAGTTTCCTTCTTTGTAAAGTGGGTTAAAAATTCTAGCTTCTTCTTTGAGGGCCATTTATGAGGATAACAATTTGGTCATCATGAAGCATAGGGTAAGATAGCTCATTTTGTATGCATTCATGTTGGTTCTAGGGCATGAACTAGCGTTTTAGCTGAGGTCTGGTGCTCTACCACTTGAGCCATACCTCCATTTCCAATTTTTTTTTATGATTAATTAGTGACTGGAGACTTTTGTACTTTCTTCCTCAGGCTAACTTTGAATCACAATCCTCAGAACTCAGTATTCTTCTTTTTTTCCAGCCCTGAGGCTTGAACTCAGGGCCTGAGCACTGTCCCTGGCTTCTTTTTGCTCAAGGCTAGCACTCTGCCAACTTAAGCCACAGTTCCACTTCTGGCATATATATATATATATATATATATATATATATATATATATATATGCGGTGCTAAGGAATCGAACCTAGGGCTTCTTGTATATGAAGCAAGCACTGTTGCCACTAGGCCAAATTCCCAGCCTCAGTCTTCTTGAGTAGAAAGGATGATAGACATGAGCAAATGGTGCCCCAAAAGATATCTTTTGATCTACTTCCTTGGCTTGCTTGAAATGTCATCCTAGAACTTCCTTTCTATTATGTTTCTGATTAAGTCAAGCTATAAGTTTTGCTGTGTCTCAAAAGTAGAGGGTAGAGGTAAATAGTGCCATGAGCACACTAGACATATATTTTCCAGTTGTTCAACCAAACACAAACCTAGATGCTGATGTGAAGGGCTTTGCAAATGTGGCTAAGACCTATAATCATTTCACCAAAGATTAATCCAGTGTGAAAGTATCTTGGTGGGCCTGACTTAATCAGTTGGAAAGTCTTGAAAAGAGTGTAGATTTCTCTGATTTAGAAATTCCAAACAGTAATTTGGTCTGAAATAATTCTTTCTTTCTTCTGGGTTTTCCTGTTGACTACTGCCTCATCCCTGTTGGGATCTGGGTGCCCTGGACTTCTGACTTAACTTAGTCTCATGATGGCATAGGCCCATAGACAAATTCCTTGTAATAAATACCCTTACGGACTATACATGTCCATAAGTAAATATATTTCTACTTCTCTCACTTCTCAAGCTGAATCCTGACTGACATATACACAGAGCAAGAAGCATCCGGCATGTGGGAGGCATATTTATTTTTCTACGGATATAGAGTTATATATTTTCATTTACTCAGACCCATATGGCAATATGGTGCCATTATAACTTCTGGAACATAGGTAGAGAACATCATGTGAAGTCAAACTTCCTCATATGAACTTAAATAAAAAATCTGAGTTCTGCCCTTTCTTAACTGTATGGATTTGAAATCTTTAATTTCAGAGTGGTGGAAATAATGAAGTGTTGTTATGAGCAACAAATAAAAGACTATATCTAAAATGCACAGTCTATAGTGGAAAGTCTTTGATAATATCTAAAATATACAAGGAAAGTTCATGTTGTTGGTGATGTAAATTACCTCAGTTACCTGGGGAATGTCAAATCTATCTTCAGCTAGCAAATGTTTGATATTTGATTTGGATTTCCAAAGACTAGGACAATGCTAAAAATGTTCTTTTCACATTTGCAGCTAAATTAAATGTTCCAAAGAACTGGGTGCTGGTGGCTCATATCTGCAATCCTGGCTACTCAGGAGGCTGAGATGTGCTGATCTCAACTCAAAGACAGTTGTGCAGGAAAGCCTGTGAGCTTCTTATCACCAATAAACCACCAAAAAAGTTGAAAGTGGAGCTGTGGTTCAAATGGTAGAGCACTATCACTATCCTTGAGTGAAAAGCTAAAGGCCAGTACCCAGGCTCTGAGTTCAAGCCTCAATACTGGCATAGACACACAAAATACATTCCCTATGGACAGGATGAACTTTATCACTGAGAAAGAAAAAGAGCTTAAATGAATCAAAGGAATCACAAAGAGAAAGGGATTTCTTGAGGGAGGAGGTAACAAGTGTACTCACTGCCTTACATATGAATCTGTGACCACTCTGTACCACACATTAACAATAAAGAAAAACGTTTAATTAAAAAAAAGAAAGGGATTTCTCTCCGTCCCCATTTGGCTTTCACCTGGTCTCAGTCTGCCCAGTTATTTCCAGAAGGTGATGATAAAGGTAAGTTGAACATCAGGTTATTTGATGTAGGAAAGGCCAATGAGCATGTCAGAGGTCAGAACACAGGTGGGCAGATGGGAGATGGAGGTGCTAGCTCCCAGTGGAAGCAGTGAGAGATGAGAAAGCCACATACCATCGGTACCTGGCACAACCTCCCATTACCAGAGTTCTGGCCACTCGCCCATTCCCCTCAGCCACTGGTTTGGTCCTGGCTATGGTTTTTTTTTTTTTGGTTCTGTTATGAAGAAAAACTTTAGTTAATCTTCAAAGATAAAATAAATACATAAAATAGAAGTGCCCCACTAAGCTGTACCCATCCAAACATGGTTCCAGAATATGCAATGCAAAAATTATGGACAATTGTGGAGCTGGCCAATAATCTGATATGTGCCTAATTTATTGACATGTTAATAGGTAGTCATGGGCTACATTAATATGAGAATCACGCTGAGCTGGACATCGGGGGTTCATGCCTGTAATCTTAACTACTTAGGTAGCTGAGATCCAAAGGTTCAATTTTCAAATTAGCAACCATATGGGCTGGAGGCATGGCTGAAGTGGGAGAGTGCCAGCTGAAGGCCAAATAATCTGGGGGCCTTGAGTTCAAGCTCTAGTCCCCAATCCCTCTAAACAGGAAGAGAATAAAATGATTCTGAAAGTCCCTGCTTAACCTTTTCTTTCAGCTCCAGTCCTTATTTTCCTGGGAGATAGCGTGGAGTTCATATGAATGGCACAGAGCACGTGGCTAATGGTTGTCATTCTTTCACCTTGAGACATGTCCAGGGTCCACCCATGCTGTACTCGAGGTATAGCAAATAACTAGATTTCATTATTTTTCATGGGTGAGTAATAGTTTCTTATTTAGATAAGTCTTCCTTTTGTTCATCCATTTATTGGTTGGTAAGCATTTGGAATGTCTCCATCTTTGGCAATGATGCTACATTCATTCATGTATCAAATTTGGGAGGTACTACTGAGGAGCTAACTTGATCATATGGTAAGGGTAAATCTTTGTTTAAATTTTGAGGAAGTGCCAGAATGGTCTTTTACAAAATGGTTGCACAACTTTACATTACTCAGCCTCCTGAGTAACTAGGATTACAGGCATAAGCTACCAGCACAGAGTTTCACTGAAAAATAAAATCTCTTGATGTAGTTTAGACTGGTCTCAAATTCCTGATTCAGGAGGCTGAGATATGAGAATCACAGTTTAAAGCCAGCCCAGGCAGGAAAGTTTGAGACTCTTATCTCCAACTAACCACCAAAAAGTCAGAAATGGAGCTAGCATACCTGGCTTGATTATTATACATATGTTTGATTATCACACTATTACCTATAAACATATACAATTAAGATAACAATACAGGAGTCCATATACATTTTGAAAAGGAATTATTTGAGAAACAGAAATCACGATAAAATTATCTGAACTGTATGCACGTCATGCAACAAAATAGGCAATAATATATGTAATTCTGCAGGCTTGGACATTTAGCTACACCACTGATGGCTATGTGCATGCAAGAGCTATGGGTAGACTACAATATTCATGAATAAGCAGAAACTAATATATATATATATATATATACACACACACATATACACACCTTGTACATATGCATTCTGCCATGGTTGGGGATTCTTTGCACTTAGTTTTATAGCTGATGTCAGCTGAGGAATTGCGATGGAAAGAAACAGAAATGTTTTGATTAATTGATCAAAAGGTACAAAGAGACAAACGCCACATGTGCAATGGCCCAAAAGCTGAGAAATGAAGAACTCTTACCTTTCACAAATGCACATATACAAAGAAGGTATATCATTGATTTAGGAGGTGTCAACATTTTTTACATATATTCCCAGTGCTTTCACATAAATCCAACATTGTGATACTTTTTGGAAGAATTCCACTTACAGAAAATGCATAAAATGAATTTAGCCTTGAAGCCTAAACACAACATGATTAAATAGAACCAATCCACATTTGCTACAGAGATGCTGTTTTCACTGTGAAAATTAGGAACCGGGTCACGGCACAGAGAAGTTACTCTAAGCTTGTTTTCTAGTATTTGTGCTAAATGCAAGACAATATTTAACTACCAAGACACTTGAAAATATCACAAGATTTTTTTTTTTTTGGCCAGTCCTGCGCTTGGACTCAGGGCCTGAGCACCATCCCTGGCTTCTTCCCGCTCAAGGCTAGCACTCTGCCACCTGAGCCACAGCGCCCCTTCTGGCCGTTTTCCATATATGTGGTACTGGGGAATCGAACCGAGAGCTTCATGTGTAGGAGGCAAGCACTCTTGCCACTAGGCCATATTCCCAGCCCACAAATTTTTTTTTAGTTCAGTAAATTCATCAAAAGTGGCTTTTTGAGGAAGTGTGTAAATCTACAAAGCACATTATGTGTAAATTTCTCAGTGAATTTAATTCAATGACAAGAATGCCTTGGGTGAATGAGATGGTCATGAATAAGGCTCATCTAATCTTGAGAGTTGTTTTCTGGAAGAGCCCAGTGTCAAAGAAGTAAGTATTCAGAATATAAGGATATTTGTGCTCATTCATTTTTCATCACTATAATGAAATACTCAAAGCAGGCTATGTTATAAAGAAGATGTTATTTTGGCTCATAGGTCTGAAGGTGGGAAGTCTAGGAGTCTCATTTGAAGATGGACTTCTTGCTGGCAGACTATGAGTTAGTGTAGGTCATTATATGGCAAGTCAGGAAGCATGTATGTGTATGTGCATGTGCGTGTGTATGTACATATGCGTGTGTATGTGCATATGTCTCTTCTGGCCTCTCTGCTGCTTGTTATAAAGCCACCAGAATCCAATTGTGTGATTCTACTCTAAGAGCCTGACCTAACCCTGTTCACTTCCGAAGATCTTCATCTCAAAATGACATAGGTTGTCCTTTCACTCTCTTAATACTTCACAGGGGATACTGAGCTCTACAAGTGGTCTTAGAAGATCCTTAAACCATAATATTGCCCAACTTGCTGCAACCCAGTAACACTGTCAAAAGCATCTCAGAGTGTCTCAAGTGCCAGTAGCTCACACCTGCAATCCTAGCTACTCAGGAGGCTGAAATCTGAGGACCACAGTTCAAAGCCAGCCCAGCTGGAAAGTGCAATTAACCAACAAAACACAGAATTGAAAGACAGTGTCAGTTGAGCAAAAATGCCAAACAAGAAAGCTAGGACCTGAATTCAAGGCGCACACATACACACGTATATGCTACTCGGAAGAGATTAAAAAAAATATATGGCTACTAGGCCACCAACAACAGATTTTTTTCTTTATAATTTTTTCATTATCTTTAAGTAGTTGCATAATAATATTTCAATTTAATATGTGCGTTTGTGAGTTGACTGATGGCACCCCTTCATCTCTTCCAATACCATCCATCCCCTGAAGTTACCTGGTTCCATTTTCACTATGTTATTAAACATTATGACTGCACTCACTCCACTTTTCATTTGTCTCCCCCACCTCCCTTTTATCTTTTACCTCCTCCAAACACCAATGTTTCAGCTTCCTCATACTTATTTTGTTAGACTGTTGTTAGTTGTTCAAAAGAGTTACACCATTGGACCCCTTGCCTACATATACCATACTTGAGTCAATATATTTGTGTATACAGGGGTGTGAACTCAGAGCCTCACAATCTAACTCCACTGTCTTGTTCATGGCTGACATTTAAGCCACATTTCCAGCCCAGCTATTTCTGTTTAATTGAAGATGGAGACTTACTGTCTTTTCTACCCAGGCTGGCTCCCAACTTTGAAGAGGTTCAAGCAAACAAAACAAAACAAAACCAAAACAAAAAAACAGCCAAGCAAGAGTGAGAGACAATGAGCTCAATGCCTTCCACAGGCACAAATACAAGTTTTACTGAGGCTTTTATCCAATCACTAATCATAAGAACATTGGATCATGCCGAGTGTGACTGTAAATGGCTTGTCAGGACCTGTAGTAGCACTTTGGCTATAATATTGGCTCTTGGCCTACAACATTTCATCCCTAGTCAGCTCTGATGTTGTGGTCAGCCAAGGTTAAATATCTGCAGGATCTTTCATTTGCGTGTAGCTTCTTTGGTGAATTTCCATTCACTTGACCAACACATTCATTTCATAATTCATAATTGTGAGGACACCACAGGAACTATTACTAATAGAGTCCAAATCCCTAGCAGTGTTGGCTCAGGTCAGCCCTCCAGGAGGTTCTGTGGAGAGCTACCTCACTCCTGTTTCCATACCTTCTGAGCCTTTTATTTTCTCTCAAGAAATCCTAGTTTCTGTGCCTTTCCTCCAGGGCCTTATTTTGATTAACTGTTCATAATTAAAATTAAATTTGATGAACTGGAACCAAAGCTTTTAGTTGGTTTCTCTTTTATCACTTGGCTCTTTTCATTTAGTAAAATTCAGAAAATGGGCAGAGTGTAATTTCCTACTAATTAAAGTGAGGCTAAAAAAAATAGACTAATTTTCTGGATAAAAGAATTGCATTCTTAATTCTTTCTTTTCTTTGTGTATCAGAAATTATGACCGCAGCAAAGGAAATCTCACTGGTACGCAAAAATTCAGCTCAGGTTGCAAAGAGATTGAGATAGTCGGAACAAAAAGAGCAATTGCAGGGAAGATCATGATGTAACATTTTATACTTTCTTACTAGTGGATGGAGAACCATTTGTGTGGAAATTCTACTTTTTTTATTTTTTTGAAATTCTACTTTTAAATTTATGTATTCAGGCTGAGTATTATGTTTGTAATTTTAGCTACTCAGGAAACTGGGCTCTGAGGGTCGAGGTTCAAAGCCAGGTTAGGTGGGAAAGTCCATGAGCCTCTTATCTCCAAGTATCCTAGAAGCCAGAAGCAAGAGTGCAAGGCCCTGAATTGAAATCCATGTACTGGCACAGTAGATTAATAAATAAGCTAATGAATTAATTCAGAAATGAGAACATGTTTTTGAGATATTTAAAATACAGAATATTGTAAGTTTGTGTTTAAAAATATCTCAAGGAATTAAGGCTTAAGATACTTAATTGTTTGCTGGTTTGTTGTTATATTTTAAACCTTCATTTGGTTATTTTTCTTTTGTATTGAAATTAATTAAAAAACAAAGTTGTACTTATTAATGGGATACTGTGCAATGTTCTACATTTGCATACATTATGTAATGTCTAAACCAGGATAAAACATTAATCTCAAGTGTTAATTAATCAATTCTTTGTGGCCAAAGCATTCAAAAATTCCTTCTAGCTTTTTAAAATCTTATAATTTATAATTATTATCTATAGTTGTCCTTCTGGGCTAGAATGTTTAGGGATTTTTTTTTTAGTTTGTTTGTGTATGTGCATGTATGTGTGTGTGTGCAAGCTATTCCTGGGGCTTGAACTCAGGGGCTGGGTACTGACCCTGAGAGTTTTTGCTAAAGGCTAATGCTCTACCACTTGAGCCACAGTTCCACTTCTTGCTGGTTAATTGGAAATAAGAGTCTCATGGACTTTCCTTAGTTGAGCTGGCTTTGAACCATGATCCTCAGATCTCAGCTTCCTAAATTGCTAGGATGATAGCCCACTAGCACCCAGCAAGAATGTTTGATTTTAATTAATTACCAAGCCCTAGACATATGCATCACTAGTCTGTGCTGAAGAGAAAAGTAGAAGGAAGAATCCAGGGGTCAGTGGCTCACTCCTATAATCTTAGGTACTCAGGAGGCCAAGGTCTAGAAGATCCTAGCTTAAAACCACCCCGGGCAGGAAAGTCTGAGACACTATCTCAAAGTAACCAGCAAAAAGCCAGGTTGGAGGCATGAAGAGAGACAACAGTGTAAGCAAGCTAAATGAGAGTGAAAGGTCCTGAGTTCAAGGCCTAGATACAAAACAAAAACAAAGGAAGTAGAAGGATGATGGATGTGTGTGTTAGGGGACAGAACTGAAGACCAGTTTGCAGGTCTGGGAGCAAGCTCCCCAGGGACATTGAGTAAGGAGTGTCCTCCCTGAGGAATTGGAGAGCCCATTAGATAGTGTCTGTGGAATTATGATCTATGTATTTTTCTGTTTTCTTCCATGATTCTTGGCTCACAGATTCTGCCACTGCTGTTATTTCCTAAGGCTAGATAAATAAGAATAGTTTTGGTTAAAATTTCAGTTTTGTAGCTTTGCTTCCCGACAGCTTCAAAAATATCTTTTTTGTTATTGACAACAAACCCTTCCGAGCTCACCTGAGAGGAGTGCTGGTCTTAATGAGGGGATTGCTGGAAAACTCTCTGGATATCCTTAGGATAAAGGAGGTTGTACAGAGGGTTGAGATCTCAACCCACTTCCAAACTCCTGCGTGGGATGAGGAACTAAAGTTTTAAGTGGATTCCCAATGGATAATAGTTTGACTATGTTTATGTATCAAAGGGTTTATTGACATCCAGAGGGCCAGAGAGAGCGTGAGAGCTTCCAGAGAGCTGAACATATGGAAAGGCCAGGAATGCTCAGCACTACTTCCTATATAACCATCTCACCTGGGGCTCATCATTATCGTGTGCTATATATTTAACAATCAGCTATTATGTGCAAATAACTCTGTTACTGTTTTACAAGTTAACTCAACAAAGAAGGGGCTCATGGGAACCCTGATATAAGAGATGATTTAGAATCCCAGAGGCTCGGACTTGCCCATTGGCATCTCAAGTCGGGGTATTTTTGTATGGCCTAGCCTTGAACCTGTGGTGCTGGACAGTCTCCTGTTGGTATCACAACTGATTTGAATGAAAGGAACTACTGGTATTTGCTGGAAAATGGATTGTTATCTGCATTTGTGAAAAATCTTTATGCATTTTGGGGGCCACTGAAACATTCTCTATAGTAAGATAAAAATAGGAAAAACTTGAGTTTGAAATTTACTATTTAGTTAATTTTCTGTTCAGCCACACAGGAGTGCCTCTCCAATAATCATTTCCGCCCTATGTACATCCTATACACTACTGTTAAACTAAAATTCCTGAGTCCAAGGGTTCTCTGGAATAATAGGATTTATTGAGTCATTACAGGTATGAACAAGAAGACCGGATCCTCTGACAAGCTTCTTTTACAACCAGAAGCAAGTTTAGGTAGCAACTGGGGAAATATCAGCCTTGCTCAAAATCTAAAAAGGTGTATGTAATTTTAAAAAAAATGAGGAAGGAAAGCATTCAAAAAAGGTTCAGGGCAAAAAAATCAGTGACACAAAGAGGAAATTTATGCTTCATTGATGGCCATTCACTTCAGTTTTCTAGGAACAAAGACATCTTTATGATATGGAGACCAGAAGTTCTTCCTTCTGTCTCTATAAAATTTTCTCTCTTCCTTTCTTCCTTTCCTCCTTTCCTTCCTTCCTTCCGTCTGTTCTTCCTCATCTCTGAATGCAGTTGCTTTGCTTTCACAGAAAGACATTAATTAATGCAATGTTAGATACCCTGTTTGATCTCAGGAAAGTATTACCTTTTCTTTGCTCAACTGTTCCTTACTCTATCATCCTGAGGAGTGTTTTAAGTCATTTGTCTTCACCTCTAATTTAGTTTTGAGAGAGAGAGAGAGAGAGAGAGAGAGAGAGAGAGAGAGAGAGAGAGAGAGAGAGAGATTAGAAGGGGAACTGTTAGGTAGTTAGGGACAAAGAGTGACAGATTTACCATGTGGCCAAGTATGTGGCCATTACGTGTTTCTTGTTCACATAGTGCCTTGGGTTCTCATGCAAATGCTTCTTCCTACAATCCCTGAGTGTTCACTCAATCAATGAAAAGAGCCAGGGTAGTACAGGCACAAGCTATCAAGCTATCAGCACAAAGCCCAGGGAGGAGCCAGCACAATAAAAAACACACTCTTAGAGGACTCCATTGGATTCCTCTTTGAGCCCCTCTCTGGATGGAGTTTGGCTACTTTCTTTCATGACCTATCAAGTAAGAACATTTACATAATATAAATTTGGGGAATGAAAGCATACATTATGTATATCAAACTTATCTTTGCTACAGAGAGGGGTAATGTGAGCTGGGGAAAGTTCTGTGGTTGAAGCGTCCACGGAAGATGGGCTTGTTGCTTTTGGAGTGGGGTTATAAGAGGCTACAGGGATTTGCCTGTACTAGGTTCTGGGTCAAGATTTTGACATACATTGAGAAATGTAGAGCAGACTCTTGTTAATTTAGCCCTCTAGCTAAAAACTGATTAACTTCTATTATCTACTCCCACCCCCAGCCCCTGCTCAAACCTATGCAACCAAATGTAGGCCATATCTCAGAACTATTCTTTTCAAATGTAATCATATTATTATAAAGGTTTGTGTAAAAATTCAGAAAAGCAAGACATATATTGGATATTTGTTATTTTATTCTCATGGTGACTCAATATGACTATGGTCATCTAGGATATGCCTCATACACATGTGCATCAAGTGTTTCACTATTACATATACTATACATTAACCCATCAAAGCATATATATTTGCATATGCTTCTGTGTGTGTCTCCTTGGGTAGTTGTACTTTGGGTCTAAAATCCACATATGAGATAAAATAGTCATCCTTTGTCTTTCTGGGTCTGGCTTACTTTGCTCAGTATAATATTTTTCATCAATTTCCCTGCAAATAACATAATTCCATAGCTCCATAAAAATTTCATTGTGCATGTGGTATTTTTTGTTGTTGTTTTGATCCATTCATCCATTGTAGAAATCTTGGCTGTTTCCATAACTTGGTTGGTGTGAACTGTGCTTCAGTGAACATGAGTATGTCAATGCCTTTGTTGTATCCTATCTTGTAATGATTTGAATAAATGTCAAGGAGTGATGTATCTGGATTATAGGTTAAACCACTCTATATTCTGATTTTTGAGGAATCTCTATACTGATTTCCATAGTGGTTGCATTCATTTACATTACACTAATTTATACCCATTAATTTACTAATTTATATTTCCACTGAGATTGTACTGTATATACCCCACATCCTCACCAGAATTTGCTGCATTCTTTTTTTTTTTTGCCAGTGCTGGGGCTTGAACTCAGGGCCTGGGCACTGTCCTTGGTTTCTTTTTACTCAAGGCTAGCACTCTGCCACTTGAGCCACAGCACCACTTCTGGCCGTTTTCTATATATGTGGTGCTGAGGAATCGAACCCAGGGCTTCGTGTATATGAGGCGAGCACTCTTACCACTAGGCCATATTCCCAGCCCTGCTGCATTCTTTATAAATAATCCATTGGCAGATGTTTTGTAATGGTAACTGAGACTAAGACAGAGACTTTCACATACAAACAAAAACTCAAAGAACTCATTAGGGGACTAGTCCTTCAAGAGTTGTCATTGAATATCTTCAGGAACATGGCATTGTTCAGAAATCTCAGCCTCTATACACAAAGAAAAAGGAAAACATAACCGAAATAATAAATAAAGGTAGGCCAAATTGTTTTGTTTTTTATTATTCATACATATTATTATATTCATATTATATGATATTATATTCATATGTAGTAGATAAATTCCTTTTTTTAATAGTAGGTCATGGGGCTTGAACTCTAGGCCTGGGTTTTGTCCCTGAGCTCTTTTGGCTCAAGTCTAGCACTCTACCTCTTGAGCCACAGTGCCACTTCTGGTTTTCTGGTGGCTAATTGGAGATAAGTGTCTCACAGACTTTCCTGCCCAGGCTGGCTTTGAACCAAGATCTTCAGATCTCAGCCTCCTGAATAGCTAGAATTATAGGCGTGAGCCATTGGCACCTACCAGATAAATTCTTATTTAAAGCAGAAACAATCGCACTGCTTTGGGTTACTATTGCCTATGACTGAGTGAAGACTGACAGTCTGCCATCTAAACGGAAGAAATAAGCAGTTACACGTCATTTTTTTTTTTTTAGAAAAACAATTACAGTTGATATTTCCAGAGAGAAAACCAAACTGAACCACAAAAAACGTTCAGTAAAAATCAGAGGGTGGCCAACTGCTGGTGGTTCAAATCTGTAATCCTAGCTACTCTACGGACTGACATCTGAGGCTAACTTGTTCAAAGCCAGCCCAGGGAAGAAAATCCAAGAGGCTCTTATCTCCAATTAATCAGCAAAAAGCTGGGAGTAGAGTTGCGGCTCAATTGATAGCTAGCCTTCAGCAACAAAGCTAAGGGACAGCCCTCAGGCCCTGAGTTCAAACCCCAGGAGCAGCACCAAAAATAAATAAGTATATAAATACGAGAAGATCAGAAAGGGGAAGAGGAAAATAAAAACTGTGGTTGCTATAAAATTATAAAAGAAAAACATTAATATAATTTTATTAACAATACATACATTTAAAATAATTGCCACAAAGTATGAAAAGTAACACTGTTGTTTAGATACATAAAAAAGATCAGACTGTATACAAAATATATAAAGGAGACAAGGAAAAATTTTGTTAAATCTAAAGAGGGCTAGAATATCTATATTTATCTGTTAAAGATTTCAGAATAATGAAAATTAAAATGCATAGAGAGAATTAAAACATAATGAAAATGTGGAAAACTTTCTAGAAAAGCAATTGATAATCATATTGTGTATGATTTCTCCAGAACTATCAAAATACACTGAGCAAAACTTACTGAATTGAAAAGAAAAATAAACAGACCTGTTGTAGTTGAAGAAGACTTCTTCATGTTTGTTTCAGTAATTGATAAATCAAGCAAGCAGAAAATCACAAACACAAAATATTTGTCTAGTTAAGTGCTATTCTGAGTCATCAAACACATCATAATAAATTTAAAACACCCCAAAGCATACAAAATATATTCTCAAACCATGACAGAATTAAACTAAAAATATATAACAGAGAACTGAAAAAGCCACAGAGACTTGGAAAATTTAAATATATTCTTGTAAACAACTCCTGTGTCAAATACATATTCTGAAAAATCTAAGTTAAATAGTAATGCAACTTATCAAAATTTTGTGAGTTCAGAGACAACAGTATTTATATCAGAATCCAGAGCTATTATAAGTTACAATCTGTTTCCACCTTCAAAAACAAGAGAAAGAAGCACTATTTAAACATGAAACACCCAATTAATTGAGATAGAAACAACTGAAATTTGAAACAAGAAAAACAATCAAAATAAAACTAAGCAAAAGATGGTTCTTTAACAAGAATAATTAAATGAATAAAAGCTAGCTACCCTTGCATGGAAGAAAGAGAAAAAAGAAATGGAGAGAGTGACTGAGAATGAAAAGTATCAATATAAAAAAATAGCGATGAAGTTGTTACCAGCCACTGATATTTTTCATATCTAATGCTATGGATATTAAAAGGAGAATAAAGTAATAGTGTGAACAGTTTCTGTACCTACAAATCTGATAACTTGGACAACTCCAGGCAATATAAACACACCAAAATTTGTGTGAGAAAAAGCATGTAGGTAATTCCAAGTTTATTAAATCAAATCAATAATTAATTAATTATCTTCCCAAAAGTGAAGTTCTTTTTTTTTTTTTTTGCCAGTCTTGGGCCTTGGATTCAGGGCCTGAGCACTGTCCCTGGCTTCTTTTGCTCAAGGCTAGCACTCTCCTGGCCATTTTCTATATATGTGGTGCTGAGGAATTGAACCCAGGGCTTCATGTATATGAAGCAAGCACTCTTGCCACTAGGCCATATTCCCAGCCCCCATAAGTAAAGTTCTAAGCCCAGGAAATTTCATTCATATATCCTGCCAAACATTTAAGGAAAAACTAACACCAGTACCCTAAGATCTATTTTATAAAAGAGAAGTTAGCAATCTAGCAAGTCTTAGTAATTCATTCTGTTAGCCTAATATTACATGGATATGAAAGTTAGATGAAGTCACAGAAAAGAAAAGCAATTAATTTCTTACATGAGTGTAGGCACAAACATAACCTACACACTATTAGTAAATCAAATGAAAATAATTACTCATCCTATTCAGGAGAAATTAATCTAAGTATGCAAGGCTACTTCATTACTTGAAAATCCGTCAATCTCATGACTATATCAACATGCTAAAAAGAAAGAAAATACAATAATGAAGGTAGAAAGGGCATTTGATAAAATTTAAAATAAATGTTTGATTAAAAACTCAAGGCAGGAAGAGAGGCAACATTGAAAAATATTATCACCAGGCCCATGGCTCATGCTTGTAATCCTACTTCCTCAGGGGCTGAGATTTGAGGATCCATGTTAGAAGCCAATGCAGGCAGATATGTCTAAGAGACTCTTATCTACAATTAACCAGCAAAAGCTAGAAGTGGAGGTATGATGAAAATGGTAAAGTGCCAGCCTTGAGTGAAAACGCTGAGTCAGAGCAAGAGACCCTGAGTGCAAGCCCCAGGAATGGCACAAAAAATATGATCACATTCAAAGGTAAGCAACTAGATGCTTTCCTCCAAATTATGGGAGTAGATGTGTGTCACATTCAACCTCCCATTGGGAAGACTTATTTAGGGTAACTAAACAAGAAGAGGACAAAAAGGTATGCAAACAGAGAAGGAAAATAAAACTTTTGTTCACAGATGACATGATTCTAAGTGATGCCAATCCCAAGGATTTAACAAAAATATTTATGAAACTAGCCAGGCATCAGTGTCTCCAGCCTGTAATCATAGCTACTCAGGAGGCTGAAATCTGAGAATCATGGGGTGAAGCCAGCCCAGACAGGAAAGTCTGGGAGACTCTTACCTCCAACAAACCACTAAAAAGCTGGAAGTGGAGTTGTAGGTAAAGTGAGTGCTAGCCTTGAGTGTAAAAGCTTAGGGACAGTGACCATGCCCTGAATTCAAGCCACAGGATGGGCACACACACACACACACACAAAAAAAAAATGCGTTCTAATATTTCATTCTTTGGATATAGGTACAAAGCTGACTTTAAAAATATTTTCATTATGGGCTGGGAATATGGCCTATTGGTAAAGTGCTTGCCTTGCGTACATGAAGCCCTGGGTTCCATTCCTCAGCACCACATATGAAGAAAAGCTAGAAGTGGCGCTATTGCTCAAGTGGTAGAGTGCTAGCCTTGAGCAAAAAAAAAAGGGACAGTGCTCAGGCCTGAGTTCAAGCCCCAGGATTGGAAATATATAATATAATATAATATAATATAATATAATATAATATAATATAATATAATATATAATTTCATTATATCCTTCAACTTCCTCTAATCACCTATTAGTTTCCTAAGTGTAAGTGTATGTGTGTGTGAGTGTGTAAGACAGAGAGATAGAAAGAGAACATGTGTGTGTGTGTGTGAGCATGTGTGTGTGCATGCATGCTGGTCCTGGGCCTTAAACTTGGCCTGTGTGCTGTACCTGAGCTTTGTCAGTCAAGGCTAGCATTCTACCACTCGCTCCACAGCTCCACTTCCAGGATTTGAGTGTTTAACTGGAGATGAGTCTCAGGGCTTTCCTGTCAGAAATTCAATCCATGATCCTCTGTTCTCAGCCTCCTGAGTAGCTAGGATTACAGGCATCAACCACAGGCAGTGTCTGACCAGAACTCAGTTTTCTTAAAGAGTATGTAATTTTTATGAAGTATAAATTTAATAAACTATACACAGAAAATATAAAGTTTTGGAGAATGGAATGAAGTAAAGTTTAAAGAAGAAGAAAGATCATATATGTTCTTTAGTATGAAGCTCATTATCAAGATATCAATAACTACAATATTTTGATAAATTCAACACGTGAAAATGCTATTAACTATTGGGTAGGTATCAACACATTGACTTTAAAATAAACACAAACAAAAGATCTGGAAGAATCAACACCATACAGGTGGTGGAGGAGGAGGAGGAGGACAGGAGGAGAGGCATCCAAGCCAGGGTGCCAGTGGCTTCTGCCTGTAATCCTAGGTACTCAGGAGGCTGAGATCTGAGGATCACCGTTCAAAGCCAGCCTGGGCAGGAAAGTCAGTGAGACTCATCTTCAATTAGCTACCATAAAATCTAGAAGTAGAGCTGTGACTAGTGGTAAAGTGTTAGCTGTAATAGGGAGGCCAGATCTGCCCAGTGCCATCATTAACTGTAGAGGGACTTCAGGTTGACTCCAGCTCAGATAAGAGCAGAAGCCAACTCCATCTCCACTAAGCCCTCCCCCACCCTATCCAGGGAAGCTCCCCTTTACTATGTTAAGTTATGTAGATTGACTACCTGAGGCCTGGGAGCTTCAAGAGAACCTGTGTCCTCCTCTTTATTATGATAAGTTCTGTAGATTGACCACCTGAGGCCTGGGAGCTTCCAGGGATCCTGCTATGAGTAGGCATAGAATGATAGGTTAGTTCAAATAGATATTATGAGACAGACTGTAACTCTATTGGCCACCTGTGTGCGGCCTAGCATGCTCTGTAAGTGTTGTATCTTCATTGGTCACCTGCGTGTGACAAGTTTGTCTGTGATGTTTGCCTTATAACCAGGCTGGAAGGCCACACGGACACGGGGTCCCAGCTCCTGAGTCTGGGCTGCACAGTCATGCATGGTTCCAGCTCCCGAGTCTGGGCCCTGATCCTGCACATGTGGTCAGCAGTTTCGGCTCCTGAGTCCGGGATGCGACCAAGGCCGGTCGGTTCACTTTTTGTTCACTTTTTACTTCCCCAATAAAACTGTCTTTTTGTCACCTTGTAGCTGGAGACTGTGTGGTGGATGTTAGGTTTTTAAAGTAGGTAGCCGGTAAAGGAGAACACCACGCGGTATTCAGGCAGGAAAGAAAGTTTATTACCGAACTGCTGGCCTGTGGCCAAGATGATCCATGGCCGGAGAGAAGGGAGAGAGAGAGAAGGGAGAGAGATCCCCACCCAGCCCTGCTTTATTTAGGGCAGGGGCAAGGGGTGTGGCCAGGTGGATTAGGAGGTGACCTCAGGGAAAGGAGAGGTAACTGCCTCCAGGTCTGCAGGTTACCCAGGTAACTGGGTGGAGACTTAATGAGGTGGGGGCATCTGCATGTAGCCCTCAGGGAGAGGACCTAACATTCCAGCCTTTTAATAGTAATGAAAAAGGACGAAGACTCTCTCTGGCTGCTTCCTGCTGGCAAGGGGCATCGGCATTAGGGGTAAAAGGCAGAAATGTGGCCTCTCCTGGAGAAGGCGAGCAGCAGGGTCCCTTGGTGGTAGATGCCAGTCCTTGAATGAAGCCTGGAAGAAGTCTCATGAGGTAGGGGCTGGACAAAAAAAAAATATTAAGGCAAAGGAAAGAGTTTAGGGCACAAAATTAAAAATTGGATTACTTGGACAGTTCTTATACTCAGGCATGGACATTAGATGGACAAGCTACTATCTCTTGATCCCCCGGCTCTGATTAATTTTGAAAGGGCGAGACAAAGTGACTCCATTTAGGATCTGACATAATTCTCCTCTTACTCCTCTCCATGATCCTTGTTCCCTGAACTGGCTGAGTCCCAGGGATCTAGGTACTTGTTGCTGGGATGGCTTGTCCCCGATGGCATTCACAGGATTTGAACTCAGGGCCTGGGCACTGTCCCTGAGCACTTCTGCTCGAGGCTAGTACTCTACCACTTGAGCTCCACTTCCGGCATTTGGCTGGTAAGAGATAAGTCTCTTCAGCCATGCTTTCAGCCTGGCTCTTTGCTGGTTAGTTGGGAGATGGAGTTTGAGAGAGATTTTCAGCCCTGGCTGGCTTCGAACTGCAATCCAAGGACGTCTTTGCCACAAAAGCCCTTTTTGATTTCCAATTAAAACAACAAGGAGACCAAGGGGACTAGAGCTTACCTGTACCTTGTCAAGAACTGACCAAATACTTGCCAGAATTCTGCAATGACAAAACTCAGTAGCTGTGATGAGTTTTAACAGATATATAGCTATATGGACATACTAACAAATGTAGCAGTAGACTCTTTTGGAATTCCAATAGTAAATGACTTTTTTTTTTCCCCAATATTTTAGAACCACGTGGTCGGTTAGAAAAACAATTTTGCTAGCAAACAACAATTTTCAGATTATAAAATGGAGAAACCATATTTTGATAAACTCCAGTGGGATGCCATGTTGAGGGGGGGTGGCAGGAGGACACAAACACACTAATAGAGAACACGTGGCATGGCATAATGGCGCCTGAGCTGGTGCCTGTTAAACCCAATATCCACCACGTGGTCAATGCTAGAGAAAAGAACTTTTAGATATCTTTGCTGACAAAGCACATTGGTGGTCAAGCCTCAGTTTCAGAGGTCTGTGAAAAGAGGCAGCTTTGTGAGCAAGGCACACAACGATGGTACGACTTGGGAATTTTATACAGTAAGCAAGTAAGCAGGAAGATGAGAGAGAGAGGGAGAAAAAGGAAGAGAAAGAGAGGAAAAGAGAAAGAGAGAGCGAGCGTGAATATAAGTGACTTCTAACCATTTACCATTGCAGTGGCAAAAACTGTATCTGAGCGAGTATTTCGAGCAGGCCTCATTGCACTGTCAAGAGGCATGCTAGCAGTGTCCCGGCTCGGGTGTGACTGTGATGCAAAACCCAAAAAGCACGGGAGGGAGGCACCTGGTGAGTGAATGAGCTTACCGGGCAGAAGCGGCAGGCAGAAGCAGCAGAAGTGGCGGACGGAGCGGCAGAGAACCCGAGCAGCAGCAGTTTCACTCACCAGGGTAGACAAGTGGTGTGGAGGTGGATGTGGATGTGGAGGCCAGCAATGATATTAGTGAAAAGTGCCGCGTTGCTACTCGCAGCAGTTCGGTTTGTGGAAAAAGGGCCGTCAGGACTGGGGATACTCCCAGAAAAAGGAGAAAAATAGATGGGAATTCCGCCTGTCCTGACTCTTAAGCCCTTGCCGAGTCACGGCACCATATATGTTAGGTTTTTAAAGTAGGTAGCCGGTAAAGGAGAACACCACGCGGTATTCAGGCAGGAGAGAACGTTTATTACCGAACTGCTGGCCTGTGGCCAAGATGACCCATGGCCGGAGAGAAGGGAGAGAGAGAGAGCGACCCCCACCCAGCCCTGCCTTATATCTAGGGCAGGGGCAAGGGGTGTGGCCAGGTGGATTAGGAGGTGACCTCAGGAAAAGGGGAGGTAACTGCCTCCAGGTCTGCAGGTTACCCAGGTAACTGGGTGGAGACTTAATGAGGTGGGGGCATCTGCATGTAGCCCTCAGGGAGAGGACCTAACAGTGGACTCTTGGGGGAACCAGGAATCCCCTCCCTTGGGGGGGACCCCGTTTCATTGTAGCGAACCCCCACTCTACTTCATTAGCCTTGAGCACAAAAGATCGCATATAGCAGCACCCAGGCCCAGCTGTTACAACCATTGCTGTTATGTTCTCCAGTATATGCAGAAAATGCCTGAGTATACACAACCAGCAAGTAATGGAATTATGTGTAAGCCAGGCAATCTAAAGATTCTTGTGGGTTTTTTTTTTCTTGTTTTGTTTTTGTTTCTGTCCTAGGGCTTGGACTCAGGGCTTGGGAGCGGTTCCTGAGCTTTTGTGCTCAAGGCTGGTGCTCTGCCACTTTGAGCCATAACTCCATTTCCAGGTTGGTTTTTTGTTGTTGTTGTTGTTTTTCTGTTTTGGGTGTTTTTTTGTGTGTGGTTTTTTTTGGTAGTTAATTGGAAATACGAGCATCAGGGACTTTCCTTCCTAGGCTGCCTTTATGTGGTGATCCTCAATCTGTTTCAGAGTAGCTAGTTTTACAGGTGTGAGCCTCTGGTGCATGTAATAGGGAGGTCAGATCTGGCCAGTACCATCATTAACTGTGGAGGGGGGTCAGCTCGACTCCAGCTCAGATTAGAGCAGAAGCCAACTCCATCTCCACTAAGCTCTCCCCAACCCTATCCAAGGAAACTCCCCTTTATTCTGATAAGTTATGTAAATTGACCACCTGAGGCCTGGGAGGTTCAAGGGAACCTGTGACCTCCCGTGGGTAAGTGTATCCACCTGACTGTCAAATCCACATGCCCTCCAGAGTGGGTGTATCCACCTGATGTCAAATCTATGTGCTAATTCTAACTAGAATGATAGGTTGGTCCAAACAGATACTATGAAACAGACTGTAACTCTATTGGCCACCTGCGTGGGGCCTAGCATGCTCTGTAAGTGCTGTAACCTCATTGGCCACCTGTGTGTGGCAAGTTTGACTGTGATGTTTGCCTTATAACCAGGCTGGAAGGCCACACGTGTGGGCGGTTCCAGCTCCTGAGTCTGGGCCACGACCCTGCTGCACACGTGGTTGGCAGTTTCGGCTCCCGAGTCTGGGCTGCAACCAAGGTAGGTTAGTTCACTTTTTGTTCACTTTTTACTTCCCCAATAAATCCATCTTTTTATCATCTTGCAGCTGGAGTCTGTGTGGTGGACTCTTGGGGAACCAGGAATCCCCTCCCTTGGGGTGGACCCCATTTCATTGTAGCAAACCCCCACTTTACTTCAGTGCCCACATATCTGCCCTTGTTTTTGAGACACAGATGTGGTCAAGACTTTGTTAGTCTTCTTACCCAGGTGTGAGTGTCTAATGGTACAGTGGTCAGAAGAATTTCAGTACACACTAATAATGCCATTTCACAAAAGTTCAATGTCATTTGAAACACTGGAGTTTTCATCTGTGAGGTTTAATTCCCTGTATACTACCTACTGAAAGATGTGAACAGTGAACTTTATTTAGATTTTTGTTTATTTGGTTTTAGTTTATTTTATTTAGTTTTTGTCCCAGTAGTACTGGGGCTTGAAGTCAGAGTTTCATGTTCTTGCCTGACTTTTTCCCACTCAAGGCTTATACCCCTTGAACCACATCTCTACTTCCGTAATTTTGCTTGATATTTGGGTATAAGAGTCTCTCTGGTTTGTCTTCCTGGGCTGGTTCCAAATACAATTCTCAGAACACAACCTCCTGAGCAGTTAGGATTATAGGTATGAGCCCAGACTGATTTTCTTTTCTGTCAGAATTCTTCTCTCGTGTTCAAGGAGGCAATGCAAATCTTTGTCTAAACCCATTCATTCATTTATTCTTTCCTCCAAGCTCGGCTGTTCAGAAAGCTCCTTTATTTACCATATCTCACATGAATGTCTTTCTTCTCCATTACAAACATATCATAAGACCATTTATGTTGGCTACTAGGAATATTAGGTTACTTCCAAAACCCTGTTTGTATAATTGCTACATACTTTCCACCATTCCTGAGAGCAACATTACAGGAAAGCATTTCTGTGCAGGGAAATGACAAAAAAAAAAAAAAAAAAAAAAAACCCAGATGTGACATTTACTTGAATTCTTGCTTGTCTGCAGGCATTCTTACAAATTGTTTCTGTAGTTTGTTTGAGAGGTTCCCCAAATGTTGTTCTTCAACCCCAAGGGCCTGGTAGCTGTACCATCTGTGCTTTCTCCCGTGGCTTCTACAGAAAACCCAAACCACACTGGTCTTCTGAGGACATGAGACTCCTAATTATTCTCTAGGGGATTGAATTTCAGACTTAAAGGCAAATCTTACAGGCTCCATTGGATCTATCTTGGTAGAGATTACAAAGTATTTCCTATTTGGGTGTGTGTGTGCGTGCGTGGGCACACACACACACACACACACTCTAGAACTGGAGCTTGTGCTGGAACTGGGGCTACAACTCCAGGCCTGACACTGTTGTTTAGCTTTTTCACTCAAGATAGGTGTTCTACCATATGAGCCACGACTCTACTTCCTGATTTTGCAGGTTAATGGAAGATAAGAGTCTTACAGACTTTCCTGCCTGGGCTGGCTTCAAGACAAAAATCATCAGATGTTGGCCCTCTGAGTAGCTAGAACTCCAGGCCTGACCCACCAGCTTCCAGCCTAATTCCCATGTTTTAAAACACTCCACAGTCTCTCGGATAGGGACAGGAAAAGGGAGGATGTAACAGACATTTACAATTGTAACTCAGAATTTCTGGTAATGACTCTGAGTCACTGTCCTGGTACTCAGAACTCCCCAGACTGGCATGGTTCAGAAGATTATATTCTTGGAAATCCTCTGTACAACACTGGAATTTGGAGAGAGTTGGAGATGCATATTGAGGGCACACACCAAAGTTAATGGCAAATCTGGGGTAGGAACCTGAGCAGTGCAATGTGATAGTAGCTTTGCTGGCGCCCCAGCATGTTCTGCACCCTGCTCCCAGTTAAGCACACCCTGGACCCCTGTTTTCATACTCTGACATACAGCTAAGGACAATTTAAGGAACAATGCTGGTGGAGAAAGGTCAAGATTAGGACCTATCAGCTAGAGATTGGACCCTGCTATCATTTACAACTCGGAGTAGCCTGGCCAAGAAGAGGAGAATTCTAATTAGTTCCTTCAGCCACCCATCATGAGCTCTTCTTGTTTATAGAAGTGGCTGGATTCAGTATTTTTCTGGCATTATTGCAGAACCTTCCCTTGGCTCAGTAAGGCACCAGCTTTGTGCCTTGGGCTGGGATGACTTGGGCAAAGAAAGCAACTGGTCCAGGTTCTAGGAAGAAAATGGAGACTTGAACCTTCAAGTCTGCTTCCCTGACATCAACCATAGCCACATTACACTCCTTACCAGTGGGGAAGGGAGAAGACTGGGCAGCATTTGATACACTTGAGGCATGTTTATCCTCTGAAACTTCAACCTTCAAAAATCAGCTCCAAATGTACAGTTTTCTCTCCCTGTCCAACTCTCTCTCTCTCTCTCTCTCTCTCTCTCTCTCTCTCTCTGTGTGTGTGTGTGTGTGTGTGTGTGTGTGTGTGTGTGTGTATACCAGCTCTGGGGCTTGAACTCAGGGCTTCTTGGGCACTATCCCTGAGGTTTTGTTGCTCAAGGCTGGCATCCTACCATTTGAGCCATAGCTCCATTTACAGCCTCTTAGAAGTTAATTGGAAATAATTTTCTCATGGACTTTGCTACAGGGGCTGGCTTTGATCCATGATCCCCAGATCTCAGCCTTCTGAGTAGTGAGGATTACAGGTGTGAGCCACCAGCACCCAGTTCCTATCTAAGCTTTCCTTCCACCCCCAATGAATGCAGTTACCTATGGCCAACCATACTATCCATGGTGTGTCGTCTACCCTCCCACTAGTTAGTTACTCGTCATTTTGGGTATTAGTTGGACTTTAACACAGTGCTTACATTCAGATTACTCTAATTTTACTTAATAACCCAAAGAATTCTCTTGCTAAGGAATTTGCAGATAACAAAGAGAAATCATAAATGTTCTCTTGATGTGAATAGCATTGTCCACTTTATCAGGAAGAAAAAAAATGTATGCTGAGGTCATGAGAATCTTTCATGAGAACAAACACTGTGTATAAAGTCCCATGTTTCATGCTTCTGGAGGGGCTGGAACCCATTTTCTGTAAACAACAGCACCACTAGGATGCTCAGCTGGTTATCTGGCAAGGGGGTGGGAGGGATGGAAGACAGGGAGATCAGGAGGCCTCCACTGCATACATGTTCCAGAAGGAAATGCCCACAGAGCAAGATGCTGGCCCTTAGGATACTTTCTTATTTATTTACTTACTCTCATTTGCATTTCCATAATATGTTAATAAAATAAAAATGATGCTAATGAGGTTAAACTATCATAATTAAAGATGAAAACTTTTGTGCTGGTATGAGAACTTTTGTGTTCCTCTGTCTCTTTGTTTACAATAAAAAAGTAATCTGGATTATCAACACCAATTTAGAGCACAGATACCTTATGCCATAAACACAATTGCTTTTCTGTGCTCATGCATGCTGCCAGCGGGGCTTGAACTCAGGGTCTCCCTCTCTCGCTTAGATTTTTCACTCAAGGCTGGTTTGAGCCACAACTCCACTTCTGGTTTTTGCTGGTTAGTTGGAGATACAAGTTTCACAGACTTTTCTATCCAGGCTGGCTTCAAACTGTGATCCTTGAAGCTCAGCCTCCTGTATAGAAAGGATTGCAGGCATGGGCCCATAAACCAGCATCAGCTAATGATTGTTATTTGTGTCTCTTTGTTTATAGCCTTCCATGCCTTTCCTATGTCCTTTAACCTTCTCTGTCCTTCACTTCCAACCAATCCAAGTCCAAAACTCTCATAATACAATTGTAGGAAAAGAGAAGACAGTTTTAGAAACCAATTCATTCTTTTCCATTTCCATAAGATAAAATTCCAATTTCCAATTGAAATCTATACTTTTCCACATTGGCCCTATCATCACTCACATAGAGAACCATTTGAGGGAAGATTGCTCAAAGTTCTTTTTTTCTTCTTCCATGAGCTCAGTAACTCCAGAGAAGATAGAGACCCCTTAGCTCCATTGCAATCTCACAAAGGACACAGCATGCAAGTGGGTGCGTGGGTGAGCTGTCTCAGAGGCAAAGCCTGCGTCAGATAGGAGAATACCACAGTGCATGATTTCTATGCAAGTGATCTCTGTTCCAGGCCATAACCACTGTGTGCTGCTGTTGCCATGGACTGTTTGAAACAATTCTGCTTCCTTTTATTTCACTGATTCGTGCTGCACCCAACCCTAGAGGATTAGTTAGCAACACTTCCCCCATCTTCTGACGTCTCCCCCACAAAGAGAAGAGCCAGGCTATGAAAAGCAAAAAGAACATTCCTGCCCAGGCAATTGAGGAATTCAAAGAACAGTCTTTCCTTTTATGTTCTTCCCAGCCCACTAGAGAGACAGTATTGTTCTCTCTCCAGCCATTAAGGGATTCTGTGGGAAAGTCTGAGATTGGCTTCCTGGTCCCTTTGTAAAAGACTGAAACTCTAGCTAAAAGGTCAATGGATACTTATATTTATTTCTGATATATTTAAAGTTATGTACCCTGCCTGGCTTGAATATGACTTGATGTTGATCATCATCCCGATCAACTGATTTTAATTGTTTTTGGTGTCTATATTGGGCCTTAAACTCAGGGCATTGCACTCTTCCTTTGGGTTTTGGGTTTTTGTTTGTTTTTCTCTCAAAGCTAGTGCTCTACCACTTGAGACACAGCTTCATTTCCAGGTTTGGGCTGTTTAATTGGAAGTAAGAGTCTCTCACTCAGATTTGTCTGCCCAGACTAACTTTGAACCAGGATCTTCAGACGTCAGCCTCGTGCATAGCTAGGATTAAAGGCATGAGCTACTAGTGCTCAGCTATTGTATTCTATTGAAATAATCATGCTGAGGTAATCCTTCAAATCAAAATTGCATCTTACCTCTGAAAACAAGACTGTCGTTATTGTTTATTAAACCTGGATCTTATGAAGTTGGCTTTTCTTTGCCAGACTTTGTGTTAGTTTCTTTCAAAATACCACATCTCTGTGTCATTTCCCAGTTTTCATTTTTCCTGTGCAATTCACTCAAGTCTAGTCATCCCACTGCATTTCTGTAAGGTTTTAGTTTTATTGTACATTTCTTTCTGCTACTTTACATAACATCTTCCATTGCCTGCCTTTTTCTCCTTTGATTTCATACCTTTTGGAAGGTTGCATGCTGTTCCTTAGCAATTCCACTCAGCATGGCTTAAAAGTTAGACACACACACACACACACACACACACACACACACACACACACACACGTTCTTCTTCTTACCAAGAAGGTAAAAGAAACAGAAACCTCTCTAAATTCTGAAAGGCTTCTGGGAAACTCCATTTGTGAAAATACATATTTCTGAATTTAACAATGAGTAAGGAACATACAACAAATACTAATTGTTAAACTGAGCATTGATCATCCAACAGCATATTTAAGTTTTTAAATTTATTTTGAGTCAGTTTGTCTTACATTTTCCATTATTTCTGGGTGCATATGCGATATATGAATCACTTATCTTTGGAACTGTTCCTTCTTAAATAATTAATTCCAGAGGTATATCTGACATGTTTCTGTGCTTTATTAATTTATTATACATATATCTTATTTCTTTTCATTGTCTTCCTCTTCTGATGGTACTCCTTTTTAACACTTCTTTTAACTTAGAACAGAAGGCACATACAGAGCAGAACTTAAGTATACTCTGAACAGTCCCCTCAGGTTGGCTTTTCCTTCCTTCTCTTCCCTTCCCTTCTTTTCCCTCCATCCCACCCACTCCCTCTTCCCTCCTTCCCTTCCTCCTTCCCTTTCCCCCTCCCTCCTTCCCTCCCTCCTTTCTGCCCTCCCTCCCTCCTTCCCTTCTTTCTTTCTTCCTTTTTGGCAGCACCAGGATTTTAAAAAATTATTGTTATTATAAAGGTGATTACAAAGGAGTTACATAGGTCAAGTAAAAAGTACATTTCTTTTTGGACAGTGTTATCCCTTGTTTGCTCAATTGTAGGATTGAACTCAAGGTTTTTCACTATTTCAGCTTGTTTGCCAAGCAGGCATTTGCGAGTTAATTTAGAGACATTTTCACAGACATGTCTGCCCTGACTGCCTTTGAAGTCTCAGCTCCTGAGTTACCAGGATTACATGTGTGAGCCATCACAATAGACTGTGCCATGGTATGCATTTCTGATGAGTGGTGACCAGCATGATGGCATCCAACTCTATCCAAAGAAGTCTGCTTCTTGAAATGTGACCAATCAAGGAACCTCAGTGCTTGACAGATATTTACTAGTCCAGAGTATGGTTATTTTTAAAGAACATTGATGATAGCTTTCTGTTCTCCTGGGTGTTTCATGTTTGTGAATCCAGGTGGGTTTCAGTGGATGAAAATACTTTGACTTTGCCTAGCATTCCTCTTTGCCACACACGTGAGTGGTCAGGCACTAGCTGGCACATTTTTTTCTGTGGTGCTCACCAAGCATCTGCTGTGCAAACTTAACATGCTAAAATCAACCATCAGACAAAGGGACATTAGGGACTTTTCCATTGTGAACACATGATTTGGTCTTCTGTATACAACACATGGCTATCACAAACCATCATAATAGGGTAGGTTGTTTGAAACTTCTAATGTTTCTTTTCTTTCTTTTTGTTTATGGACAAAATAAAAATGCTTCTTTCTGACCATTAATATTTTTTTGCCCTTTCATTTACTTGGACTAAATTTCTTTTCAAAGTCATATACTTCCACATGTACCAGCATGACTAACCCAACACTTCTAAGTAAAGAGACAACAAGGGAAATTTTATTTTATGTTAACACTGGGAGATTTTTACAGACTTCTGTTTTGCAAGAAAAAACAGGCAAAGGATTACTCCTACTCTAATAACAAGAAAGGTCCAGCTGTTGATAAAATCAATGGCAATAAAAAGTTAGGGACTGGAAGTGGAAGGAAAATCAAATAGCCTGAGATCTAAGGAAGAGACGATCTTCCCAGGAGGGTGAGGTACCAGCCCCTGCTCACCAAGGGCCTCAAAGATGGAGACAGGACAGCCATGAAGACTATGCAAACAGATACGGAATCAGTCAGTGCTTTCAACCAATTGTGTGTGTTAATACAAGAGTGGAGAACCTTAGATACACTGTGAGCTCACACTTGCCACAGCTTCTTCTCCAGTATCTTCACACATATGCATAACACAAGAAACCAGAGCAGCTTCCCTGGGAGATGTTGGCCTGGAAGAATGAAGGAAGTGCCACTGTCGGGAATACAGAAAACTCATCCATAGCTCTCTTCCCTATACCACAAAAGCTTTAAGCCAGCTGGGCCACTCGTAGCTCATGCCTGTAGTCCCAGCTATTCAGGTGGTAGAGACTGGGGATCACAGCTTGAGGACAGCCCAAGCAAAAATAGATATTGTTTGCAAGATCACATCTCAGTCTATGTAGCTGGGCACAGTGGTGTGCACCTGTCATTCCAGCTGTACGGGAGGCTGAGATCCAGGGATGAAGGGTTGTGGTTCTAGGTCAGTCTGGACAAGTGAGTTTACAAGACTCTATCTCAACAAAAATATTTGGCATGGTAATACATGTCTATCATCCTAGCTAAGGTAGAAAGCATAAATAGTAGGCTTGTGATATCAGGCTGACCTAGGCAAAAAGCAAGATCCTATCTTAGAGGACTTTAAATAACCCTGAGCCCATAGTGAAGAGGGTATGGGAAGAAAGGCAGGCTTGCCAGTAGAGCTGCAGCCTGGGCCCAGGCAGTGATGGCCTGCCTAGCGAATTGTAAGCAAGACTGCTGTCCTAATGTGCAAATGTGCAGTAGGAGGGGGACACTGGAGAGAAGTTCCCTTGCTAAGCCAGAGTTGACACATTGACCAACACTCAAGTTAACAGGGGAGGAATTTGATTCCAGTGACAGTGTGAAATTGACCGCTGCATCCAGTTTAGGTTGTGAAAAACAGACTCAATCTCTCCTCCCCAACATCAGAGCCTAGAGGAAGACACACTTCTGCCACCAGGTATGCATAAGTATTCTTCCTCCTCTTTTCTTCCACATTCAGCTTACAACCCAAACTATGAGATACACAAAATGGTAAGAGGAAATGAACCACTGTTAACAGACAAGTGACTACAGAAAATTTATATATAAGCCTTATGTTCAAATGATCAAACATGGAGTTTTTAAGAAGCCTTCAAGGAATGTGTTAAAAGGCTGTAGTGTAAAGCAGGAACAGTTGCAAAACATCAGTAGAGATATGGACACAAAAAGAAGCAAATGAAAATTTATAGCAGCATAACAAAAGATAGATATGAATAATTCTATTATGGGTTTATTAGTAGACAGGAGGTAAAACGGGAATCAATGACAATGAAGATATGTCCAATAAAATCACCAAAACTGAGAAAAATTTGTGAAAAGAAAAGTAGAGCTGGATACTAGAAAAGAAAAACAGAACTGGCTATTCAGGAGGCTGAGGTCAAGAGGATCAAAGTTTGAAGCCAGCCATGTAGATAAGTCTGTGAGACTTCATTTTCAACTAACCAGCAAAAAGCTAGACTGGAGGTGTGGCTCAATTGGTGAAGTAACAGTAGCAGTCAGGAAAGCCAAGCAAAAGCTCTTAGGCCTAAGTTCAAACCCTGGTGCCACAATCAATCAATCAATGGAAAAGGAAAAAAGGGAAGGGAAGGCAAAAAAGAAGATGCTCACACAGGATTTATAGGGCTAATTTACATTATTTACCCAGTGGAGTGGGCTCACAGGTCAAGAAAGATTGTGGAATAATAAATATTTAAAGATATATCGGTTAATATTATTCTGAAAATAATGAGATATTCATGCAAGTTCAGAGAATGTCAAAGAATATAAGTGACCAAAGGTGAAGGTGGAACCTAAGTGCATCATATCTAAACTGCAATTAAGTATGAAGAGCAATTATTGAAGAGAGCTGGGAGAAGGTGACTCATTCATTACATGCAAATGCTCAACAGTAAGCAGTGTAAGATATTTTAAATTAAAAAAATGCACAGTCTAGAAGAAATCAGAGTAACATTTTGAAAGCCACAGAAAGATAAATGCTGTTTTAATTCTATCAATAGGATTTTGTAATACATAGAAATATTAATATTAATTAATGTCTTTAGACAAAGTCAGAAAACCCTTTTACCAATAGACATGCACTGTAATAAATACAAAGCAATTCTCCAAGCAGAAATATCACAACAAAGCTTGAATCTATGCAAAGAAATAAAGATCTCCAGAAACCATTAAAATGAGAATAAATACAAAGCCACTAGTTACATGTTCAATTGTTCTAAAAGTAACTGGCTCTTTAAGTAAAAAGAACTAACCTGAGTTATGGTTTTACAGCATGTATAAAAATAAACTATATGATGAATATTCAAGTGCTATGTATTATTCTTTACTAATATTACACCGGTAATCCTAGCTACTCAGGAGGCTGAGATCCAGAGAATCACTGTTGAAAGACAGTTCAGGCAGGAAAATCTGTTAGGTGTCATCTTTAATTAGCCCAGCAACAAAGCCAAACCTGAGGCATGGATCATGTGGTAGAGCACCAATGGAGAAACTCAGTTGAATGATAGGGCAAGGCTCAGAGCTCAAACCCCACGACTAGCAAAACAACAACAAAAGTGTGATAAATAGCATAAAGGACACGAGAGAGGAAGGAGCTCTATAAAGTCACACTTTTCTCATACTCCACACAAACATAAAACAATATTTGAAGGTAGACTGGTTAATTAAAATCTATTGTAAGTACTATAACAATAAATGAATTGATAAAAAATAATTTTTATCTTGTAAAAACATTTTTTGGTTTAATATATATATTTTTAAACATTTCACTAGTGACCAAATTCTACTTTTGCCATCTGAATTGACCTGATTTGAGTGTCTCAAACAGGTAAGTATTGTCAAATGTGTGTCTTCTCGTGAACCCATATGTACAGGGAGAGTTGAATTATTTTAACACATATAAAAAGTACCTATAGGACACCTGGCACGCCAGACCCCAGAAAAGCCACCCCAAGGCACATAATATTCAAGACTTCAGATTTCAAGAATAAAGAGCAACTTCTGAATGGAGCCAAAACACAGAAAGAAATTTTCTACAATGGGAAGAGGATCCAAATAACAGCAGACCTCTCCACACAAACCTACTAAGCGCAAAGTGAGTGGAAGAACACGATCCAAGTTCTACAGGCCAACAATATGCAAACTAGGATTAAATATCCAGCGAAATTGGAATTCACATTCGAAGGGAAAAACAGATCTTTCCTTAGCAAAGGGGATCTAAAGGAGTATGTGAATAAAAAACCAACCCTACAGCGAATTCTAACAGGGGAATCCCACCCAACAGACATCATACAGGACACACAGACAGAAACAGAAACAGAAAGAGCAGCTCACTAAAGACAAGAAAGAAAGAAAAAAAGAGGAAAAAACAGCCCAACAAGAAAATGGAAGGAGAAAAAACACTCTTATCCTTGATTTCTTTGAATATAAATGGTATAAACTCTCCGATAAAGAGGAGCAGACTGGCAGAATGGATCCGCAAACAAAAAGTTGGCATCTGTTCTCTACAAGAGACCCACCTTACAGCAAGGGACAAAAACAGGCTCCGAATGAAAGGATGGAGCAAGATCTTCCAAGCAAACACACCTACCAAAACGGCAGATGTAGCCATCCTGATCTCAGACAAGCTGGACGTTTCATTAAAATCAACTCAAAAAGACAAAGAAGGACACGACATTATATTTTATTTTATTTTTTTGGAAAGTGGGGGAGGGAGGGGGGACACGATATTTTAATACAAGGAAAAA
This sequence comes from Perognathus longimembris pacificus, assembly GCF_023159225.1. Classification (NCBI taxonomy): domain Eukaryota; kingdom Metazoa; phylum Chordata; class Mammalia; order Rodentia; family Heteromyidae; genus Perognathus; species Perognathus longimembris. The sequence goes on from NC_063161.1 coordinate 105,531,208, forward strand.
TCAAGAATCAAGACATCACGGTGATAAATGTATACTCACCGAACAAAAGAGGCCCCACATATGTCAAGCAAATTCTCACAGAATTACAGAACAAGATAGACGCAAACACAGTCATAGTGGGAGACTTAAACACCTCACTCTCCCCAAGAGACAGATCCAACACCCAGAGGATCAGCAAGGGAGCTGAGGACTTAAGTAACACCATATTCCAAATGGATCTGACAGATCTATACAGAATCTTCCACCCTACAAAGACCAATACACCTTCTTCTCAGCAGCACATGGATCATACTCCAAAATAGACCATGTCGTAGCCCACACAAAGAACCTTAGCAAATACAAAAGTATTGACGTCATCCCATGTATTATATCTGATCACAGTGGATTAAAGGTAACCCTCAATAACAACGGTTACCACAGAGGCTATACACATTCTTGGAGGCTAAACACCACACTGTTATCCAACACATGGGCCACAGACCAAATTAAAGATGAAATCAACGAATTCATAAGCCACAATGACAATGAAAATACATCACAAAGAAACCTATGGGACACAGCTAAGGCAGTACTGAGGGGCAAGATCATTGCCCTCAGCACTCACATTAAAAGAATGGAAGCAGATCAGGTGAATAACCTCACAATGAAACTAAAACAACTGGAGAAACAAGAAATGATCGAATCTAAAATGACTAGGAAGAGAGAGATCACAAAGATTAAAGAAGAGATAAATCTGATTGAAAATAGAAAGACCATTCAACAAATAAATAAGACTAAAAGCTGGTTCTTTGAGAAAATAAATAAAATCAACAGACCCCCTCGTAAGACTTACAAAAAAAAGAAGAGACTCATATATGTAAAATCAGGGACTCCACCGGAAAAATTACAACAAGTACACACAATATTCAAACAATCATAAGGAGCTATTTCCAGAACCTCTATTCAGTAAAAAACAATAATTTTACAGAAATGGATCAATTCTTAGAGAAGTATAAACTACCCAAACTGAACCAAGAAGAAATAAATCAACTAAATAAACCAATAAATTACAGTGAGATACAGGAGATAATCAAGAACCTCCCAACAAAGAAAAACCCAGGCCCAGATGGATTCACCAACGAATTCTACAAAACCTTTAGTGAGGAGCTAATACCAATACTTCTCAAACTCTTCCGCAAAATAGAAACAGAGGGAGAAATCCCAAACTCATTCTATGAAGCTAATACCATACTCATTCCCAAACCAGGCAAAGACCCGACAAAAAAAGAGAACTACAGACCAATATCACTAATGAACACAGACACAAACTTTCTCAATAAAATATTAGCTAACAAGATCCAGAAACTGATCAAGAAAATCATACATCATGACCAAGTAGGCTTCATCCCACAGTCACAAGGATGGTTCAACATCCGTAAATCAATCAACGTAATTCATCACATAAACAGATCTAAAATTAAGAATTACATTGTTATCTCAGTCGATGCCCAAAAAGCCTTTGACAAAATACAACATCCATACCTATTAAAAGCTATGGAGAGAACAGGAATAGATGGAACATTCCTCAAAACAATAAAAGCCATATATAACAGACCAACTGCTAATATCATATTAAATGGAGAGAAACTTAAATCATTCCCCCTAAACTCAGGAACAAGACAAGGATGCCCACTCTCCCCACTTCTTTTCAACATAGTGCTGGAATCCCTAGCCATAGCAATAAGGCAAGAGGAAGACATCAAAGGGATCCACATTGGCAAGGAAGAAATCAAGTTATCCCTATTCGCAGATGACATGATCTTATATCTGAAGGACCCAAAAAACTCAGTCCCCAAACTCCTACACCTAATAAACCAATTTGGCAAAGTAGCAGGATACAAAATCAATCCACAAAAGTAGCAGCTTTTCTGTACACCAGCAATAGACAAACAGAAAAGGAAATTATGGAAACAGTTCCATTTACAGTAGCCAAAAAAAGAATAAAGTACCTAGGGATCAACTTAACCAAGGACGTGATGGACCTATTTAATGAAAACTATAAAAATCTAATAAGGGAAATCAAAGAAGACACAAGGAGATGGAAAGACCTTCCATGCTCATGGGTAGGCAGAATAAATATAGTGAAAAATGGCCATATTGCCCAAATTGTTATACAAATTCAATGCAATCCCTATCAAAATCCCAGTCACAGTCTTCACTGAAATAGAGAAAGCAATCCATAAATTCATATGGAACAGCAAAAGACCTAGAATAGCCAAAGCAATTCTAGGCAAAAAAAGCAGTGCAGGAGGTATCACAATACCCGACTTCAAGCTCTACTATAGAGCCATCATAACAAAAACAGCCTGGTATTGGTATGAAAACAGATTGGAAGACCAATGGATTAGAATTGAAGATCCAGAAATAAAACCGCACTCTTCCAGTCAGCTGATATTCAACAAAGGAGCTAAAGACATACAATGGAATAAACATAGCCTCTTCCACTACTGGTGCTGGGAGAACTGGGCAGCCATATGCAGAAAACTCAAAGTAGACCCAAGCCTATCACCATGCACCAAGATCAACTCAAAATGGAGCAAGGACCTCAATATCAGACCTGAATCCTTGAAACTACTGAAGGACAGAGTAGGAAAGACGCTAGAACTTATAGGCACAGGAAGGAACTTCCTGAATAGAGTCCCAGGGGCACAACAAATAGGGGAAAGACTCAACAAATGGGACTACTACAAATTAAAAAGTTTCTGCACAGCTAAGGACATAGCCACCAAAACAGAAAGACAGCCAATGATATGGGAAAGGATCTTTACCAGCACAGCAACAGACAAAGGCCTAATATCTGTCATCTACAGAGAACTCAAAAAACTAACCCCTTCTAAGCCCAATAAACCAATTAGGAAATGGGCAAAGGAGCTAAAGAGAAACTTCACAAGAGAAGAAATAAAAATGGCAAAGAAACATATGAGGAAATGTCCAACATCCTTGGTAGTAAAGGAAATGCAAATAAAAACAACCCTGAGATACCACCTCACCCCAGTTAGAATGGCCTATACTCTGAACTCAGGCAACAACAAATGCTGGAGGGGGTGCGGGGAAAGAGGAACCCTTCTCCATTGTTGGTGGGAGTGAAAATTAGTACAACCACTTTGGAGAACAGTATGGAGGTTTCTCAAAAAGCTCAATATAGACCTACCCTATGACCCAGCCATACCACTCCTAGGCATCTATCCTAAACAGCAAGTCCCAAGATATCAAAAAGACATTTGTACTTCCATGTTTATCGTGGCACAATTCACAATAGCCAAAATATGGAAACAACCCAGATGCCCCTCCACAGATGAATGGATCCAAAAAATATGGTACCTTTACACAATGGAATACTACAACGCAATTAGGAATGGTGAAATATTGTTATTCGCAGGGAAATGGTCAGAACTTGCACAAATAATGTTGAGCGAGACAAGCCTAGAACACAGGAAACAAAGGGGCATGATCTCCCTGATATATGATTGTTAAGAAAGGGAGACGGAGAGACAGTAGAGACCAGGTCTGTGAAACCAAAACTGCTTGTCAAATGGTATTTCCCACAGGATTGGGGCAGCAACCCAACAGTATGTAACTAAAACCAAACAACTACTCAACATATAAAGGTAAAAAATCGACCTCTCAGTGGAAAACAATAGCTCAAAAGCTATGTATGTACATTCATATAAGACTACTGTCGACATATTGTCCAATATCGACATTACATTTAAAGCCCTAGGCGAATTTTCTTGGGCTTGGCCACGTGGCTACTGTGTATGTTCTTGATACCTTGTATATTGTATATATGTCTACCTGACCTAGAGAAGGGAAAGAAAAACAGGGCATAAGATATCACAAGAAATGTACACACTGCCATACTATGTAACTGTACCCTTTTTGTACAACACCTTGTCAAAAAAATTTGTGTTCAATTAATAAATAAATTAAATTAAAAAAATGAATTGAATGGGGTTATTACCAGTAAGCCATGATAGAGTAGACTTTAGACAAAAATAATATGAAACAGTTGGAAAGATAGGAAGCAGCAGGAAATGGATTAACTAGAAAATAAAAATCATGATGTAGATTATTGAACATAGTTATATAAATAATTGTAAATAGTCTGACTGTACTTTTTATGATTAATTTAAATGTAGTTATTAAAATACAGACTATTGCCAGGTACCAGGGGCTCACATTTGCAATCTTAGCTACTGAGGAGGATGAAAGTTGAGGTAGGAAAGTGTATGAGACTCTTACCTCTAATCAATACCTAAAAGCTGGACGTGGAGCTATGGCTCCCAGTGGTAAAGCACCAACCTTGAGCAAGTAGCTAAGGGGCAGTGCCCAGGCCCTGAGTTCCAACCCCAGTACTAGAACAATAAATAAAATTAAAAAACCAAACAGATAAATAATGGGTTTTCATATGTTACAAAGAGCAAGATCTAACTATAGCAAGCTAACATAAGTAAGCCAAAAACAAAGGCCAAAAAATGAAAAGAGGATATGGCAAAAATGTATACCATTCAAACTAATGAAAATAAAGTTAGAGTGGTTGTAAAAAAATAGTCTTGCAATGCAAGAAAATTCCAAATAAAATTGCCAATAATTAAAAAACATTATGTATTAATAGGAGAGTCAACGCAATTAGAAAAGTGTATCCTAAGTGTGCATGCTTTGCAGTTCATACACATTTTACCTATTTGCTTTTGTGATAGAAAGAAAGTTAGAAAACCAGTGAGCCTACTATAAAAGAACTGGATTTTTAAAAATTAAACAGTTGTACACAGGAATTTAAATTCCAGAAGTCAAGTTATGAGTACAATGCGTGTTGTTCAATGTCACCCCTTCTCTCATTCTTCCCCCATCTCCCCTCACATCTCTGACCTCCAGTTACATAGTTCAGTGTGTATAGAGTGTACATTGAGCACAATAATTGTATTTGCTTACCCTTCCCTCCTCCATGGACATGGTTCAGCTTCCTAGTCTTCATTTTGTTAGACTGTTTGTTTGTTGTTCAAAAGCGTTTCATCATGAATTCCTCCCCAAAGTATATTTTTAGTTGATTTGTATGTTTATGTATATAACCCTAGATGTTATCACAAACGTTTGTATTTTAGATCTAAGTCCATATATGAGAGAAAGCATATGTCTTCGTCTCTTGGAGTATGACTTTCTTGACTTAGCATATCTTTTGTCCTAGGCCCATATCTTTCCCTGAAAATGACATGATATTATTATTTCCGATAGATGAATAAATTTCTATTGTATGCATAGACCAATCATCCTTTGTAGCATTTGGCTGTTTCCACAGATGAACTGTGTGAATGGTGCAGCAATCAACATAGACGTGCAAGTGTCCTAACTTGTAATATTCTGGGGTAGATGCTAAGGAGCCTTATCATTGAACCATAGGGTAGTTCTATGTTTATTTAGTATTGAGGAAATGCCAAACTGTTTCCCAGAGTTGTTGCACTATTTTACCTCCCCCCAACAGTGTAATAGGATTCCTTTTCCCTGAAGGCCTACTAGTATTTGTTGTTAGAACTAGATAACCTTATCCACTAACTGAATTTGTTTGACGTTGGGAGAAGGTTCCACATAGCTTTTCAAGTGTACACATTCTTTACAAGTGTATGTATAAAGTATTTTCAGGGAGAACGTATTGTGACCATAAAATAGAGCTCCAGAAATTAAAAAAAGTATTAGAATTGCACAATTATGGTTCTCTGGTCATGAGAATGTAAAAGAGAATAAAAGTTGTATCTAGAAAAGAATAAAAAAAATGTAAATGTAAAAATTAACAACTGAATGACTCAAGGGTCAAACAAGAAACAACTGAAATTAGAAAACATTCTTAATTAAGTTAGGATGAAACCACAACATAATAAACCACTATATTACTAAAGCAATCACTAGATGAACATGTATAGCATTAAATACTTAAATTAGAAATTAAATTAGAAAGGCAAAATTATATTAAAGCAGAAGTATAAGTGTTCATTCTGAGAACCACAATAAGAGAGCACATTAAAACCAAAATAAGAAGGAAGGAAATAGTAAACAGATGACAGAAAAGTCTTTAGAGTTAATAAATCAAATTTATTCAAAATATTAATATTAATATTTATTAAAAAACTGATAAAAATACACACAGACTTTGACAATGAGTGAAGTAGAGAATGAGGGAAGAAGGAAATAAAGGAAGAAGGAAAGATCAAGATGAAGAAGATGAGGAGGCAGAGGAAGAGAAAGAGGAGGAGGAAAAGGAGGAGAATGAATCAGTAAAATACAAACAAGATATCATAAACTCTATATACAATTTCAAATAATAAAAACATTCTAAGGACCGCTTTATTTCCCCAAATATACAATTATCTTCAACATCACTTATTAAAATTTACTAAGATAATTTGGATATTCCTATGTGTAACAAAGAAATCAAAACTTATAGTTTAAAACCTCCCATAAGAGAAAACTTTGGTCCAAATAGTTTCACTGAAAAAGTCTATAAAACATTTAAGGAAAAAATATTAAAATCTACAGATATTCATTGATAAAATAGGTGACACTAACATACCTCAAATCGTTTAAAGAGACCAATATTTCTTGAATACCAAACCCAGAACAGACCAATATTTTTCTTTTTTCTTTTTTTGGAGGGCCTGTCCTAAGGCTTGAACTTAGAGTTTGGGCCTTGTCCTTGAGCCTCTTTATCTGAAGGCCAGCACCCTAAGACTGGAACCTTTGCTTCACTTACAGCTTTCTTTTGGGTGGTTTAGTGGAGATACGAATTTCATAGATTTCCTTGTCCCACCTGGCTTTAAACTGTGATTCTCAGATCTCAGCTTCCTGAGTAGCTAGGATTACAGGTGTGACCCACCAGCTCAGATCAATATGTGTTCTTAAATACATATAAACCTAGCAATGTATGAAATGGTTATTTTCAGTTGCACGCCAGTTTTTCTTTTATTTCCTGTGGATGGTATTGTTTCTTAGGTTTTTTTAAAAAATGTTTTTTTTTTGTGCTGGTACTGGGGCTTGTACTCAGGGCCTCATGAAAAAAATTACAGAAATTCTTAAGGAAAATAAAGGAGAAAATATTTTTTTGGTGTCTTAGCAATATGCCAAAAGCATGTTTTAGAGTAAAAATACCTGAGACATTAGAAATATAAGACTTTTTCTCTCTTTGAAATACATTGTTAAGAGAATTTTAAAAATGCTACAGACTGAGCTAAAATATTTAAAGAACATGGGAGCTGTTGCTTCAGACCTGTAATTTGTGTTATTCAGGAGGCTGAGATCTGAGGATTGTAGTTTGATGCCAGCCTAAGCAGAAAACTCTTCAAGAATGTTATCTCCAATCAGTCACAAAAGATGCAAGTTGGAGGCATTGCTCAAGTGATAAAGCATAAGCCATGAACAAAAAAGCCCAATGAGGGCAGGAGGTCCTGAGTTCAAGATTGCACAAATAACCACCACTGCCACAGCATAAGCCCAGTCATATACGTTTAATACAAAATTTGTATCCAGAATAGACCAACGGCTAACTCAAAGTTAATTGCATGCAATAAAACTTCTCATTACAAGTAGGAAATTCAAAAGGAATACCAAATTTGAGAGACACAGGGTAAAAAAAGAGAAACAACTACAAAAGCAATACTTGCAAAACTGTTTGGCGTAAGTGAACTGAACACCTGAGGGGGGGTGGGAAGGGAAAGGGGGGGAGGGAGGGGGGTATGAGGGACAAGGTAATAAACAGTACAAGAAATGTATCCAATGCCTAACGTATGAAACTGTAACCTCTCTGTACATCAGTTTGATAATAAAAATTTGAAAAAAACACAAAAACAAAAACAAAAACTTCTCATTACAAAAATACAAAATATTTGAACAAATGCTTCATGGGAACAGATACATGGTGGTGAGGTTTTTAAAAGTCATAAGCTATTACCGAATTTTCAGTTTGGGGGATGGCAAAAGATAAGTGCTGCGAGGGGCTGGGGATATGGCCTAGTGGCAAGAGTGTTTGCCTCGAATACATGAAGCCCTAGGTTCAATTCCCCAGTACCACATATACAGAAAACGGCCAGAAGTGGCGCTGTGGCTCAAGTGGCAGAGTGCTAGCCTTGAGCAAAAAGAAGCCAGGGACAGTGCTCAGACCCTGAGTCCAAGGCCCAGGACCAGCAAAAAAAAAAAAAGATAAGTGCTGCGAAGGCATTTCAAGTGAGGAAGCTTCACCCAGTCCATTGGGAATGCTAGACAATGCAACAACTTTGGAAAAGTTTTGTTGCTTTTTTAAAATTATTATTATTTTGCCAGTCCTGTGGCTTATACTCAGTGCCTGAGCACCGCCCCTGGCTTCTTTTTGCTCAAAGCTAGCACTCTACCTCTTGAGCCAAATAACCACTTCTGGCTTTTTCTATTTATGTAGTGCTGAGGAATCGAACATAGGGTTTCATGTATGCTAGGCAAGCACTCTACCACTAGGCCACATTCCCAGCCCCCAAATTTGTTCCTTAAAAACACACACTCATGGTAGTGTGTGGACCCACCAATGCCATTATTAGATATTTTTCCAGAAGAAATTGAATTTTGCATTTACTCAAAAACCTAAAAGCTTCTTCACAACAAAAGAAACAATTCCCAGTACCAAAAGAAAACTTAGGAATGGGAGAGAATCTTTCAGAGCTACTCAAATGACTAGGGATTTCCATCCAGGACAACAACAACAAAAACTCCCCAAAGTAGATACTCAAAGAACAAACCTATGGGAAAATGAACTGAACACACAGTGCTTAAATGAAGAAATACTATGGCCAATAAGTACATGAAAAGAGGTTCCAAATGCTTATCTATAAAATAATGTAAACCAGAAAATGTTATTTAGCCAGGTGCTGGTAGCTCACACTTGTAATCCTAGCTACTCAGGAGGCTGAGATCTGAGAATCACAGTTCAAGGCTAGCCTGGGCAGTTAAGGCTGTAAGGCTCTTATCTCCGACAAACTACTCAGAAAGCCAGAAGTGTCACTGTGGCTCAAGTGTTAGAGCCCTAAACTTGAGCAAAAGAAGCTCAGAGACAGCTCCCAGACCCAAGACAGGCATGCTCCATTCAAGCCCCAAGACTGGCATGCTTGTTCATGCACACACACACACACACACACACACACACACACACACACACACACTAAAAGTAAATAAATCATTCTTGAGATTCTATCTCACCCCAATTGCAATGAATGAAAAGTCCAGGCATCGTGACCCAAGCCTGTAATCCTAGACAATTGGAAAATGGAGATCAGGGGACCACTGTTAGAAGTCAGCCTTGAGTTAAAAGCTTGGGAGACTCCCTCCCAAGCAATGGTTGAGGCCATTGGTACATGTCCATTACCCCAGACACAGGGAAGCTCAGGTCAGGCACAGTAGCAATACCTGCCATCCCCAGTGACCAGGGAAGTTCCAGTGAGAGGATCATAGCCATGGCCATCCAGAGTACTTAACAATAACAACAAAAGAAAATCTACCTTGGAAAGAAGCTCAAGCAGGGCACAGGTGGTTTATGCCTTAATCCTAGGTGCTTAGGAGGCTTAAATCTGGAAGATTATGGTGAGACCACATAAGTAGAAAAGAGAATCTTTCTCTGTTAAATTAAATGCTGGACTGGAGGCATGGCTCAAGTGGTATACTGCTTGCCTAGTGCAATCCCCAGTGCTGTGGGGTGGCAAGGGGGGAGTGAGAGAGAAGAAAGAAAGAAAGAAAGAAGAAAGAAAGAAGAAAGAAAGAAAGAAAGAAAGAAAGAAAGAAAGAAAGAAAGAAAGAAAGAAAGAAAGAAAGGGAGAGAGAGAGAGAGAGAAAGAAAGAAAGAAAGAAGGAAAGAAAGAAAGAAAGAAAGAAAGAGAGAAAGAGAGAGAGAGAGGAAGGAAGGAAGGAAGGAAAGAAGGAAGGAAGGAAGGAAGGAAGGAAGGAAGGAAGGAAGGAAGGAAGGAAGGAAGGAAGGAAACAAAGAGAAAGAAAGAGAGTAAACAAAAATTGAATGTTGGGCTGGGGAATATGGCCTAGTGGTAGAGTGCTTGCCTAACATGCATGAAGCCCTGGGTTCGATTCCTCAGCACTGCAGACACAAAAAAGCCAGAGGTGGCAATGTGGCTCAAGTGGTAGAGTGCTAGCCTTGAGAAAAAAAAAAAGGAAGCCAGGGACAGTGCTCAGGTCCTGAGTTCAAGCACCAGGACTGGTGAAAACAAAACAACCCCAAAACCAAAGAATGTCAAGGATGCAGGCAGAGGAGGAAGAAGAAAAGCGACATTTGCTCTGTTGGGAATGTGAATTAATGTAGCCATTATGGAAATCACTATAAAGGTCCTAAAGGAAATAATAGGGCTGGGATGTAACTCAGTGGCATAGTGCTTGCCTAGCAAGTGCAATGTCCTGGGTTCAATCCCCAGTATCAAAAAAAGAAAAGAAAAGAAGAAAATAATAATGACACAACTATTATATGATCCTGTCATACCAACCCTGGGCAAGTATCCACAGAAATGTCAGTCTACATTTGACATACCTGTAAACCTAAGTATATAACAACACTACTAATGAAACAAACTTATGGAATTGGCCTAAATGCCGAGCAACTGGTGAAGGGATAAAGAAAATATGGTGTATGTAGCACAGTGTATATACATAATAGAGCATTATTAAGAGGAATGAAATTAAGTAATTTTCAGGAACTTGGATATAACTGGAATGATTATGTTAAGTGAAATAAGCCAGACAGAAACTCATACATGTTCTTTCTCACATAGGAGTTATAAGCCTAAAATATGAAGGTCAGGAATGTAAAACAAGTTGTATTTGGGGTTGGTGCCAGCAGGAGGGAAAGGTGTATTGGTGAATATATCCCGAGTAAGTTATGCACATGTAAGAAAACAGAACAATGAAATCTATTGCAATTGTTCCAATAAAGGTGTTAGAGAAAGTTTGAAAGGGGGTGCATTGTATGCATGTATGAAAACCTCACAACTGATAAATGTAATAAAAATGAAGATAAAGCAGTTTTAGAAAACCCTATATACAAATGTTAACAGGGAAATGATTCATCTCAAATGCTGAAAACATTGACAATGTCTTTCATCAAGTGAATGGGTCAGTAATTGATTGCATCTCTAGAGAGAGATATGCTAGTCAGTATGAAGAACAACAGTTAGGATACACACGTCTTCACAGATACATCTCAAATGAATGAGGGAACTGTAGAGATAGAAGACAGTGATTATGACATGGAATGGCATGGGGGAGAGAGGTTAGTTACCAAGGGGCCATGAAGGACTTGACTTTTAATTATTTGAATTCATATACCCATTGCATTCTTGTTTTCAAAAAGTTGAAGTTGTGTTCTATCAAGCAATCACAGAGAACTGTCTTTTTCCCATCTTGTGAAAAGTAAGAATACATTTCCTTTCGAAGATACCTCCACCTCTGTATTGTGCAGATGGCATTGCCTGAATTAGGAAGAAAGCCTGATATGTGTTAGCTTTCTGCAAGATGTCTATGAATATCTACGACTGGGAAGTAGGAGTTAAAGGGGGAATAAGGAGAAGGCGTGAGAAAATGAGAACTACACTCCTTCTTCACTCCTTCTTCACTCCATCTGCCAGACTATTCTTCTGCAAGAAACCAAGTAATATACTTTATTCATCACTTATAACTATTTTTATTAGGATAGATCCAAAAGATATTTTAAAATAAACTACAAAGCAAAAAATAAGGCTACTATGATTTATATTTCATGGAAGTGTTTCACTAGGCATGTAAAATTGCCTTGTTTTAATATCTTATGATTTTACTTTCTTAGTGCTTCACCCAAGTCAGAGCTGGCGACCCGACCAGTAGCCTTTCCTGAAAATACAATTGTGGCTACCCAGGTGATATTCTTTACTATTTCTTTCTTTTTTTACTTACCCATGCAAAGAAACTTCTACATGGAAAATCGTGCATCCTAAACAATCTAGACATGACTGGGTACTTTCAGACTGGCGTGACCACAGGCCATCCTAGATCATCTGTTGATTAGTTTGGGTCACAGTGATTCATTAGAAATAATAAATGATTGTATCCCCTCCTGATACCCAAAGTAAACAACTTACACAGCAAAGTATTTATTGTGGCTCATGTTTCGGAAGCTCTAGAGGTGGGAGCCATTTATTTGGGAAACAGAGATATTATTCAATTCTAGAAAATCGTCCCCTGTGGCAGATTCCCACAAGATGCCTGTCTGGGTGGCAATATTAATCCTGTTGGTCAACTTAGGAAAAGGTTTCTGCTCTCTTTTTGACAATTCTGTAATCGTGTTGAATTTTAGCAGCACTTGCACATTTAATATCCATATAGATTCAGCCTCTTTTTTGTAAATTAAGAAAGAGACTTTAGTCTCCAATATTTTTATTGTGCTCTAAGGCTTACTTTGTTTGTTATCAACCAAATACATTTAGCTTCCATTTTAATATCCATGGTATGATGATTGTGTGTGTGTGTGTGTGTGTGTGTGTGTGTGTGTGTGTGTATGTCTGGGTGTGTGCCTGTGTGTGTCTCTGTCAGTACTGGGGTTTGAACTCGGTGCCTGATCACTGTCCCTGACCTTTTTCTCTTAAGGCTGGCATTATACCACTTGAGCCACACCTCTACTTCTGATCTTTTGTCTGTTAGATATAAGAATTTCACAGACTTTCCTGCCCAGGCTGACTTTGCACTGCTATCCTCAGACCTTAATCTCCTGAGTATCTAGGATTTTAGGCATGAGCTACTGTTGTCTGAGTTAAGTATTTCTTCTATATTCATTGAATATAACATCAGCTAATATTCTACTTTTAAGCTCAACCTCCAAACATGATTTAAGAAACTTGTGTAACACATATACTTGGTATTGCACATATACTTGGTATTGATTTCTTTTTCATATACAGGCTGACTTTATCATTTCCTTTCTGAAGTTATAAGATTTCTGTTGAGAGAACTTCTAGCCATCCTTCAAAGGTGGGTTGACAAGCAACAACTCTCTTAGTTTTCCCGAATCTGAGGATGTATTATTCTCATTTCATTCCTGGAAGATGGATACAAAATTAATAATCAATAGTCTTTCTTTTTCTTTCAGAACTTAGAAATGGACGTTCTTCTAGAATTTTAGTCTATTGCATGGGAATTAGGCTTCCCACAGAGATGATCCATCATTTCTCTCTGACTGCATTTAAGCTTTTTTTTTCCCCTTGGTCTTTAGTTTTTAGAATTTGATGACATTCTTTCCTTGTGTGGTTCATTGTGGCTTTACTCAACCTCTTAAATCCACACATCTATGTATTTCTAAATTTGAGGCCAGTTGTTTTCAGGATAAATATTCCATCTTACTATCTTTTCTTCCAAGTCTCTGATAACAGAAATACTAACCTTTTGTTTTTGTTGTTATTTTGTCTAAGATGGCTGATAAGGCATGTTTATGTTTCAAATTATTTTTGGTTGCTCAAATTGGAAAAGTTATATTCATCTGCTATTGTGTAAACTGACTCTTTCCTGTTATTTCCTACATTTTTATCTTTCTACATTCAAGGTATTGTTTCATTTTTTTTTTACTTCAACTATTTCCATCTTCTTTTTGTTTTTGGCTTCCATTTCTCTGATGTGATATACGAATTTTGAATCATCTCAACATTGCTGATAAGAATGTTTGTATTGGCTGGTTTCAAACCATGATCCTCAGATCTCAGCCTCCTGAGTAGCTAGAATTTCAGGTGTGAGCCTAGCACCTGTTGTCTTTTATTTTGCCAGTTCAAGGGCTTGGGACTCAGGGCTTGAGCACTGTCCCTGACTTCTTTTTGCTCAAAGCTAGCACTCTACCTCTTGAGCCTAGTGCCACTTCCAGCTTTTTCTGTTTATATGGTACTGAGGAATCAAAGCCAGGGCTTCATGCACATGCATCCTAGGCAAGTACTCTACCACTAAGCCACAGTCCCAGCCCCCTGCCCCCTTTTTTAAGAACATTCAAATAATCAGAATAAAATAATCCATATTTCTACCCCTCAGGGGAAAAAAAGAATTTGTTAGTTACTTTAGAATCTTCATCAGAGGGGCTGGGAATGTAGCTTAGTTGGTAGAGTGCTTGCCTAGCATGCATGACAGCCTGGGTTCAATTCCTCAGTACCACATAAACAGAAAAAGCCAGAAGTCACGCTGTGGCTCAGGGACCATGCCCAGGCCCTGAGTTCAAGTCCCAGGACTGGCAAAAAAGAAGTCTAAAGAATCTTCATCAGGTAATTCTAGTAATTGATTCATGTTGTATCCATTCATTTCTTTCCTCTAGTGTTTTTCTTGGTTCACGACAGGATGAGTAATTGTTATAATATACTTTTCACATTTGGGATATTATATTTAAAATATTCTGTATTTTATTTCACCACTTTTTAATGAGTTAGTTCTGTTGAAGTATAGACCTAGGGACAAATAGTAACAGCTGTTTTCAGAGAAGTCTTTATCCAATTATCTCAACACATAGCACCTACCTATATGAGTGTCTTCCAAACATTTGTGTAGAAGTGTCTGCCCATCAGAATTCTACTTGGTTACATCCCCTAAGAAGACCAGACTCATAATGATCTAATTTCCAATCTCACTCAGGTTCTCTTCATTAGTTGATTCTAATCTACAAGTAAACAAATGAATTGTTGCCATCTCATTTGATTCACCAGGAGTCAGGCTCTTTTCTCTAACAAGCTTTCTGACTTGCCAATCCCTCACCATGCATAAAACAAAAAACAGCTGCCCAATACCACCTCTTAGAGGCTACTTTATAAAGTAATCATTAGCCAGGCACTGGTAGCTCATGTCTGTAATCCTAGCCATCCGGGAAGCTGAAATCTGAAGATCACAAATCAAAGCCAGCCTGGCCAAAAAAGTCTGTGAAGCTTCTGTCTCCACTTAACTAGCAAAAAGGTAGAAGTAGAGCTGTGGCTGAAGTGGTAGAGTGCTACCTGTAAGTAAAAAAGCTAAGGAACAGTGCCCAGGACCTCAGTTCAAGCCCCGTATTGGCACATTAGAAATCATCATTATCATATTTATAACTGCTGTGACTAGAAAAGTTTACCAAATTCATATGTTTGCAAAGTGAAGGGATGTTTTTACTGACAGCTAGTCATGTTGCCTGCCTCACCTGTGGAGGTAAAACTGCTTAGTGGCCCAGGCCATAATGCTGCATATAATGAGAATGTGCCTTTAAACTCAATGATTCCAAGCATGGTTATAGAAACTGGGCTACTCCTGACACACAACGGGATGCAATTCTGATTAAAGTAACAGAATAATTTTCAAGTTTCCTAGGTGATGCTACATTATCTATTTTGTGACTATTTTGGTTATGCTTCTCAGTTCAAAGCTTGTCAGGGTCAGTTTAGAGCATGTTATTAATTTTACAGTTCATAGAATCATTACACAGTTGCAGAGAATTATATTTTACAATGCTATATTGCTTACTATTCTTTATGAATCATCTTTAGACTGAATTTCAATTATTTTTCTTGGAAGTTAGTAACATATATGCTCAAATAAAACAATACAGAGATTTGGAAAATATTGTGTCCAAGTGATAAAATTTAAGGTTATATTTCAAATATTTATTTTATTATGTTTTGAAAGGAGAATAAAGAGTTATATACTACATTTACACTGTTCAACAAATCCAGAAATGGAATTGATTATGAAAGAAATATTCTCTTTCCATAAGTTTTCTACTTGTGTGTCCTTTTTCCTCCAAAGCATTGCTGATTGGAAATGGCACAAATTCACATTATAATTCAACCAAGACTGATTTTAATAATCTCTATTCCTTCCACATATAGTATTTCTTACCAAGATCAATGTCTTCCTTGATGTATCACCTTTCTGGAACAGAAAGCTAATGTATTGATCCAAGAGACCCTTAAAGGATAATTAATCTTCCCCTTCTGAATGTGGAGCTAGAAGAAACATTATAAGATAAAAATTTCACCATTAGTGCTGGTAAATTACTTCAAACAAGAGTACTCAGTACAGGCCTTTGATATAGAAGGAGGGAGAAGGAACCATGTTGATTCTGAGATAGAAGTTTCAGCTCAGAGCTGAAAAAGTCCTGAAGAAATGGAGAGATGAATGGAGAAAGCAGTAGTGGGCAAATATAGTGATACTACTCAAGGTGTATATGTGAAAATTGAGTTAGGTAACAATTTAGTCAATTTGCCCATTTATTTGAAATATTTCTTCTTTTGGTGTTTTCATTTTTGAGCCCTTCATGAACTCTGAATATTAATCTTTTATCTGATGAATAGCTGGCAAGATTTTCTTTCACTCTGTGAGCTGTCTCTTCATTCTAGTAATAGTTTCCTCTGAAAGGCAGACAGTTTTAGTTTCATGAAGTTCTATTTGTCAATTTTGGCTGTTCTTTCCTGAGTGCTTGAAATACTACCTAGGAAGTAGTTGTCTATGCCTTTAACTTCAACAGTATTCCCTATGTCATCATGTAGTAGTTTCATATTTTCATGTCATACATAAAAATCTTTGATTATTGAATTAACTTCCATGCAAGGTGAGAGACAGTAGAGTTTCAATCTTTTATATGTAAATAATCAGTTTTCCCAGCACCATTTGTTAAAGAGAGTCTTTTACTCCCTCACCATATATTTTTTAGTCCTTTATTGAAAACTAAATGGCTGAAACACTGTGGGTTTATTTCTTTTTTTTTTTTTTTTTTTTTTTTTTTGGCCAGTCCTGGGGCTTGGACTCAGGGCCTGAGCACTGTCCCTGGCTTCTTTTTGCTCAAGGCTAGCATTCTGCCACTTGAGCCACAGCATCACTTCTGGCCATTTTCTGTATATGTGGTGCTGGGGAATCGAACCCAGGGCCTCATGTATACGAGGCAAGCACTCTGCCACTAGCCCATATCCCCAGCCCTGTGGGTTTATTTCTGAGTATTATATACTATTCCATTGATCTCTATTTCAGTTTTTGTGCCAGTACCATGCTGCTTTTTGTTAGTATGGCTCTATAGTGTCATTGGAAGTCCAGTATTGTGATAATTCCAGTATTCATCATTTTGTTCAGAATTGTTTGGATCTTCAGGGTCTTTCGTGGTTCCATAATAATTTTAGTGTTAATTTTTCTATTTCTGTGATGAATGACATTAAGATTTCGACAGGAATTGCACTGAATCTGTATGATTACCTTCACTATATTATTTCTTCTAATACATGAACATAGGAGATCATTCTATCTTCTGGATTTTCTTCAGTTTTCTTCTTCAGGGTCTTATAGTTTTTATTGTAAGGTCTTTCACTTTCTCAGTTTAAATACCTCTTAGTAGGTATTTTACTTGCAAGGGGTTATTGCAAATAGAATTGTTTTCCTGATTTTTTTTTAGACTGTTCATTATTGGTATACAGAAAAGATTCTTACTGATTGCCAAAAGTGCTTACTAAATCTAGAAGCTTTTTGTGAAGTCTTTAGGGTCTTTTAAGTATAGCTTCATATCATCCGAAAATATTGATCGTTTGACTTTTTCTTACCTATATAAAACCTTTTTCTTTCTCTTAACTTATTGCTCTGGTGAAGAATTCTAGTACCACACTGAACAAGAGTAGGGGAGAGTGTACAACTTTGTCTTATTCTTGACTTTAGAGAAAATAATTTCCACTTTCTCCATTTAGTATAATGTTGGGTACAGGATGATCATATAAAGCCTATAGTATACAGTTTCAACGTATGGTTGAGTTTTGTCAAAAGCTTTTTCTGCACTCTTGAGATGCTCACATGATTTTTGTCCTTGATTTTGTCCTTGTGGAATTACACTTACTGATTTGCATATGTTGAACCATCCTTGCATCTCTGAAATGAAACAAACTTGATCATGGTGTACAATTTTTAATCTGTTATTAAATGAGCTGCAAATATTTTATTTCATCATTAGTAAATTGGTCTCTAGTTTGTGTGTGTGTGTGTGTGTGTGTGTGTGTTTCCCTGTTAGATTTTGTAATGAGTGAATGAATGTGATAATGGTTTCATAGAATCAGTTTGTAGCATTATTTACAATTTTATGTAATCATTTGAAGAACATTGGTGTTAGTTTTTCCTTAATGGTTTGGTAAAAATTGGCAGTGACTCTATCTTGTCTTGAGCTCTTCCTTACTGAATGACGATTACTACTTCAGTTTCACTGCTTGTTTTAGATCTAATTATGTGGTTTCTGTCCTCTTGGTTATGTCTGCTTTAGCATATCTAAGTGTCTAGGAATATATCTATTTCTTCTAGAATTTCTAATTTATTAGAATATGACCTTTTTCAGGCTTTTTACAAAACAGTTTTATTGAGATATACTTCTACCATATAATTTACCCACTTAAATGTACAATTCAACAGTCTTAGTGTATTCAGAGCTGTACCATTATCTTTACATTTTAATACATCTTCATCCTTTTGAAAGAGATCCCATGCATATTAGAAATCACCCAGTGTGATAGTGTGTAGTGTGTAGTAGAGGTTAATTTTCTTTGTCTCCTCAAACTCATGCTTTCAGGGTATTTCATGATTACTGCTGTCCCTGCCATAATTCAAGAGTGTAAGTTTTTGAAGTATTTTCTGATGTTATCTGTATTTCAATGGTATTTGTTGTCATAGCCTCCTTTTATCCCTAAATTTATCAATTTAGACCTTTTCTTTTCTTTTTTTTTTTGTGAATCTGAATAAGGGTTTACCTATCTTATTTATCCTTCCAAATGATCAAAATTTTTATTTTATTGATTTTTGTGTTTATGTTCTTTTAAAAAATCTACATTTCATTCATTTCTATCACAATATTATTTCTTTTTACCTGTTAATATTGGATTTGGCTTGCTCTTATTTCTATGGGGCTTGAGGTGTATTATTCAGCAACTAACTTGAGATTGCTTTCCAGAACAGCTGTTTATTCCCCTTAATGTTTATGTTTTTGAGTCTAGGAGGTGGCAGCCTGGTTGGAGATTTGACTCAATGTATGGTGGCTCACAGTCACAGCTCGCAGCTCACACCCTTGAGGTGATTTCCCAGTGTGCATGCAATAGGGAATGCTAGAAATCTGAATACAATCTCCAGTATTTCACTGTCTCTATGCCCACTCCTTCATAATTCCCATTCACTTCCCACTTACCTTGTGGATTCTTCCATCTCTCAGGTCCCAACGAAGTCACAGTCTATTATTCTCTATGTTGGTGCTTTTGTTTCCTGGTCCAAGGTCGCCATACTCTCTTTCCTTACTATTGCTTAGGTGCATGTTACCACAATTTCCTATCAGGGACTGTATCTAAATAGAGGTGCTCAGCTCAAGTTAAGGCTCTATGACTTGTCTTGTAAGGATTTTATTCACCCAGTGGGTGTTACTAGATCTGATATCTGAAGTTCCTTGCCCATTTTTCTGCTTCCTAGAAGTCCATATATGGGGCTATGAAAGGGAAGTCATGCTGAGGTTCATGGATCAATGAATCTCTTGCTGATACCTGCAAGCACATGGGGTACTGATGGAACCATAGCTACTTTTCCACCAGCCCTAACTTCCTTAGCAGTTCTCTAGGGAGCCAAATGTGAGGCTAGCTGTTAGACAAGGTGTGTCCATGAGAGAGGATGCTGGGTAATGTCACAATCCTGCCATCTTGCCAGCAACTTTCCAATGTTCTAAACTGTGCTATTGGTCCCACAGTCAATATTGAAAGCTGTTATATTGGAATTACAGGCAAAATATGGACTATTTTATTTGTACATCTAGTCATCCTATTAAGCTATTTCCTTTTCAGCTGCCTCTTGGAGGTTTTATTTTTCACAGAGTTTTCTATTGTCTGTAAATGATGGCAGTAATGTCTCTTTCAGTCCAATATTTATCCTCCTTGTAGTGTTTCTTGTATTGTTGTCATGACTACTCTCTCCTGGGTGCCCAATGTTGACTGCTGGTTGGAATAGACATCTGACTTTACTTATTCTTCTTAGAAATATTTCTTATGACCTCCTGTTATTACTTTGCTTGATAAAGGTGTTCAGTATAAATTCTTTTGAGGTTTAGAAAAATTACCACCACTAAGTGTCTTCATTTACATTAGTTATTTTTTACTTACTCTTTTGTTTCCAAAATTTAGATTTTTCAGACAGACTTCATTCCTAGAATAAAGTATGAGTCAGTTCTCAAAAATTATTACCTGCTAAATGTAAAAAAGAGAGATCACTATCTACCTTCTAAATATGCCTTCTCCATGGGCTGCTCACTATTACACTTATATTACCAAATCCCCATCACAAATGCTCAAATTCAGGCATTTTATTTTACTTTTAATTCCCTTAGGAAGAAAGAAAGGCAACAGACTAGGAACAAAAACCTGGTAAACACATATAACATTTATGAACAGGAACCCTGAAGCAAAGTTAGATGCACATGTATGTGTGTACCTGCTCGCTTATGTGTTTGTGTAAGCACTTAGTGCTAACAATAGTGTTACTGGAGACCAATTTGTTTACATATTTATATGTAGGCAGAGCAACACATATAAAACTTTTGATACTGATTTTTTTTTCTAGAGAGAAAAAGGTGGACTATAATGGAAAGTAAAAGCATTTCAAAGTGCATCTACAATAATGTTCCTTCTTGTTGTTGTTTGCCAGTCCTGGGGCTTGAAATCAGGGCCTAAGCACTGTCCCTGGCTTCTTTTTGCTCAAATCTAGCACTCTGCCACTTGAGCCACAGCACCACTTCTGGCTTTTTCTGTTTATGTGGTGCTTCACGCATGCTAGGCAAGCACTCTATCACTAAACCATATCCCCAGCCCCACAATAATGTTTCCTTTTTAAAGTATAAATCTAGATGAATGCAAGTGGCTCATGCTTATAATCCTAGCTATTCAGGAGGCTGAAATCTGGAAGGTAGCAAGTCAAAGAAACCCCAGGCAGAAAAGCCTGCAAGACTATTTGCAATTCACCTACAAAAAGCCTGGACTGAAGGTGTGGACTAGGTTTGAACAAGCAACCTGAGCAAGTGCATGACGCTCTGAATTCAAACCTTGGTACCAGCACCCCCTCCCCCAAAAAGCTACAAATCTAAAACAAATAATGGAGTGGTAAATACAGTGATGGTTGTATTTTCTATAATCTATTTTGTGATGCTTCTAGAGAAACATTACAAATATCTTTTTTAAAGCAGTTGATTTTTAAAATTTAATTTCATTTTAATTTAATGTATACATCAAGCTGACTACAGAGGGATTACAGTTATATATGTAAGGTAGTGACTACATTTCTTGTCAAACTCCCTCGCTCATTTTTCTCCTCCTTTTGCGCCCCCCAACCCCCCAAGCTGTACAGTTAATTTCTAACATATTGTCTTGTGAGAATCACTGTTGCATTGGTTCACCTTTTTTTCCCTTTATCTCACCATTTTGATATTCCCCTTCCTTTCCCTAATTCAGATAGACATATATACAATACCCAGGGTATGAAAATCAAACACAGTGACAACAGGGGATGAACCATAGGAAAGAAAAACTAAAGAAAAAAAAGAATTTCATATAGTACATTAAAAATAACACCAACAATGAAAAACCTCATTTTTATATCTTTGAGTTCATTTCACTTAGCATCATCTTATGTGTTCATATGTACTAGCTATTGAGCTACTGTGATCCTCTGCTAGGACTATCCTAGACATGTACTAACTATTACCAATGAGGGAAACCATGGGACCTATATTTCTTTGGGTCTGGCTCACTTTAATATGACTTTTTTCCCAAGTTTCTCCATTTCCTTACGAATGGGGTGATGTCATTCTCTCTGATAGAAGCATAGAATACCATTGTGTATATATATCACATTTTCTTGATCCATTCATCTACTGTGGGGCATCTGGGTTAGTTTCATAGCTAGGCCATGGTAAGTAATGCTGCAATGAACATGGTTGTGCTGCTAGCCTTAGTATGGCCTTGTTTGTGATCATTTGGGTAAATGCCCAGAAGTGGGATTGCTAAGTCATAGAGAAGTTCTATGTTTAGTCTTTTGAGAACTCTCCATACTGCTTTCCACAGTGGTTGAACAAGTTTACACTCCCACCAACAGGGTAGTAGCATTCTCTTTTGGCCACATCCCCACCAGCATTTATTGTTATTAGATTTCTTGATAATGGCCATTCTAACTGGAGTGAGCTGTAATCTCTGTAATCTCAATGTTATTGTGATTTGCATTTCTTTTATGGCCAGAGATTTTGGGTATATCATCATGTGTCTATTGGCCATTCTTATTTCCTCTTCAGAGAAGTCTGTCTTTAAGTCTTTAGCCCACTTATTAATGGGGCAGTTGTTTCTTTGGGGATTTGTTTTGGGGGGCATTTGATTTTTTGAGTTCTAAGTATATTTTAGATATGAGGCCCTTTGCCATGCAGAAGCTCTGCAGTTCAGTGCAATCCCATTTGTCCAACCTTTCTTTGACTTGTTGTGTTTCTGGGTCTTTATTAACAAAGTTTCTACCTGTGCCAAGGATCCCTAGTGTTTCTCCTACTCTTTCCTGTATTGTTTTCAGGGTATCTGCTTTTCCCTGGAGGTCTGCGATCCATTTGGAATTGATTCTGGTTCAGGATAATATATAAGGATCTAGCTTTAGTTTGTTACAGATGTTTAACCAAATTTTCCAGCACCATTTGTTGAAGAGGCTGTCTTTCTTCCATCCTTCTTCTTTTTATTTTTTTTAGCTCCCTTATTAAAGATTAGGTAGCCACAGGTGAAAAACCAGTTAAGTTTGACTAACAAATGGAAATATTAAAAGAGAATATGTGTCAGGATCTCTGAGGACCCCTTCTCCTCCCTTCCCCGGAGGAGATGTTCCAATGTTGGGGTCTCGAGGACCCCTTCCTCCCCCATCTCCCAGGGGGGAAATGCCTGAAACTCGATTCTGTGGAAGAAACTCCGCCCTACCCCTCATACCAGCAGAAGGAGTAAGGCGTGTCCTTTCTGGACTGCTCTAGGCTGAAGTGGGATGCCGGAATCCCTTCCTCGGCCCCCCATAATGTGTCAGGAACCACAGGACAAAGATAACGGGGAGACGGCTGGATGGTTGAATGAGTCTCAAAGGCTTTAATTGGGAGGGGGGCTTATATAGCTGTAATGGCGGGAAAGGGAAGGACTTAGGCCATTGGCTAAGCCGAGCTGCCCATCAGGTGATGTCACGAAACTTCCTTTGTGGGCTGGACAACCCTATCATGGTGGCATGCATGTGTTTGCCCCCCAGGGGAGGGGGGCTTCTTTTCCGGTTGAGGCCGGAAGGTGGGAGGGGCTCCCTCCCACACTGTCCCAGGGCTGGGGGAAGGGCAGCATCTTGCTCTTGGCGCCCTTCCCCCACCAAGGCCAAAACTGAGTCCCCAACATCTCCCCCTTTTTAGTTTTTAAATGATTAGGGGATGCTGTAAATACATGGCATGTGTGGGCATAAGGCAAATGCTGACATAAGATCTCTGGGGCCCCTTCCACAAAAGGGGTGAGGGGTAGGTAAGGGGCCATCCATGTGATTTCGTCCAGAGACGCTGGAGTCCTTAGCTGGTTTTGCACCAAGTGCAGACATTCCTCTTTTGGCTGTAAGGTAGAAGTAGGCTGAAACTCTGGCATTCCTGGTAGTTCACAGTAGCTGATAACTTAGACATAAGTGATTAGTAAAACATTCTTTTCTTTTTTTTTTTTTGGCCAGTCCTGGGCCTTGGACTCAGGGCCTGAGCACTGTCCCTGGCTTCTTCCCGCTCAAGGCTAGCACTCTGCCACTTGAGCCACAGCGCCGCTTCTGGCCGTTTTTCTGTGTATGTGGTGCTGGGGAATCGAACCTAGGGCCTCGTGTATCCGAGGCAGGCACTCTTGCCACTAGGCTATATCCCCAGCCCCAGTAAAACATTCTTTTATATATAAACATTGAAGCGAAGGCGCTAGACCTTTGCACTTACTTTTCTCAGTCATTTCTGTCATAAAACATTGGGGTTGAGTGTCAATACCCTCAACTCCTATCTTCTTTCCAACGGGACTCCCCACGTCTAGCAGCAGGGGGAGAGGAAAGGAAGAAATACCGTGCAATTTTTTTTTTAGTTTTTGTGCAATGCTGTGGGCAATATCGCCACGGCAAAAACATTGTGCCATGAGGAACTCAATAAAGAATCTAGAACGTGAACAAGGAAAGGAAGCTTTGTTGCCTCCTACCAGTCTCCTGCCGTATGCAGTCATACTTTCCATATTTCCATGGAAGAGCATAAGTCCAATGTGGTCCTCCTTTTCCTGGAGAGAACAAGAAGAAAACATTTCTCCAGAGTGGGTGCTCTGGGTTTAATTTTCCAATCTGGAAAAACACATATACAGTACTCCATCCCACACTGATTCGGGATGATTTAAAATTTCTTGATAATTAACATAAGCATAACTATCCTTAATTAATCCTGGGGAATACCCCCCTCTTTTGTTTTTTAAAATTATGACACCGGCGGCCACCAGGCAGGGAGTATGGGTGGAGGTCTCTTCTGTAGCTACTTCCTGCTGTCAAGGGGGCGACATGTCATAATCAAGGGCCCCTCAGCCTGGGACCATCCAGTGTGGCTGGCAAAAGTTCCCATCATTACCACGAGAATGGTCACTGGGGCTATGGTTTCCTCTGGCATCTTGGGCATACCCAGAAGTTCCCAAGTCTGGTGCCTCCAGGGTTCAGGTCTGTGTTAGGGTGATGGCTTTGAACAGCAAATTCCCAGGTGGTGATCTCAGCAAGAGATTTTATTCTATCAAAAGAGACTTTTGAAAAGGTCAGGCAGAGAGAGCGGGACGTCTGGCTTTCGAGCTGCTGTCTGCTGCAGTAGTGACGGAGGAGCGAATTTAAAATGGGTGATGTTGAGAAAGGCAAGAAGATTTTTGTTCAGAAGTGTGCCCAGTGCCACACTGTTGAAAAGGGAGGCAAGCACAGACTGGGCCTAATCTCCATGGTCTGTTTGGTCGGAAGACAGGTCAAGCAGCTGGATTCACTTACACAGATGCCAATAAGAACAAAGGAATCACCTGGGGAGAGGATACACTGATGGAGTACTTGGAGAATCCCAAAAAGTACATCCCAGGAACAAAAATGATCTTCGCTGGCATTAAGAAGAAGGGAGAAAGGGCAGACTTGATAGCTTACCTCAAAAAAGCTACAAATGAATAATAGCCACTGCCTTATTTATTTATTGCAAAACAAATGTCTCATGGCTTTTTAATGTGTACCATAATTCAATTGATCTCTAATACCAGAATTCATATCATGAATGGCTGGCAGAATATTTTTGGGCAGTCCTGATTTAAGTAAAACTGGCTTATGGTTAAGTGGATGTGATCTTTAAAAAAAAAATACTGTCATTTGTTCCCCTTTCTGTGATATGATTGGACTTAACTAATGTTCAATTTTTCAACAAGTTAGGGAATACCATCTCCAAATCTGTCAGATTGGTTTTATATTCAGATTTATATAGCTAACTATGAGAACATCTTTTAAACATGGGGGGAAATCCCTTCACTGTCTGATAATCAAGCAAAATTAACCTGTTTGAATTTGTGATCCTTAACTTGTTAAAGGCAGTGGTTGAAGATGAGGAAGCAATGTCTATATTTTTGGTCTTGACTAAGCCAATTTAATTACAATTCCCTGTCTCTGAAATCTGCCTTTTACTTATTGAAAGATATTTTAGTGTGGCTTATGTATAAATGTCAAATAAAGAATATTTAACACTTCTCAAAAAAAAAAAAAAAGGTCAGGCAAAGTATTGACAAGTTCTTAGAGCTAGTTGGCATGAATGACGTAGAACACACCCTGGGCATAAGCCAGGAAAAGTTCCTTTTGGAGCATAAACCCAATTGTAAAGTGAACAGGTAAGGAGAAATGACTGAAAGAAGTGTTTAGTGATAGAAAACCGATTTGGCGTAGCCAGTCAGAGGCAAAATAAATAAATAAATAAATAAATAAATAAATATATATATATATATATATATATATATATATATATATATATACATATATACAACTGGCAGAAAAAGGAAAATGGACAGGTATTACCTCTCTTGATTTCCCAGCTCTGATCCATTTTGAAAGGGTGAGACAAGGCAGCTCCCTTTAGGATAATATGACACCATTCTCCTCTCACTTTACTCCACCTTCCCGTCTCCTGGACTGGCTAAGTCCCAGGACTTTCAACGTTTGTTGCTGGAATTGCATTCTCTCATCCGTATTTGAAGTCAGGGCCTGAGCACTGTCCCTGAGCACTTCTGTTCAAGGCTAGTGCTCTACCACTTGAGTCACGGTGCTGCTTTCAGCATTTTGCTGGTTCTCTGTAGTTGAGCTCTCAATCTGGCTCTTTGCTGGTTAACTGGGAGGTAGAATTTTAGAGAGATTTTTCTTTTGCCCGGGCTGGCTTTGAACTGTATCCAGGGAGTCTTAGTCATACAAGCCCCTTTTTATCTCCAATTGAGCAACAAGGAAAAACAACAGAGATAATCCATTTGTAACTCGTTGAGAGTTGACCAAAAACTGCTTGTTAAGGTTTTGTTATAACACTTAGAGAACATGAGATTTATATGCCATCAACTTGAATCATGCCATTTAATCCCACTGGCAAGTGAAAGAGAACACAGATAAAAGCAGTGTGGAATCCTCAGTCCCAGCAGTGGCTGCGTCCCTCGTCCCAATTTGGCAAGTTCCATGCCATGCGATGGAGAAATCTGAGCAAGGCTGCAATGGCATCTCTGGATAGACTGTCACATCTCACTTTGGGTTGCCTGCAAAATTTCTGTATAGATTGGTTAGGGTGTTTAAAATTTCCCAGCATTCCTGGCTCTGGTAGTCTGACGCTCTTCTGGTTTAAGCAGGGTGAAAAGATTTTCTTAATCACAAAATCCACCTGGCTAGCTCTGTGGCCACTAACATAACTATGGTGATTCAACCTGGAGTAACTGTTAGGAGAGGATTATTTATGAACCCAACTCTAATCTTGGGAGAAGGTCGTTAGTATTGAAACCAGGCAGTTTGGGAACAGACTGTGGTTGCTCTCTGTCACCGTCCATGCAGCTAATACACACACATTGGACCTGTATCCTATAAAGCAAAATGTCAATTTTGGATCAGGAAAATTTAGGTTAATAGTCACATATGTATGAAACGATTCCAATTTCTTGATCTTACGAGTTTATGAGAACACAGGAGATAAAAATGGGAAGGTAAAATCATAATTTATGCCAAATAACTGTCAGGACTAGATGCACACTTAACTTTTAACATACTGAATATAAAAATAACACACTGGTTTTACATCACTGTACTTATACCACAGCTTGCATATTTGAACTTTATGGAGTTTCTCTTAGGCCCATTTGTTTGTATCCGACCTTTGGGCTGAAAACCTATTTTGTTCTGCTTTTAAATCTTACCAACAGCCACACACACACACACACACACACACACACACACACACACACACACCTGAGCACTCTTAAAATTGCTTTATTTTTTTTTTGATTGGCCATTTAAGTTTTCTGGAATTCCAGTGGCAAATGGTATTAAATTTGCCCATAATAGAACCACGTGGTTGAATAAAAAACAAAAAGGAAACCTCTCCTAGTCACCCAATCCCAAGACAAATCTGTGACTCCCAACCTGACAATTTTTTAAATCACACCAAACAAGCAAACCTTTCCACCCATTCAGAAAAACTCTTCCAGTTTTTTTTGTATCTTTGAACTGGTAATTATAGGAAATCCAATCAAGTTACCTATTGTTGTATTAAAACTCTTTGTTTCCTTCTTTAGTATTTTGTTTTAGTTTATAATTTGAGACTTTCCTGGTTCGAACACCGTCTGTAGCTTTAAGTCTGACATAGAGAGAAAACGTGCAGGCAAGCACGGTGGGGTGCTAGCCCCTCCCAGCTGCAGAGCAATTGTTGGAGGCCTGTTAGTCTGAGTCCCCACCCAACCCAGGGGAGTCTGGCATGCCCATCACCTGGGGGAATGGGTGGGACTCCACCTTCAAGATGTAGGACTCCATTGCCCACCACGTGCATTGACCAGCTAGAGAAAACAAGATTTAACCAACAACAGGCAGAACTTAACAGCTCTGGGGCCCCGCCCAGCTGCTGTGAGACCTGCAGCTTGGCCCAAAAGCAGTTTTTTTCCAAAAGCTCTGCCACAGCCGTGCCGCAGTTTCCCAAGCGGTGGGACCACGTGGCGGCAGAACTATGCTTCCACCGCGCTGTGCTCGGCCCACTACACTTGGCTGCCCAAAGACTTCCGCACTAGACACCTGGTGCTGCCCGAGGCCACGTGGGCCCCAGCGCACGCTGTTGCTTGAAAACCCAGCGCCTGCTGTGTTCCGGTGGCGATCGCGCTTTCGCCGTGAGCCTCCGCCGCGCCTGGTGGCCCAAAGATTTTCCCACTAGACGCCCAGCGCCGCCTGAAGCTGCGCGGGCCCCAGCGCACGCCGCCACTTGTGAAGCTGAGTGGGGGCCTCCTGGCCTGTGGCCGGGCGTGATGGCGGCATCCGCTCTGGGAACCGCCTCCGCCGGAACCACCTCCACCTGCGCCGCCTCCATCCCCAGCGCTCCCCTGCCACGTCTCCTTGCCCGAAGCCGCATCGCGGGACTCGCAGAGCCCCGAGAGCCCACCTGCTCTTTATGCGTTTGCCCTCCCCCATTTGGAGGACACGTCCCACTCCTGAAAACCATATACTTAGAGCAGCCTGTAGGGGTCTCTGAACCCCGAAATTCCCGGCCGTGCATTCAAGCCCTGCATGTGCGCCATCTGTCGGGATCTCTGAGGACCCCTTCTCCTCCCTTCCCCAGAGGAGATGTTCCAATGTCGGGGTCTCAAGGACCCCTTCCCCCCTATCTCCCAGGGGGGAAATGCCTGAACCTCGATTCTGTGGAAGAAACTCCGCCCTACCCCTCATACCGGCATAAGGAGTAAGGCGTGTCCTTTCTGGACTGCTCTAGGCTGAAGTGGGATGCCGGCCCCCCATAATGTGTCAGGAACCACAGGACAAAGATAATGGGGAGACGGCTGGATGGTTGAATGAGTCTCAAAGGCTTTAATTGGGAGGGGGGCTTATATAGCGGTAATGGCGGGAAAGGGAAGGACTTAGGCCATTGGCTAAGCCGAGCTGCCCATCAGGTGATGTCATGAAACTTCCTTTGTGGGCTGGACAACCCTATCATGGTGGCATGCATGTGTTTGCCCCTCAGGGGCGGGGAGCTTCTTTTCCGGTTGAGGCCGGAAGGTGGGAGGGGCTCCCTCCCACACTGACCCAGGGCTGAGGGAAGGGCAGTGTCTTGCTCTTGGCGCCCTTCCCCCACCAAGGCCAAAACTGAGTCCCCAACAAATATGCTTATAAATATAAAGTGGGAGTGCATTCTAGGGGCTTATAGTTTAAAATATAAACATATTAGGCAAGACTGATTTTACAGGGTTCTCACTAACTTTGTATTTCCTTTCTAGAGTTTCAGTTCAATATTTCCTTAAAGGGTATTTTTCCTGCCAACCTCAGGTTCCCAGAGTGTGCAGATCCTGGTTCAATGAGTCACTCTAACTGTTTATGCAATGCGTCTGCCAGTCAGCACCTACAATCTGCGTGGTTTTGCCTTGACTAAAAGGATAGCTTCTCATTTAGTATGTGCTTATTAAGCACATCATCAATTACACAAATTTGCTAATTATATTTAGCACTCAAGCATAAAGGGGCCTTTTGTTGAAGAGATTTAGAGATCAATGGAATAAAGACAATTGTATAAATCAACTGTAGCTGCAAGCAAGTAAATGTCAAGCTATTGATTGCTCTCTCCTCTCTCTTTTTCTCTCTCTCTATGTGTTTTAAAATTATTGTTTACAGAAGACAACTGTAGATGACAATGTGATGAATAGTATGGCCTACCCCCAGATGAATTAACTATGATTGGGAGGAAATAATATTCAAATATATTTCCAGTGTTTAGAAATGATCCTCAGGTCAACACCAAATGGAAAATATTATACTAGTAAAAAAAGAAACCTTGCCAAATCTCCATAAGATAATAAGCCATAATGATCTTCCTGTAGTATAGGGATCTTGGCTCATTCCTCCTCTCCAAGAGACCATCTGGGATGATGGGTGACATGCAGGTTGAATGGTGAAGAACTCTGAAGGGGTAGATTCAAGGGAAAAATACAGTGAAGTCAGACTCCCTCCCGTGGCTTCCAGAACACCTTGCACCTGAGCTTCTGGAGGACTATGATTCAGTATACTCATATAACATTGAGTTCTGCATGCATGTGCTACCTTAGGTGACCCTGCTGATAACCTTGAGGCTAGATTTGCATGCTTGGACTTATGCAACCATGTTGACCTGATGTCAGTTGCACTAGGTTGAAGTCTGAAGGCATGTCCCCACCCACCACTAGACAAGGGATTGCTGCTATTATTACTGCTAAATGATGAGTCTGTGGGCCAAGAGCTTTGAATAAAGCATGGCCGCTATCCCTGCTGTATCCTGTATCTTCTTCCACTTGCCTGACTGTTGCTTCAGTCTATCTGGATCTGAGAACCGGTGTAACAGACCCATAACCTACTTTCCCCCTCCTTCATTGCTTAACTAACAGGAAGAAAGCACCACTATGAGCAGAGCAGGTAAGGCCAAGACAAACTCCCTGTCCTGTTGGCTCCCAGGTAAGGTTTGTAGTCTTTGCAGAGGGGATCTGGGAGAATGAATTTTCCTCATCTACCCCCTGTTCTACATTGAAAAGATAAATACCAAAAAATTGGCTCAAAGTTGAGGGTTCTGTTTCTACTCCTGGCTCCCTACATAGCACAAGGGTCTCTGTTAGGGGGCAACAGGCCAAGAATACCCAAGCCTTAGCCATCCTGGTCCTGGGATACACTGGGAAGACAAGTTGAGAAGACCAAAGACCATCAACACAGTCTGTACCACCACTCATAAAGCAATTGTGTCATTCTGAGGGGACTGGCTACCCTCTGTAGAGGACTCAGACATTGTGCCCAGGTAGAAAGGCAGGTCATAGATCACAGAGCTCTGAAAATCTCTGCACAGGAATGTCATGTCATTTCAAACAGACTATAGAGAAATTCAAGCCTCACAATTATCTGGAGATCCAAGGAAATGTTCGTTGTCAGAAATAAAAAGGAGGTTGTCCTCTCAATGGTTACAATATGCTAAACCATTGGTCATCTTGTTTTCCACAGAACACTCAATGTACAGCCAAAAGACCCCTGTGAACTCAGAACAAGCCTCAGACAGGCTAAAAATGAACCCCCCAAACAGCCCAGAATTTAATTGGCTAAGACTTAAGAGCAAACTAAACCTCAGAGAACTGAGGGGGGACAACACTAGATAATTAGTGAAGCTGGACTGAGAACCAAGAGACAAGTAAAGTTAAGTGGAGAGAAAGAGAAAAGAGATATCCAAACAGAGTCTGTTTCAAAACAATGTCATCCTGAGAAGAC
This sequence comes from Perognathus longimembris pacificus, assembly GCF_023159225.1. NCBI lineage: Eukaryota > Metazoa > Chordata > Mammalia > Rodentia > Heteromyidae > Perognathus > Perognathus longimembris. Next base: position 105,562,759 of record NC_063161.1, read on the forward strand.
TATGTGCATAATAATGTCTATGTATCAGACAGCTCTTGCAGTGGGATACTATCCATCATACACCACATTCACCACAATAATCCAGGTTGCTGACTCACACACAAGCAAAAATCAACAGTAATAAGCCCCAGAATATGAGGTAATAACCAGGAGGCTACAATATATTACCTAAAAGGCCTTGAGTTCAAACCCCTCCAGTCTGCCAAAAGAACAAGAAGAAAGAGAAGGAGGGAGAAGGAAAGAGAAGAAAGAGGTATTCTTATCGTCTGTATGTTGGTGGCTCATGACTATAATCTTAACTACTCAGGAGGCTGAAATATGAGAATTGCTAAGTTCAAGCTAGCCCAGGTAGACAAATCTATGGGACACTTATCTACAATTAACCAGCAAACAAAACAAAACAAAACCCAAGAAGTGGAGATGTGGATCAAACCAGTCTTGAAACAGAACAGGTCAAGCAAAAGTGTGAGGCCCAGCATTCAAGTCCCAGTATGGGCACAAAACAAACTAACATTAATAAAAATGTATCATTATAATGTCTAACTAGACAATATGGTAGGTCCCCATTACAGAGGGTTCCATGCTAGGGCTCTCAATGGATGCCTGAAGCTGCAGATACTGCAGCTGTATGATTATTGTTTTTTCCTGCACACACAGCTATGAGGAAGTTTAATTCACAAATTAGGATGGACAGTAAAGGATGGACATCAATAACCAAAGCAATTATAACAAATTACTGCATGCTTTCTTTTCCTTCTTCTTAGGTTTTCTTTTCCTTCTTCTTAGATTGAGAATAGAATATTGTGGTTCTGGAGGTGTGGTTCAAGTGGGAGATCACTAACCTTGAGGGGCAAAGCCAGGCAAGACAAAGAGGCCCTGAATTCAAGCCACAGTACCTTCACATGAGCAAAAACAACAAAAAAATCTGATTAAACATAACAATGTCCAAATGCTTTCATAGTTTGCCAGATGATGGTAGAATCCTAGTAATCCTTAACTGTTCGGAAGGCTGAGATCTGAGGCTCAAAGTTTAAAGCTAGCCCAGGAAGAAAAGTCTATGAGATTCTTATCTCCAAATAATCAGCAAAAAGCTAGCACTGAAAGTGAGGCTCAAGTGGAAGAGTGCTAACCTTGAGTGAAAGAGCCAAGAAAGAGTGTAAGGCCCTGAGTTCAAGCCCCAGTACTGACACAACAAAATTAAATAAATAAATAATAGTAATGGGATATATTAAGTACTGTATAGCCTGTATTTTAATTATTATTTTCAACTAGGCCATCTAGGCCCTGAAGCTCTGGGGTGAGATTTCCATAGCATATGTTTCTTATTAACTTTATTAGTATAGGTTTTGCTAACTGGTAACCTGGGGTGAACCACATATGGGGACAAAGCCCATAGCATGTGCTGAGAATTTGTCTATGTCTGTCTGTCTTTCTGTCTCTGTCATTGTCTCTGTCTCTGTCTCTGTCTCTCTGTCTCTGTCTCTGTCTCTGTCTGTCTCTCTGTCTCTCTCTCTGTCTCTCTCTCTCTCTCTCTGTGCTTGTCCTGGGTTTTGACACTGAGGTTGTTTATTGTTGTTTGTTTTTGCTAGAGGATAGTCCCCTATCACTTGAGCCACAGCTCCATTTCCAGTTTGTTTGGTGGCTAATTGGACATAAGAATCTCACAGACTTTTCTGCTCAGGCTGGCTTTGAACCATAATCCTCAGATCTCAGCCTCTTGGGTAGCTAGGACTATAGATATGAGCTGCTGGCCCCTAGCTAAGGATTTCTTGATATAGAACCAACCTTTCTTTCAGGTCTCTGCCCCACAGGCCACGAGCACTGTAGTCTTACTCTACTCTCTTTTCTTCACAATGTTAGAAGAGAACCTTTTCTTCTACCAATTTAGATAATCGACCATAGATTAACATTATTCACATATAAGATTAAAAAAAAACTATTCTCTGATAAGCCAGGAAAGATTGCTTTATAGAGTAGCTTGAAGGGACAGAATTTGCTTGGAATGTCACAGTATACCAAATTTGAGAGACACAGTGTAAAAAAAGACAAACAACTACAAAAGCAATACTTGCAAAACTGTTTGGTGTAAGTGAACTGAACACCTCCGTGGGGGGGGGGGGAAGGGAAAGGGGGAGGAAGGAGAGGGGTATGAGGGACAAGGTAACAAACTGTACAAGAAATGTATTCAGTGCCTAACGTATGAAACTGTAACCTTTCTGTACATCAGTTTGATAATAAAAATTTGAAAGAAAACACAAACACACACACACACACACACAAAGAAATAAATACTTTGATTCCATGGACTCTGAAAAAAAAAAAAAGTCATTTTCCCACCACTGGAGGCTCTTCAGATCAGGTGATGGCAGGTGATAAATGTCTGGGAGTCTCTGCTTCCCTGAGACAAGCGAAGATTTCTTTCTGTGTCTACCATGAGGGTCATTAGTCCCTAGAATGTAATAAATTGTGAACTCGTGTGCATATACACATATATACATACAGAGAGAGTGAGAGTGACAGAGATGGAAAAGAAAGAAAGAACAAGGAAAAAAGAAAGAGAAATAATGAAAGGGAAGAGGAAGGGGAGAAGGAAGCAGAGAGAGAGAGAATGGGAAAGAATTGTTGAAATTGGGACTCTGAAGTGACTATTTATTTGAAAATAAGGTCACTGTAAATGTAATTAATTAAAATGCCACTGTATCAGTAGAGTAGTCCCCTAATACAATACATATGGAGGCCGTATGAGAAAGAAATGCCATGATACAGAAATGCCTTGAGAATGCCACACAAGGAGAGTAGAGATCAGAGATGCAGTGCAAGCCAAGGAATGTGGAAAGATTTCTAGGAAGCCACCAGGTGAGTACAGACACGGAGGCTTATCAGAGACAGGGGAACCTGCTGTCACCTTGATTTCAGACCCTTTGCTTACAGAATTGTCTGATGACAGATTTCTGTGGCTTGAAGCCATGGAAACTGGGGTTCTGCATAATGCAGCCTTAGGAAGCCAAGAGCCAATCGTAAGCACAACCAACTATCTTAGATTGCATGAATATCTACTTTTGGATGTTCCACATGACCCAGTGCAATACCTGACTGAGGTCTTAGGCATTTTGGACATCATATTGACTAAAGCTTGCCTCATAAGGAAACTGAAGGCATTATTGTGCATTCCCTAGACACCAGGCTGTGAATGCATGACTGTGGTAAGGCATATGCAGGCATTGAAAGAAAGTACCTATATTCATTGAGGATTTAGATTGAGGAAATAACTTGTTTACAATCTCATAGTCAGGTTAGTGGCAAGCTTGGGTCTCGATCTGTGCCGTTAGATGTTAGAGATTGGACCCGATAGGGAATAAGCAAGGTTCTCTCACATATTCTCCCACCTCACATGGACACCACTGTTTTCATTTCTTTTTTCCTCTGGCCCCTTAGCTGCCTTCAGCATCTTCCCCTCCCCAGATCTTATTGATGCATTTGGTAGCTTCTTTCTCTTCTGTTTTACTATATCAGGAAAAGTTCTCATCTCCCAGGGAACAGGGAACAATTCTGTCTGGTTTCATCGTACTTACATGCCAAAAGCCCTTCATTCATGTCATGGAATGCTAAGCAACCAGATCATCAAGAGCTTAACATTTATCTCCAGAATGTGGCAGTCTTCCTTCCTTCCTTCCTTCCTTCCTTCCTTCCTTCCTTCCTTCCTTCCTTCCTTCCTTCCTTCCTTCCTTCCTTCCTTCCTTCCTTTCTCTCTCTCTCTCTTTCTTTCTTTCTTTCTTCCTTTCTTCCTTTCTCTTTCTTCTGTCAGTACCAGAGACTATATTCAGAACCTTGAGATTACTCGCTTGCTCATGGCTCATGCTCTACCACTTGAGAAATACCTCCAACCCTGCTTTTTGCTAATTATTTTGGAGATGGAGTCTGATTTTTCTGTCTGGTTGGCCTTGAACCGTTATCTATAGATCTCAGCCTCCTGAATAGACAGGATTATAGGTGTGATCTAACATTTCTTATACCTCTGCTTCTAAAATCTGTAAAGTAAGGACTATATTAAAATAACACATGATTCTCTCATGTATTTACTCTCCATTTTAACTCTTTTTGCTAGACAATCTAGGGAACATCTCACATCTGTCCTAAAGGATTTTTATGTTTCTTAAATTTTTATCATATTCTTCTATCTCTGTTTCTGTAAAAGATGGGACCAGAAATGTCATTTTTTTCTCCCTGTCCAATGGGGCAGGCTGAAGAGCCCTAATGACTAAGAGTTACTGTTCCATAGAATTTTACCAGATTTATATTTTCAGAGGATAAATTAATATGTAGTTATTAACCCAGCTGGCTCTTAGTTCTAGGAATTCATGACAAAAGTACAGGAAGGATTGTCATAATTAATTAAAATTTTGTATCTGAGATAATTTTAGACAACGCACAGTCTCAAAAATAGTTAAGACAATTATTATGACCAAATAAGATGAGCAATTTCTCTCCCTTAACAGCAAATGTGAAGCCAGGCACTGGTGGCTCATACTTGTAAACCTAGCTACTCAGGAGGCTGAGATCTGAAGATCAAGATTTGAAGCCAGCCCAAGGAAAATCCATGATACTCTTATCTCCAATTTATCATAAAAAAACTGTTGTCATTATGTTTAATGTACTAGGTGAATTTCCTTTGACGTACCCCCTGTGGTCACTGTATATGATTCTGGTACACTGGATATTGTATATATGCTTATCTGAACTGGGGAAGGGAAAGAAAAATGAAGGAGGGTATAACAAATATGACAAGAAATGTACTCACTACCTTATTATGTAACTATATCCTCTCTGTACATCACCTTATCCATAAAATTTAATTTAATAAAAATCCCTACAAGTAGAGCTGTGGCTCAAGTGGTAGAGCACTGGCCTTGAGCAAAAAAAGCCTCAGAAATAGTGCCCAGACCCTGAATTCAAGCCTCAGGACAAGCTCAAAAGAAGAAAGAAGGAAATAAACGAAGGAAGGAAGGAAGGAAGGAAGGAAGGAAGGAAGGAAGGAAGGAAGGAAGGAAGGAAGGAGAAGGGAGGGGAGAGAGAGAAGAAAATGTTATCCAAGTGCTTGTGGCTTATGCCTATAATCTTAGCTACCCATTACCAGCCAGAGCAGAAATGTCTGCAAGATTCCATCTGCAACTAACTAGCAACATGCTAGACTGGGGGCATGGCTTATGTGATAGAGTGTTAGCTGTGAGCAAGCAAACCAGGTGAGCACAAAACCCTTAATTCAAGCCCCCATATAGCAAGAAACTCAAACAGAAGATGTAAGATGAAAGAAATCTTCAGCTCCCACGTTTAGAAGTTCCTATAGTTTACCACCACTGATTCTGAGCAAGAACAGCAGTGATCTGGGGTGTTGTATCCTAGGAATCTTCACTCTAAAGATCGGTCTCTGTGGAGCGTTTGTGTGTACTTGGTGTGTGTGTGCGCACACGCTCGTACTAGGGCTTGAACCCAGAGCCTTGTGCTCTCACTTGGCTTTTTTGTTCAAAGCTGGCACTCTAGCACTTGAGAACTGCACCTTCCCTTTTAGCTTTTTGCTGGTTATTTGGAATTAAGAGTCTCATGGATTTTTCTACCCAACTGGCCTCAAACCAGAATCCTCAGATCTCAGCCTCCTGAGTAGCTAGGATGACAGATGTGAGGCACCTGTGGAGGCATTGCTGGAAGAGTCTGTGAATAAGGACCAATGGCCACTCTGTCAATGTCACAAGAAGGCCACTGAGGTGTAACAATGGGCAATGCCCACAGCTATTGACTGACTCAGTTCATGCAAATAATTTTTTCAAAAGCACAAGGAAAGGAGGAGCTAGATCCTTTCTCTAGGTGCCTAAGGAGTTCCCGTCATCATTCCCAAGCACATTCCTGACCCAGCAGCTGGGTTATGAGGTAGAATCAGAGGGCTGCAGGGATTCCAGTTCTCCTGGCTGACCCTGGCCCTGTCTATCTGCAGAGAAGATCCCACAGAGCTCCAGGAAAAGCCAAAGTCTAGCAGACATGAAAATGGTCTGCACACTCCCTGTGCTTTGTTCCCCAAGTACTGGCTTATCCATAGATAATGGGAGCCTGGCCAGCTCATTCCAGCAGCAACTCTGGCCAGCCACTGAACTGTATGGTCTATGGATTTGAAAAACCCAGAAGTGAAAACAAGAAGAAATAAGAGCAGGAGAAATAGAGCCGACCACTTGCCTAGCATGTGAAAGGCCATGCTTTCTATCTCCAACATCATGAAAATCAAACAAACTCATCTGAGCCAAAATGTCAGTGGCATTAAGCCACAGGAGGTAGATTAATTTTGCTCAGATAAAATACTAGACAAACAAATTGCATCCACAAAACAAACAGAAAAGAAACTTCAGGGGGAAAATAGTACAATAAATGGCTGGCATTAAATGTCATTTCAAATGTGCAGTGTTTGACAAAAACTGCATGGGCAATGAAATGGAAGAGTTTAAGCACGCCAGAAACAGAGTGAACGTGGGATAGGGAGGTGAGGAAATTCAATGCATAGATTGTCTCTGAAAAGATTTAACTGTTGGGTTTTATCATCATGACTTCAAAACATGTGCAGCTTTCCAGGTTATACCAAAATGTTTCTGATGGGAAGAAATTAGAACTTGAAACCATTAAGGCATAAATTCAATTATGTGCTGTGTCATTAGCTGTCTAAGTCACATGGGTAACTCACTTTTCCTTTCTAGATCAGTTTCCAGGCTTTTAAATGAAAATTAAATAAGAAAATGCATATTCTGTTTTAGGGGGTAAAGACCAAGGTTTGAACTCAGAACATCCCACTTATTGGCTAGTACTCTACCACTTGATCTATTCACCCAGCCTTGTTTTTTGCTGGTTATTTTGGAGATGGAGTCTAGTGAATTTTTCTGCTGAGATTGGCTTCAAACCTCAGTCCTCTAGATCTCAGCCTTCTGAGTAGCTAGGATTAAAAGCATAAGCCACTGGCACCCAGAAGAATATACATAGCTTTTAGTTGCTCAGTTAATGGTCATTGCTGGTAGTTTGAGTTTTCCTTTTTTTCTTTATTATCAAAGTGAATTATAGAGGGGTTACAGTTTCATATGTAAGGTGAGTACATTTCTTGTCCAACTTGTTATGACTATAATTACCATTTGAAGACATCTAATACCTCATGTAAAATTGGTGACAGTCAATAAATGTCCCTGTTTTTCTTTCTCTAATGTCATCCTTCATCTTCTTTTCTCTCCCTCGCCCCACCTTTTCTCTCTTCCTTCCCTTCTTAGAGTCCATAGTTTACTATTTCTCATTCTTTGTGTGTGTGTGTGTGTGTGTGTGTGTGTGTGTGTGTGTGTATGTGTGCGTGCCAGTCCTGAGGCTTGAACTCAAGGCCAGGGCACTGTGACTGAGCTTTTGTGCTCAAGGCTAGCATTCTTCCACTTTAAACACAGCTCCACTTCCAGCTTTTTTGGTAGTTTATTGGAGATAAGAGTCTCATAGACTTTCTTGCTCAAGATGAGTTTGAACCATGACTCTCAGATTGCAGCCTCGTGAGTAGCTAAGATTACAGGTGTGAGCCACTGAGCTTATGTTGTCTCGTTAAATACCTCACATTCCCCTGTGTCTATGTACCTATTCAATGGGCTCTCACCACTCTATTTCCTGTTTTCCTGTCGCCATCACTTTAATTTGCAGTATGCAAATTAAGTGCCTGTGTGTGTCTGGGCTACTGTGGGAATACCTTGAGAGCAGGGTGAAGTAGACATGAAGGGATTTTTATAGATGAGCTGTCTTAGGTTGTCAAGATGGTAAGCAACAAGTCAAGGAATACATAGAGAGATCAGAAGTAAGTCATTTTCTCAATATAACTTGAGTGACATTGTATCCCCAGCACCTCAAACATTATTTACTTTTCAAAAACAGCCCAGTGAGGGATATTATTATTTTCTTAAACTCACACAGATTTCCTCTGTCTGTTTCCTTACTGTGACTTACTGGAGAATTATTAAAGACAGGGTTTTATCTCAGAAGTGTTGAATGCCTAAGCCCTTTTCTGTCATTGAAACAGAATATATTTTCCCCATAGATTCTCAATTTCTAGATTATGTGAGGTGTCTGTGCTGGATCTTTCTTCTCCAGGGCCATTAGGACAAGTGAACAGCAGTTTAACCAAGTCAGGTTAAGTTGTCCCAAGTTAACGCAAGTCATCACAGTGGAGGCCAAATTCTAACCAGTGGGGTCTACCAAATTCTAACAGCAGTGTCTCTGTGGCTCTAAGACACCTCCAGTATAGCTCCCTCCCCTCATGGTGCAGAGAGTCTGTGACTCCCTCTACCCATCAGTTTTCTTTCTCAGCAGGTCCTTGGAATGCTTCCTGTACCTGAATACTGTGTGGTTAGTAGGTTTTTGTTTTCATCTTGAACTTGAAGGGAATAGAGTCTGTGGAAGCCACCTGAGTAGCTTCTCACATCTGTACGTTTCATTTTCTCCCTCTTCCTCCTCCTTCAATTTAGGATTTGAGTCTTTCCTTCCAGGGCTATTTTGAAACACACACACACACACACACACACACACACACACACACACACAATCAATCAATCAATCAAAATAATATTCTGAACTATCAAAAGGCTCTTTTGCTTCAGTTAGCTCTTCTTCTCCCAGTGCACATGGCACAGTTGCCCAGATTTTCCTAAGGTAAAAAACACCCTTAGCTTAAAAATACATGGTTCTAGAGTGAACAAATGCAACAGTGGAACTCACTGGATACAATGTTGAAAATGAGCTATACCACTTGTGGGCAGGGATAAGAGGGAAAAACTGGAAGAAAGTGAGAAAAAGAAATATACTCACCTGTCTTAGGTAACTGTAACCGTTATAATAACAATATAAAAAGATACACACACACATACACCAGAAAACTTAGTTCTAGCTAAGGACTAGTGGTGCACATTTCTAATTCTAGCTACTTGGAAGTGAGGTAGAATATACTAGGGAAAGGGAGACATGATAAACAGCTACTACAAATTCAAAAAACGTAACTTTAAAGCAAATACAGATGATAGTCATCCATCTACTTCCCTTAAGATTAAGGGACCAAAGTCATTTTAGGGGAAAATGAGGCAGGACAAATTGAAGAAAATGAGGCCTGTCGTGAAGGCAACTCAGACACATGGTATTTAGTAAACATAGATGTACTACCTTTGCTTCAAATAGAGACAACCGAATGCATTCCTTCCTAAGATATGCATTTCTCACTCCAGGAATAAACATTTGTTTGGCAGGATGAATCCCTTCCTGATAAAAATGTTCCCACTAAATGCAAACAACCATTCTCACCATTGTAGCTTGCCCAGAAATTCTTATTCATGACCCAAGTCTAGGACCCTAAGTGAAGAGTCCCAACTTTTAAAGGGAAACTTCATTAACCTTCACCTGCATCTGTGTGGGGCATGCCCAGATGTCTTGCCTCAGAGGCGGTCCTAGCTGGCCCCGCCTGTTTCCCAGCCTCAGGGTCATGTGTGGCTATTATGCTGGAAAGGCGGTTCTAGCTGGCCCCACCTCCCAGCCTTGGGACCACATGTGGCCAAGATGGCGCCTGATGGTGAACTAGGAGGCAGTCCTGTGGGCTGTGACGTAAAATAAGGCCACCTCTTAGGATTGGTCCCTCAGCCCTCCACCCTTGATGGACAGCTCAGGCCTCCTCACAGTTCCTAGATAGGTGCACATACATCCCTTCCCTTCCTGCCGATCTTTGATCTGATTGGCTCCTGTGCCTTATTTAATAGAAGGATCAACCTCAATAAACGAGCCTTTGCACTGACTTAAGCTCCCGGGTGGGTCCTCCGGTGAGGGAGGGTGGAGTGTGGGCGTCCATCCTTTCCTCTTCTTGGCTCACCTGGTCAGAGTGTGTTTCCCCATCTCTCCTGCAGGTCAGGAGAGCATGGGAGGCTAGAGACCCCGACACATCTGGTGACAAAAATTTTAGAATGGGAGGATTGAGTTCAAGATCACCTAGGCAGAAAAAGTTCTTGAGACACTGAGCCCCCCCCCCCCCCCGCCCAATACATACACACTTTCTTGAATTATAGCAGGGTGCAGTGGCACATAGCAGTTATCCAAAGCCATGGGAGAGGCTGAAAATGAGAGGATTGTGATTACAGGCCAACCTGGACAGAAAAATCCAACCACAACAGGAATCCTAAGGTAGATGAATTGTGGCTCAGGAGCATGCTGGGGAAGGAAGCAAGACCTGATCCTAAAAATAACAAGTGAAAATCATGGCTAACAGTGTTGATTTAGATATCGTGCTAGCCCAGCTAGCAGCAAACTGTGGTACCACCAAAAACCAATGCTTATATCTACAAAGGTCCCTTCGTTTTGTCACTCCTGATTCTTTTGTTCCCTTCTGATTCCATCTCAATATAAGCTATCACCTGAAGAGCTATTTATGAACTGGTGACTGGAAAGAGTGATGTCTATTCTAATCCATTATAGGACTGGAATTTCCACTTGGTCTAATTAATCACAAAGGAGCATTGCTAATTGTACTGAGCCAGCTCCGCATGTGCACAGTTCAGTTCCACAGTTCAGCATTCATTGGCCTTTGTCAAATTCACAGCAAAGCAGAAAAATAACACTGGCTATAGATCAAAAAAATGCCCTTTCAAACAGATGTCTTGCTTTAAAATTGCTCCATTCCCAACCAAAGTCACATTGCATGTAGAAACATGCTTTAAATCAGAGCCCTGTCTTTCCTGGAGCACAATCATGGCCTTCTGAGAGCAGAAGGCAAGCTTGCCTCCTGACTTTGATGGATGACCTGTATTCTGAGTCCTCCGTGTCAAGTCTGTTTGACTGATGTAAGAGGCAACCTGACAGATGCTTTTGCTGGGCCTTGTGAATGAACTAAAAGTCCCCTAGTTTTGTATCTGTGCCCTTTGATCTGAGCTAGTCTCTGCTGCAATCACTTTATAACCACTTTGGGTTCCAGGAAAGAAGATTTACAACTTGAGTGGAAGGCAAACTGTCCTTCACACAACTAATGTCTTCTTATCATCTTAAAGGAAGGAACCCAAATCTCAGGAGGTCTCTTTTTTCAGAACTCCTTCAAGGACAGAGACTGAGCTAATGGTCAACCAGGACATACCCTGTGACTTGAGACTGTTTCAGCTATGTGTCCCTTTCTCCCTGCCCCAATCTTCCCTCTTTAACCTGAAGATGGCTGAATATAAACTGAAGTGTTGTCTTCCCAGGACTGTCGTGTAATCAGTCTCTTTTCTCTGCCCTCCACCATATCTTTGGTGGGACCTAACTTGGGGCTCTTGAACTTTGGGCCTGAGTTCTAAATCTCAGTTTTCTATTGGTTTCAGGAGACTTTGGTCAGAGTTAATTCCAAACAAGTTTTTCTTGAGGAATGTGTTCCTGCCATTGGGTCTAAGATCTGCTACTTATCCTGTGGGAGTTTGGGTAAATGACTGTATAATTCCATGCTAAGTAGCTTCATCTGTAGAAGTAAAACAATAAAAGAAACATTTTACATATTGTGCAGAGATTGGAAAGTAGAGCACTTAAGGGGTTGCTTGCCTAGCTCACTGCACATTAAACACATGGTGGTTGGCTTCCCTGTGGATGCTTAAGGGATCTGAAATCCTCTTCCAAAGAAACATCTCTTTTCACAATTGTAGAGACACACTCCCAAATATCCACTGATCCACTTCCTTGTCAAATTAACACACAACATATCCCCTAACTCCCCTAATGACTACTAAGTCATCATAACAATGATAGGTAACTCATCCATGCAGTTGTTTTAACCAATTTAAAATGTGGGAAACTCTCATTTTTTCCAGGCTTTATTTTTTATCTTTGAATTAGATAGCTGTTATTAATAACTCATACTTATTGCAACCATTTTTCTTTTTCAGTGTCACTGCACAGCAGACGGATTGTAATTATCAAGAAAAGTGAGCCGGAAAGAAGAGGATGGCACCATCCTGACGCGGACTATGGAGGAGCAGTGTCACAGTCTGCAGAAGTGACAGCAGATGGACAGCGAGTGGACATAGATGAAAGGGACGAGCATAGGCCACACACATCTCCAGCTTTGATTTTCCCAACAGTAAGTAGAATGAAACTGGGCACTAGTGTCTCATGCCCGTAATCCTAGCTACTCAGAAGGTTGAGATCTGAGGAATGTGGTTTAAAGCCAGCTCAGACAAGCTATCAATCTCTATACTTTGTCACTTCACGTGTGTGTGTGTGTGTGTGTGTGTGTGTGTGTGTCTTCATTCAAGTCTTTATTGGAGATACTAAGAATCTGGGATCCTCACCTCTGTGATCACCCACCAGTAACTCCCATGCCTCAATTAAGATCAGTATTGGTTCTATTTGTTTACTTGTCTTCTCCTTATGGTTCAGCCCTTTGGGAACAAAATTAAAGACTAAATGGGAGACAGCACCAGGAAGTACATTCTGTGGTGGCCAAGCAGTGCTCAGTGGCCCCCAGGGGGAGCTGCTGTTTTGAAAAATTCCACTCATTGGAATTGTGAGTACATTCAACTAAAAAAAAAAAAACAAACAAAAAAATCCACCCGGAGTTCTGTTTCCTGCATCTCACAAAGGATATTCAACCTCACTCTCCTTATTGACATTCTTAGGAGGTCCAGGAAAATCATAAGGAAATTGACAGTAGAATAGTTCTAAACCAATAAGAAGGTGTTGACTCTTGAAATATAAATCAAAGCCACAATGAACCTGGTGCTTGGTAGTTCCCAATAGCCAGGTGTACTTATCTCAAGGCCCCAGACCAATGCCTTGGCTTATTAATACTCCCATCTTACCTTCTCTCTTGAAGCATCTGAACTCATGTAGCTGATGCCAGACCAAAAAAATACTGCCAATAGGTCCTTGAGCAGATATCTCAGCCTAGCTTCCTCCTAGACACTAGGTATGACCCTGTTTCCCAATTTGCCTGAGTCCCACCATTATTTATTTACCAATCCCTATCAGACAATCTTAGCTTTCATCAGATTCACTATAAATCTCTGACAGTAAGCAAGACATGGATCCCTAGCTTTGGCTGGAGGCTCCCCTTGGAAGCTTTTTCTATCCAATAGTCCTGTGCTAATGTTGAGATGCATTTGGCTATTCTCTTGCCTCTTTAGTTGAACCCAACAGTGATAATAAAGTTATCCCATACCTAGATAAACAAGGCTGTTCTTGCTTGTTTAAAATACTTAAGGAAGCCAGGCACTAGTGTCTCATGCCTGTAATACTAGCTACTCAGGGAAACTGAGATCTGAGGATGGTGATTCAAAGAAAGAAAGAAGGAAGGAAGGTATGGAGGGAGGGAGGGAGGGAGGGAGGAAAGAAGGAAGGAAGGAAAGAAGAAAGGAAGGAAGGAAGGAAGGAAGGAAGGAAGGAAGGAAGGAAGGAAGGAAGGAAGGAAGGAAGGAAGAGGGAAGGAGGTATGGAGGGAAGGAGGTATGGAGGTATGGAGGGAGGGAGGGAAGGAGGAAGGAAGGAAGGAAGGAAGGGAGGGAGGGAGCGAGGGAGGGAGGGAGGGAGAGTGAAAGAAAATGTTTATATTTACAACTGAATCAAAAGAACAGCCAGGCAGACAACTATTCTGGGAGGCTGATACGTTGGACTGTGGAACATAGCAGTGAGAGGGAGGAGAGAGAGAAAACCATAAGGAAAAGCTCGAGATTTATAGCCTAGGGGCAAGATAGAAAGAGGGAGGAAGTGGAGAGACAATTAGTAAATTCTATTCTATACTGACCTAACAAGATTCATGCTTGTGGGAGTCAGAGTAAGGTAGAAAAAATGTTAGAAAAATTTTGAAAATTAAAAGGTTGAGAGAATTTATTTCTTCCTATCAGGTAGTGAAATTTAATAAGAAGCTAATGTGGGACTTGTATCATATCTACATACACTGATTAGAACAGAATTAAATACCAAAAAAAAGGAGCAGAGCTAGGCTCTGGTAGCTCACGCCTATAAGTTAAGCTACTCAGGAAGCTGAAATCTGAGGATCACAATCAGAAGCCAGCCCAGGAACACAGACTGCCTGAGAGACTCTTATCTCCAATTAACCAGCAAAAAGCAGGAAGTGAAGTGGTGACTGCAGTGGTAGAGCTCCAATCTTGAAAGAAAAAGCCAAGTGAGTGCAATAGGCTTTGCCTTTAAGCCCCAGCACACATACACATATACACACGCACGCATGCACATGCACATGCATGCACACACACATAGAGGAAAACTGGAGAACAAGGTATACATGATAACAGAAGAGATGCAGATGCTGCTTCTCCAGTCACAGTCAATTATGCCCCAGTAGATCTATCATAACTTAAAAATGTCACAGTAAAACACTGAATATGTCTGTGTATGTTGCTCACCATCCGTGAGTGGGAACTGTGGCACTGAGTGGAAGAATGGCAGTATACATCACTGATCCAAGGAAAGAATGAGAGTCAAAATTCAAAGTATGGTTTCCACTGAAACTCTTTAATACCACTACACAGATGCACAGACTAAAGTAAAATTAAAAACGATAAATGGAGGCAGAAATTGGTGGCTTACACCTAATGCTGTAGTCCTAAGTACTCAAGAGGCTGAGACCCAGAGGCTCATTAGCTTGGACATAAAAGCCTTTGAGATTGCATCTCCAAAATAACTAGCTCAAAAGCAGCATAGAGGCATGGCTTAAGTAGCAGAGCACCAGACTATGCAAGCAGAGCAAACCCCAATCTCTCTTTCTCTCACACACACAGACAAATCATAACCTCTACCTCACAAAAAATAAGGGTGAAGAGTTCTATCTGATTTTTAGACATTGTGCTGGATTCCTAACCTTATTAGTTCATCCAAATAAATGCCAGATGGATTAAATATGTAAGCATTAAAAAGAACCACAACCACAAAACAAGGACATGGACTCACAATTTTATCATCTAGGTGAAGATGTCTAGCAGCATACCATAAAACAGATCAACCTCCCACCAAGATTGAAATGTTCTCAATGCTAAAATATGCACACTCACCAAAACATTATCAATTAGGTAGACAGAAAGGACAAAACTGGGAAGAAGTAAATGTACCATAAATGAAAGTTGAATAGTGAACATTTAATAAAAACAGTTTTAACATGAGATATCTGTGTCTAGCCTCCTGAGAAAGCTAAGCAAGACTGGTACAAAGAGGTTCTCACACACTAGTCACTGGAGATGATACCCTGCCACTGTTTGAAGAGAGTTCTAATGCAAAGAAGAGGCCAGCCTTAGTCAGATACCACTGTCCTATATATGTAATCCTAGCTATTTCAGAAGTCTGAGATCTGAAGATTGTGGTTCAAACACAGCCCAGGCAGGAAAGTCTGTGAGACTCATCTCCAATTAACCATCAAAAAACTGGAAGTGGAGGAGTGCCAGCCTTGGGTGAAAAAGCTGATGGACAGTGCCCAGACCCAGAGTTCAAGTCCTAGTATTGGCACAAAATAGAAAAAGAAAAGCCCAATGGCTTCACAGAGGTTAGAGGTCAGGGATGTCACAGTGGCCACAGGAAGAGGCAGAATACTCTAGGAAACAGTATCTCAAAAAGAGCTGCAGCCAGGGGCTGGGGATATGGCCTAGTGGCAAGAGAGCATGCCTCATATACATGAGGCCCTGGGTTTAATTCACCAGCACCACGTATACAGAAAACGGCCAGAAGTGGCGCTGTGGCTCAAGTGGCAGAGTGCTAGCCTTGAGCAAAAGGAAGCCAGGGACAGTGCCCAGGCCCTGAGTCCAAGGCCCAGGAATGGCCAAAAAAAAAAAAAAAAAAGAGCTGCTGGGGCTGGGAATGTGGCTTAGAGTGCTTGCCTAGCATGTATGAAGCCCTGGGTTCAATTCCTCAGTACCACATAAACAGAAAAGGCCAGAAGTGGTGCTGTGGCTCAAGTGGTAGAGAGCTAGCCTTGGGCAAAAAGAAGCCAGGGACAGTGCTCAGGCCCTGGGTCCCAAGCCCCAGGACTGGCAAAAAAAAAAAAAAAAAAGAGCTGCTGCAAAATTCTGCAGGGGATCTGCTCCAGGCTTTCCCTCAACATTGACACAGACATTCTGGTTGAGAAGTGATCAAGTTGGAGAAGGGAGGCAGGTCAGTGCCCGCACTCAGAGTGGAAAGGCTTTCCTAACAAAATGGGCAGAAAGGAAAATCTTCAAAGCTAGTCAGGAGGGGACCAAGTTTATGGAGGAATTTAAAAGCAAATCTGAAAAAGAACCAAGTGATTTATCATTTTGAGATGAAGTCCAAATATCTTTTTAAAATCTCTTTTAATTAAAAAAATGTAAAGATAATGAACACAGGAGTTACAGTTGCATAAGTCAGATAATGAGTATATTTCTTTATGAACAATATCACCTCTTCCCTTATTTTCTCCTAATTTTTCCCTCCCCACCGCCACAAATTGTATGATTCATTTTCAACATAGTGTCTAGTGAGTATCGCTGATGTATTAGTTAACTGAAAAACCAGAGTAAAGATACCATGTTCAGTAACAAATCAAAGATCACTGGATACACAAAGAATCAGAAAATACATCTCATAAATTTGAGGAAAGCAGTCAATACATCTCAACGTGAAATGGATGGTACATATAGCACACAAGGACGTTACCATGGACATAAGTAGTTCTACATGATCACAAAATTTGCATAACACAAGCAAGATGAGGACAGGAATGGTCTGAATAATTTAAAAACAAACATCTGGGAATCAAGTATACTCTATCCAAAGTGGAAATATACTAAATGGGATACAAAGCATGGAATAACCATAGATCTAAAGATTAGAGAATCTTGGAATAAAAAGTTCCGGAAATGGAGCCCAGCACTGGTGACTCATGCTTATAATCCTAGTTACTTGGATAGATAAGATTCAGAGGGTTGTAGTTGGAAGCAGAAAAATCCTTGAAACGCTGTCTACAACTAACCAGCAAAAAGCTAGGCTGGAGGTATGGCTCATATGGTAAAGCACTAGCTACAAAAACAAGTAGAGTAAGCAAGCCTAGTGAACTCAAGGCACAGAGTTCAAACCTTGGTACTGCTAAAAACTAAAATAATGATGATAATAATAATAATCTGGGTCCTGGTGACTCATATGTATAGTCCTACCTACTCAAGAGGCTGAGATCTTAGGATACTGGTTCAGGGACAAAGTCCTAGAAATCTTTTCTCCAATTAACTAGTAAAAAGCCACAAGTGGAGGAGGTGTGGTAGAGTGCTAGCCTTGAGCAAAATACTAAGCAAGATCATGAGCCACTGAGTTCAAACCCTGGTTGGGGTGTGGCTCAGTGGTAGAGCACTTGCATTACATACATAAGGCCTTGGATTTTATCTCCAGGAAAAAATAAAATCCAAGATTGAAAATAGACCAGAAATATTATGTGTGAGCTGTGATGACATAATCTATACACAAATTTGTATCTGAAGCACCAGAAAAGGAAAGAATGCAACATTTAAAGAAATAAAGGCCAGTTATTCTTAGAAATATAATGAAAACTAACAACACAGGGTACCAAATTGCTTCAAAGCATCCAAATATAAGAAACATAGAGAAACCCCTATTTATACTTCATAATAAAATTGCCTAAAAAATAACAAATTGAACAAACCGACAAAAGAAAGTATAATAAAAGCAACCAGAGAAAAGGCATATTACACTAATGATGGTAAAAAGTGTAAAACTTGACAGTAGATAAAAGATTTAAAATATTTCAACAGGACCAGGCACTGGTTGCTCATGCCTGTAACCTTAGCTGTTCAGGAGGCTGAGATCTGAGGGTTGTAGTTCAAAGCCAGCCAGGCAGGAGAGTCTATGAGACTCTTACTTCCACTAAACTACAAAAAAAAATCAAAAGTAGAGCTGTAGCTCAAGTGGTAGAGCACTAAGCTTGAGCAAAAAGCAGCTCAGGGACAGCACCCAGTCCCTGAGTTCAAGACACAGGACCAGCGCGCGCGTGTGTGCGCACGCGCGCACACACACACACACACTCACACACACACGCACACCCCAACAGGGGAAAAAATATAAGCCAAAAGAAAGCAGAACAGGAATTTTAAAGTCAGAAAACATAAAACATCATTCCTCAAACTTTCTCTCTAAAAATAAGTATTTTTCAAAAGCATAGGCAAAGTAGAAACCTTTCCAAGACATAAAAAATCCAAAGCAAATATCTGTCACTGGTCTTGCAAAATAAAGGGAATATGGAAGGCATGACATAGATAAAGATACATAACTTTACTTTTGGAATTGAAATCCCTTTGTACAACTACTTAATAAAATAAATATATAAATAAACAATTAATTAAAGGATCTAGGTGTCAGTAGCTCATGCCCGTATCCTAGCTATTCAGAAAACTAAGACCTGGAGGATATGGTTTAAAGCCTCAGCTAGAAACATCATTGAAACTCTGTCTTCAAAATCCCTAGCAAAATGTTGTGCTGGAGGAATGGCTCAGGTGGTAGAGTACCAACAGTGAGCAAGCAAACTGAATGACCACAAGGTCCCGAGTTGAGTTCAAATCCCAGGAATGTTAAAAGAAAATCCTTCAAGTTCTTAAGACATTATCATAGTTAGAAACAGTAAAATTTGAAATGGTAAATGATATGGTTGCAAGTATTTAGTCACTGGCTGTTAGATATTAGATGACAACGTGTATTTCCCCAGCTCAGAAAGAATAAAGTCAGCAGAGATCAGCTGCCATGTTGAACTCCCATTTCCTGTATGAGAGAGTGGAAGTGTTTCTCTTTTTCCATCCTTTATCTGTTATACTAAAATGAACCCTTACTAATTTGTGTGTGTGTGTGTGTGTGTGTGTGTGTGTGTATGTGTGTGTGTGTGACTCTCCTTTTATGGGAGAAATTGTTTTCATGCATAGATCTCAAACACCTGGGATTTTGCAAGATTCCACCTCAAACCTGGGCCTGTTCATGGACACTGTGGTGAGCTCATTCCCCGATGACAAGATTTCTGCCTCTTCTCCCTGGTGCTCTGCAATTCTGAGGGGTGGAATTGCACATAGTGACATATTCACCAGGAAACATCAGCACTGAAGGCTCCCGCCTCTGAGGCTCCAGTATGGGTATTTTGAAGAGGCCCTGAATATCTATGACTATGAAATACAGCTTCTTTATTACCCTAGATGACCATCCCTCATATTTGCATAGATTTTTAGCTTTGTATAATTGCAATAACCATTTCTCCTAGTGTGGTGTTGTGCCTTCCAACCTATCTTCTACAGCTGCTGCTGTATCATGTGGAAATCACAGACACTGGCTCACTCTTTACAAATAGGGTATTAATTAATTACTCAAAAGCTTGAACACTCTTCAGCCTTTATCTAAAACAGATGAGATCCAAAGCACCTTTCATAAATTTTTTTTCCTTGAGGTTTCTTCTCTCAACATTTCATTCCTATTCTTTCCCTTAAGTCATGTTTTTGGGATGCTGAAGAATATAGACGTTAAGTTAAACAACACATGCACCATATTCTATTCACGTTTTGTGTGTGTGTGTGTGTGTGTGTGTGTGTGTGTGTGAACTTGATAAATAGCCAAAGTCAATGGCCTTGATGGTAAAAAAAAAAAAAAATCAGATTTACTGATCTTATGACAATTGTACTGCTCCCTCCCCCAGGGGGGCTAATTTGCCTTCACCCAACTAACCTTCTTGGATGTTGACTTGGAGGCTCCTGATTATGCACCCATGGGTATTCTTTCTTGGAAACTGATCCTCCCCTGCTGCTGGAAAACTTCCCAAACAACTCCTGTCTAGAGTCAAATCCCTGCCCTAGTTCAAGCCAACCAGCTGCACTTAATCCTGAGGTAACTACAGCCCAGAGAGAAGGGGTGGAAAGCAGTCGTGAGCAGCCAGAATGGATAAGTTACAGACTCAGTCTGTCTTTCTAGGCAGCTGTTTCTTTTGCTCGGGGATAAGCTTTTCTTCTGCTCAAGTATTTCACTGTTCCTGGTCTTATTTCTAAACTGTTCAACAAACAAGAACATCAAATTCAGGGCCATGGTGCTCTTCTGTGACTTTTTCACTCAAGTCTGGCCACTCTGCCACCTGAACCACCCTTCCACTTCTGGCTTTTTTTGCTGGTTAGTTGGAGATAAGAGTTTCTTAGATTTGTCTGCACGGATTGTCCTCAAATTCAGCTCTCAGTTTCCTAAGTAGCTAGAATTACAGGCAAGAGTCACCAGCACCTGGCTATAATTTCTTTAATGGTGCACTTACTACTGCTATGTATCCATGTATGCTGTGGAGAATCAAAAGGACAGCTTGCCATCTTTGCATAAAGAAGATGTGAGAACCTGTATTCCCTGGCAGGCCCTGCATTTCTGCTGGGTGCAGTCAGTGGTGCCTGTGAGGTCTGCATTAGCATCTACGGAGCCTTTTCCAGGATGATGCTTTCCCACCAAAGGCTTTAAAGGTCTGAGAGAAGGACCCCGGGCTCCTACATCTGCTTGTTATCACATGGTGTCTGGTAAAGGATTCATGAAGTGCCTCCAATGCAGCTTACAGCCAAATACACTCGTACAGAATCTGGCACTGGACAGAGTCCCAAGTGTGAGTGTGGGGCATTTTGTCACCCTTTGCCAAACTCTGGTGAGCACATGTTCATGGAGGCCTAGAGAGAACGAAGTGGCCTCCTCAGTCGGAATCACCATAGTGAGTGACAGAGAAAGGGTTCACATGCACACCTAGCCAAAAGCTCCTAACCCATAGCTAATAAACTTACTGTGTTTTGTAACACTGATGTTCCATTGGCTGTTTAGTAGACCATTAAATAGAAGGGTTTGGCCACCACTAATTTCAAAGAGATTTGTTTATAGGTATATATGACCATCAGCTGTAGTGAATCTATGGGAGTCACTTTTTTATTTTGGAATTGCCTGGTTTGGAAGCTCAGTTTATTTCCCAAAGGCTACTTGCTTCTAATTAATATAGAACTTCCACATAGCACAGTACCATTCATTTGATTCCTTTTGGTATCTGGTTCCTTTAGAGCTGTCTCAACTCATCTTGGTTTGGGTGAGGAAATCATTTTTTGGCAAATGTTCATTAAGTAACAGGAAAGCACTTTATTCTCCTAACTCAGGTCTTTGTACACAAGACAGAATGCTTGGCCCAGGAGCATGCAATTAACTCAAGTAGAATGAGTTTGGAAACCCCTTCCACTGTTTTGTCTAGGCATTCATCTCTAAGCTGCAAGGGAGGAAATGAGTCATTCTGCTTTTATCCCCTCTCATGGTCTCTGTAGGACTTTGCCATGTGTTTTCATCATAGCCTCACCCACAATACTTTGACCAGTCTCCTTTGACACATCTCACTGTTCTTTTCTGCTTTCTACCATTGCAGTTCTGGGCAAGTTTTGGTTACAAGTTGCTGATACCAACTAGGGTATGGGCTTTGTTTTCTCCACGTATTAAATAATTAAAAGGAAGGAAAATGTTTAAGGAAGACTGGGTATGTTTACTTGAAAGAGGAACAACAAAATAAACTCCTTGTGCAAGGAAGGGTACTTAAACCAGGTGTCCAAAATCTCTCTCTTCGGGTCTGATAGATATAGAACACTCTATTCTCCTCCCACAAAGGACATTCTCCTAATTTGATTGGGTGAGAAATGCATACTGTAAGGACTCTTGTGACTGTTTTTTTTTTTTTTTTTTTTGTTGTTGTTGTTTTGCCAGTCCTAGGGCTTGAGCTCAGGGCCTGAGCACTGTCCCTGGCTTCTTTTTGCTCAAGGCTAGCACTCTGACACTTGAGCCACAGCCCCACTTCCGGCTTTTTCTATACATGTGGTGCTGAGGAATCGAACCCAGGACTTCATGTATATGGGACGAGCACTCTACCACTAGGCCATATTCCCAACAGGACTCTTGTGATTGGTTACTCCATTTTGGAGCATGAGTCCAGATTGTCCTCTATCTGGGCAGCACTTAAGGGAGGCCATGAAACCAAAAGAGGTAGGTGGATTATGCTGCTTATTCTCTCTCTCTCTCTCTCTTTCTCTCTCTCTCTCTCTCCCTCTTTTTCTCTATACTGGTTAGGGCTTGAACTCAGGGCCTTAAGCTGTCACTTGAAAGGCTGGCACTTTACTACTTGAGCCACATCTCCCACTTCCAGCTTTTTGCTAGTTACTAGGAGATAGGAATCTCTCAGATTTGTCTTCGCAGACCAGCTTCAAACTTCAATCCTCAGTTCTTGGCCTCCTCAGTAGCTAGGATAACAGGCATGAGCCACTAGCACTCAACAACCAATGGTGTGAGTGTGAGTGTGTGTGCACATGCACACATGCTGGTACTGAGACTTGAACTCATGGCCTTATTCTCTCACCCCTCTTCCTTGCTCAAGCCAGGAGCTCTACCACTTGAGCCATGCCTCTACTTCAGCTGCTTTCCATTCTCAAGATATTGCAAAAGAATGGATCGTTTGGATTAAAAAACCAGAAGAGCTAGTGAATCCTAACAAGTAATCTGTGTTTCAAATAATCTACAATTAAAATTAGCTTCAACAACTGGAGTTTATTTGAGGTGACGCTGTATGGACAGATGGCACAGTTATATTAAATCTTAAGCGTTTGCTTAAATATGGCTACTGAATAAGAAATTTGGGGAAAAAAGCCTATGAAATAAGCTATCTCACAAACCAGATAATTGCAGTAATTGTGTGGGTGCATGCATGCATGTGTGTTTAAAAAAGTGCTTACTTGCCTTGCATAGTATTTTACAGAAAATAAAGTAGAAATCAATCTCCTGAACGTTAGACTGATCTTTTTCCATTGTAAGTGGAAGCTAGAATTCCTGGGGCTTTGGAAGTTCTTGTTTGTGCAGAGTGGCAAATCTGATTTTCAGCTATACTAAAAGACTCAGGAGGCCTAAGGAAGAGAAGGTACTGTTTTTCATCTTTGCCCTGTGCTTTGAGTCATTTGTGTTCTACAAATTCAAAAACTATAGAGATGAAGTCCACCTAAATCATGTAACTTGAACAATTAGCCATCTTATAAAACATCAAACTTTGCCTAAACAATGTTACTTTTTAAAGTTTCTATTTTAATTATCTTGTAAAAAGATCAAACAGCTGTGTACTGGTAGCTCATGCTTGTGATTCTTTTTTATTTTTGATTTATTTTTTATTAATTTATTGACAAGGTGTTGTGCAAAGGGGGTACAGTTACATAATAAGGTAGTGAGTACATTTCTTGTGATATGTTACACCCTTATTTTTCTTTCCCTTCCCTGTGGGGCACGCCCGCCCTGTTGCCTTGCATCATTAAGAGGCGGTTCTAGCTAGCCCCGCCTCCCAGCCTTGGGACTATGTGTAGCCAAGATGGCGCCTGGTGGTGAACCCGGAGGCGGTCCTGCCAGTCCGGGCAGAAAATCTCTCTAAAATTCCATCTCCCAACCTAACAGCAAAGAGCCAGACTGAAAGCTTGGCTCAAGAGAACCAGCCAAATGCTGAAAGCAGCACCATGGCTCAAGTGGTAGAGCACTAGCCTTGAACAGAAGTGCTCAGGGACAGTGCCCAGGCCCTGAGCTCAAACCCCGTAAATGACAATGGGAGCATGCCATCCCAGCAACAAGCACCTGGACCCCTGGGACTCAGCCAGTCCAGGGAACAAGGATCATGGAGAGGAGTAAGAGGAGAATGATGTCACATCCTAAATGGAGTCACTTTGTCTCACCCTTTCAAATTTAATCAGAGCCGGGAGATCAAGGGTGTTTACCTACCTAATGTCCATACCTGCCCATTTTCCATCTGGACAGAAACTTGCATTTTTTTCCTTGTTACTTGCTATTTGTGTGTATATCTATATAGCCTCTGACTGGTTACTCCCAACTAGTCCACTAACTTTTCTGGTTCATGCCAAGGGTGTGTTCTCCCATGTTGTTTATGTTAACTGGTCCTGTGAACTTGTCAGCCTTTTGCCTGACCTTTTCAAAAGTCTCTTTTAACAG
The DNA here is from genome assembly GCF_023159225.1 of Perognathus longimembris pacificus. Classification (NCBI taxonomy): domain Eukaryota; kingdom Metazoa; phylum Chordata; class Mammalia; order Rodentia; family Heteromyidae; genus Perognathus; species Perognathus longimembris. The sequence goes on from NC_063161.1 coordinate 105,586,768, forward strand.
GATAACATCCCTCACTGAGGTCACCACCTGGGAATTTGCAGTTCAAGGCCATCATCTTTCTACACTGCTGTGCCCAGCGCAGATCTGGAGCCTGAAGGCCCCAGCCCTAGGGACTCCCTGTTGTGCCCAAGCTGCAGGAGGTAGCCAGAGGAGACCAACCAAACTGGACAGTACCAGGCCAAATGACAAATCAGGGGCCACTGACTGCTTCGCCCTTTTTCAGCAGGAAGTAGCTCGAGAAGAGACAACCTTCGCCCATTCTCCCAGCCTGGTACCCCTCCTCTATTAATAAAAAACAAAAGGGGGAGATGTGGGACATGCCCGCCCAGATGCCTTGCATCATTAAGAGGCAGTTCTAGCTAGCCCCGCCTCCCAGCCTTGGGACCACGTGTAGTCAAGATGGTGCCTGGTGGTGAACCTGGAGGCGGTCCTGTGGGCCGTGACATAGATGTAAGCTGCCCCTTAGGGAGGTCCCTGAGAGCTCCACCCTGATGGGCAGCTCAGGCATCAAATCCCAGCTCCTACATAGGTGCATGTACCCCTCCCCTTCCGCCACCCTCTGACCCCTTTAAAAGAACAGCTCATTGCCGCCATTAAACGAGTGTTAGCACTGACTGGCTCCCGAACTGTCTGTTTGTCCTCCGTCAAGAAGGGGGCTGGGTGGCAGTCTGTCAGCCCCCTATAGCCTCTTCCTGGACCCGTCCACGTGGGGTGTGTTATCCCGTCTCTCCTGCAGGACAGGAGAGCGCGGGAGGCGAAAAACCCAGCACTTCCCTAGTTCAGGTAGGCATATATACAATATCCAGTGTACCAAAATCATATATAGTAACCACGTAGGGTATGCCAAAGGAAATTCACCTAGAACACTAAATGTAATAAGAACAATAGAATCCTCCTGTGTCCTTCTCTTGAAGTTGTTTTTGCTTATCCTCATCTTGTATAATTATGTGTACATAGCTGTTGAGCTATTGTGATCCATTGATAGGTCTATCCTAGACCTTTTTATGTTTCTTTAGTAGATGTTTGGTTTTAGATACATAATGTAAAGTCACTGACCCAAACATGTGGAAATACATTTGAAAAGAAGTTTGCTTTTTTGCAGACCTGGTCTCTACTGCCTCCCCCCCCCCAAAAAAAACAAAACAGTCATATATCAAGGAGGCCATGCCCCTTCGTTCTCTGTGTTCTAGGCTTGTCTCGCTCAACATTATTTGTTCAAGCTCTGACCATTTCCCTGTGAATACCAATATTTTATCATTTCTAATCACTATGTAGTATTCCATTGTGTACAGACACCACATTTTTGGATACATTCATCTGTAGTGGGGCATCTGGGTTGTTTCCATATTTTGGCTATTGTGAATTGTGCATCATGCTTGTAATTCTAACCAGTCAGGAAACTGAGATATGAAGATCATGGTTCAAAGTCAGGCTGGGCAGAAAAGTCCATAACATTTTTATCTCTAATTAACTAGGGGGATAAAGCCAAAAATAGAACTGTGGCTCATGTGGTAGGGTGCCAGGCTTTGAGTTCTAGCTCTAATACCTGTGCACATACTCTCTCTCTCTTTCACACACACACTCACTCACACACAAAGTCAAACAAGGCTGTTTATTAATAAATGGTAGTAACTCTACCCTCTCTTCACTGAAAACAAACCCTTAAGGACTTGGTGAAAACACCCAGCATCTCTAGCTGAGGTGCTGAAATGGAGCAAACCAGAGAAACCAGAGATTCAAAGCTTTTTCCATGCACATTTTTATTCTCTTTGTAGCATTTTCTGATCACTATTAGAGGTAAAAGGCGGAGAACACTGACTGAGAAGGATTGCTTCAAATCAGAGAAGTTGGAAGGACATGGATAGACCCACAAGGCTGGAAGGTAAAGCCTGGAAGTTCAGTTGGCCCAGGCAGCCAGCTAGGGCTGAGTGTAGGAGTTCCCAGTTCAGCACGATAGCCCCCAGAGACTGACGTGGAAACTGCAGGGAACGCGGTAAGCCACGATCCAGAAAGCAACTGAGGAGGCCAGTGGCTTCAGGTAGTGGGGATGGAGCATAAAATAAAAGAGAAACGATCTCAGGAATCATTTCATACCCTGGGTCTACAAGTTGCACATTAGTGTTTCCCATTTTATGGTGTGCCACTGGCTTCCCATACCTTGGACCACCTGGACTGTATAGCAAAGGACTCAAGGCTGTAATTTCTTTTCTTTTTGTAATATATATTCTTTATTTTTAAATTTTTCTACTTATTTATTGTCAAAGTGATGTACAGAGAGTTTACAGTTTCATACGTTAGGCATTGGGTACATTTCTTGTACTGTTACCTCCTCCCTCATTCCCCCTTCCCCTGTCCCTCTCCCTCCATAAGTTGTTCAGTTGGTTTATACCAAACAGATTTGCAAGTATTGCTTTTGTAGTCATTTGTCTTTTTATCCTTTGTCTCTTGATTTTGGTATTCCCTTTCACTTTCCTAGTTCTAATACCAGTATACACAGTTTCCGATGTACTCAGATAAGAGGTCATAATTTCTAAACACAGACATTCACAGCTCATAGTTCTAGAGACTGGGAGGTTCTAGGTCAAGATGTCAGATTTTGTGTCTGAATTCTGCTTCATAGATGGCACCTGGTGCTGTATTCTCACATAGCCTAAGACGAACACTGTCAAGTGACCTGCTGGTGGCTCACAACTGTAATCTTAGTCACTCAGGAAGCTGAAATCTGAGGGTTATTTGATGTCAGCCAGGTAGCAAAGTCCATGAGACTCTTATTTCTAATTAACCAGCAAAAAGCTGGAAGTGGAGCTATGGCTCAAGTGGTAGACCACTAGCGTTCAGCCAAAAAAGCTCAAGGACAGCAACCAGGCCCCAATTTCAAGCCCCAGAACTGGCAAGAAAGAAAGAAGAAAGAAAGGAAAGAAAGAAAGAAAGAAAGAAAGAAAGAAAGAAAGAAAGAAAGAAAGAAAGAAAGAAAGAAAGAAAGAAAGAGAAAGAAAGAAAGAAAGAAAGAGAGAAGAGAGAGGGAGACAGGAAGGGAGGGAGGGAGAGGGAGCGAGAAGGAGAGGGAGAGGGAAAGAGAGAGAGAGAGAGAGAGAGAGAGAGAGAGAGAGAGAGAGAGAGAGAGAGAGAGAGAGAGAGAGAGAGTATCCTGGGGCTTGAATTCAGTGGTTCTTGCTCTCATTCAGTTACTTGCTTTACCACTTGAGCCATGCTCCCAGTCTAGATTTTTGCTGGTTAATTGGTTACTAAATGTCATGGATTTTTCTGCCAAGATAGCTTTAAACTATGCTTCTCATATCTCAGCCTCTTGAGTAGCTAGGGCTATAGGCATGACAAACTTCTACTTGATATAGTTGTAGATTCATATGGACTTGTGAAAATGATAAGTAGATTATAATGGGTATCCCATGTATCCTTTGTGCAATTTCCACTAATGTGAGTATCTTACATAATTAGACTAAAACCACATGCAGTAAGTATACTGATAGAACCCACTTATTCAGACTTCCTCAGTTCCACTTACATTCGTGTGTGTGTGTGTGTGTGTGTGTGTGTGTGTGTGTGTGTAATTCAATATTATTGTGTGTGGGTTTGTATGCTTACCATCATAGCCAAGAGAATAGTTCAACATGAGAATTTCTTTTTTAATTTTATTTTTCTTGTTATTATAAAGATGATGTACAGTGGGATTACAATTACATGAGTCAGGTAATGCACATATTTCCTTTTGTACAGTGTCTTCTGTTCCATCATACTCTCCCAGCCCCTCCCTTCCATCTCCACCCATGAATTATATAGTTCACTTTCATCAGTGTCCAGTGAGTTCCACCGCTGCACTTTTTCACCCTTTTCTCCTTGAGTCCAGTACCCTCCTCCCACCTTCCTGAAGATGTATGCTAGTACACCATACGTAAAGAAAATAAAAGAATTTCTTGTGTTCTATTTTTATAATAATCCCCCCTCAATTTTGTTCTCTTATCTTCTATTCAATGTTAATATCACTTCAAAAATCATTTTTTGTGAATGAAATCACATGTGATAACAATCTCTCAAGATTGGGTTTTCTCATTCAATGTAATTCCCTGAAGATTCATTCAAGTTGTGGTATGCAAGAACACACAAAAAATGTATTTCTTTTATGACTACTGAGTAATATTCCAAAGGATGGGTGGGTCAGTCTTACCACTCCCCTACTGAAGGGCACTAGGGTTGTCCCTGTGTGTGGCAGTTACTACTAGTTTCAATAAAAGTTGATGTGCAGATTTATTTGTGAATACAAGTTTTCATTGCTCTACAATAAATGCAAAACAGGGCAATCCTAAGGCATATGGTATGACATACAACCACCCCATTTTGGAGTTCTGACCAAACTTTAATAATGCTTGTAACACCCTCCCAGTGGGTTGCTAAGATGATTTCAGCTCTTCATTACCATGGATTCCTGAGGAAGCTCAATGCTGCCAGGAAAATGTGCAAGTTGTCCTAGCCAGTCCACATGGTGAACCTATCTTCCCTAGCTCTCTTCCAATGCAGAGGCTCTCTGTCAGTACCATATTCCTGTGTGCCAGCTCTGAGGGAGAGCCTTAGGAGACATCCTCTCCATACTAACTGTAGCTGG